>NC_136916.1:137901819-138501819 GCF_949752795.1 Hyperoodon ampullatus
AAAAAAGTTTCTTGTAATCTAGAAAAAAAAAAAGAAGAACCTAGGGGCAGGACAGGAAAAAGGTGCAGACGTAGAGAATGGACTTGAGGACACGGGGAGGGGGAAGGGTAAGCTGGGATGAAGTGAGAGAGTGGCATGGACTTATAAATACTACCAAATGTAAAATAGCTAGCGGGAAGCAGCCGCATAGCACAGGGAGATCAGCTCGGTGCTTTGTGACCACCTAGAGGGGTGGGGTAAGGAGACGCAAGAGGGAGGAGATATGGGGATATATGTATATGTATAGCTTATTCACTGTGTTATAAAGCAGAAACTAACACACCATTGTAAAGCAATTATACTCAAAGATGTTAAAAATAATTTTTTTAATTAAAAAAGTAATTGCTTTGTAGGGTGTTATGACTCAGAGAGGTTCTATCATGGTCAACAAGTGTTTAGAACAGTACCTGGTACATAAGAAGCACTTAATAAAGCTTCCTTTTCTTCCCTCCTCCCCTCCCCCTCCCCTTCCTCCATTTCTTTCTTTTCTCTTATTGCTATTTTGAAGTAAAAAGCATAGCTTGTTATTTTTCTTTCTTAGCGTTCCAACTTGCTGCTTAGCACACAAAGCATCCTGGAGCCTCCATGTGCAGCAAGCTGACTCAGCAGCCCATGTATCCTAGCATTACAGTGCAGGTTACACTCCAACTCAACCAGCACTGCACTGCTTTGCTCTACCAGGGTCCTGAGGCACTAGAGCAATTGTTTGAATACAGAGACATTGTAGCCTACTTCTACACTGTTTGGGACAGCCCTAGGGAGTGGTCCAAGTGTAGAGTCACTCATGTTCACAAAAACCTGGAATCTGGAACAGCTACAATGTTTCCCTCAGTATTTGGGAGCCATACTCTTGGTTCATACTCAAAACAGCTATCTCATTCTTAGTTCATAGTGGCCAAGGATTACATTAGAGTGAAGGAAGAATCCCATATGGTTCCTTGGGATTCAAGAGAAGAGGAAATGTCTCATTCATACTTCTCACAGACTAACTCCCAGGAACTTCTTCTGGCTAAGACTCTGTTCGTTCATTGCCATGTTTTCCATTCATGCAACAAACATTTAAAAAAATAAACACTTGGGCCTCCCTGGTGGCGCAGTGGTTGAGAGTCCGCCTGCCGATGCAGGGGATACGGGTTCGTGCCCCGGTCCGGGAGGATCCCATATGCCGCGGAGCGGCTGGGCCCGTGAGCCACGGCCGCTAAGCCTGCGCATCCGGAGCCTGTGCTCCGCAACGGGAGAGGCCACAGCAGTGAGAGGCCCGCGTACCGCAAAAAAAAAAATAAAATAAAAAAATAAACACTAGAGGGAAGCCACCATAAAATGTCCCATGAAGATTCATTCAGCCTAAAGACAATTATTACAACTAGCTATAAAAGTCATAATAGCTGTTTATTGAGAATTTATCTGGTGTCAGGCAAGCTACACAGGAACTCAAATCCAAAATGATAACAGTGCAAGGAGATGATGAAATTTACATTACAAATAAAAAAACAGAAATTCACCGATATTAGCTATCCGAGGTCACAAACTAGATAGTGACTGATCCAGGACTCAAGCCCAGTGCCACAGAACTCTGAAACCTATGATTTTTGCAAGAGTATATATTATCTCTGGATATTATAATCTAGAGTGGAAAATATAAAGTTTGTCAATAATACAAGTTTTACGGAAATTAGTTGCATCCAAGAAGCATTTATTGAGAATGTAAAGCCCTGTTAGGTATTCAAGAAAGGTATAACAACTTGGATAAGATAGAGTCTATCTATATCTTCCCTAGGGGATTGTGCTCGAATATAGTACAAATAAACGCTATAATTGAATTAACATCAGAGACTCCTCTTTCTTTAAGATTTGGTTAGAAAAATTCTTTGCTGTCAGCTGTATTTCTGATTAGAGCGGATCAGAGAGAGGATCACAGTTGATGTCAGGTATCGAGTCAGTGGAGAGGCAATGTGAAGAACATAGCTAAGTTTCAGAGGCCTCACGTAGCATTGAGCATGAGTCTAAAGGGACAAGAGCTGAAGCAGCAAGTAGCTTAAAGGGCAAACATAAAGAAGTTTGCTGACTACAGACTGGGAGTCACATCATTGCCGGGATCAGCGGGGGACTGACAGGACAGGAAGGTGGAACTGAAGGAGATCACAGCAAAAATGTAGCAGGTTGGAGGGGTTTGGGTGCAGAATGACTGAATTATACATGCTGGAGGGATGTGGTAATAATGCGGAGATGACTGTGCGTAGAACTAGCCACCCCCAAGGTTCCAGATGGAACTTGGAGTGGTAATAAGATCATTTAGACAGCCTCAAAATGTCCCTTTCCAGCCAACTATCCTATAGTTTTGATTTCCAAAACTTATGTTTAAGAGGTAAGATTACTTTGAAAAGGCTTCAGTAGAGTAGGGTATGGTCTTTGGTGACCGTGATGGTGAGGAACAGTCTTGGCTTAGTGGTATGACTGGAGAATGTACCCCCAAATGCTGGAGTATTAGTGAAAAAATTTAAAATCTTCCTAGAGTAACATCTTACCCCAACATATCAATGAAGACCCTTTCGCAAAATGTGGCTAAATCAGATGAATTTGTTTTTACTGCTCAACTAACGAATGGCTCCTGAAAGTACTTTTTTCTTTTTCTTCTTAATTAATATATAATTGACATAGAACATTGTATTATTTTTAGGTATACAACATAATGATTTGATTGCTCCCTATTCAGGGTTTTACTGAAGCCAGGGAAACCTAAGAAAGATTCTGTGGAGGTTTAACTCAGGTATCTTTTTTTGTTTAGTTAGTATTTATTGTTAGTTTAAACATAGAAATAGAATATAATAAAAGCATATTATTATCCTGGTAGAAATTCAAAGTAAAAGGGCTCCTTAGGTGAGACTGTACTGTTTTATTGCTATTCTGAATTTTTACATGTAGTATGATTAAATTTATTATTTAACACTGGAAATGTACATTAATAACTGTGACTATGACATATTTAATTGTATAATATCTTATTAAGGTGGATTTTAGATACTTTAACTCTTGGCTATAAAACATGTTTGTTCTTAGGCAACTATTTCTTGCAGTTTTGAATGTCACATATAATACCTATAACCATGTTCTTTCATTTTTAAAATCCCATTGGGAAAGTTCACCCAAGTGATGAGCATCACTGCTACTGAGATTTGCCCTGTTCTCTAAAGTGGAAGAGGCTGTGAGGGGGCAGATTCCAGTGGAGAGCACTGCTACTTCAGTTAAATGCCTTCCTCAAAGCGTCATCCCAGAGTCCTGTGAAACACGCAGGGCTTCAACTTTCTTAGTATCAGAATCTGACCTCATCAAGATAAGTCTCTTTCATGGTGTCAGCAGCCATGCTGTTTGTTTCTGCCCCACGCTTGCAGGACAGAGGCGTAGAGAAATTGAGAGAGAGAGCTTTTCCACCTCCTCCACCTATACTACTACTGCTGTTACTACTGCTACTACAAACCCTACTGCTTCTTTGACTACTGGCTAGGATTTGTTGGGTATTTTCTATTTGCTAGGCCTCTTCCTAAGAATTTAAATATATAATTCATTTAATCTTTACAACAACTTTATCAAGTAGCTATTATTAACTTCATTTTATAAAATGTAGATGAAGAATCTGAAACACAGCCAGATACCCGACTGGCCTAAATTCACACTGCTAGTAACTGGAGAGTGTAAATGGTCTAATTAATCCATTTTATCCTCTGGTTAAAACGTTAACATTGTACTCTTTTTTTTTTTTTTAAATAGGATTTACTCTAATTTTTATTTATTTATTTATTTATTTAGGGCTGTGTTGGGTCTTCGTTTCTGTGCGAGGGCTTTCTCTAGTTGTGGCAAGCGGGGACCACTCTTCATCGCGGTGCACGGGCCTCTCACTATTGCGGCCTCTCTTGTTTTGGAGCACAGGCTCCAGATACACAGGCTCAGTAGTTGTGGCTCACGGGCCTAGTTGCTCCGCGGCATGTGGGATCTTCCCAGACCAGGGCTCGAACCCATGTCCCCTGCATTGGCAGGTGGATTCTTAACCACTGCGCCACCAGGGAAGCCCCCCCAGCCTGATCTTAATGTAGCTGGAAACTCAGACATAACACAGTTAGAGAGCCCTTGGAGACATCCTCTAGTTATGGCTCTAGGAGTAGGAAAGGGAACTTATAATGCTCAGGGAGAGTGTGGAAATCCTTCCTTTTATTCCTTTTCTTTGTTGTCTTGCATCTCAGTTCCCAAGCAATCCTGTGGTGGTGGCACAGTAGGAAGCAATAGGAACCCACACAATTCTAAGGGAGAAGGAACTCATCCTGTTTCCTGAAGCAGTAGTTTCAAAGCTAGGGCCAAACCCTTATACTTTTTTTCCTTCTTTCTCTCCTCTTACTACTTAGCCCTAGGTATGGCACAATCATGGAAGTAGTGGTTATTTTCTGGCTAAAAGACTAAAAAGGGGAGCCCCCAGGAAGAAGAAAGTAATGAGGAGATCACAGAGAGGGAGCTGTTTGGGAAGTCACCCTGTAAAATTGCTTAAAATCTCCTGGGTTCACCGCTGACTTGCAGATGCATGCATCTGATCCTAATTTTCACAACAAAGACTTTGAGAACTGAACTAGTGAGTAGACCTGAATCTAGGTCCCAGACTGACCTCTGAGTGATGGACATGTGGAACAGGTCCAGATGATACTGCAGAGGCTGTAAGAGCTGAACCAACACCAGAACCCCATCCCACAGAATGTGAGCTGGAACTTGCAGTCTGAATGCAAATAGACAAATTGCCTGCTAAACTGAAAATAACATTATCCATGGGATTTAAATAGATGAGTAGATGAGTTAGTATTCAAAATGTAGAGGATACAGTCCAAAAGGACTCAGCATATGAAGAACCACAAAAATCTGATGATGAATCCTCTCAGATTTTGTCTGAAAAAGTTTGTTTTGCCTTTTTTAAAAAGGACATTTTCATTGGATATATAATTCTAGTCTGGCATTTTAAAAATGTTGTTCCACAGGCTTCTGGTTTGCATTGCTTATGATAGGAAGCCTGATATTATTCTTAGATTTGTTGCTCTTTACATACTATGTCTTTTTTTCCCTCTGGTTACACTTTAGATCACTAGTTTTTAGTAATGTGATTATGATGTATATGTTTCATGTGTATATGTGTTTATCCTGCTTATGATTCACTGAGCTTCTTGTAACTCTGTGTGTCTCATTTTCATCAAATTTGAACATTTTCAATCATTATTCTCCCCCTCCTTTGGCTTCTTTCTCCCAACGCACATACTTGATATCTGATTTTTTTTTCAATTTTTTTCCTCTGTGGGCTTAAGTTTGGATATAATCTACTACTGTATCTTTAAGTTTATTCTTTTCTTCTGTTGATAATCTTGTCTATTCCTTTTTGGATATTACATTTTTCATTTCTAGAATTTCCACCTGCTTGTATCTTACATATTCCATTTCTCTCCTCATTATGTTAATGCTTCCTTACCTCTTTGAGCATATTTATAATAGCCCTTTTAAGATCATTTTCTGCTAACTCCATCATTTTAATGGAATTTTTATTTATGAGTTTGTTTCTTTTGACTGATTTGTCTCCTGGTAATGGGTTACATTTTCTTGGTTCTTTGTATGTCTGTTAATTTTTTTAAATTGGATAATGGACATTAGGAATTATTTGGGGATGCTTGGACCTTCTCTGACAGGCAATTAAGTAAGTTACTTAAACATTACTTTAACCATTTCGATATTTGTTTTAAACTCCTTACAGGCTTAAAGTAGCCTTTTTTTCTAGGGTTAATTTTGCTGCACTTCTCAGTTATGGTCATTCTCCACTGAATGTCATGAACATATAATAGGGCTTCTGCACTCTAGCTAGAAACTCAAATGGTTTTTAAACTGGTGTGAGCTGTAGGAATCGTTCATCTTACAGGCCATAGTTGTTATTTTTCTCCCAATATATTAGTTAGTTGTTGCTACATAACAACATTCCACAAACTTAGTAGCTTAAAACATTTATTATCTCAGTTTCTGTAAGTTAGGAGTCTGAGCACAGCTTAGGTGGGTCTTCTGCAAGACTGCAATCAAGGTGTCAAACAGGGCTGTGGTCTCACCTGAGGCTTAACTGAGGGAAAATCTGCCTGCAAACTCATGTGGCTTTTAGCAGCATTTGGTTCCTTAAGGCTGTCAGACCAAGGACCCCAGTTTCACACTGGCTGTTGCCCAGAGACTACATTCAGGTTCCTGCCACATGGCCCTTTCCATAGGCATATCATAACATGGTAGCCTCCTTCTTCAAAGCCAGCAACGGAGAAAGCGACTCTAGCAAGGTCACCACTACAGTCTTATTTAGCCTAATCACATACATGGAGTCATGTACATCCTATCACCTTTGATATATTCATCGCCACATATGTTGCTAGAGATAAGTCACAGGCCCCACCCACACTCAGAGAGAGAGGGAGTCACACAAGGGCATGAACTCCAGACCATAGGGGCCACTTTGAGAGACTGTCTGCCGTGCTCAGGAAATTGTTTTTGACCAGTCTTATAAAGTTTTATTCTTTTCATGTGCAGAATGTCATTGAGCCAAAGATTCAAAGATACCTTTATGTAGATTTCTATAGTTCTTTCTCTGGGTAGCTTTGTCCTCTGTGGAACTCTGCCCACAATTTGTAGCCACCTCAGCTTTACTGAAATCCAATCTCTGTTTCCTCAGCTCAGCAAAATCACCATGCTCTCTTTGGGGGTCCCTCTTCCTATGCAACAGTCTAGAAATTGCCAGAAATTGCCAGTCTGGGCAATGGTAGTACTCACCTCATTTGCTTTCCTTCTCTCGGTAATTACAGTTCTGCATTTTCTCTTGTCTGCTGTCTAGAAACAGTTGTTTCTCATATTTTGTCCAGTTTTCTAGTTGTTTACTGTGGGAGGATAATTTTGGACTGTGTTACTCCATCACGACTGGAAGCAGCAATCTGTCTCTTGAAATATTTTACTTTTAATTACCATCACCCCTGTCCTCATTTAACATGTCATTCAAGAGTGTTTCTGTTCAATCTCATTTTTAAAACTTCCAAATATATTATTGTGTGTTTAGCTTTTGTTTTTATCTATCCACATTTTATTGACTTCTTTATTCTTTCTTTCTTCATCTCAGAGTTTCTCTCAGAGATAATTTTCCTTCTTGCAAAACATCTGTAATAAATTTATCTCATGACAGTCTGCTTCTGAAAACACTCTCCCTTTTTTGTTTTGTTTTGTTTTAATCCAAAAATATGTTCATCTTCTTTCTTGAAAGATATGTTAGCAGAGTATGCAATGCTAGGTTGAGAATTGTTTTCTTTTAGAACATGGGAGACATTATTCCACTGTTTTGTGGCTTCCTTCAGCTGCTTCTAAGAACTTTTCTGTCAATCTAATTGCCTCTCCTCTGTAAATAATTTATCTTTTCTTTCTGGCATCTGAGGCCTTCTCTGATTCTATGATCTTCTCTTCGTCTCTGTTGTTTTACTATTTAATTCAACAGTCTAAATGTGATTTTTGTTTATATTTTGCTTGGGGTTTTCTTCCTGAATCTTTGTATTTGTTTCTCATATCAATTCTAGGAAATTCTGGGTTATTAATTCCTTAAAAATGACCAATATGGTTGACCTATTATTTCTATCTTCTGTATCTCTTAACACTTCTTTTTTGTATTCTCCACTATTTTACCCTTTTTGGTGTATTTTGAGTAATACATTAAGACATAGCTTTCATTTACTTACTTTCTCTTTGGCCCCATTTTATCTGAGTTTTGAATTTTTAATTTTGAAAGTTTTATTTTTTCTTTCTCTTACCCTTTATCCTTTGTATCTCTTATCCTTTCCTTATCCTTTAAAATTTCTCTTTATCCTTTTAAAATGTGTGTGGTTCATGAACATTTTAAACATATTTTATATTCTGTGTCCAATTACTCAATATTTGAAGTCTTTAGGATTTTAATTCTGCTATAAGATTTTTCTGTGACTCTCATAGTGACATTCCTGTCTTGCTTTTGACTTTAATTAGAATGCCTCTAATGTTTCACTATTAAGCTTGAAGCTGCTGGGGTTTATTATGGTTACTCTATATCAAATTAAAACATTTTTTTCCTATTTCTAACTTACAAAATATTTCCCTAAAATTATTTCATTTTATCTATTTTTGTACTTATTGAAGTGATCAATATATGAGTTTTCGGGCTTCCCTGGTGGCGCAGTGGTTGAGAGTCCGCCTGCCGATGCAGGGGTCACGGGTTTGTGCCCCGGTCCGGGAAGATCTCACATGCCGCGGAGCCGCTGGGCCCGTGACCCGTGGCCGCTGAGCCTGCGCGTCCGGAGCCTGTGCTCTGCAACGGGAGAGGCCACAACAGTGAGAGGCCCGCGTACCGAAAAAAAAAAAATATATATATATATATATATATGAGTTTTCATCTTTATTTTTTTGTGATTTCTTATTAACAATGCATTCCTTTAGTCATAATGTATTCTTTTATAACTCTGCTAGATTTGATTAATATTTTATTTATAATGGGGGATTCTGTATTTATAGGCATTCTATAATTCCCTCCCTCCAGCCCTCCCTCCCTTCTTTCCTTTCTTCCTTCCTTCCTTAACCCTGTGCTATTCATGTCTGGTTTTGATATATTAGTATCAGATTAATTCCAGAATTCTATAAAGAATCAAGAAGCATAGAAAAAAGTCTTTTAATTATTCTGCTCATTGTGCTACTTTCTACTCCCATCTTCCTTTCCTTCTGACTCTGTATTTGAAGTTTCTTGGGGGAGGGGGTTGTTTAGGGAATAAAGACATCAATGTCTTGAGCAGATCATTACTATTGCTGTGTAGATTGTGAAGTTTTTGGCCAAGGTTCTTTCATCAGAAGAATTCTATGTATTTTAGACTTTCCAGAAATTGAAGCCCCTCTCATTAACTTCTTTCTTATGTTCTAATGATGTGATAAAATTACTGTGTTCTTACATCTTTTTCCTCATATCTCTCATGATTTCCATTTGCCTAAATGAGAAGTCTCTCTGCAGCTATCTTCAGCTCATATTTGCTAATTATTTGAAAATAATTGAGCTTGCTTAATGTTTTAATCATTGTGCTAAATCTATACACATTACGGTCACAAATTTCCTTAACAAAATATTGTTGTAGTCACGTATCCAACCCATATACAACTTCCAAAGGGGTTGACACCACTAAAACAAATAAGGTTCTCCATTATAAGTTATTATCATAAGCATTTCTATTTCATTTGATCCTAAGGAAAATTTCCAATTTGACCCAATTCATTTTTATTTCACTTGATCCTAAGGAAAATTTCCAATTTGACCCAATAAGATATAGGTTTGGTTTTTTTTTTTTTAATGCAGCCATGATGACCATAATCCATGTAAATAGTAAGTTAAGACATGTCTTTTTTTTATTTTTTAATTTTTCTTTATTATTATTTTTTGCTTTATAACAAATTTAATCAGTTATACATATACATATGTTCCCATATCCCCTCCCTTTTGCGTCTCCCTCCCACCCTCCCTATCCCACCCCTCCAGGCGGTCACAAAGCACCGAGCTGATCTCCCTGTGCTATGCGGCTGCTTCCCACTAGCTATCTACCTTACGTTTGGTAGTGTATATATGTCCATGCCGCTCTTTCACTTTGTCACAGCTCACCCTTCCCCCTCCCCATATCCTCAAGTCCATTCTCTAGTAGGTCTGTGTCTTTATTCCTGTCTTACCCCTATGTTCTAAATGACATTTTTTTTCTTAAATTCCATATATATGTGTCAGCATACAGTATTTATCTTTCTCTTTCTGACTTACTTCACTCTGTATGACAGACTCTAGGTCCATCCACCTCATTACAAATAGCTCAATTTCGTTTCTTTTTATGGCTGAGTAATATTCCATTGTATATATGTGCCACATCTTCTTTATCCATTCATCCAATGATGGACACTTAGGTTGCTTCCATCTCCAGGCTATTGTAAATAGGGCTGCTATGAACATTTTGGTACATGACTCTTTTTGAATTATGGTTTTCTCAGGGTATATGCCCAGTAGTGGGATTGCTGGGTCATATGGTAGTTCTATTTGTAGTTTTTTAAGGAACCTCCATACCGTTCTCCATAGTGGCTGTACCAATTCACATTCCCACCAGCAGTGCAAGAGTGTTCCCTTTTTTCCACACCCTCTCCAGCATTTATTGTTTCTAGATTTTTTGATGATGGCCATTCTGACTGGTGTGAGATGATATCTCATTGTAGTTTTGATTTGCATTTCTCTAATGAGTAAAGATGTTCAGCATCCTTTCATGTGTTTGTTGGCAGTCTGTATATCTTCTGTGGAGAAATGTCTGTTTAGGTATTCTGCCCATTTTTGGATTGGGTTGTTCGTTTTTTTGTTATTGAGCTGCATGAGCTGTTTATAAATTTTGGAGATTAATCCTTTGTCAGTTGCTTCATTTGCAAATATTTTCTCCCATTCTGAGGGTTGTCTTTTGGTCTTGTTTATGGTTTCCTTTGCTGTGCAAAAGCTTTTAAGTTTCATTAGGTCCCATGTGTTTATTTTTGTGTTTATTTCCATTTCTCTAGGAGGTGGGTCAAAAAGGATCTTGCTGTGATTTATGTCATAGAGTGTTCTGCCTATGTTTTCCTCTAAGAGTTTGATAGTGTCTGGCCTTACATTTAGGTCTTTAATTCATTTTGAGCTTATTTTTGTGTATGGTGTTAGGGACTGATCTAATCTCATACTTTTACATGTCCCTGTCCAGTTTTCCCAGCGCCACTTATTGAAGAGACTGTCCTTTCTCCACTGTACATTCCTGCCTCCTTTATCAAAGATAAGGTGACCATATGTCCATGGGTTTATCTCTGGGCTTTCTATCCTGTTCCATTGATCTGTCTTTCTGTTTTTGTGCCAGTACCATACTGTCTTGATTACTGTAGCTTTGTAGTATAATCTGAAGTCAGGGAGCCTGATTACTCCAGCTCCATTTTTCGTTCTCAAGATTGCTTTGGCTATTCGGGGTCTTTTGTGTTTCCATACAAATTGTGAAATTTTTTGTTCTAGTTCTGTGAAAAATGCCATTGGTAGTTTGATAGGGATTGCATTGAATCTGTAGATTGCTTTGGGTAGTAGAGTCATTTTCACAATGTTGATTCTTCCAATCCAAGAACATGGTACATCTCTCCATCTATTTGTATCATCTTTAATTTCTTTCATCAGTGTCTTATAATTTTCTGCATACAGGTCTTTTGGCTCCTTAGGTAGGTTTATTCCTAGATATTTTATTCTTTTTGTTGCAGTGGTTAATGGGAGTGTTTCCTTGATTTCACTTTCAGATTTTTCATCATTAGTGTATAGGAATGCAAGAGATTTCTGTGCATTAATTTTGTATCCTGCTACTTTACCAAATTCATTGATTAGCTCTAGTAGTTTTCTGGTAGCATCTTTAGGATTCTCTATGTATGGTATCATGTCATCTGCAAACAGTGACAGCTTTACTTCTTCTTTTCCGATTTGGATTCCTTTTATTTCCTTTTCTTCTCTGATTACTGTGGCTAAAACTTCCAAAATTATGTTGAATAAGAGTGGTGAGAGTGGGCAACCTTGTCTTGTTCCTGATCTTAGTGGAAATGGTTTCAGTTTTTCAACATTGAGGACGATGCTGGCTGTGGGTTTGTCATATATGGCCTTTATTATGTTGAGGAAAGTTCCCTCTATGCCTACTTTCTGCAGGGTTTTTATCATAAATGGGTGCTGAATTTTGTCGAAAGCTTTCTCTGCATCTATTGAGATGATCATATTGTTTTTCTCCTTCAATTTGTTAATATGGTGTATCACGTTGATTGATTTGCGTATATTGAAGAATCCTTGCATTCCTGGAATAAACCCCACTTGATCATGGTGTATGATCCTTTTAATGTGCTGTAGGATTCTGTTTGCTAGTATTCTGTTGAGGATTTTTGCATCTATGTTCATCAGTGATATTGGCCTGTAGTTTTCTTTCTTTGTGACATCCTTGTCTGGTTTTGGTATCAAGGTGATGGTGGCCTCGTAGAATGAGTTTGGGAGTGTTCCTCCCTCTGCTATATTTTGGAAGAGTTTGAGAAGATAGGTGTTAACTCTTCTCTAAATGCTTGATAGAATTCTCCTGTGAAGCCATCTGGTCCTGGGCTTATGTTTGTTGGAAGATTTTTAATCACAGTTTCAATTTCAGTGCTTGTGATTGGTCTGTTCATATTTTCTATTTCTTCCTGATTCAGTCTTGGCAGGTTGTGCATTTCCAAGAATTTGTCCATTTCTTCCAGGTTGTCCATTTTATTGGCATAGAGTTGCTTGTAGTAATCTCTCATGATCTTTTGTATTTCTGCAGTGTCAGTTGTTACTTCTCCTTTTTCATTTCTAATTCTATTGATTTGAGTCTTCTCCCTTTTTTTCTTGATGAGTCTGGCTAATGGTTTATCAATTTTGTTTATGTTTTCAAAGAACCAGCTTTTAGTTTTATTGATCTTTGCTATCGTTTCCTTCATTTATTTTTCATTTATTTCTGATCTGATTTTTATGATTTCTTTCCTTCTGCTAACTTTGGGATGTTTTTGTTCTTTTTTCTGTAATTGCTTTAGGTGTACGGTTAGGTTGTTTATTCGAGATGTTTCCTGTTTCTTAAGGTAGGATTGTATTGCTATAAACTTCCCTCTTAGAACTGCTTTTGCTGCATCCCATAGGTTTTGGGTCATCCTGTCTCCATTGTCATTTGTTTCTAGGTATTTTTTAATTTCCTCTTTGATTCCTTCAGTGATCACTTTGTTATTGAGTAGTGTATTGTTTAGCCTCCATGTGTTTGTATTTTTTACAGCTCTTTTCCTGTAATTGATATCTAGTCTCATAGCATTGTGGTCGGAAAAGATACTTGATACAATTTCAATTTTCTTAAATTTACCAAGGCTTGATTTGTGACCCAAGATATGATCTATCCTGGAGAATGTTCCATGAGCAGTTGAGAAAAATGTGTATTCTGTTGTTTTTGGATGGAATGTCCTATAAATATCAATTAAGTCCATCTTATTTAATGTATCATTAAAAGCTTGTGTTTCCTTATTTATTTTCATTTTGGATGATCTGTCCATTGGTGAAAGTGGGGTGTTAAAGTCCCCTACTATGATTGTGTTACTGTCAGTTTCTCCTTTTATGGCTGTTATTATTTGCCTTATGTATTTAGGTGCTCCTATGTTGGGTGTATAAATATTTACAATTGTTATATCTTCTTCTTGGATCGATCCCTTGATCATTATGTAGTGTCCTTCTTTGTCTCTTGTAATAGTCTTTATTTTAAAGTCTATTTTGTCTGATATGAGAATTGCTACTCCAGCTTTCTTTTGGTTTCCATTTGCATGGAATATCTTTTTCCATCCCCTTACTTTCAGTCTGTATGTGTCTCTAGGTCTGAAGTGGGTCTCTTGTAGACAGCATATATATGTGTCTTGATTTTGTATCCATTCAGCCACTCTGTGTCTTTTGGTGGGAGCATTTAGTCCATTTACATTTAAAGTAATTATCGATATGTATGTTCCTATTCCCATTTTCTTAATTGTTTTGGGTTCGTTATTGTAGGTCTTTTCCTTCTGTTGTGTTTCTTGCCTAGAGAAGTTCCTTTAGCATTTGTTGTAAAGCTGGTTTGGTGGTGCTGAACTCTCTCAGCTTTTGCTTGTCTGTAAACGTTTTAATTTCTCCATCAAATCTGAAAGAGATCCTTGCTGGGTAGAGTAATCTTGGTTGCAAGTTTTTCTCCTTCATCACTTTAATTATGTCCTGCCACTCCCTTCGGGCTTGTAGAGTTTCTGCTGAGAGATCAGCTGTTATCCTGATGGGGATTCCCTTGTGTGTTACTTGTTGTTTTTGCCTTGCTGCTTTTAATATGATTTCTTTGTGTTTAATTTTTGACAGTTTGATTAATATGTGTCTTGGCGTATTTCTCCTTGGATTTATTCTGTATGGGACTCTCTGTTCCTCCTGGACTTGATTAACTATTTCCTTTCCCATATTAGGGAAGTTTTCAACTATAACCTCTTCAAATATTTTCTCAGTCCCTTTCTTTTTCTCTTCTTCTTCTGGAACCCCTATAATTCAAATGTTGGTGCGTTTAATGTTGTCCCAGAGGTCTCTGAGACTGTCCTCTGTTCTTTTCATTCTTTTTTCTTTATTTTGCTCTGCATCAGTTATTTCCACTATTTTATCTTCCACCTCACTTATCCGTTCTTCTGCCTCAGTTATTCTGCTATTGATCCCATCTAGAGTATTTTTCATTTCATTTATTGTGTTTTTAATCGATGCTTGATTCATCTTTAGTTCTTCTAGGTCCTTGTTAACTGTTTCTTGCATTTTGTCTATTCTATTTCCAAGATTTTGGATCTTGGAAATAGAATCTTGGATCATCTTTACTATCATTATTCTGAATTCTTTTTCAGGTAGACTGCCTATTACCTCTTCATTTGTTAGGTCTGGTAGGTTTTTATCTTGCTCCTTCTCCTGCTGTGTGTTTTTCTGTCTTCTCATTTTGCTTATGTTACTGTGTTTGGGGTCTCCTTTTTGCAGGCTGCAGGTTCGTAGTTCCAGTTGTTTTGTTGTCTGTCCCCAGTGGCTAAGGTTGGTTTAGTGGGTTGTGTAGGCTTCCTGGTGGAGGGGACTAGTGCCTGTGTTCTGGTGGATGAGGCTGGATCTTGTCTTTCTGGTGGGCAGGTCCACGTCTGGTGGTGTGTTTTGGGGTGTCTGCGGACTTTTTATGATTTTAGGCAGCCTCTCTGCTAATGGGTGGCATTGTGTTCCTGTCTTGCTAGTTGTTTGGCATAGGGTGTCCAGCACTGTAGCTTGCTGATCATTGAGTGAAGCTGGTTGCTGGTGTTGAGATGGAGATCTCTGGAAGATTTTCGCCGTTTGATATTATGTGGAGCTGGGAGGTCTCCTGTGGACCAGTGTCCTGAAGTTGGCTCTCCCACCTCAGAGGCACAGCACTGACTCCTGGCTCCTCAATTTGGGATGATTTGTTGTCTATTCATGTATTCCACAGATGCAGGGTACATCAAGTTGATTGTGGAGCTTTAATCTGCTGCTTCTGAGGCTGCTGGGAGAGGTTTCCCTTTCTCTTCTTTGTTCTCACAGCTCCGGGGTCTCAGCTTTGCATTTGGCCCCGCCTCTGCGTGTAGGTCACCTGAGGGCATCTGTTCTTCGCTCAGACAGGACAGGGTTAAAGGAGCAGCCGCTTTGGGGACTCTGGCTCACTCAGGCCCGCGGGGAGGGAGGGGCATGGAGTGCGGGGCGAGCCTGCAGCGGCAGAGGCCGGCGTGACGTTGCACCAGCCCTTGGTGCGCCGTGCGTTCTCCCAGGGAAGCCGTCCCTGGATCCCGGGACCCCGGCAGTGGCGGGCTGCACAGGCTCCCGGAAGGGTGGCGTGGACTGTGACCTGCGCTCGCACAGCTTCTTGCTTCTTGGCGGCAGCAGCAGCAGCCACAGCGGCCCACGCCCGTCTCTGGGCTCCGCGCTTTCAGCCGTGACTCGCGCCCGTCTGTGGAGCCCCTTTAAGCAGAGCTCTTAATCCCCTCTCCTCGCGCACCAGGAAACCAAGCTAGGTTTGGTTTTAATCCAACTAAATGGAACTAATTTTATTTAGTGTTTTACTTGAAGAAATAGAAATATAAATTTTACAGCCCAAATTTTGTTTTTGTTTTTTTCTCTTGTTTTAATTTGTAGATGATGACTTCTCTCATATTATCAGGAATACCTCCCACAGGAAATAAGACTAATGTTTTCTTTTGGACTTTTACAAACTCTTTTATAACTTGTATAATCATCTTATCCACAATAGGTAGGTTTGTGCTTTTTTTTTCCACTTAGGATGCTAAATATTTTATAAATATTTGCATGAGGTACTGTCCACACCTTTATATGATATCTTAGATTTAATGAAATAAAGTGATTAGCTTAAGGTGCAGTAGCCCATCCATAATAAGGTCTACTAAGATAAGGGAAGGAAGCTGGCAATATTCTTGGCTCTCTGTGAAAAGGACAATTTTTCTTTTTCCCTACACTTTGGATCCATTAAAATCTTGGCTTGAGACTGTTGTCTGTAGACTAGGAAGTATGGAGCATAAGAAAAGCTGTCCCCCACTACTCCATTTCAACAAAAGTGTTCCAAATATAGAAAAATCTTCCCAAATAAGTCAAATGAGACTTATTCTCTTCTCCCACTTCCCGAAAATCTGCATCACCAGCAATTGGGCAATAGAGAGTCTGTGAGTGAAGAAAAAAATTTCTTAGAATAAGAAGCTCTCAAAAGGGGTAGCTTGTAGTTGCAGAACAGAGTGTAAATGTTATCATATAGATGATATAAAAAAGAAACCAAAATGTAGAATGATGAAGAGGCACAGGACAGAGGAAGAAAATAATAAGGGGTATAACACTCTTACCATACAGTATCAAGAAACAAGAATTTATAAACATTTAAACAGAGGTTTAAGAATATTGTTTAAAAGTACAAAGGCAAATATAGGAGAATAAAAAGTAGCATATAAATGTCAAACATGGAGAAGAGGAGGAAGAAGGTGTTTATAGGAGTTGAATCCCTATCTTTCATAGCCAAAATATGATCTAAAATTGATAAGTCAACAAATGAATATATAACCACATACATCAGTCTAATCCAACAGTGTAGCTCTGAAGCAGAAATTCTACCACAAAATTGGTCTCACCCTGGATTTCGAGTCTGGCCTTTTATATTCCTGTGTTAGTCAGCTGTTGGTACTAGCACCTTCCAAGCTGAGGTGTGGGCAAACCTCCCAGGTGTGGTAGCTCCCCTGGGCAAAGAGCAGTTCTCAAGAGAAGGAGGCAACTGCCTTAACAGCTAATACTCATGGCGCCTGGAGGTGGTTTACCAGAAGGGTCAAGGGAATCTGCGTGAGGGCCCACGAGCATAAATTACAGCATGCTTTCTTAAAATTAGTTGATTCCAAAGTAAATGCTCTTAACTTGTTTAATTGCAGGAGTAGAAGGTGCTAAATGTAGAAAACTTGAAAAATATGATTTTTAACAATTAACATCTCACTGCTCCACCCACAATAACTGTTTAACTTTTAGTCAGAGAAAGTTATATATATATATATATATATATATATATATATATATATATATATATATATATATATGTGTGTGTATATATATATATATGTGTGTGTATATATATATATATATATCAGTATATAGTTTTAGGTTGCTTTGTCAGGGCAATATGTCATTATTATTTTCTATGTCATACATACTTCACTGTAATTCTTCATGATATCACAGTATTTCATTACAGTATATACCATATTGTGCATGACCAGTCTCCTTAATTGAACATTTAAGCTGTTTCCAATTTTTCAAAATTTGATATAGTGATACTGTGAAAAACCCTTTTTAATTTACATTTCTTGATCATTTTTTTTAGGATAAGATCAGCTAGCTCATTGTATTTTGTTTATTTGTTTTTTAGTAGGTACTATGTGTGCTAGGGCTCTTAGAAAACCAATGACTGAAAATTTGCCCTCAAAGACCAATGTCAAATGTGAAAATTGTACCAAGTTGCTGTATTGAAGGGCATTGCAATTTTCTTTTTTTTCCTCTTATCAGGTTATGGAACAATTTTTCCTAAAACTTCTAATGGACAGATGTTCTGTGTTATCTTTGCTGCAATTGGAATACCTCTAACTATTATATTATTTAAATATGTCGGTACATTAGTTTATCTGCCATTTGAAATATTTGGAGGATACCTTCAACATAAGGGAATAAATGAGGTAAATTCTCTCTCTCTGTCTCTCCACACAGTCTCACACACACATACACACACAAACACACACATTTGGTAGAGACGTTCTGTTTTGATTTTTTTTTTAATTATGTGGATTCACAACCTTAGGTTGACTAGACATACAACACTTTATAAATACTTACTGAATTCATGTTGAATGAAATTTGTATGAGTAGATCAAGCAAATCGTCTGTGTTATAATGCAGACGTGGGAAAATCCATTGTTTGAGAGACCGTCTATTTCCTCTTAGGTATTTGCCTCTAATCATTTAATTCAACGATGAGCAGTGGTGGGGGGGGGGTCTTCAAGATGGTGGAGGAGTGAGACATGGAGATCACCTTCCTCCCCACAAACACATCAAAAATACATCTACACGTGGAACAACTCCTACAGAACACCTACTGAACACTGGCAGAAGACCTCAGCCTTCCCAAAAGGCAAGAAACTCCCAATGTACCTGGGTAGAGCAAAAGAAAAAAAGAAAAAACAGAGACAAAAGAATAGGGACTGGACCTGCACCTCTGGGAGGGAGCTGTGAAGGAGGAAAAGTTTCCACACACTAGGAAGCCCCTTCACTGGTGGAAACGGGGGGTGGGCGGTGGGGGAGCTTCAGAGCCACGGAGGAGAGTGCAGCAACAGGGGTGTAGAGGGCAAAGTGGAGAGATTCCCGCACAGAGAATTGGTGCCGACCTGCACTCACCAGCCCGAGAGGGTTGTCTGCTCACCCGCTGGGGCAGGTGGGGGCTGGGAGCTGAGGCTCTGGCTTTGGAGGTCAGAGCCAAGGGAGAGGACTAGGGTTGGTGGCGTGAACGCAGGCTGAAGAGGGCTACTGTGCCACAGCTAGCTGGGAGTGAGTCCAGGAAAAAGGCTGGAACTGCCTAAGAGGCAAGAGACCGTTGTTTCAGGGTGAACGAGGAGAGGGGATTCAGAGTACTTCCTAAACGAGCTCCAGAGAGGGGCGCGAGCCACGGCTATCAGCATGGACCCCAGAGACGGGCATGAAACGCTAAGGCTGCTGCTGCCGCCACCAAGAAGCCTGTGTGCGAGCACAGGTCACTCTCCACACCTCCCCTCCCGGGAGCCTGTGCAGCCTGCCACAGCCAGGGTCCCCTGATCCAGGGACAACTTCCCCGGGAGAACGCATGGCGTGCCTCAGGCTAGTGCAACATCACGCCGGCCTCTGCCACCGCAGGCTTGCCCCACATCCGTACCCCTCCCTCCCCCCGGCCTGAGTGAGCCAGAGCCCCCGAATCAGCTGCTCCTTTATCCCCATCCTGTCTGAGCAAAGAACAGACGCCCTCAGGCGACCTACACACAGAGGTGGGTCCACATCCGAAGGGGAGCTGTGTGAACAAAGAAGAGAAAGGGAAATTTCTCCCAGCCGTCTCAGGAGCAGCAGATTAAATCTCTGCAATCAATTTGTTGTATGCTGCATCTCTGGAATACCTGAGTAGACAATGTATCATCCCAAAATTGAGGCTGTGGACTTTGAGAGCAACTGTAGACTTGGGGTTTGCTTTCTGCATCTAATTTATTTCTGGTTTTATGTTTATCTTAGTTTACTATTTAGAGCTTATTATCATTGGTAGATTTCTTTTTTGATTTGGTTGCTCTTGTCCTTTTTTTTAAATGTATGTATGTTTCCTTCTTTTTTGTGAGTGTGTATGTGTATTCTTCTTTGTGTGATTTCTCTGTATAACTTTCCTTTTACCATTTGTCCTAGGGTTCTCTCTGTCCTTTTTTTTTTTTTAGTATAGTTTTTAACACTTGTTATCATTTGTGGATTTGTTTTCTGGTTTGATTGCTCTCTTCTTTCTTTCTTTCTTTTTTTCATTACTTTTTTTATTTTAATAACTTTATTTTATTTTTCTTTCTTTGTTTCTTTTATTTTCTCCCTTTTCTTCTGAGCTGTGTGGCTCACAGGGTCTTGGTGCTCTGGCTGGGTGTCAGGCCTGTGCCTCTGAGGTGGGAAAGCCAAGTTCAGGACATTGGACAACCAGAGACCTCCCAGCCCCATGTAATATCAAACGGCAAAAGGTCTCCCAGAGATCTCCATCTCAATACTAAGACCCAGCTCCACTCAACGACAAGCAAGCTACAGTGCTGGGCACCCTATGCCAAACAACTAGCAAGACAGGAACACAAGCCCACCCATTAGCAGTGAGGCTGCCTAAAATCATAATAAGTTCACAGACACCCCAAACACACCACCGGATGTGGTCCTGCCCACCAGAAAGGCAAGATCCAGCTTCATGCACCAGAACACAGGCACCAGTCCCTCCATCAGGAAGCCTACACAACCCACTGAACCAACCTTACCCATTGGGAGCAGACACGAAAAACACGGGAACTATGAACGTGCAGCCTGGGACAAGGAGACCCCAAACATAATAAGCAAAATGAGAAGACAAAGAAATACACAGCAGATGAAGGAGCAAGGTAAAAACCCACCAGGCCAAACAAATGAAGAGGAAATAGTCTACCTGAAAAAGAATTCAGAGTAATGATAATAAAGATGATCAAAAATCTTGGAAATCGAATGGAGAAAATACAAGAAACATTTTACAAGGACCTAGAAGAACTAAAGAGCAAACAAACAATGATGAACAACACAATAAATGAAATTTAAAATACTCTAGAAGAGATCAATAGCAGGATAACTGAGGCAGAAGAATGGATAAGTGACCTGGAAGATAAAATAGTGGAAATAACTACTGCAGAGCAGAAAAAAGAAAAAAGAATGAAAAGATTTGAGGACAGTCCGTCTCAGAGATCTCTGGGACAATACTAAGTACACTAATATTCGAATTATAGTGGTCCCAGAAGAAGAAGAGAAAAAAAAGGGACTGAGAAAATATTTGTATGGATTATAGTTGAAAACTTGCCTAATATGGGTAAGGAAGTAGTCAATCAAGTCCAGGAAGTGCAGAGACTCCCATACAGGATAAATCCAAAGAGAAACAGGCCAAGACATATATTAAGAAAACTATGAAAAATTAAATACAAAGAAAAAATATTAAAAGCATGAAGGGAAAAGCAAAAATTAACGTAAAATGGAATCCCCATAAGGTTAACAGCAGATCTTTCAGCAGAAACTCTGCAAGCCAGAAGGGAGTGGCAGGACATATTTAAAGTGATGAAAGGGAAAAACCTACAACCAAGATTACTCTACCCAGCAAGGATCTCATTCAGATTCGACAGAGAAATTGAAACCTTACAGAGAAACAAAAATGAAGAGAATTCAGCACCATCAAACCTTCTTTACAACAAATGCTAAAGGAACTTCTCCAGGCAGGAAACACAAGAGAAGGAAAAGGCATACAATAACAAACTCAAAACAATTAAGAAAATGGTAATAGGAACATACATATCAATAACTACCTTAAATGTAAATGGATTAAATGCTCCAACCAAAAGACATAGACTGGCTGAATAGATACAAAAACAAGATCCATATATATGCTGTCTACAAGAGACCCACTTCAGACCTAGGGACACATACAGACTGAAAGTGAGGGGATGGAAAAAGATATTCCATGCAAATGGAAATCAAAAGAAAGCTGGAGTAGCAATTCTCATATCAGACAGAATAGACTTTAAAATAAAGACTATTACAAGAGACAAAGAAGGACATTACATAATGGTCAATGGATCAATCCAAGAAGGAGATATAACAATTGTAAATACATATGCACCCAACATAGGAGCACCTCAATACATAAGGCAAATGCTAACAGCCATAAAAGGGGGAATCGACAGTAACATATTCATAGTAGGGGACTTTAACACCCCACTTTCACCAATGGACAGATCATCCAAAATGAAAATAAATAAGGAAACACACGCTTTACATGATACATTAAACAAGATGGATTTAATTGATATTTATAGGACATTCCATCCAAAAACAACAAAATACATTTTCTTCTCATATGTTCATGGTACTTGAGAAGGATAGATCATATCTTGGGTGACAAATCAAGCCTTGGTAAATTTAAGAATATTGAAATGGTATCAAGTATCTTTTCCAACCACAATGCTATGAGACTAGATATCAATTAAAGGAAAAAATCAGTACAAAACATAAACACATGGAGACTAAACAATACATTACTAAATAACCAAGAGATCACTGAAGAAATCAAAGAGGAAATAAAAAAAATACCTAGAAACAAATGACAATGAAAACACGATGACCCAAAACCTATGGGATGCAGCAAAAGCAGTTCTAAGACGGAAGTTTTTAGCAATACAATCCTATCTCAAGAAACAAGAAACATCTCAAATAAACAACCTAACATTATGCCTAAAGCAATTAGACAAAGAAGAACAAAAAAACCCCAAAGTTAGCAGAAGGAAATAAATCATAAAAATCAGATCAGAAATAAATGAAAAATAAATGAAGGAAACAATAGCAAAAATCAATAAAACTAAAAGCTGATTCTTTGAGAAGATAAACAAAATTGATAAACCATTAGCCAGACTCATCAAGAAAAGGAGAAGACTCAAATCAATAGAATTAGAAATGAAAAAGGATAAGTAACAACTGACACTGCAGAAATTCAAAGGATCATGAGAGATCACAACAAGCAACTATATGCCAATAAAACAAACAACCTGAAAGAAATGGACAAATTCTTAGAAAAGCACTACCTTCTGAGACTGAACCAGGAAGAAATGGAAAATATAAAGAGACCAATCACAAGCACTGAAATTGAAACTGTGATTAAAAATCTTGCAACAAACAAAAGCCCAGGACCAGATGGCTTCACAGGAGAATTCTATCAAACATTTAGAGAAGAGCTAACACCTATCCTTCTCAAACTCTTCCAAAATATAGCAGAGGGAGGAACACTCCCAAACTCATTCTATGAGGCCACCATCACCCTGATACCAAAACCAGACAAGGATGTCACAAAGAAAGAAAACTACAGGCCAATATCACTGGTGAACATAGATGAAAAAATCCTCAACAAAATACTAGCATACAGAATCCAGCAGCACATTAAAAGGATCACACACCATGATCAAGTAGGGTTTATCCCAGGAAGGGAAGGATTCTTCAGTATATGCAAATCAGTCAATGTGATAAACCATATTAACAAATTGAAGGAGAAAAACCATATGATCATCTCAATAGATGCAGAAAAAGCTTTCGATAGAATTCAACACTGATTTATGATAAAAACTCCCCATACATAAAGTAGGCATAGAGAGAACCTACTTCAGCATAATAAAGGCCGTATATGACAAACCCACAGCCAACATCATTCTCATTGGTGCAAAATTGAAACCATTTCCTATAAGATCAGGAACAAGTCAAGGTTGCCCACTCTTACCACTGTTATTCAACATAGTTTTGGAAGTTTTAGCCACAGCAATCAGAGAAGAAAAAGAATAAAAGGAATCCAAATTGGAAAAGAAAAAGTAAAACTGTGACTGTTTGCAGATGACATGATACTATACATAGAGAATCCTAAAGATCTACCAGAAAACTACTAGAGCTAATCAATGAATTTGGTAAAGTAGCAGGATACAAAATTAATGCACAGAAATCTCTGGCATTCCTATACACCAACGATGAAAAATCTGAAAGTGAAATCAAGGAAACACTCCCATTTACCATTGCAACAAAAAGAAGAAAATACCTAGGAATAAACCTACCTAAGGAGACAAAAGACCTGTATGCAGAAAAGTATAAGACACTGATGAAAGAAATTAAAGATGATACAAACAGATGGAGAGATATACCATGTTCTTGAATTGGAAGAATCAACATTGTGAAAAAGACTATCCTACCCAAAGCAATCTACAGATTCAGTGAAATCCCTAGCAAAGTACCAATGGCATTTTTCACAGATCTAGAACAAAAAATTGCACAATTTGTATGGAAACACAAAAGACCCCGAATAGCCAAAGAAATCTTGAGAAAAACAAACAGAGCTGGAGGAATCAGGCTCCCTGGCTTCAGACTATTCTACAAAGCCACAGTAATCAAGACAGTATGGTACTGGCACAAAGAACAGAAATATAGATCAATGGAACAGGATAGAAAGCCCAGAGATAAACCCACGCACATATAGTCACTTATCTTTGATAAAGGAGGCACGAATAAACAATGGAGGAAAAACAACCTGTTCAAAAAGTGGTGCCGGGAAAACTGGACAGCTACATGTAAAAGAATGATATTAGAACACTCCCTACCACCATAAATAAACTCAAAATGGATTAAAGGCCTAAGTGTAAGGCCTGACACTATAAAACTCTTAGAGGAAAACATAGGCAGAACCCTCTATGACACAAATCAGAGCAAGATCCTTTTTGACCCATCTCCTAGAGAAATGGAAATAAAAGCAAAAATAAACAAATGGACCCTAATGAAACTTAAAAGATTTTGCACAGCAAAATAAACCATAAACAAGACGAAAAGACAACTTTCAGAATGGGAGAAAATATTTGCAAACAAAGCAACTGACAAAGGATTACTCACCAAAATATAAAAGCAGCTCATGCAACTCATTATCAAAAATCAAACAACCCAATCCAAAAATGGGCAGAAGGCCTAAAGAGACATTTCTCCCAAGAAGATATACAGATTGTCAACAAACACATGAAAGGATCTCAACATCACTAATCATTAGAGAAATGAAAATCAAAACTACAATGAGGTATCACCTCACACCAGTCATAATGGCCATCATCAAAAAATCTACAAACAGGGCTTCCCTGGTGGCGCAGTGGTTGAGAGTCTATCTGCCGATGCAGGGGACGCGGGTTCGTGCCCCGGTCCGGGTGGATCCACATGCCGCGGAGCGGCTGGGTCCGTGAGCCATGGCCGCTGAGCCTGCGCGTCTGGAGCCTGTGCTCCGCAATGGGAGAGGCCACAACAGTGAGAGGCCCGCGTACCGCAAAAAAAAAAAAAAAAAAAAAAAAACTACAAACAATACATGCTGGAGAGGGTGTGGAGAAAAGGGAACCCTCTTGCACTGTTGGTTGGAATGTAAATTGATACAACCACTATGGAGAACAGTATGGAGGTTCCTCAGAAAACTAAGAATAGAAATACCATTTGACCCATCAATCCCACTACTGGGCATATACTCTGAGAAAACCATAATTCAAAAAGAGTCATGTAGCACAGTGTTCATTGCAGCTCTATTTACAATAGCCAGGACATGGAAGCAACCTAAGTGATGGACACAGATGAATGTTGATGGCAACAGATGAATGGATAAAGAAGACGTGGCACATATATACAATGGAATATTACTCAGCCATAAAAGGAAACGAAATTGAGTTATTTGTAGTGAGGTGGATGGACTTAGAGACTGTCATACAGAGTGAAGTAAGTCAGAAAGAGAAAAACAAATACTGTATGATAACACATATATATGGAATCTAAAAAAAAAAAAAGGTTCTGAAGAACCTAGGGGCAAGAGAGTAATAAAGATGCCTACGTAGAGAATGGTCTTGACATGGGGAGGTGGAAGGGTAAGCTTGGACGAAGTGAAGGAATGGCATGGACTTATATACGCTACCAAATGTAAAATAGATAGCTAGTGGGAAGCAGCTGCATAGCACAGGGGGATCAGCCTGGTGCTTTGTGACCACCTGGAGTGGTGCAATAGGAGGGTGGGAGGGAGATGCAAGAGGGAGGAGATATGGGGATATATGTGTATGTATAGCTGATTCACTTTGTTATACAGCAGAAGTAACACACCATTGTAAAGCAATTATACTCCACTAAAGATGTTAAAACAAACAAAAAGATGAGCAGTGGTTAATTGTGTTTAAATAAATCTCATAGGTCTGTGTTCTGGTACGTAAGTTGACCCAAACCTTATTTTACAGAACAGGAAGATATTTCTTAAAGGCTATGTGACTTGCCCAAGATTACCCAGAGAATTAGTAGCAGTGCTGCCACTACCCCCAGAAGCATTTGGACCAAGACTTTGTCCAAATATCATGTTGAATCATGTGTGGTCGTTTGAGTAATTAGCACAGGTTTTACTTTTTTAAAAAATTAAAAAGACAGTTCTTTATTAAAATGATTGCAAAATTATTACTAAAGTGAATTGTAGACATTCTTCAAGAAGATATTTTTCTTTTGTATAAAGGAATATAAAGAAGGGGTCCCTTCAGGAAGCCCATGAGAGCAGGTGGGCCAGGCGAGAGAGAATGCCATTAGTGGTTGATGTAATCAAAGTCCTTTCTCTGGGGCAGAGCCTGTCACAATTGGTACCACATTCTTTGTTATTTCTTTGTGTCCTTTTTGGAGGTCTATTGTTATGGTAAGATCTGTTCTTCTGCTCTAATTAGAGTTTAGTCTGGTGATTATCAACCTCAGGTGCACATTAGAATGACTTGGAGAAGCTTTTAAAAATCCTGGTGCCTAGACCCCACTCCAGATCAATTTGATCCAAATCTTTGAAGATGGAACTCTCAATGTTTTGTTTTGTTTTGTTTTTAGATTTATTTATTATTTATTTATTTATTTTCGGCTGCATCAGGTCTTAGTTGCGGCACTTGGGATCTTCCTTGAGGCGTGCGGGATCTTTCATTGAGGCACGGGGGCTCTTCGTTGTGGTGCATGGGCTTCTCTGTAGTTGTTGCGTGCTGGCTTTTTCTCTTCTCTAGTTGTGGCACGCAGGCTCCAGGGCACGTGGGCTCTGTAGTTGTGGCACGTGGGTTTCAGAGCATGTGGGCTCTGTAGTTTGCGGCACTTGGGCTCTAGATGAGGCACACAAGAGCTCAGTAGTTGTGGCACGTAAGCTTAGTTGCCCCACGGCATGTGGGATCTTAGTTCCCTGACCAGGGATCAAACCCGTGTCCCCTGCATTGTAAGGTGGATTCTTTACCACTGGACCACAAGGGAAGTCCCTCTCAATGTTTTTTAAAACTCCCTAAGTGTTTCCAATGTGCAAAAACGTTGAGAACCATGGATCTAGACCAATGTTTCTCAACTGGAGTGATTTTGCCTTTGAAGGGGACACTTGGCAATGTCTAGAAGCATATTAGGTTGTACACATCTCAGGAGGAGAGCGTTACTGGCATCTAGTGGGTAGAGGCCAGGGATGCTCCTAAATATCCTACAATGCACAAGACAGGCATTTATAACAAAGAATTACTGGGTCCAAAATGTTAGTATGAAGGTTGAGAAATTGATCTAGACCAGTAGTTCTCAAAGTATGGTTCCAGGAATAGCAGCATCACTGTCACCTGGGAATTGTTAGGAATACAAGTTCTCAGCCCGAATCCCTGAGTACTGAATCAGGAACTCTGGGGATGGGACCCATCGATCTATTTTAACAAGCCCTGCAAGAGATTATGATGTATGCTAAAGTTTGAGAAACACTGACCTAAAGCCTAATTAATACTTCACCAAGAAAAAACTAAAGTTCTGCTCTTGAAAAGAAACTGTTAAATGAGTGTAAAGATGAGCTACAGATTGTGAGAAAATATGTGCTAATTATATACCCTATAAAAGGACTTGTATCCAGAATACTGAAGAACTCTTAAAACTCAAAAATAACCCAATATTTTTAATGGGCAAGAAGTTTAAGCACACCCTTTACCAATAAAGATATAAACAAGGCAAACAAGAAGATTAAAATTTACTAGGTATTAGTTATTAGGAGGATGCAAGGTAATACCATAATGAGAAACTAATAAACCTAACATAATGGCTCAAAATAAAAAGACTGAGCACACCAACTGTTGGTGAGAATATGGAGGAGCTGGAACTCTCATTCACTGCCAATGAGAATTTAAAATGGTACAGTCGGGCTTCCCTGGTGGTGCAGTGGTTGAGAGTCTGCCTGCCGATGCAGGGGACACGGGTTCGTGCCCCGGTCCGGGAAGATCCCACATGCCGCAGAGCGGCTGGGCCCGTGAGCCATGGCCACTGAGCCTGCGCATCCGGAGCCTGTGCTCCGCAACGGGAGAGGCCAAAACAGTGAGAGGCCCACGTACCACAAAAAAATTTAAAAAAAAAAAAAAAATTAATTAATTAAATTAAATGGTACAGTCACCTTGAGAAACAATTTTTGGCAATTTCTTAAAAAACTAAACATACATCAAATTTATGATTCAGTTATTTCACTATTAGGTATTTACTCAAAAGAAATGAAAGCATATGTTCTTACAAAGCCTAGTACATGAATGTTTATTTCAGCTTTATTTGGAATAGCTCAAAACTGGGAACAACCCAAATGTCTATCAACAGGTGAATAAATAAATAGCTGTGATATATTTATATAGTATTGAAATATTGCTTGTCAATAATAGGAATGAACTGTTGATATACTTCACAACATGGGTGAATCTCAAAATAATTTTTCTGACTGAAAGAAGCCCAAGAAAAAGAACATATACTGCCTGATTGCATTTATAAAAAAATTAAGGAAATGCAATTAGTGTATAGTGACAGAAAGCAGATGTTAGTGCCTGAGGTCTGAGATGAGAATAACGTGTGGAGGGCTGGGTAAGAGGGGTCATCAGGGGCATGAGGAAACTTTTAATGTTGATGGATAAATTCACTATCTTTTGATAATGGTTTCACAGTTGTAAAAACTTATGAAGTTGTCTGGTTTATTTATGTCAGTTGTACCTATTTTTAAAGGGGAGAAGAGAAGCTTAAAAAGCATAACAAGTTAAAATAAATGGAAAGGACTAAAGCGTCCGGGGATCCATATATGGTAGTAAAATCATAAGGCAGTGGTTCTCAAACTTTTTGACCTTGGGACCTCTTTCCACTCTTAAAAATTGTTGAGAACCCCAAAGGGCTTTTGTTGATTTACTCTTCTTTAAGAAAACCACAATTCCTCAGTAATCAGCAGAAATGCTTTAAGCATACTTTCCCATTTTTTTCAGAACATTAAATTAATATATAGAAAAGTTAAATTAATTAATTAATTTTGTAGAATACTAAAAATTCATGTACTCAAGGCTCAAGATTTAATGTAGTTATTTTTTAAACTACTTAAGACATTTTTTTTTTTTTGCGGTACGCGGGCCTCTCACTGTTGTGGCCTTTCCCGTTGCGGAGCACAGGCTCCAGACGCGCAGGCTCAGTGGCCATGGCTCACGGGCCCAGCCGCTCCACAGCATGTGGGATCCTCCCGGACCGGGGCACAAACCTGTGTCCCCTGCATCGGCAGGCAGACTCTCAACCACTGCGCCACCAGGGAAGCCCTTAAGACATTCTTAAGTGAAGTTGCCTTTTTCTTTTTAACTGAGTGCATGGTGTTCAAGAATGTAATATCTATAGTACAGTCAGCTGCTACTGCCTTGATTCTTGTAAATGTGCCAGCAGTTGTACCCACTATATCTTTTGCATTGTCAATGCAAATGTCAACACAGTAAAAAAGGCAAATTATGTCTTAGTATTATTATGAGAATAGATTTGACCTTGTAGATGACCAGAAAGGTCTTGGGAGTCTGGGAGTTGCAGACCAGTATAAGAACCACTGCCATATGACACAGGATTAACATACAGAAATCTGTTGCATTTCTTTACACTAACAATGAAATATCAGAAAGGAAATATAACCCCCCCAAAAAATAATCTCTTTTAAAATCACATCAAAAAGTAAAATAAAATAAAATACTAGGAATAAACCTGATCAAGGAGTTGAAAGACTTATATGCTGAGAACTATAAAACATTAATACATGAAACTGAAGATGATTCAAAGCAGTGGAAAGATATCCCATGCTCTTGCATTGGAAGAATTAATATTGTTAAAATGGCAATATTACCCAGAGCAATCTACAGATTTAATGTGGTCCCTATCAAATTACCCAGGACATTTTTTCACAGAACTAGAACAAATAATCCTGAAATTTATATGGAACCATAAAAGACCCAGAATTGCCAAAGCAATCCTGAGAAAAAGAGCAAAGCAGGAGGCATAACCCTCCCAGACTTTGGACAATACTACAAAGCTACAGTAATCAAAACAGCATGGAACAGACATGGCTCAATGGAACAGAATATAGAGAGCCCAGAAATAAACCCATACACCTATGATCAATTAATCTTCAACAAAGGAGACAAGAATATACAATGGAAAAAAGACAGTCTCCTCAGCAAGTGGTTCTGGGAAAGTTGGACAGCCACATATAAATCAATGAAGCTAGAACATACCCTCACACCGTACACAAAAACAAACTCAAAATGGCTTAAAGACTTAAATATAAGATCTGACACCACGAAACTCCTAGAAGAGAACATAAGCAAAACATTCTCAGACGTAAGTCATACTAATGTTTTCTTAGGTCAGTCTCCCAAGGCAATAGAAATAAAAGCAAAAATAAACAAATGGGACGTAATCAACTTACAAGCTTTTGTACAGCAAAGGAAACCATAAACAAAGCAAAAAGACAGCCTACAGATTGGGAGATTTGCAAATGATGTGACCGACAAGGGCTTAATTTCCAAAGCATACAAACAGCTCATACAACTCAATAACAGAAACAAACAGAAAAAAAAAAAAAACCAACCCAATCAAAAAATGGACAGAAGACCTAAATAGACATTTCTCCAAAGAAGACAGACAGATGGCCAACAGGTGTATGTAAAGATGCTCAACACCGCTAATTATTAGAGAAATACAAATCAAAACTACAGTGAGGTACCATCTCACACCAGTCAGAGTGGCCATCATTAAAAAAATCTACAAATAACAAATGCTGGAGAGGGTGTGAATAAAAAAGGAACCCTCCTACACTGTTGGTGGGAATGTGAAGTGGTGCAGCCACTATGAAAAACAGTATGGAGGTTCCTCAAAAAACTAAAAATAGAGTTGCCATATGATCCAGCAATCCCACTCCTGGGCATATATCCAGACAAAACTAAAATTCAAAAAGATACATGTACCCCTATGTTTACAGCAGCACTATTCACAATAGCTAAGACATGGAAACAACCTAAATGTCCATCAACAGATGAATGGATAAAGGAAATGTGGTATATATACAATGGAATACTACTCAGCCATAAAAAGAATGAAGTAATGCCATTTGAAGCAACATGGATGGACCTAGAGATTACCTACTAAGTGAAGTAAATTAGAAAGACAAATACCATACGATATCACTTACATGTGGAATATAAAATATGACACAAATGAACCTATCTGTGAAACAAACTCACAGACATAGAGAACAAACTTGTGGTTGCCAAGGAGGAGGGGAGTGGGGGAGGGATGGATTGGGAGTTCAGGATTAGCAGATGCAAACTATTATACACAGAATGGATAAACAACAAGGTCCTACTGTATAGCACAGGAAACTATACTCAATATCCTGTGATAAACCATAATGGAAAAGAATATAAAAAATTGTATATATATGTATATGTATAACTGAATCACTTTGCTGTACAGCAGAGTTAACACAACATTGTAAATCAACTATACTTCAATAAAATAAATTCAAAAAAGAACCAGTGCCATAAAGAAATTCAAGAAAATGATCTTTATGTAAAGTAGTGTAGTGGTTACTTTTGGGAAAAGGAAGGAATGGGACATATTCATGTGATTCTGGCTTATATTAATACCTTATAATAAATTGCTAAGCTAATAAAGTTCATTATATATCCTTCCAAAATTTTCTCTATGTACATACAAACATATATGTATACAGGATTCTTTCCCAGCTTTATTGAGATATAATTGACATGCAATATTGTGGATTTTGAAGATGTACACCATGTTGATTTGATACCACCATAGCAAACTTGCAAAGTGATTACCACCACAGCATTAGCCGACACCTCCACCATGTCAATAGTTACCATTTCCTTTTTGTGGTGAGATCATTTAAGATTTACTCTCTTAGCAATTTCAAGTATATAATACAGTATTATTAGTCACAATAACCATGGTGTACATTAAATTTCCAGAACTTACTCATTTTATAACTAGAAGTTTATACCCTTTGAATAACGTCTCCCCATTTCCCCCACCCCCAGTCCCTGGTAACCAGTATTCTACTCTCTGTGTCTATGAGTCTAGCTTTTTTTAGATTCCACATATAAGTTTTATCATACAGTATTTGTCTTATCTGTCCGACTTATTTCACTTAGCATAATACCCTCAAGGTCCATCCATACTGTTGCAAATGGCAGGATTTCCTTCTTTCTCATGGCAGAAAAATATCCCATTGTATACATATATCACATCTTTATCCATTTACCTGTTAATAGACATTTAGGTTGTTTTATGCCTTGGCTACTGTGAATAATGCTGCAGTGAACATGGGAGTACAGATATGACTTCAAGATTCTGTTTTAATTTCCTTTGGATATATACCCAAAAGTGGGATTGCTGGCTCATGTGGTAGTTCTATATTTAGTTTTTTGAGGAACTTCCATACTGTTTTCCATAGTGGCTGGACCAGTTTACATTCCCACCAACAGTGCACAAGTGATCTTTTCCTCCACATCCTTGCCAGCATTTGTTTTCTCTTGTCTTTTTTTTTTTTTTTTAATCTGGTGAAGTATAGTTGTCTTTGTCTTTGGTTAGCAGGAAATTATTGTGATCCTTTAGTAGTGTCATGTTACCTTAATTTTTCATGTTCTTTGATATTTTGCATTCTGTCTTCACATTTGAAGTAGCAGTCACCTCCCTCTAATCTTTACTGTCTTCATGATAGAGTTAGTCTGTCAGCCCTTCTAGAGATTCTAAGGCTATCTCAGACCTGTTCCATGCTTCTTGTCTGCTCTTGTGGCAGAACTCTTAAGCTTGTACTCTATGCCTTCTCTTGATTTTCAACGCAGCAGGCTGAGTGTGACAGGTCTCTTTTGTTTTCCCAAAGGTGGCGTCAAAGTGTGAGTTTGTGGTCTCTCTCTGGCCCCGCAAATTTGGGCAACTTTCTACACTTGATCAGTAGCCAGCCTATCAGCTGCTGTCAGCAGTGCAGCAGGAGAGCTGGCCACAGGGAAGCGGGTGTGTGGGTGAGACACACGTAGTGCTGGAAGTGACTGTGGACCAGTTGGGGTGACCTAATGGTGAGGTCTTCGCAGTGGCTCATCTGTGGTCTTCTGGATGGCATCTGTGGCATAGATAGGATCTACGTCCCTTTAATGTTCTTTAAGAGTTCTATCTGCCACTCTTCCTGCCTCTACCCACATCCCCCAGTCATGTAGCTCCCAATTCAGTACTCTGAATGAGGAGAGAGAGAAATGAGCCCCTTTAGAGCATCCCACACAACTGGGAAACCTGAGCGCTCATTCACACGGGCTCCCTTTCCCCCGTGGGATAAATCACAGGCCGAGGAAGATCTTTCTTGGCCCCAGGTTGTGAAGTTGTGCCACCCTGGGGAAGGGCTGATGAAGCCAAAGTCAAAACTCCTCTTTCCCTCTCCAATGTCTCCAAACTTGTTTGGGTTTTTTTGTTTTGTTTTGTTTTTTTCTTCAATGGAGTGCTGAAACTTCTCCTCTGGAAACCTAGACTTCCACAAAGGCTCTATATCTGTGAGTGATTGTCTGAGTCAACATTCTTTAAAGACTCCTGGACCACAGCCAAGAGAGGCCAGTGATGTTTCATAGGCCATTGCAGGGTCAACAGCTGGGACCAAGGTCTGTCTGTCTATTACCTGACACAGAGTTGGGCGAGACTCCTCTCAGGTCCCTTGGCATATAGTGCCAGATCCTACAGCTTCCTCAAAGGCACTTTTGTCCAAGATGGATGCCAACATTTTGTTGTTGGGAGTGAAAAAATTGAGGGATGTCTTATGCTACCATAATGCTGACTTCACTCCCTACACAGGATTTTTTAAAATAAAAATTAGATAATATTATCTCTTTAGCTTCCAAATTATTATGGACACTTCTCTGTGATAGTATTTTGAAGAGTTGCCTAATTAAATCTAGTGACAGTTGTATTCCATTATATTTTTCACAATTTACTTATGTTTAAATTATTGTGATACATTCTCATATATATCATATTAATTTATATTTATATTAATAATTTAAATAAACAATTTACAAACTTTTAAGCAGAACTTTAATAGTGGTTAAAATGGATTCATTGGGGCTTCCCTGGTGGCGCAGTGGTTGAGGGTCTGCCTGCCGGTGCAGGGGACACGGGTTCGAGCCCTGGTCCGGGGGGATCCTGTGTACCACGGAGCTACTGAGCCCATGTGCCACGACTGCTGGGCCCGTGTGCCATGGCTACTGGGGCCCAGGAGCCTGGAGCCCATGCTCCGCAACAAGGGAAGCCACCGCGATAAGCATGCGCACCGCAACGAAGAGTGGCCCACACTCTCCGCAACTGGGGAAGGCCCACGTGCACCAGCAAGGACCCAACGCAGCCAAAAATAAATAAAATAAATAAATTTTTTAAAATGGATTTATTGATAATGAAACATTTTGAAAAGAAAAAGACTATATACATTACATATAACTTCTAATCATTTTATCCCTTTTAAACATCTAGCAAATCTTTAATGTTATTAGGGATGCATGTGAACTTTTATTGTCTATAGCTTTTAACAGTTTGTGGTGTTTTTTTTTTTTTTGCGTTACACGGGCCTCTCACCGTTGTGGCTTCTCCCGCTCCGGAGCACAGGCTCCGGACGCGCAGGCTCAGCGGCCATGGCTCACGGGCCCAGCCGCTCCGCGGCATGTGGGATCTTCCCAGACCGGGGCACGAACCCGTGTCCCCTGCATCGGCAGGCGGACTCTCAACCACTGCGCCACCAGGGAAGCCCAGTTTGTGGTCTTTTAATTCTACTTATATATTATTGTATAAAGGAGTTTTATTTCCCAGCAAGAGACCAGAGATTTTTGTCATATACATTTTGTTTACTGCCCCATCCCCAATTATAATAAATCCCTGGCCTACAGAACACTACTTTATTCATTATAAAAGTCAAACATGTAAAAGCTGATTTACTGTAATCTTCTTTCATAAATGGAAAAACAGGGAGGCAATGAGATCAAGAAACTAAGTCTAAAAATCTTGAAACACTTGGGGTCAAGTGATAAGCTCTCAGCAGAAAACTAAAGGACTTTGTCTTTATTTTAGTGAAGAGTGTATCTGAATAGTTTCTTTTAAAAGTCATATATATGAATAAATATTTGTTTGGGGATTTATAGTATATAGTTTAGTTTTACATTATCATTTGGTCCTCATGACAAACCCACAAAGAAGGTAGGGAAGATATTACTAACTAAAACTCAATAGAAAGGGACTGTGATGGAGTTGGGATTTCTAACAGTAGAATCTAAATCCAAATCACTCGGTTCTCTCCATCCCACTACTCTGTACAGTAGACTATTTAAGACTTTCAGATACAGTAATATTTCTCATGTCTATAGAATGAAAAAGTGCTACATAAACTGTGTTGAGCTTAGGGCAAGATACACAATTAAAATTTTGGATAAAATAAGCAGGCCTGCAGAATCTTATCCATTTTTGCTAAAATCACCACTCCATGATGGCTCTGATAGGATTTATGCAGATGGGGAAAGAGCAGGAATGTGTGTGCTTTATATACTTTGAGGTATTTGGGCTAAACGGATATGGTCCTGTGGTGACTCAGGTTGGACCATAAAAAGAACTTTAGTCAAACTTAAATGACTTCTTTCTTCTCCTCTCCCTTGCACCCATATCCATGTATAACTCTGATGAAAGAGAAAGGCAAGTATAGACGAATGTCTATTACGGAATAACAAGCCCCCCAAAAGAAGAGTGTTTGCCCAAATATGAGTAGAGAGTTAAGACTCCTTGAAGCAAGGTAGCCTTCAGGTTGATACAAAATCTTTCAACTTGTGGAAGAAAAGAATCTGCATTAGTTTGCTCAGGCTGCCATAACAATATACTGCAGACTTGGTGGCTTAAACAACAGAAATTGATTTTCTTACAGTGCTGGAGGTTGGGAGTCCAAGATCAAGGTGTCAGCAGGTTTGGTTTCTTCTGAGGCCTCTCTCCTTGGTTTGCAGATGGCTGCCCTCTTGCTGCCTTTTCACATGGTTATTCGGCTGGGTGTGTGGGCCCCTGGGGTCTCTCTGAGTGTCCAAATCTCCTCTTCTTATAAGGAACCAGTGTTATTGGATTAGGGCCCACACTATCAGCCTCACTTTAACTTAATTACCTCGTAAAGGCCCCATCTTTAAAGAATTCAGATACTTTAAAGTATCTGAGGTACTGGGGGTTAGGGCTTCAACACATGGATTTTGAGGGGACACAATTCAGTCCATAATGGAGTCCAAAGAGAGAGAAACTCCTGAGAGGTAGAAACACTGACCACACACCTAGTGCTTGGCCCAGGAATATTCCTGAGCTTGACTCAATGGTAGAGAAGAAGTGGAGTGGGAAGAGCACCTAGCCCTCACTAGAAGCCAGATTTTCTCAGCCTTTTTGTTTCTTTTGTTAACCCAAAGGACACAAAGGCAGAGGTTGTGGTCAACTGGGGATGCTGCTGTGCCTATCAAGGAAATCTATCCATGCCTTTGAGGGACCTCTTCACCAACCTTGCTCCCTTCTCCCACAAATCCACGCTGTAACAGAGATGGGCAAATGCTCAAAACCTCGATGATGTGGTCCTTGGAAACAGATCAAGGTCAATAATCAATGACAAAACTACATCACAACAGGGTCAAATTCAACTCATTCTATTTCCCCTCTCAAGTAAAGCTCAGCAATCTTGCCCATTCAAGAAAAGCTTATAAAAGCTATACTAGAGGACTTCGCTGGTGGTGCAGTGGTTAAGAATCTGCCTGCCAATACAGGAGACACAGCTCCGATCCCTGGCCCGGGAAGATCCCACATGCTGTGGAGCATCTAAGCCCGTGTGCCACAACTACTGAGTCTGTGCTCTAGAGCCTGCAAGCCACAATTACTGAGCCCACACGTCACAACTACTGAAGCCTGTACGCCTAGATCCTGTGCTCTGCAACAAGAGAAGCCACTGCAGTGAGAAGCCTGCACACCACAACGAAGACCCAATGCAGCCAAAATTTTTTTAAAAATAAAAAATAAATAAAATTTTTTTAAAAAGCTGTAGTAGGTACTAGCAGAATTCAAATAAGACATCCCCAACCATTTTATTATTTTATTTTATTTTATTATAGTTAAATGTATTTTAGAATTTTAATTTCATCTTTTTTTTTTTTTTTTTTTTTGCAGTATGCGGGCCTCTCACTGTTGTGGCCTCTACCATTGTGGAGCACAGGCTCCGGACACGCAGGCCCAGCGGCCATGGCTCACGGGCCCAGCCACTCCACGGCATGTGGGATCCTCTGAGACTGGGGCACGAACCCATGTCCCCTGCATCAGCAGGCAGACTCTCAACCACTGCACCACCAGGGAAGCCCCTTCATCATTTTTTAATTGAAATATAGTTGATATATAATATTATAAGTTACAGGTGTACAATATAGTAATTCACAATTTTATACTCCATTTATAGTTATTGTAAAATATTGGCTGTATTCCCTGTGCTGTACAATATATCCTTGTAGCTTATTTTACACATAATAGTTTGTACCTCTTAATCTCCTACGTTATATTGACTCTCCCCCTTCCCTCTCCCCACTGGTAACCACTAGTTTGTTTTCTCTATCTGTGAGTCTGCTTCTTTTTTGTTATATTCACTAGTTTGTTGTATTTTTTAGATTCCACATATGTGATATCATACAGTACTTGTCTTCCTCTGTCTGACTTATTTCACTTAGCATAATGCCCTCCAAGTCCATCCATGTTGCTGCAAACAGCAAAATTTCTCTTTATGGCTGAGTAGTATTCCATTATATATATATATACCACATTTTCTTTGTCCATTCATCTGTTGATGGACACTTAGGTTGCCTCCATATCTTGGCAATTTTAAATAATGTTGCTCTGAACACTGGGGCGCGTGTATCTTTTTGAATTAGTGTTTTTGGTTTTGGGGGGATATATACCTAGGAGTGGAATTGCTGGGTCATACGGTAGTTCTATTTTTATTTATTATGAGAAACCTCCATACTGTTTTCCACAGTTGTTGTACCAATTTACATTCCCACCAACAGTGTATGAGAATTCCCTTTTCTCCATGTCTTCACCAACATTTGTTATTTGTAGTCTTTTTGATGATAACCATTCTGACGGGTGTGAGGTGATACCTCATTGTGGTTTTGATTTGCATTTTTCTGATGATTAGCAATGTTGAGCATCTTTTCATGTGCCTGTTGACCATCTGCATGTCCTCTTTGGAAATATATCTATTCAGGCCTTCTTCCCATTTTTTCATAGGGTTGTTTGTCTTTTTGATGTTGAGTTGTATGAGCTGTTGATATATTTTGGATATTAATCCCTTATCGATCATATCATTTGCAAATATTTTCTCTCATCCATAGGTTGTCTTTTCATTTTGTTGATGGTTTCCTTTGCTGTACAAAAGTTTTTGAGTTTAATTACGTCCCATTTATTTTTGCTTTTATTTCCTTTGCTTTACGAAACAGATCCAAAAAATATAGTTATGATTTATGTCAAAGAGTGTTCCACTTATGTTTTCCTCTAGATGCTTTCCTCTATAATCCATTTTGAATTTATTTTTGTAAATGCTGTTGGAGAATGATCTGATTTCATTCTTTTACCTGTAGCTGTCCAGTTTTCCCAGCACCACTTATTGAAGAGACTGTCTTTTCTTCAGTGTATATTCTTGTCTCCTTTGTCATAGATTAATTGGCCATAAGTGTGTGTGGGTCTATTTCTGTGTTCACTTTTCACCCTGCATCACCCTGATGCCAAAACCAGACAAAGATACCACAAAAAAAGAAAATTACAGGCCAATATCAGTGATGAATATAGATGCAAAAATCCTTAATAAAATATTAGCAAACCAAATCAAACAATATATTAAAACGATCTTATACCATGATCAAGTGGGATTTATCCCAGGGATGCAAAAATTTTTTGATATCTGCAAATCATTCAATGTGATATACCACATTAAGAAGTTAAAGAATAAAACCATATGATTATCTTAGTAGATACAGGAAAAGCTTTTGACAAAATTCAACACCCATTTATGATAAAAAATACTCTCCAGAAATTAGGCATAAAGGCAACATAGTTCAGCATTATAAAGCATCTATGACAAACCCACAGCTAACATCATACTCAATGGTGAAAAGCTGAAAGCATTTCATCTAAGATCAGGAACAAGACAAAGATGACCCACTCTTGCCACTCTTAGTCAACATAGTACTGGAAGCTCTAGCCACAGCAATCAGACAACAAAAAGAAATAAAAAGAATCCAAACTGGAAAGGGAGAAGTAAAACTGTCACTGATTGCAGGTGACATGATACTATACATAGAAAATCCTAAAGATGCTACCAGAAAACTACTAGAGCTCATCAATGAATCTGGTAAAGTTGCAGGATACAAAATTAATATACAGAAATCCGTTGCATTTCTATACACTAACAACAAACTGTCAGAAAGAGAAATTAATGAAAGAATCCCATTTACTATCACATCAAAAAGAGTAAAATACCTAGGAATAAACCTATGTAAGGAGGTAAAAGGCCTGTCCTCCAAAAACTGTAAGACACTGATGAAAGAAATTGAAGACAACACAAACAGATGGAAAGATTTACCATGTTCTTGGATTGGCAGAATTAGTATTATTAAAATGGCCATACTACCCAAGGAAATCTACAGACTCAGTGCAATCTCTATCAAAATACCAATGGCATTTTTCACAGAACTATAATGAATAATTTTTAAACTTGTATGGAAACACAAAAGACCCAAAATAGCCAAAACAATTTTGAGAAAGAAGAACAGAGTTGGAGGAATCACACTTCCAGACTTCAGACTATAGTACAAAGCTACAGTCATCAAAACAGTATGGTACTGGCACAAAAACAGACACATAGCTCAACAAAATAGAATAGAGAGCCCAGACATTCCCAACCATTTTAAATGCTCAACTTCTGTCTGAATGTGATTTTGTTTAATAAAATCAGAATATTCTCATTATGCTCACAGAGAAATGAATGCTTTAACACAATTTTTCCTTGATTCCACAGAAAATAAAATTCACAAAAAGTATACCAAATGTCTGTCACTGCCCTTTTCTTTTAATTTTTCTCAGTCTCATCCAGGAAGGTTTTTTGGGGGATTCCAAGTCAGGGCCCCTCCAATATTGATTGATTCCAGGTTCCTCATGTGTCCCCCTTTTCAGTATTCAGGATTATGTACAAGGTTAGATTAGAATATTCTACTGCCACAAAAGAAAATACCATACACTCCAGGCTCTAATGTGACCACTACAACAAATTACCATCAAAATATAAATGTCCTTACGCAATGGCATTTTTAAAAATTCAGCTCTGATATTGTGGTACTTAGAATTCACAGTCCCTGGTGTTGTGAAGTAAATTATATGTAAATATAAGTAAATAATACTTACATATATAAATAATAAACAAATTTTCTAAATGTTTATTTACTTATCAAAGCTTGATGAAGGCATAAAATATGTCTTTTCCCTTTGCTTTACATCTCATATAGTGCTGGCCAGTAGTAAGGGCAAATGATGCTGGATAAATGATAAATGATGACATTATAATAAATGAGTAGAGACTTGAATTATTTGATAAATAAGAAATTAAAAGATGAATGTCTTAATTTTGTTTGAAACTATTTTTATAAATATAAATATGTCTTGATTTTGTTCTGTGGGGCTTTCTATACAGTAAATGGTATTTTTTCGAGGCCAAGTAGTGCTCTGATCTTCCAGTAGCAGTTATCTAACTTACCTTATTATGCAAGCAGGCCAGAAGGTTTGGGGCTGTGTCCATATCAGGAGTCCAAGCTAAGCCTGGGATATGTGGGCAGAGCCCAAAACAATGAGGAACTGTGGCCTGATATCTTGGCAAGAGTAATCTTAGAAGGCATTGGGGGTAAAGTGTCACATGGAAATTAATCTTAAATCAAGGTCTAGATGCAGATAATAGGAAAGAATGAACAGGAGAGAACGGAAGAAGGCAGGACAAAGGACAACAGGAGGTAGAGCTGTAGAGCCTGGACATACTCCCAGGGGCAGGATTATTCATAAGAAGGATCCCTTTATAGGGCTTCAAGCCTTTGAGCAATGAAGAAGTCGATAAGAACACTGAACTAGTAGAGCAAACAAATAGTATTTTTTAATGTTGCTCATTTATGATATAACTGCTAATATTATATCTCTTTTTCTAATATATTTTAGAAAAATGTTTACCTCTGGAAGAACTTACTTTTCATCATAATTGGATCACTTTTTTTTCTGGTATTACCACCATTTGTTTTCATGTCATTAGAGAATTGGAGTTATATTGAAGGAATTTATTATTCACTCAACACCATAAATGCTATTGGTTTTGGAGACTATACAGTAGGTCAGTCTTAATAATCCTGAAATAAGATTCACTATCAGAGCAACAGATTGAAACAGGATATAAAATAAAGAATCAGGGCTTCCCTGGTGGCGCAGTGGTTGAGAGTCTGCCTGCCAATACAGGGGACATGGGTTTGTGCCCTGGTCTGGGAAGATCCCACATGCCATGGAGCGGCTGGGCCCTTGAGCCATGGCCGCTGAGCCTGTGCCTCCGGAGCCTGTGCTCCTCAATGGGAGAGGCCGCAACAGTGAGAGGCCCACATACCGCTAAATAAATAAATAAATAAATAAATAATCAAATGGAAATGTTAACAGATTTCTTTGAGAGCTAAGATAAAGTTCAAGCCCTTTTAAATAAAAACTCACTGTATAAATAAACCCAACACCATCACCTCCCTCTCTCCTCACCCCACAGTGATCACTGACTATGGGAATAAGATGCAGAGTAATTCCTCTTAAACTAAATATCTCTGCTTGATCACACATGGTAAGCAAAGGCATATGCAATCAAAACACTAGACTTAAGTGATGAACCCTATATCCCATACCTTATATATAACTTTTCTGAATGTGTTTCAAATTCCTCCCTAAAATAAAGATGGAGAAAGGAGAGGGATAGAATCATAGACATTAGGGTTTTTTTCATAAACACCTGTGAATCAAGTTAAAATAATTCCTAAATTATTGGGGTATAGAATTCTAAATTGGAAGCTATTTTCTTACAGTATTTTAAAGATGCCATTCCATTGTCTCTGGCTTCCTTCATTTCTGATGATAAGTCAGCTGTTAGTTTCATTGTTGATCCTTTGAGGTAAGGAGGCTACCCCTTGCATTCCCCCCAATCCCCACTCCACCTGCTTTTAAACTTTTATCTTTGTCTTTGGTTTTCAGCAATTTAATTATTACCTACTTCAGTGTGGTTTGCTTTGTATTGATTCTGCTTGGAGACCACAGAAATTATTGAAATGAGGAATTGAAATCTTTCATGTGTTTGAAAAATTCTCAGCTACTATCTCTTCAAATACAGATTATTCCTTGTTTTCTCTCTCCTACTTCTAATGTCAGACTTCCTCACTGGGTTTCGCATGTTCTAATGACTTTCTGTATTTTCCATGTTTTTTCTCTGACTTCACTTAGGATATTTTCTATGAACCTGTCTTCTAGTTTACTAATTGTAACTTCTGCTGTATGTAATGTGCTTTCAGATTTATTTAATGAGTTTTTAATGCTAATATATTTTTTAAATTATAAAATGTCCATTTAATCCCCCCGCTTTGTTTTGTAAATTCCAGTTCTCTGGTGAAAGCCTTCATCTTTTCATCTCTTTTTCCATATTATATTTTTAAAAACATAATATTCATAGTTATTTTAAAGTTCTTATTTACTTATTTCCATATCTGGAACACCTGTGGGTCTATTTTATAGTCTTTTTTCTTCCTTTTGATTTTTGGTCATATAGTTCTGTCTCTTGACATGCCTGATAATTTTGGGTTGCATGCTGGATGTTGTATATTTTAAAAATTATAGATGCTTCAGGTAATGTTATCTTCATCCAGAGAGGTTTTACTCTTTCCTCTGCTAGGCAAATAGAGATACAGGAGTACAGAGGGTAACTGAACACCTAATCCGGTCACGGAATGATATGATTTGAGACTAGATTGCAGATTTGGTAAAGCCTTAGTTTCCCTTTGGTTCTTCCTGTTCCTAAATCATAGTTCTTTACAAACTTCAAATGATGAAAGCCTGGTATGTTCAAAAAACCACTCTCCTGGTTTGTTCTTGAAGTCAATTCTTTGTTTTCTTACACTTGAATCTGCTGGAAACTCTGCTCTGCTTTTTAAAAGGTTTTTAGCTTACCTTTTTTAGCCTTCAACCTCATGTGGCTTCAGAATTTGGCAATGTATTGGAGGAGAAAACAAGCTGTAGGTTTGAAATCCTTCAGATTTCCAATGTGTCAGTACAACCCGGAAGGACTACCAGAAGCTCTGCCACTTTCTCTGTTCCTTATAGTGCTCTTCTGCTTAGCCCAGATCAATAGACTTTTGCCTATGTCCAGACTCTGAAAAAAAAAAACAAAAAAACCCAAGGGGAAAAGCAGTTTCAGACTTTCTGCCTATCTCTCCTACCTGGAATATTAGCCTTCTAGTCTTGATTGCTTTAGTAGCTCTCTAGTGCCTTTAAACATGATTGTGTTTTATTTTGCTTTTAATTAATCTGACTTTTCTGGTTGTTCTCAGCTGGAACATTGTTCCATCACAAACCACTGCATCCTACCCAGAAATGAAAGTGTCCCTATTATATTTATTTTTAGTCTAAATAGGACTAATAATTAAATAATTTATATTTAATGTATAGATTGATAATTTTATATAAATAAACATATTTTGAGGATACATACCTAAAAATCTAAGAACTATTTTTAAATATCACTCAGAAGAGTCTCTGTTACATTTTTCTGGATTCCCAGAGTAGAGAGAGTACTTCCTTGGCCTTCTCATAGAAATCTGCTTCTAATTTTACAACAGAAAATTTCATCTTATATTATGAACTCCCTACTCATCTCTTTAAAAATTACATTCTCTTATTAGTAAAAAGAATGATAATTTAAAATGAAAATATTTTTAAAGAAATAAACATTTCCAGTGCTCACTGAAGAAATTTTAGAAAGCATGACATTTCAATTTATGAAGAGCTTTTAATGACTTAGGGGAAGCCTGTTAATATAAAGCTACATTAAAGGATACAAAATAATATATACTAATGATGTCAAGTAGGTGAACATTTTTTAAAAGGCATAGAATTCAATTAACATGATAACAGAAACTACTAAGATCATATTATAATTTTTCTCCTGTTTATTTACACCTAGCCATACTTTCTAAAATTTCTTTGCATGCCTGGTGAGACTATTTCTGATTCAAATATTCCCCAAAGTTATAGCCCATTGGGATCCCAGCTTAATGTGAGGGGTGTTTCATATTGGAGACTGATTTATGTTGCTTTCACCACACCACAGGAGGCTACCAAAGCCAATGCCCTAGTGTTTTAGAATAGGAAAATGCCTTTAAGGAAAAAGTGGCTTAGGTACTCTTGTGCTTATAATGTGGTCTAGTATTTTCCCAAGCATTTATGTTTTCTGATGACTTTAACATAATTTTCAAACATGTAATCACATATACTTATCTGTTTTCTGCAAGGATAACTTGTCCAAATATCCTTGACTGCCAATACCATAAATGGGATTTTTAAAATATGCTCTCTTTTGAAACTGAGATTTACTTAGAGTGAAATACACAGATCATAAGTATTCAGTTTGATGAGATTTGATTAACATGCCTCAGGGAAAGCACTGAGAAAACAGAATATGTCCATGTTGTGATCATTCTACAGAGGCAGGATAGACCTTGCAACCAAAATTGGTTTGGATGTTGAGATGGTCACATACACACACACCCCAAGAATGTATGTGTGTAGTAGTGGTGTAGTATGGTATGTAGAGTTTTGTGTAGTAGTGGTAAAAAGAGATTTATTACTCACATAATGAGGCTTTCTGAGCAGAGCAGGGTGACTTTCAAGCAGGTCTGAAAATTTCTTGAGAGAGCAAGAGCAGTGACTGGCTTTACCTTTTATGTGATTAGAGTGTGGGAAAGGCATGAGAGCTCCCATGTTTGAACCAGTGCTTGCATGGTTGAATTTCTCACAGTCACTGAGGGAGTGTGTGAGCTTGTTTGCCCAAATGAGGGAAAGAAGGAGGGATGAGGCTTGGAAACTGTCAGCAGTCAAATACCAAAAATAAAATCAGACTTTATTACGTGCCACCACCTCAAAAGTACCCTTATGATCCTTTACAGTCAATTCCCGTAGTGAGTTCAGGAGATCTCCGAGCTGATCAAGGAAAAGGATACGACCATGAGGTCGCAATAGGATGCACGAGCTTTATTTGGGTTACACTTTGACAGGTTTGCATGTGGGGTAAATCCCTCATAGCATGAGGCCATCCAGAGGTTATAGCATGGGGGAAACTACCAGAAGGAGAGGAGGGTTGGGGAACTTTGGGAGGCAGAGGACAATCAGAGGGGCTTATGGGTCTAGGTACTATCACTCAGCAACCTGACAGGGAGTCTGTGGGTCACAGAGCTCCAAAGAGCAGCAGTGGCTTGGAGTCATTTACAGCTATAGTGTTTATCTTATCTATGGCTCCCAGATGTTAGACACAATTTCATAGGATGTGCAAAGCAGGAAGGCTCTAAATGGCTAAAACTCTGCTTATTTGAGCTATTATTGAAACAACTGGATATGAAATAGTTTGAGTTTTCTAGGCTACTAGTATGGGCTGGTAGTGTCAGGGGTGGGGTGAAGCTATTGACTCTTTAGATGATCTGGGTCTCGGCTTTGTTGCAGCTTTAGTTAGATTCGGTCCATCACTGGCTTGGACTATTTTGAGGTCAGATATACCCTTCAGCAAGGCTTGGGAGCTGAGTACCAGTGAGGACCTCAACAATCACGGGAGATCTCTAGTTTACAGCCTGGTTATAGCTATTTGGGTTCCTGGGTATTCTCTTTGCTCTCCAGCCCCCAGCTTCTCCCCTTTGCCAGCTGCTGCCTTCACGCAGTGAAGACCCAGTGTGTGGTAGGCAGATTCATTCAGTTGCCCAGCCCCGCCTCCAGACTTCAGTGGACAACCTCGCTTGCACTTGGGATACCCACAGTGGGTAACATTCTCTAGGTAAGCAAGCAGCCATGAACATCGTCTCTCCTAGGAAGGACTTGTCACTTTCTAAAATTTAGTTCATTTAGGATCCTTTTTCATGTCCTCCGCTCTCTTTGTTTTGTGATAAAACTATGATTTTGTGGTGTATCCAGTTTTTTCTCTGTGTTAGTGTGGGTATGACCATCTCTGGTGTTTTTTTACATACTAAAACAGAAGGTCCATACTTTGCTTTTCAGTTAGTAAAATACACACTCAGATTGTGTCGATAGAATCTCAGCTTAGGATTTTGCTTTTATTGGTGTGTGTGTGTATGTGTGTGTGTGCACACGTGTTTTGAGAGGCAGTGTTTGGAAGAAGCTGCATCAGAGACAGTTAACCAAGTGTCATCTTAAATCCAAAGTGAGTGTAGCCCTCCAGTTATACTTACTCAATTTATTCTCTGATCATTATGCTTCATAAAAGTTGGCTAATTTATTAAATTATAGATAAATATCAAATCATTTCGTGTCTGATAATTTTAAATATTTCTTGTTATTTCATGCTCTAATAAGCACAGTTAAATTGTATTCTTGTGATAAATCACAACATATTTATTGTGTTATTTGTCTCCGGTTACTTCTCTTTGACTTCAAAGTTCATGCACTTTCAGCTACACTTCCTTATACAAGTAGACTACAGTCATGAAATATAAATGACAAGACCTGAAGGAAGTGTAAAAGTTATAGTTTTACAGTATTAGGATGATTTGATTTTCTTTTCCTTCTGCAAAGAGTTCTCTCAAGATTTCTAAAGACAAAGGTAATGAATTCATAGAATTTTAAACATAGAAATACAGAGACCTGATACAATGAAACACATTGTATTTTGTTAACAAAATCTGAATCCCATCTTAAATGATTTTGTGTTATATATTTATCTTTTTCTTCTCTTGTTTTAAAGGTTTCCTAGCTGTAGCAATGATAAATATTACCTCATTGCAAAATATTATACTTACTGTGATATTAAAAAAGGATAATGTTCAAAGGGGAAGAGAATTTTTCAACCTCCAGATGTGCTCTAAAAGTGAATAGAATCTGAATATTTATAATTTAAATTATATTCTTTCCTTAAAAGCAGGGATAATTTTAGATATGCTTTATTTTAATTTCTAATTTGTTCTCAGGATCAGATTCTAAAAGGAGGCATTTTTATAGGTATTAATGAATGAAAGAATATGTTATGGGGAAAAGTCACCATTTAATTATTTGCATGTTATTTGCTTCCTGTCTTTAGTTTCAAATCCTATGAAAGACAATCAGGACATCACTTACTCAATCTTATTATTAATTTGGAATCTCCATGGTCTTGCCTGGTTTGCTCTTCTATTTAATTTGATAGCCAGCTTTTTTCAAGAAATGGAATCAAAGCTAACTAAATACACATCTGAAACAGAAGCTGAAGAAGAAAAGGAGTCAAGCTCTGAATAGCAATACTTTTAGTAGGTTTCCTCCATCTGAACTGCAGAGAGTTTCCACAGAGCCCTTTTAAAAGTGTCAGAATAGGAAGGAGGAAAAGAGGAACAATCAGGTGTTTCTCCATAAATCTCTTGTGTGAGTTCCAGTTCCATATTGAAATTTATTTATTTTAATTTTGTATTGTCATTAAAAAATAATTTTAAAATATAATGCAAATCTCAGCTTCACTTATCCTTCCCCACACCAGTCTCTCATCCCCTGTTTGGTTTCATGCTGGCATTTGTATACAGTAGAAGCTTATTCTGAAAGCTGTGTTTCCCTTTTTTTTTTTCTACCATGTATTTCAATAAAAGAAGTGTGGATGTACAAAATGTCCATGTATATAGAGTTTATTTCATTGGGTTCTGATTCTTGTATACATTATTTCTAATTATCAATCCAGTGCTTCTTAATATTTTATGCATTTTTAGCCCTATCAAACCAAAAGTACATTAACCCAAAACAATGGCTTGAGAGATTTGTTTTTTTCAAAGGTATGATCCGTATATTATAACAATATCCTTTTATGGAAATCAAAGAAATTTAGCCTTTGACATTATAAAATATTGCTTATTATGACGTTTTTTAAAAACCAAAGTATGAATTATCTCTATAAAGACATAGATATGAATATAGATATCGATATAAACATACATAGATGGCAAGCACTGCGTGAAAAAGGGAAAAATGCTTGAATTAGCTAAAAAATGGTAGGAGAAGGTAGAGGAAGGAATGAAGACATTAAGGGAAGTAGGTGTCCTCTAGAGGAAGAGTTTCTCCCTTGGGTAATAAAATCTGCATCCAGTACAGCCAGGGTGATAGAGATGAGAAGCAAAAAATTTGTGGGTGGATCCTTCCACATAATTTTGAGAAATGCCACCACCATCCCTTAGATCCCAGTCTTTTTTTTTGCGGTACGCGGGCCTCTCACTGTTGTGGCCTCTTCCGCTGCGGAGCACAGGCTCCGGACGCACAGGCTCAGCGGCCATGGCTCACAGACCCAGCCGCTCCACAGCATGTGGGATCTTCCCGGACCGGGGCACGAACCCATGTCCCCTGCATCAGCAGGTGGACTCTCAACCACTGCGCCACCAGGGAAGCCCTAGATCCCAGTCGTTAGCCTGTGGAGGAAAGAGCAGCATTAGGTTTTGTTTTGTTTTGAGGTACAGTTGATGTACAGTATTATATAAGTTTCAGGTGTACAACATAATGATTCACAATTTTAAAGGTTATATTCCATTTATAGCTATTATAAAATATTGGCTCTATTCCCTGTGTTGTAAAATATATCCTTGTAGCTTATTTAGTTTTTACATAATAATTCGTACCTCCTAATCCCTTACCCATACCTGGTTCCTCCTCCCTTCCCTCTCCCCACTGGTAACCATAGTGAGAGTGTAGCTGCTTGCAGACAGCCTGCTCTGCAAAGAACACAGAAACTCTCGGAAAATGAGTTTCTGGCTATGGGCCATATTTTCCAGGACATCTACCAGTGCCTTTGTGAGTCAGAGACATAAAAACACTTAATGTGAAGATCAGGGTTGGACCTATAAAAATTCTTGAAAGATAGAAGAGCCAGAGCAAGTTTAGGGATAGAAAACATTTAGAAATCATCCAAAGAGGAAGAGAAAGCCACCCGAAAGACATTGGACAAGAGGTCCTGGGAGAAGGAAATTCAATCATCTTTAGAGACTAGGGCTATTCATCTAGTCCCTAGGGCCCAGCGTCTCTAAATCCTCTGAGTCAAAAACTCAGAGACTGATTGGAAACCACATTTCAAAATTGCTTAAAGAAAATCTGCAAGGACTCCTGTGCTGCCTGCAAGGCTGGTTCTGACACAGGGCTCAGAAGCCCCACTACTGGCATCTGGGTTCCTTTGGCCCAGAGGAGAACTACTTAGGCTCGGGTTCAGTCCACCTCTGCTGCCTCAAAGGAATCACTGATGCTGAAAGAGGCAGTGAGCATCCCAAACACTCCTTGGCCTTCTAAACTTCAGAGCCCAGTAGAATTTTATTTGGGTTTCTTGGCCTGCATTTTGCCTACTCCTATTCTGGGCTTGGTGCAGATGCACAACCATAATTGTTGGCCTCGTTTAATAACCTCCCTCAAAGGTGACTTTTATAATCATGGTGCTGTGGTCTGAATGTTTGTGCCCTCCCCCAGTTTCATATGGTGAACTTCAAACCCCCAAAGGTGATGTTATTAGTAGGGGAGGCCTTTGGGATGTGATTGGTTTGGGCAATTCGTTTACAAGTGCTCTTGTAAAAGAGAACTCATAGAGAACCCCAGCCCCTTCTGTCACAGGCAAAGCCCACTGGGATCCCTGGGAAAAATAAGATGGAATCTAGATGATAAGGTCAAACCACTGCTTTTGTGCTTAGTCTAGTTTCACTTGCCTATAGGGTGCTGCATGCAGAGGCCTTGCACCTGGCACTTCAGACCAGAGTTCCTAGTATGAAATGGCTGCACTGACACCTCAGCTCGGAAGGCCCTATGCAGAGATGCTGCGCCCAGCACTTCAAGCTGGAGCCTGAGCAGTGCAGCTGCACGGACCCCGCCAGAACTGCATCCATTCCCCCTCCCCGCTGATGAGCTCCCTATAAAGCAGCCCTGCCCACGGCCTCTCTGGGTGTGTGCGCTCTAAAGCGATCTGGCGCCTCTCCATTCTTTGATCCAAGAATAGAGCTTTCCTTTGTTTCTGAATAAAATTCGGTCTTATTCTATGGCTCAAGTCAGGAGAACCCTTGTTAGGGACCAGCTCGAAAAGGTCGGGAACACTTCGACCTTGTGAGGACACAGCGAGAAGGTGCCAGCTATGAACCAGGAAGAGGGCCCTCACCTGGCCATGCTGCCACCCTGAGCTCAGCCTTCCAGCCTCCAGAAATGTGAGAAATAAATTTCTGATGTTTATAAACCACCCAGTCTGTGACATTTTGTTGTAGCAGCCGAGTGGACTGAAACACACCTGTCAAGTCTGACCAGAATCCCAACGGGGAGGCCTCTTTGCCCAAGCAGATTGCTAGGATCAGGTGATGCACCACGAAGGAGCCCTGCAGCCCTCTCCTTTTTGCTTTGGGAGGTATTTACAGGTAAGGTATAGAGGGAGCAGAAGCAACAAATTTCTGTCTTCTGGTTTCAGAAATGTTTATAAAGCCCTATTTTCCCCCCTGCCTACTTCATTATAACAAGAATGCAACTATGGTACAACAAGCAAATTTGTCCAACAGTGACCCTGGGAACTTATACTAAGATGACAGGGAATAGGGGGTCTCCCCTCCTACCAGAGCTTCCCTCTCCTATCCCTCGACCCCATCTTCAGAAGGGGCTGCAACTTTCCACAACATCTCCAGGTACTAAGCAGCTGTGGTTCCCAGACAGCTCCCTAAATGGCTGCATATAAGGCCAGAATGCCTGGCATCTAAACACACTTGTTTGTTTCTACTAATAAAATGAATCTTTTGCCTAACTAATAAGAATTGTGGAAATAAATGAACACCATTCTACTGAGAACAAACAAGAGTTGTTTATTCAGAGTTTACTAGAGCAAGGGCCTCATCCACCATTACTTGTGTTTGGCAGAAACTCAAAGGCAGGCAAGGGAAATGGAGAAGTTTTATAGTGAAGAGGTGAAGACTTCAGGTGTGCTCTGATTGAAGACTGTAGGCATGGGAGGTGCCTGCAATAGAAGCAAGGCATCTCATGTGATAGCTTTGGCAGAACATGTTTGGCTTACTTTGATTGGTCCTGAGATGAAAGCAGGGAGGAAAACTAGGGAAGGGGGCTTCCCTGCTGGTGCAGTGGCTAAGAATCTGCCTGCCAGTGCAGGGGACACGGGTTCGAGCCCTGGCCCGGGAAGATCCCACATGCCGCAGAGCAACTAAGCCCGTGCACCACAACTACTGAGCCTGTGCTCTAGAGCCCGGGAGCCACAACTACTGAAGCCCGTGCACCTAGAACCCGTGCTCTGCAACCAGAGAAGCCACCTCAATGAGAAGCCCATGCACCGAAACAGAGTAGCCCCTGCTCGCCGCAACTAGAGAAAAGCCTGCACGTAGCAAAACTAAAATAAATAAAATAAAACAAATAAAAAACTAGGGAAGTTAGCAGTCATTGGTCAAAGCCTGACCACTCTGGGCTGCTTGCTGCAGAGGTTGTGGGTCAGAGTTCTGTTGTCATATGTGGTCTGGCCATTGTCTGTTTGTATATTCAGCCTCTCAAAATGGAGAGCAGTGGTGGGTAGGAGTCCCCAGACCTACCTATATTTACAGATCTGTGACTGTTTAGTGATGCCCAGCCCAGCATTCGTCTTTGGGCAGTTCAGTTCAGAAGCAAAGGAAAGTTTTATTCTTGGATCAGAGAATGGAGAAGTGTCAGCTCCCGCCCTAGAGCATGCGCTCTTCCTGGCTGTGGGCGGGGATGCTTCGTAGGGGTCTAATCCGCATGCGGAGGGGGAGGAGTTAACACGGGACATGCGCCGCTGCGCTGCTCATGCTGCAGTTCGCAGTGCTGGGCGCAGTGCTTGTGTACGCGGCCCGCCGAGCTGAAGGTGTCACAGCCGGTTCACACCAAGAACGCTGGTCTGAAGGGCCGGGTGCCAGGCCTCCGCACACAGCACCCCATGAGCGAAGGAAACTAGAAGAGGCACCAAGGAAAAGAAAAAAAAAGGTTAGACTTTATTTTCCAGATTCTATCTTTATTTCCTGGGAATTGTTAACGGGCTTTGTCAGTGACAAATCCCTCCTCTGCCTTTTGTCCTCCACATTCTTGAGGGCGCTGAGGGGCGCAGGTTCATCTTCTGTAAATGCTTCCTGCTGAGTTTGGGTATCGTCATAACCCCTGGTGGCGGAGCAGAACTTCTCCCCAGCCGCCTTTAGATGTGTGTGATTATCTCCTGGCCTCAGTCCAAACTGTTCTATCCCTGAGCGACCAGCATTTGTTAACCTTTTGGAGACAAAGGATACCAGACAATTTCAGGTGCTTGGCCCATATACTAGCAAGAGAATAATAGTCACAAGTCAAATTTTTCCTAAACATGAAAGTATCTAGTTCTTTTGTCTGAAGGCACAAGTGTGCCCTGCTGTCGAGGCTCACTGACCTGGCCTGAATATCACTGGTCACAATTTTGTTTTTCGGAAGAGAAGCTTCAGGTGAGAGAGAGAGGTTCACACCAGCAGTCAGGGGGTCCATTGCCCCAGGTTGTCTTTCCGGAGGTTGGAGCTCTGAGGCCTCTTCACTTGAGTGTGATGTACCCCTGGACTGACCCCTCCAGCTTCAGGGCAGAACAGGCGGTTGGGATCAGCAAGTGGTGTCCATTTGCGTAGGAGTGAGCTGATTTTGCGGGCTGCCAGTTTTCCAGGTTTTTAGGTTCACCCCGTCTCCTGGCCGGAACGACTGCAGGGCCAGGTTGGTGGGTGCAGGCAGCACCTGGTTACCATATTCATGAGGGCTTTCGTGGTTGCTCCTATCTGGAGGGCATACTTGAGTTGTTCTATTTCAAGGGGGTTAAAGTGTCCCTTCTCTCGGGATTGGGGAATGAGTCTACCATACATGAGTCAAATGCACTAAACTTATCCGTTGGGGCTAATTGTGTGCAGAGCAGGACAATGGGAAGCAACTTAATCCAACTTTCTTGAGTTCACTCCTGACATTGCTTGGCTAAGGCCTGTTTCAAGGTCTGATTTGATCTCTCTACTTTCCCCCGATGACTGGGGGCCTCCAGGCTGAGTGCAAGGTCCATTTTAGCCCAGGGCACTCACTATCCCCTTTTCACTTGAGACACAAATGGTGGACCATTACCGCTTTGTAGGGATCCTGGGAGCCCCAAACTGAGGGGTATTTCTCTTAATAATGCCTTAGCCACTTCAGCTGCCATTTCAGTTGTAGCAGGGAATGCTTCTATCCACTCAGAACATGTGTCTACTAGCACCGAGAGATAACTGAAGTTGCCCGTACTCTCGGCATGTGAAATCAGTCTGCGAGTCTTCCCTGGGATATGTCCCTCTGGTCTGAATGGGCGTAATCTAGGGTCTCTGGGGGGGGTGGGTCTGGTGCTGGGGCTGTTCACCGTGCAGATGGCACAGGTCTCAACTGTCTGACTGATTATACTTTTCATGCCAGGAGTTACCATGACCTCAACTAACCAATTACTTAAGGCTTCCCTCCCATAGTGAGTTTCTTGATGAGCCACCCTGATGACTTGACAAGCTGCAGCTGGGGAAAGAAGTATTGCCCATGTTCATTAACGAGCCACACATGGCCTCCTAGATCTCTGTTGAAGCCCCATTTTTGGGTTTTATCTAATTCTTCCTAGTGTGGATTGGGGAATAATTGGATGGATCTGGCCTTCGAGTTATGAGGGGTAGTGGCCAAGTTACTTTACTGGTTCTAGGGCCGTCCTTTTGGCAGTTGCAGCCACCTTGTTTTTCCCTTTTTTATCTCTTCACCCGCCTTTTGGTGTCTCCTACAATGAATCACTGCCACCTGTTTTTGAAGCTGTACTGCTTCTAAGAGCTTCAATATGCTTAAACCATGTTTCATCTGTTTATTCTCTGCAATAAGCATACCTCTTTTCTTCCAAATAGCCCCATGTGCATGTAGGATGGCATATGCCTACTGGGAGTGTGTGTAAACACTTAAGAGCTTCCCTGTCCTGAGCTCTAAGGCTCAGGTGAAGGCTATCATCTTTGCCCTTTGGGCAGAAATCCCTGGAGGTAGGCTTCTTGCTTCTAAGACTTGGGTCTGGGAGGTTGCTGTGTATCCCGCCAGCCTTTCCCCCTCTCTGTTAAAACTGCTTCTGCCTGTGAACCATTCCTCTTTGGCATTAGGGAGAAGCTCACTTCCCTTGTCAAGGTGACTGGAATAGATCATGTCTATGGTTTCTATACCATCATGTGCCAGGGACCCCATTTCTGTGGGTAGCAGTGTGGCAGAATTTAGTATATGACAGGTTTTTTGGTAGCCACTGGGTTATCTAAAAGCATAGCTTGAACTTGAATCAGGGGAATGGCTTGATTCCAGGGGATAGCCGTTCTGTTCCCTTAAAACTTACTAAAGCCTGAACCTGGTGTGAAGTCCATATAGGGACTGGCTGACCAAACATTAACTTTTCAGCTTCCTTTAGGGTTGTAGTAGCTGCTACTGCCTGTAGGCAAGGAGGCCATTCCTTAGTGATTTGATCTAATTGTTCAGAGAAATAAGCAACCAACTGAGTAAGGGGTCCCAGTTTTTGAGCTAATACCCCAAAAGTGATTTCACTTCTCTCATAAATGTAAAGGTCAAAGGGTTTAGCTAAATCTGGGAGGGGCAGGGCAGGGGCCTGAAGTAATTGCTTTTTTGATTCTTTTTTTTTTTTTTTTTTTTTTTTTTGCGGGCCTCTCACTGCTGTGGCCTCTCCCACTGCGGAGCACAGGCTCTGGACGCACAGGTTCCAGACACACAGGCTCAGCGGCCATGGCTCACAGGCCTAGCCGCTCCGCGGCATGTGGGATCCTCCCAGACCGGGGCACGAACCCATGTCCCCTGCATTGGCAGGCGGACTCTCAACCACTGCACCACCAGGGAAGCCCTCTTTTTTTTTTTTAACCTTTAAATAGGTTGTGTTTATTTGCTTGCTCTTTTTTTTTCTTTTTTTTTTTTTACATCTTTATTGGAGTATAATTGCTTTACAATGGTATGTTAGTTTCTGCTTTATAACAAAGTGAATCAGTTATACATATACATATGTTCCCATATCTCCTCCCTCTTGCCACCCTCCCTCCCTCCCACCCTCCCTATCCCACCCATCCAGGTGGTCACAAAGCACCGAGCTGATCTCCCTGTGCTATGTGGCTGCTTCCCACTAGCTATCTATTTTAGGTTTGGTAGTGTATATATGTCCATGCCACTCTCTCACTTTGTCACAGCTTACCCTTCCCCCTCCCCATATCCTCAAGTCCATTCTCTAGTAGGTCTGTGTCTTTATTCCCGTCTTACCCCTAGGTTCTTCATGACATTTTTTTTTCTTATATTCTTATATATGTGTGTGTATATATATATATATATATATTTCTTATATATGTGTTAGCATACGGTATTTCTCTTTCTGACTTACTTCACTCTGTATGATAGTCTCTAGGTCCATCCAAGTCACTACAAATAACTCAATTTCGTTTCTTTTCATGGCTGAGTAATATTTCATTGTATATATGTGCCACATCTTCTTTATCCATTCATCTGTTGATGGACACTTACGTTGCTTCCATGTCCTGGCTGTTGTAAATAGTGCTGCAATGAACATTGTGGTACATGACTGTTTTTTGAATTATGGTTTTCTCAGGGTATATGTCCAGTAGTGGAATTGCTGGGTTCTATGGTAGCTCTATTTTTAGTTTTTTTTTTTTTTTTTTTTTTTGCGGTACGCGGGCCTCTCACTGTTGTGGCCACTCCCGTTGCAGAGCACAGGCTCCGGACGCGCAGGCTCAGCGGCCATGGCTCACGGGCCCAGCCGCTCCGCGGCATGTGGGATCTTCCCAGACCGGGGCACGAACCCGTATCCCCTGCATCGGCAGGCGGACTCTCAACCACTGCGCCACCAGGGAAGCCCCTATTTTTAGTTTTTTAAGTAACCTCATGCATCTCAATATCAAAAAAACAAACAGCCCAATCCAAAAATGGGCAGAAGACCTAAATAGACATTTCTCCAAAGAAGATATACAGATTGCCAACAAACACATGAAAGGATGCTCAACATCACTAACCATTAGAGAAATGCAAATCAAAACCACAATGAGGTATCACCTCACACTGGTCAGAATGACCATCATCAAGAAATCTACAAACAACAAATGCTGGAGAGGGTGTGGAGAAAAGGGAACCCTCTTGCACTGTTGGTTGGAATGTAAATTGATACAGCCACTATGGAGAACAATATGGAGGTTCCCTGGAGCTTTTGCCTTTGGGAGTGCCTCTGCCTGGTGTGTTCTTCCCCCAGATATACCTCTGGCTTGCTCCCCCACGCTCTTTAAGTTTTTGCTTACACATCACTTTTACAGTGTGGCCCACATTAACCACTACATTTTAAATGTTTCCCTTTTTTTTTGATCTGTAGAAATTATTATTTTTTAATATACTATTTCATTTTGTTGTTTATTTATTACATTTATTGCCCATCTTTCTTTCTTTCCTGAACTGAAAACCCCATGAGGGCAAGGATTTTGTTTGCTTTGTTCACAGCTCTGTTCCCAACATCTAAAAAGTTGCTTGAAACATAGTAGATACTCAATAAATATTTATTGAATGAATAAAATGGGTAGTAGTGCCCTCTAAGAGCAAACTTTTTGAGGCTTCTGTAGCAACACCCATAATAAATCTGCATCGCTTTATAAACTGATTTACTTTTACTTGGTTTTCATGGGCATGAAACAATGTCTTATCTGATTTACCTTTCTAGTGGAATGGCCCTAAATGTGTACTGCACAAGAGTAGAATGTAGAAAATGTTTGATGTGGCCGCTGATTATCTTGAATAATTTTTGAAGACCCATAGACTACATCCCACAATCATGTAAATAATAATTGTTTTTTCCAAAAGCAAGTGTTAAATATAACCCTCTTTTCATATTTTGGTTAAATGTGTCCAAATTTCTTGTAATGGTATTTCCAGATTCATGCACTTGATGCATATTATTCATTACTAGTTTTGTAATACAATGTCTTCTGAATTCAAAGAAGCTGACCTGTTTATTACATTTCTAAAATTGAAGAATGGTTATTGTATATCTGCAGTGCTATTTAATGCATAAGAGTAGAGTAGCACGTAACCATCTTATTTGAGTAACTGCCTCAATCAGTTGAGTTCATACTGACATCTGGAGGCCGGGTTTGGTACTACACGAGAAGTACCAACATTACATATTTCATCAGTGTCTCTAACCCTCTTTAAAATAAGTTTAATTAATTAGTTAATTTATTAATTAATTAATTTTGGAGATACATTTACAGTCACAAGTGATAATGGATATAAAATATTAAAATAAAATTTAAAAAATAAGTAAAACATCTGAAATATTTAAAATATCAAAAAGTAGTGGAAAAAAAGAGTCTGATTTGAATGTTTTTCGTGTCTTCTACATAGAACTCTGTTACTTGGGAAAAGAATAACAGTACCTGTGGCTAACATTTCTTGAGTACCGGTTAGATGTTAGGCAGTGTGCTTTACTTGCAACAAGTCATTTCATTTCAGACCACCCTACGAAATAAGGACTATTATTATTCCCATTTTACAGTTGAGATACAGGCTCAGAGAGGTTGGCAATTTCTCAAGGTCACTTAACTAGTCGTGGTGAAGCAGAACTTGTCCCCACATCTGTGTGACTACAGAACCCAGTTGACACTGTTGCAGAGGTTCTGCAGCTGGGACTGTGTTACGGAATCAAAAGAAATTCCTGTGAAAAATAAAGCTCTCTGAGTCATTCCCACAAGGAGCTGAGTTATACAGCTTCCTAAGTCATAAACACTGAAAATATGCCATTAAAAAATGTTTCTTAGGAGGATAATTGATGGGAGGGGACAGGAGTGTCTCAGAAATAATATCATCACTTGCCAACTAAGTCTGAGGTCTACTTGTGAAGTACATTCTTGGGTCAAGTGAGTTGAGCCCAGCTCTATCCTAATGGGGATCTCAGACCATTTTTATTTTTTATTTTTTAATTTTTTTTGTGGTACGCGGGCCTCTCACTGCTGTGGCCTCTCCCGTTGCGGAGCACAGGCTCCGGACGCGCAGGCTCAGCGGCGGTGGCTCACGGGCCCAGCCACTCCACGGCATGTGGGATCTTCCCAGACCAGGGCACGAACCCGCATCCCCTGCATCGGCAGGCGGACTCCCAACCACTGCGCCACCAGGGAAGCCCCAGACCATTTATTTGAGGTCCACATTTGTGAAGGGTCTCAAATGTCGGTCTCCAAATGGGATACAATGAACACATTGAAAGACAATGACTTTCATCCTACATTTTCATGCTTGTATCCCATTAAATGACAGTCTAACCCCATCATGTATTATGAATATATAACTTTTGCAAATGTAATTATCTTCTAAATAGCATAATTATGTTTTACTGTATTTCTGTATTAAAAGTATTGTTATTAAGTGTAGACATGTTAATCTTCAAGTATTATAACTATTTTGATATTTAAAAATTTTTAATAAATTAAGAGCCTCCAAAGGTAGAAGGGGCCCATGTCTCTATTGCCCTTTTAAATGCCCTAGATGCACAGCTATACAATTCCACAGCTGAATTTAAAATGCATTGGAACATTTAGCCAAGAAAGTCCTAAACTTTGATTTAAGGATGCTCTTCCCAAACTCAGCCTCCCCTTCTAGTACTTTCTCTAAGGTATTGGCAGGCCTTCACTGATAAGTCAAAATACTCAAAAGCTAAAGGCGTGGTTGAAGATAAGAAACTAGAGGGAGGTGTTTGCTTTGGTAAACTGGTTGATTAAGTAATGAACTTTATCCAGAGCATCTTGGCCAGTGTGAGGTTCTTGTACTTGGCTAAAGGGACTTAGCTCACATCAGTGTCTCTCAGTGATTTTATACTCCCAATAAGGAGGTTATGCTTCTTTTAGAAAGAGAAGGACTTTTTTTGTGTTCTATTAAGGTGGTAACAATTAATGAACATCTCAAAAGAGAGAAAGTCAATAAATTTTTCAATCAGAATTCATTGTAGGACTGGTAAATGTCAGTAGGCTCAGTGTTTCCTCTCCTCCTGTTCCTAGCCATATGCACAGAGATCATAAAGCAGGGAAGTACTTGTTACGCTGATCCCTCCCGTACTTTCCTCTGTTACAAACTCATCAACTCAGTATGTTGATGATAGCAGTCTGGCAAGTGCCAGTTATCTGTCTACCAGCTTGGGAGAGAAAGGAAGATCTTTTAGGACCAAGACTGTCCACTTCTCAGTGGCACTCTATATAGTTTCTGCGAACCAATAAAAGACACTTACTTCAAAACCCTTTATGTCTCCTATCCTGTGCAAATGCAATCTGCTGTTATCGTTATTATTTAGTGAGAATCATACATGATAGTGTGGGTAGTTGGGGTGGAAGATACCCAAGCTGGAAACCTCAGTCATCCTTGACTCCTTGCTTTCTTTATTCATACCACCCCAACCTCTCCCACCAAAGAGAGAGAGAGAGAGAGAGAGAGAGAAGTGCCACCTAGTCTTTTTGATTCTCCTTCATAAAAACACTAGAATAATTCCAAGATCTTCATGCACACTGTCATGGTCTTGTAATTGTGTTCCTGCCTCTAGTAGACAGCTCCTCAAATGTGCCTTCCATACTACAGTTAGGGTGATCTGGTTAAGGGTGGTGTCGCTTATGTTAAATAGATTGGAGTTTGAACCACAATCCTATCATCTACTAGCTGGGCAAGCTATTTACCCTTAATTTCTATGTCAGTAAAATGAGGATAATAATTATATTTACCTCATAAAGTACATGAATACATTCCCATGAATGGCTAATAGAGGCTTCTATACAACTTCATTGAAATGTTAAGAGTTTATAGAAATGAACTGACCTTTTAATAGGTCATTTTTGGTTGGAAACTGTGATGGGTAATTGTGTCAACTTGGCTAGGACATGGGATACCCAGATATCAATGTTTCCTAGCTAAGCATTATTCTAAGTGTATCTGTAAGGGAGTTTCTGAATGAAATTAACATTTGAATGGGTAGATTGAGTAAAGCAGACTGCTTTCCCCAATGTGGGTAGACCTCATCCAATGTGTTGGAGACCCGAATAGGACAAAAGGCAGGGTGAGGAAGAGTTTATTCTCTCTCTGACTGTTTTTGAACTGGGACATTGGCTCTCCAGATTCTCAGACCTTCTGACTCAGACTGGAACTATACCGCTGGCTCTTCTAGGTCTCCAGCTTGCAGACAGCAGATCATGGGACTTGTCAGGCTCCATAGTCATGTAAGCCAATTCCTTATAATAATAACAACCTCTTTATATATATAGATAGATATACATATACATATACATATATATATATTCTCTATATGTATTCTGTTTCTCTGGAGAACTCTAATACAGAAACCAAGCTAGAAGCTACAGTAAATTGTGTAAAATATTCTGAAATATTTATAGTTAATGAGCAATTTCAAATGAATTAATGTTTCTAGGCATTATAATTTATTAGATCTTATGTCAGAAGAAACACATGTAGAACATTAATTTTTGCCTGTTTATTGAAAGAGGTGAAGAAGTTATGAAACCAATTGAAAGAGTTTGACTTTGTATATTAATTAAGGAATCTGCCTGGGTGCGAGCGAGATAATTCACTAGAAACTGCTCAAAATTTTTGTTTGCAAACTTAATTTGGTGGTCATAGTTTTTCAAAGTCACCACTTTGGAATATATACTTTACATATCCTAAATCATTTTATACTAACTTGGAAATCGTCTTTGGTATTAGACTATAAAAATAATAAAGTAAAATGTTTAGGATATATAGAAAGTATCATATCACTTAAAATTGACCACCACAGAGTGTCCAACACAAAGAATGAACCCTATTGTACACCATGGACTTTAGTTAATAATAAATATCAATATAGATTCCTCAGTCGTAACAATTGTACCACACTAATGCAAGATGTTAATAATAGGGAAAACTGTGCAGTGAGATAGGAGGTATCTGGAAACCCTCTGTACTCTGTATTCTCTGCCCAATTTTTCTGTAAACCTAAAACTTGTTTAAAAACAAAAGTGTATTAAAACTTAAAAAAAATAAACCCATACATCTATGGTCAACTTATTTCTCCACTCTCACTTCTATTCTGTTGGTCCATGTATCTATCCTTGTGTGAGTACCACACTGTTTTTATTGCTGTAGCTTTGTAATTTTTTAATCCAGGAAGTGTGAGTCCTTAAACTCTGTCTTTTTCAAGATTGTTTTTACTGCTCTGAGTTCCTTGAATTTCCACATAAAATTTACAATTAGCTGGTTAATTTTTGCAAAAAAAAAAAAGCAGTTGAAATTTTCATAGGAAAACTCATACATTGAATCTGTAAGAGTGCTCTTAAAATACTCTTAAAAGAATATTCTTATCTTACAACATTGTCTTCCAATATATAAACATAAATCTTATTTAGGTCTCCTTTTTTCAAAAATGTTTCGTAGCTTTCAGTGTGCAAATCTTGAACTTTCTTGGTTAAATTTAGCCCTAAGTATTTTATTCTTGTTGCTGCATTTGTAAAGGGAATTGTTTTCTTAATTTCATTTTGAGATTTTTCATTGCTGGTGTATAGAAATACAACTGATTTTTATTTATTGATATTGTCTCCTTCAACCTTGCTGGCTTTCATTTATTCTGCATTTTAATTATTCCATTTTTTAATTCTGGAAAGTTTGCTTGATTTTTTTTTGTGTGTGTGTGTGTGGTACACGGGCCTGTCACTGCTGTGGCCTCTCCTGTCGCGGAACACAGGCTCCGGACGCGCAGGCTCAGCAGCCATGGCTCACAGACCTAGCCGCTCCGTGGCATGTGGGATCTTCCTGGACCGGGGCACGAACCCGTGTCCCCTGCATTGGCAGGTGGACTCTCAACCACTGTGCCACCAGGGAAGCCCAGTTTGCTTGATTTTTAACTATACTTTGCTGCTTTATGTAGTTTCTGGTTCCCAAATAAATGCATCTAATGATATATCTAGTTTAGTTAGGGAATCACTGTATTACTCTGTTGGGATTAAATTATATACTATCAATAAAAACCTATGAGGAATATCTTTTATAGTGGTAAAAATACGTAATAAGAGACCTACTCTCAACAGAAGTTTAAGTGTGAAATACAGTATTGTTAACAAAAGGCACAGTGTTGTCCAGCAGATCTCTAGAATTTAATCGTGTTGTATAACTGAAACTTTACATACCCATTGAATAGCAACTCAATGGGTTCCCTCCAGCCTCGGGCAACCACCATTCTACTCTGCTTCCATGTCTTTGACGACTTTAGATATCGCATATAAGTGGAATCATGTAGTATTTGTCCTCCTGTAACTGGCTTATTTCACTTAGCATGATGTCCTCAAGGTTTGTCCATGTTGTTACATATGGCAGAATTTCCTTCTTTTTTAAGGCTGAAAAATATTCTATTATACATATCACATTTTCTTTATCTATTCATCCATCATTGACATTTAGGTTATTTCCAAAGCTTGGCTGCTGTGAATAATGCTGCAGTGAACTTTGGAGTAAAAATATTTCTTTGAGATCCTGATTTCAATTCTTATGGATAAATATCCGGAAGTAGAATTGCTGAATCATATGGTGTTTATATTTTCAATTTTTTGAGGAAACTTTATACTATTTTTTATAGAGGCTACAATATTTCACTTTCCCACCAATAGTGTAGAGAGGTTCCAATTTCTCCACGTCCTTGCTAACATTATTATTTTTTTATAATAACCATCCTAACAGGTGTGAGGTGGTATCTCATTGTGGATTTTTGATTTGCGTTTAGTAATTTTGGGCATCATTTCATATACCTGTTGGCAATTTGTATTTCTTCTTTGGAGAAATATCTATTCAAGTCCTTTGCCCATTTTTAAAAATAGGGTGTTTTTAAACTGTTATTGAGTTGAAGCAGATCTAGTGTGGATGAACTCGCTCAGCTTTTGTTTGTCTGGGAAAGATTTTTTCTCTCTTTCATTCTTGAAGGACAGCTTTGCCCTGGTATAGTATTCTTGATTGACAGTTTTCTTTCAGCACTTTGAATATATCATCTCACTTCCTTCTGGCCTGTAATGTTTCTGTGGAGAAATCTGCTGATGATCTCATGGGGGCTCCCTTGTATGTGACAAGTTGCTTTTCTCTTGCTGCTTCTAAAATTCTCTCTTTAAGGGTAGGTCTTAGGCATTCTCATTACACACACAAAAAATGATAATGTACCTATTAAGGATGACTTTTTCTAAATTCAAAAGAATAGAATAAATTGGAATACACTTTTCTTTATATAGAGTCCTGTTCTTGAATCTCTCTTGCCCATCCTTCCAAACAGCATTCATCAATTTCTTTCACACATTTCTAAGATGTACGTCAGTGGCAATGTCTTTATTAAATAATTGCCTCAAAAAAAAAAAAAAAGAATTTTTTGTCTTTGAATTTTGACAATTCTTTTATAATGTGTCTAGGTGTGGATTTCTTTGATTTCACTGTATATAGATTCTTTTCGGCTTCATGGATCTGGATGTCCATTTCCTTCTCCAGTCTTAGGAAGTTTTCAGCCATTATTTCTTTGATTAAGATTTCTGCCTCTTTTTCTCTCTTCTGTCTCCAAAACTCCCATAGTGTATGTATTGATCTGCTTGGTAGTGTCCCATATTCTCCTTAAGCTTTCTACAGTATTTTTCATTCTTTTTTCTTTTTGTTCCTTTGACTGGATAAGTTCCAATGAGTGGTCTTCAAATTTTCTGATCCTTAATTCTGCTTGTTTTAGTCTGTTTTGAACTCCTCTAGTGAATTTTTCATTTCTGTTATTCTATTGAGTTCCATTATTTCTGTTTGGTACTTGTTTATATTTCTGTTTCTGTTGAAGCTTTCACTTTGTTGATTTGTTCTCCTGATCTTGTAGAACATCTTTGTAATAGTTATTTTGAATTCTTTGTCAGGTAAATCATGTATCTTCATTTCATTAGAGTCAGTTTCTGGATATTGATCTTGTAATTTTGTTTGGGAAATATTTCCCTGTTTTTTTTTTTTTTTTTTTTTTTTTTTTTTTACTTTCCTTGACTCTTTGTGTTGGTATCTGCACGTTAGACAAGACAGCCACTACTCCCAATCTTCACAGACTGTGTGAGGACTTCCTAAAGTATTTATGATACCATGCCAAAGCTGCCCCCTACCCAAGGAGGAGAAGCGCCAAAACCATGGTAAATCTTTTATGGCCAGATCCCTCACTCAAGCAGTTATACCAGAAAATTAAGGCCTTGGCTTCTTCTCTAGCACAATACTGGGCAGTGACTCATTCATCTTTTAAGACTTTCATACCTGAGTAGACATTTTGATCCTGTCTAAATGATGAGTTCCTGCTCCCCATTATTACCACATCCATCCATTGGCCAACACCAAGAAACTTTGTCCTTGTGATTAACAGACTCTGAGCATCACAAAACCTTTAGAGTTTCTCTTCTCTCCTATTCTCTTTCAGTTCAGTCTTACCCATCCACACTCTTAAGTCCCACATGTATCTTCCTTCCACCCACAATGCAGCTCCATTCTGTAGACATCAGAATTCCTTGTGTCCTCAACCTCATCTCTTGCCCTACTAGTCTCTTTTCAGTCTGCCATTTTCTGGGCACTGTCAAGTCCTGTGCCTTTACTCCAACCTTCCCAGCCTGCTCCACCTGCTAGTCTTTGACCATCCAGCCTCAGGTCACTGCTACCTTCTTGTGGATGCTGGTTCTGATTCTTTTCAGTCATAACCTAAGCTTTTCCCTCTTTGATCTCAAAGTATTTTGACCCTAATTATGGTACTCATTTATCTATATAAGTAATGTGTGAACACCAGAAGACATAAATCAATGCTCTGTACTTAACAAGTCTTCAAAATGTAAATGCTAAATTTGGATTATTTTATGTTTTTCTTACAATATATGAAAGATAACTTCAACGTTCAGCATCTTACTTGCTGAGTGACTTTGGTAAATTCTCATAGATGTATTGCTTCATCTGTAAAATGGTATTACTTACCCATGTCTAAGGTTTTTATTAGGATTAGATAAAATGATGAATGCAAAACATTTTGCATATAAATTCTCAATATGTTTTAGTTATTCAAAATATTTACCACAGTGAATGGCACACAACAGGCATTCATTGTTCTGTACCTTATATTAGTTGATATTTAATTATCATTAAGACATATATTTATTTCATATTCTTAACAGTGCTTAGGGCAGTCATTTACATTGGTTAGGTTCTCAATTAATTTGATTAAATACATTAATCAGAAAATATCTTCAAACAAGATGGGAAAAACAGTGATTATAAAAGAAAAGATAAACTACATTATAATTAAGAGCTTCTGTTTATCAAAATATACCATAAAAGAGTGGAAAGATGAATCACAAACTGAATATATCTACAGTAAATATAACTGAAAATAGATTAGTGTTCAGAATTTATTAAAAAGAAAATAACTCCTACAAATTCCTAATTAGAAGACAAACAACCCAGTAGAAAAAGTGAGCAAAATTCACGAAGCGGCAATTCACAAAAGAAAAAACAACAATGGCCAGAAATACAAAGTACTCACCCTCTGTAGTAATCATGAATAAGCAAATCAAAACTACAGGATCGCATTCTATACGCATTATATGGGTAAAAAATTTAAATCTGACAATATCAAATTAAAGTGAAAATATGGAACAATGAATTATTTTTATAATTATAATAATTATTAATAATGAATTATTATTCATTAATAATGAAAACTCAAATGCACTTCTGGTGTGAGCCTAAATCGAATGACTACTTTAAAAAATAACTTGGTAATTATGAACTAACATGGGTTGAAATAATTGTTGCCTCTGGGGAGCCAGGAGGACGGTATTGGGGAGTTTCACACAGGTAGCTTCAATTGTATTGTCATTAATTCTACTTCACAAGTTGTATGGTGGATTCATGGGAATTTATTACACTTTTTAAGTTACATGATTGCATAAGTCATTTTGTATATATCAAATGTTACATTATGAAAGCCTTTGAAAATGAAAGGTTCAATATGGACAGTTAAGATTTTGTATTTTCAATTAGTTATTTAATATAATTCAAAATAAAATATGAATTACAAAACTTCACTGTGGATGTCACCTATATGGCAGGTTAATGAAAAAAAATGTTTATTCTCTTTTGCATCACCTTGTCCCACTATTTCAAAAAAAAAAAAAGTTTGAGATACTCTTTTTGATTATTCATGCAAAGAAGGCCAGAAATACGAAGAACTTTTCCCAGACGACTTTCTTTCTGTTTGACATAACATATTGCAAATAAGCTTTATTTTAGTTTTTTCCAAATATTTTGAAGATAAATCAAACAGAAGAGCAATCCAAGTAAGACCAAATGTACACCAAAGTATTATTATTGCCATGTAAATTTGTGAATAATTCTGAGAAGGATTTATATACCTAAAGGAAAAAAAGTAAATCGAATTTAAATTATTGGAAGATAACTTTTACTTCTGATCTTCTCTTCTCCTTGTAAACTGTATCACATTAGTGTAAACCCATAAAAAGTTGACTTTTAAATTCTAATCACTGGTTCTTAAAGACCAGTGATTAGAATGGAAACTAAAAAGCAGCACTTCTGAAATGAATGTCATATTCAATAAGAATATGGGATTATAGTTACACATTTTAATTTACATTAAATATTTTTGTAACATATCTATTACATGAAGGTAAAAAAGCTCTACTTCTATGTATGGTTTGAAAAGTATCTACACAAATATATTGAACTGAATTCTGAACATTTCACAGGATGGATTAGAATACAGATGTGCCATAAAACTTTGGGACATATGTTAATTTGATCTTTTCTTTCATGGCTGTTGGAAATTTCTTAAAATAAACATAAGATATAAAAAATACTTTTAGAAGAAACTCAAATTTTGTTTAAAAAGTAATGTGATCATCCACAAATATATATTCCTTCTCTGCCATTGGTTCATTCTGTATGGCTACAAACATGCCAGATATTTTGTAACTTTTGTAAAAATCAATTTGAACTAATAATTAGAAACACAAAGAAAGAATATGCACAATCCCAACAACCATCTCACACTTTATTGAGCCTCAATAAACATTAGCTCCATTCCCCCAATCTCTATGCCATTTTTTTGCCTCAAATATCCTTGAAACTAATACTTTATATCAAAATGTAAATAATCATATGAACTTTGGTGGCATTCTGGGTTTTGCTAATAAAGAGAGCATGTCCTTCAATAAAGATTGCCAAGGAGCACAGGATAAAATATGGCTGTTGAGCAAAAGAACACATTTTAACTGCATTTAAAATTATTTTAGGACAAGGGGAAGGAGAATAAAATGTCAGTCTGTGGCATATCTTAGCAAACTTAACTTTATGAAAGACAGCATAATTTCACTGAGATGAAAGTTGAAAAGGCTTTGTTTTTCAGTTTAAAATGACATATTAATTGGAGTTCCTTAACCAGGTTCCTCCAAATTTGTAATAAAACATAAATAAAATTCCTCCAAATTTATAATAAAACATCCAGTTCTAGCTAGATAATAAGAGGATAAAAAGGTTTTCTATTCCATAGTAAAAGAAAGCAAAAGAGAAAACAGACAAAATGAAAATCATTTTTAGTGGTCCCAGAAAAAAGCAATGGATGCAAGAAACCTTGATTAGCTAAATTTTAGAGAGGAATGAGTTCTTCATAAATAAGCAGAAGAGATGTGGCAGCTTCCATACCTGAGCTGGGTGTGTATGGACAAAGCAGACCTGCCAGAGATTGTGGGGAATTATAAACACAAAGTAAAATTATTCATTCCTTAAATGACAGCGTGGACTTACAGGATGGATTGGAATTCAGATGTGCCAACCCCTCAAAAAAGATCATTCAGCCAAATAATTCTCCCACTCCCCACCATTCCAAATTTTGCCGAAATATTGGTATTGGAGGGCTAGCACAAGGCATTCTTCAGTGTGATTGCCTTTATTGCCAACCCAATAGCATATATACCACATATACCATGTTCTCTTTTCGGTATTGCCTTTCTAAATAAAGGGACTGGGCTTCCCTGGTGGCGCAGTGGTTGAGAGTCCGCCTGCCGATGCAGGGGACACAAGTTCATGCCCTGGTCCGGGAAGATCCCGCATGCCGTGGAGCAGCTGGGCCCGTGAGCCATGGCCGCTGAGCCTGCGCATCCGGAACCTGTGCTCCACAATGGGAGAGGCCACAACAGTGAGAGGCCCGCGTACCGCAAAAAAAAAAATTAAATAAATAAATAAATAAATAAAGGGACTAATACAGATTATTCCATTTCTGTGACCTCGTGATTAAAAAACAAACCCCCAAATGTCTACACATGTCCTTTTTGGTAACTTAATCAGATATGGGTAAACATTAGAGCTGAAAAGTTTTATAAGTATTCTTCCTGAAGTATTAGTTATTTTTCACTCCCTGATTGCTAAATTTATACCTCTCTTTGAAGACTCACATTTAGCCATACCTGATGCATCTGGTAAGCCTTAGTAGATCCTCATGGTCAAGAACATTTTCTTCTTCCTTGGAGCCATCATAACACTATGTATATTTAACTCAATTATGGCTTTTTGTGGCCTGGATTATAATTATCTATTTATATGTCTAAATCTTCCCCACTTCAATGTGTGCTCCTTAGAGACAGGGCCAAGTTTTAGCCATGGTTGATTCCCCAGCACACATCACTTAAGACTTTCTTATAGTAAGAAAGGCTCAAGAAATACTGATTGCTAGGTTGGTTGAGTGACTAGTTGACTGACAGAAAAAAATCAACTAGTTCAAGTTTCACTTACTCCAGCTATTTTATATTAGATTGAATTGAGTTCTGTGGGTCAGATAGCTTGTTGGAAAGGAATTATTTTGGATTCTTTTGTGGATTGTCAGGTGATGGAAGTCAAAAAAATTTTTTTGGCCTCTACCCTAACTACTATAAGATAAATGCTATCTTTCTGGTTATATGTTTACTTCAAATTCTATTGATTCTGTGGCTGTGAGTGTTAATACAATTCTAAGATTAATATCAGTTGACTTACCTATTACATAGTCACCAAAACCAATGGTTCTTAAGGAAACGAATGCAAAATATAATCCTTCCTTGTAAGTCCAGCCCTCTGTATGCATGAAAAGTAATGGTGGTAGCAGGATGAAAATGGAAAGTCCAGTTACCAAGAAAAAGAGGAGTGTGTAAGTTCTAATTTGTCTCTAAAGAAAAGAAGAAAAACAAAGGTAAGATAGAAGGAAGGAGAAGGGAGGGCTGGAAGGGAGAGGAGGGATGGAGGGAGGAAGGAAAGAGAGGCAGGAGGGAAGGTGGGAAGGTAGGAAGGTAATATCAACCCAACAGCAATCAGAGAGCTATTGTCAACTCAGCCATTCCCCTTACAAATCCTTTCCTGACCAAGGACTTGCTTGGTGTATCCCACCATACTCTGACTTGCAGGTTTCCTTTGCATCTAGGAGTATATCCCAGCTCTATCAACCGAATCATCATCTTTCTTGTGAGTCTCTGTTTCTCATCCTTTATTTCTGTTTTCTGTCTTCATGCATTGTACTTTACATTGTTTTAATGTAAAACAATCCCTTTCTTGCTGCCCTCCCTAGGTCTCAGACTAAAAGGTTTCTTTGCTTTGTAACCTTCTTACTCTCACCTCCAGCTCTGGGTGGCTATGCAAAAGCGTAGGATGGACAATCACCATCTGGAAGTTCAGGACATTAACTTTTTGAAGCAAATAATCATATTCTGTTAAGAGACATTCCAATACCTCAAATTATAATAGAAAATAAATGTATTTTCCCATCTAAAAAACTGGATAATCCATTTATAATTCTATATCATGTTAATTGATTAAATGCTTTTTATGGTATAAATAAAATTCATTCAACAAGCCTTTATTGAGTGTTTCCTATTAGTTAGCACCATGGGCGATACTCAAGATACAATGTAAAAATAAGACAGTTTGTACACACAGAGATTATAGTTTTGGGAGGAATAAGGGGAGAGACAGACAAGTAAAACAATATTCGATATAACATGTTTTAAACTTTTACTTATAGAGTACCTCATATGGGACAGAAACTATGCTAAGAGCTATACATATTTTTTTGGATTTATTACAGTAAAAGGACATCTCATAAATATTTCCTTAAATTTTAACACATATTATATGCTTAGTGCAATGATTACATTGGATTGTGGGATTTGCAGTACTTTCTAAATTTGGTGGGATATGGAACTGATATTATGAAATTCTTACATGTCTTCTTTCTCCACAAATTTGGAAAAAGACACTCGTTATCAACTTTGGAGATACTCCAACCTATATAAGATACCCATAGCAGAGTAGATCAGAATTAGAGGAAAATGGAAGAAATAGATAGCTGTCTTTTAATATGTATTTTGGAACTGTTTAAAGAGCTTTGGGAAAAAGGGGAGATTGATATTGAGGATTTCATTTTCTGTGGAATTACTGTTAATAGCTCCTTTTGTTTAACTTTGTATGATGGTGACAAGCTCAGAGCATTCTATATCACTGATATAATTTTATCTGGGTTATACTGTTATTTGGTGCCCTTGAGTGACTATCTGATGAGTTTGTTTAGACATGTCTGTAAGCATGTAATAAGGCCCAACTTTGGCTTTGTATAGGTTTTGAAAGGCAACATTCAAGAGATCTTGGGTCTCTGAAATGGCCAAAACTTTGATCTCAGACATAATTACAAGGATTGATAACATGGCTCAAGGAAAAAATGGGCAAAATCTTTGCAGATGCTGTCTGATCTTCTTCCTTGAAGGGGAAAGCAGCTTCTCTGGTTGAACTATTTCACATAGGGTTTTTTGGTCCCTAAGGAATGCTCAAAGCTCTTTCCTTTTTGTCCATTCCTCCCAGAATCCACCTCCAAGAGAGGATTACCTGTAGGAAGGAGTCAAGTTCAAGAGAATTCACTGACTACCGCTATAGGGTAGGTGGTCAAATAATTTCCCAGGAGTTTCTTTCTCTGGACACCACTTCATTGAGACTGGGGAAGAAACACCAGCCAGGACCTACACTTACTCAGCACTGCTCCTTCCTAAGAAGGCCTGGGGCAGCTGGCTTAGACCAGGCCTGTTTAGACAACAAGCTGGCCTTTTAATCATCACTCTTAAGCCAGGGGATATGAATACAGACATATTCATAGGGAATATGGAGCATGCCGCCTCAGTTGTCTCCTTAAACTGGATTCAAGGGAAAGGAGCATGCTGCCTCAGTAGTCTCCTTAAACTGGATTAGTTAGGCATAAGGGATCATTGCTAAAGTGCAGCCTGGTTCACAGGAATTCCTCAAGGCAATAAGAGCAAACAATTTACCCGTCCTTGTCTTCTCAGCATCTCTCTTTCTGGAACACCTGGACTATCAGGAATGGACTATCCATCCGTGTCATCTCTCTTTATCTCACTTTTTCCCAACTCAACACAAAATTGACTAACAGTTTTCCAAACAGCCTCCTCTAATTTATATATATATATATATATATATATATATATATATATATATATATATATATATATATATATATATATATATATATATATATATATATATATATATATATATAAAATGGCCTTAAATAAAGTCTTGCCCTTAGCAGTGTTGACAAATACATTGTGAGAGAAAACAGCTCAGAACCTATGATCAGAAGAATTTAAGTTGATAACTACCTCTAGAAAATCCAGATGTTAGATTTTACTGTACTTACCTCAGGGGGTAGTTCAGGGAATCAAATAAAATCATGGTTGTGAAATTGCACTTATACTATATTATTTACAAGTACTTTTTGAAATATTACTCCTGTTTTCTGAAGAAGAGACATAAAGCACTATATAGTTATATTGGTCTGAATACCCTTTTCTTGATCTAGGAGTTCCATAAAAAATAGAGCAAGGACACACACTCACATACGTACATGTATACCTACACATATATATAGATTCTTGTAGCATGTGTTTAACAAGAATGTAGTAAGTGTTGTGTGCTTATTCTATTTAAGGTTATGAACCTAAGCATATGTAAAAAAAATCATTTAGTAAACATTACCTCTTTCATTTCCATATTCTGAAAGTATTTCTCAAATCCTGAAAGTGGTCGTAATATTGCATTACTCACAAATTTCAGGAATATGATAGTTAGAGGGATCCCCAGTCAAGCATAGAAGACACAGAATATCTGACCCGTAGGAGTTCTGGGCGCAATTGACCCATAACCTGATGGATGATAAGAAACAAATTTAAATCTGCTCAATACTAGTAATCCTTGGAACATGCACTTTTGATGTTTTGTTGTTGATGTTTTCTTATGAGAGAGAGTCCCAGCAGCACACACAGGTTTTAGGAGAAAACATATTATGCAGTTATTTTACATCCAGGAATTTCCTCTAAGGAAATGACCAGAAAAGTGAGAAGTGTGGAATTTCCCCTCAAGACAGAAACCATGGGTCATGGTGACATCCAATCCCAACACTCTGACCTCATGTGGACCCCTGAAATGCAAGATCCTCCCAATTCTTTTACTGAACTATAATATGCAAGCAAGAATGGTTTCAAAACAAATATGATCATTTTGCTGGAAACTTGCAGGCATAAGTTGCAACTTGCAACTTATCCTCCATAAGTGCAAATACGCATCCTATTTTTAGTAAGGGAAAATAGATCTCAGTATGCCATACCTGAGAATAACAGTCGTCACTTATTAATCTTCTCTATTCCCGTGAGAAGGAAAATTCCATGGCAGTGCCAGAGGTCTCGGGCAGTCTAAACTAGTATTTCCCAGGAATCGTCTGAGAGTCTTTGGCTACAGCTATTTTAAGCTATGCTTACTCTTTTTGTAAATCCTACTGGCTCTTGGTTGATAACAAACTATCGTAGAATTGTCTGAAGTTTAGCAGAAACCTATGGTAACTTCCAGTTTTTAAGTCACACAATTCTCTATCTAAAATATAGCTGAATTCCAGAGAAACTTTTAGACATCATAGTTTATCAAAAATCGTGGAAAATCTGGCTGGTTCCAGCTTTGCTTCTTATCTCACCAGTATGTTGGAAGACTAGGTAGAAATGCCATTGCCAAGACGATCCACTGAAGAGAATAGGCACATAGAACTTGTTATGAAAGAGACAAATTATTTAAAAATACGAAATAAAGGGAAAGCTACATGTATTGATGCAATGTCATCTTAAAAATAAAAGCAGGTTCTGAATTTGCAGGTTGAAGGGTTATGGTTCATGTAGACAAAGTTCCGTGCTATGATAAAAAATTTAAATGGTTGACATCCTAAATAAAAAATAAAACTAAATTAAACTAAAAATAAAGCACCTTACTCACCTGTTGTGCTTAATGTAGATGCCACAAATGAAAAAAGTTCCTAAAATCCCAACTAAAATAAACATGGAATAAGGGGATTATTCCATGTTTTATAGAAAAACTCAGCATCTACAAGTTCAAACAAAAAAGGTAAGCATTAATTTGATGAAATGTGCGACCTTTCCCTTAAAACAATGTAGAAAAAAAAATCCACCTTTGTGGAATTTAGATTCTAGCAGGGAGAAATAAACACAGTTATATAATATGTTAAGAAGGAATAAGAGGTAAGGAGAACAAAGTGGAATAGAAGTGTTGGAGAGGGGGATAGTCAGGGAAAGCCTCACTGAGAATAGAAAATGGAACAAGACTTGAAGGCAGTGAGAAATGTAGCCAAACAAGTATTTGAGGAAAGAGCATTCCTAGCAGAGGAAATAACCAGATCAAAGGTAAGAGCCTTAAGTAAGACCCTGGAATAGTCTAGAAACCTCAAGCAGCGTGACTAGAGAAAGGTTGAGGGCAGAATAATGGAAGAGGAAGAGGAAGTAAGAGAGGAAGCAGAGGAGGAGAACCAGATAATGTAAGATCAAAGAACCGGAGCTTTCAGTCTGCATTGGGATTGACATATATACACTAATATATATATAATAGATAAGTAATAAGAACCTGCTGTATAAAAAATAAATAAATAAAATTCAAAAATATAAATCTGAATGAAACGGGAAGGGTCACTGGAAGGTAATGAGCAGAGAAAGTGACTTACATACCAGAAAGATACCAAAAGGATTACCTTGGCTGCTGTATTTAAAAGGGAATATAGAGAGCAAAGTTGAAGCCAGATCTGTTAGGAGAATATTGCAGAACTCTGGATGCTCCAGAAGAGACCAACCAGGTGCTGGCTCAGTGAGACCAGATGGCAGCAGTGATGGTGATGCGGAGCATGTTTCTGAAGCCCCAGCCAGCAGGATTTTATGAGAGATTAACACTGAGTGTACAAAGAGCAGAGTCATGGATGACTCTCAGTCTTCTCACCTGATGGAGTTGCCATCAACCAAGGGTGAGGAACGCTGAGGTGGTTGGGGGTGGTGACAAATTTTCCTTCTGAAAGGAAAAATGCAGGTGTCCATTTTTGGAAATGATGAGTCTGAGTAGCCTGCTAGACGTTCAAGTGGAGATTTTCAACCGGCAAGTGGACATGCAATCTGGAATTTGTGAGAAAGGCCTCAGCTGAAAATACAAATATGGGAGTTACTGGCCTGTACATGGTATATAAGACCATGGGATAGATGAACCACAAAGGAAATGAGTTTAAATAGAAAACAGGAAAGGTCTGAGGACTGAGCCCAGGAGTCATTCAACAGTAAGAAATTATTGAGAAGAATGGAACCAGCAAAGAGAACTAAGAAGGAACAACTGGTAATATAGGAGGAAAATCAGAATTAGAATGTGAGGTCTTGAAAGCCATGTGAAGAAGGTTATGAAGAGGGAGAGAGTAATCAACTGTGGCAAATCGTTATGTTAGGTGAGTACAGATTAGCAAGTTTTAATTATGGCCATGTCTTTGAGTGAATCTATAAGAAGGAGTGTGTGGATTTCTGATTGCAATGGCAGGCACCATAATAATTTGTACACAGTTTACAAAGAAAGGCATAAAGACCCCATTAGGGCTACCCATGATTTAAAGTAGTGGAATGGATGCTTTTCTGCTTGCCTGCTCACCTAAAGTTCTATTAAAATGACACTAAAATTAGACAAAATAATGAAACACAATATTGAAAAGCAAGAAACACAGGTAAATCTGATTTGTGAAGAATTTCTGAAAGACATAAATGATATCGACTGCTAAAGAAACAGTGTAGCACAGGAAACAATACCCAATATTTTGTAATAACCTATTAGGGAGAAGAATCTGAAAAAGAATATATATATATACCCAAAACTCAAAAGAAAAATCGGGGAAATCTGCATAGGGATGAATGTCGCCTTTCACATAAAAATTCCAAAGGTACGTCAAGCTCAGCATCATTCATTAAACATGAGCCAGATAGATACACGTAATAGTTATTAAAGGAAGAAAGGAAGGAAAGGAGGGAGGCAGGATGGGGAAGGGGACAAAGGGAGGAAGGAAGGAAAGGAAGAAGGAAGGAAATGGAGAAGAGAGGAGGGGAGGGGAGAAAGGTTGATTTTCTTCTCAATGCTCTTTGTAAGATTTGCAAAACTCTGACAGCAAAAAAAAAAAAACCAAACAAATAACATAAAACAATACTTGCACAACTCTGAATATACTAAAAACAATTGAATTGTAAACTTTAAATAACTGAATTGTATAAGATTTCAATAAACTTGTTATTTTAAAAAAATATAATGATTTATGTCATCACCACCACAAGCAAGATACAGAGCTAGTCTATCAACAAAACACAAAGATATCCCACATGCTACCCTTTTCAGTCATATCTACCACCACCACCCTCTATCCCTAAACTCTAGTAACCACTAATCTGTTTTACATCTCCATAAAAGTGGTCTAATGCTCTTTTAGAATTCCAGACATTTCCTAAAATTCTCTATCCTTTCCTAGATTTTCTTAAACTATTAAACACACTTATTTTAAAGTCTTTATTTTTTTAACATCTTTATTGGAATATAATTGCTTTACAATGGTGTGTTAGTTTCTCCTTTATAACAAAGTGAATGAGCTATACATATACATACATCCCCATATCTCCTCCATCTTGCGTCTCCCTCCCATCCTCCCTATCCCACCCCTCTAGGTTGACACAAAGCACGGAGCTGATCTCCCTGTGCTATGTGGCTGTTTCCCACCAGCTGTCTATTTTACATTTGGTAGTGTATATATGTCCATGCCCCTCTCTCACTTCGTCCCAGCTTACCCTTCCCCCTCCCCATGTCCTCAAGTCCTTTCTCTAGTAGGTCTCTGTCTTTACTCCTGTCCTGCCCCTAGGTTCTTCATGACCTTTTTTTTTTTTTTTTTAGATTCCATATATATGTGTTAGTATACAGTATTTTTTTCTCTTTCTGACTAACTTCACTCTGTATGACAGCCTCTAGGTCTATCAAGCTCACTTGAAATAACTCAACTTCGTTTCTTTTTATGCCTGAGTAATATCCCATTGTATATATGTGCCACATCTTCTTTATCCATTCATCTGTCGATGGACACTTCAGTTGCTTCCATGTCCTGGCTATTGTAAATGGAGCTGCAATGAATATTGTGGTACCTGACCCTTTTTGAATTATGGTTTTCTCAGTGTATATGTCCAGTAGTGGGAATGCTGGGTTGTACGGTAGTTCTATTTTTAGGTTTTTCAGGAACCTCCATACTGTTCTCCATAGTGGGTGTATCAATTTACATTCCCACCAACAGGGCAAGAAGGTCCCCTTTTCTCCACACCCACTCCAGCATTTATTGTTTGTAGATTTTTTGATGATGGCCATTCTGACTGGTGTGAGGTGATACCTCATTGTAGTTTTCACTTGCATTTCTCTAATGATTAGTGATGCTGAGCATCCTTTCATGTATTTGTTGGCAATCTGTATATCTTGTTTGGAGAAATATCTATTTAGGTCTTCTGCCCATTTTTTGGATTGGGTTGTATGTTTTTTTGTTATTGAGCTGCATGAGCTGCTTGTAAAGTTTGGAGATTAATCCTTTGTCAGTTGCTTCTTTTGGAAATAATTTCTCCCATTCTGAGGGTTGTCTTTTCATCTTGTTTATGATTTCCTTTGCTGTGCAAAATCTTTTAAGTTTCATTAGGTCCCATTTGTTTACTTTTGTTTTTATTTCCATTTCTCTAGGAGATGGGTCATAAAGGATCTTGCTGTGGTTTTTCTTTTGTGTGTGTGTGTGTGTGTGTGTGTGTGTGTGTGTGTGTGTGTGTGTGGTAAACAGGCCTCTCACTGTTGTGGCCTCATCCATTGTGGAACACAGGCTCCAGACGCGCAGGCTCAGCGGCCATGGCTCACGGGCCCAGCTGCTCCGTGGCATGTGGGATCTTCCCAGACTGGGGCATGAACCCGTGTCCCCTGCATCGGCAGACGGACTCTCAACCACTGAGCCACCAGGGAAGCCCCTTGCTGTGATTTATGTCATGGAGTGTTCTGCCTATGTTTTCCTCCAACAGTTTTATAGTGTTTGGCCTTACATTTAGGTCTTTAATCCATTTTGAGTTTATTTTTGTGTATGGTGTTAAGGAGTGTTCTAATTTCATTCTTTTACATGTAGCTGTCCAGTTTTCCCAGCACCACTTATTGAAGAGGCTGTCTTTTCTCCATTGTATATTCTTCCCTCCTTTATCAAAGACAAGGTGACCATATGTACGTGGGTTTATCTCTGTGCTTTCTATCCTGTTCCATTGATCTATTTTTCTGTTTTTGTGCCAGTACCATACTGTCTTGATTACTGTAGCTTTGTAGTATAGTCTGAAGTCAGGGAGCCTGATTCCTCCAGCTCTGTTTTTCTTTCTCAAGATTGCTTTGGCTCTTCGGGGTCTTTTGTGTTTCCATACAAATTGTGCAATTTTTTGTTCTGTGAAAAATGCCATTGGTAGTTTGCTAGGGATTGCATTGAATCTGTAGATTGCTTTGGGTAGTATAGTCATTTTCACAATGTTGATTCTTCCAATCCAAGAACATGGTATATCTCTCCATCTGTTTGTATCATCTTTAATTCCTTTCATCAGTGTCTTATAGTTTTCTGCATACAGGTCTTTTGTCTCCTTAGGTGGGTTTATTCCTAGGTATTTTATTCTTTTTGTTGCAGTGGTAAATGGGAGTGTTTCATTAATTTCTCCTTCAGATTTTTCATCATTAGTGTATACAAATGCAAGAGATTTCTGTGCATTAATTTTGTATCCTGCTACTTTACCAACTTCATTGATTAGCTCTAGTAGTTTTCTGGTAGCATCTTTAGAATTCTCTATGTATAATATCATGTCATCTGCAGCCGTGACAGTTTTACTTCTTTTCCTGTTTGGATTCCTTTTATTTGTTTTGCTTCTCTGATTGCTGTGGCTAAAACTTCCAAAACTATGTTGAATAATAGTGGTGAGAGTGGGGAACCTTGTCTTCTTCCTGATTTAGTGGAAATGGTTTCAGTTTTTCACCATTGAGGACGACGTTGGCTGGGGGTTTTGCCATATATGGCCTTTATTATGTTCCCTTTGTGCCTACTTTCTGGAGGGTTTTTATCATAAATGGGTGCTGAATTTTGTTCAAAAGCTTTTTCTGCATCTGTTGAGACGATCATATGGTTTTTCTCCTTCATATTGTTAATATGGTGTATCACATTGATTGATTTGCGTATATTGAAGCATTCTTGCATTCCTGGGATAAACCCCACTTGATCATGGTGTATGATACTTTTAATGTACTGTTGGATTCTGTTTGCTGGTACTTTGTTGAGGATTTTTGTATCTGTGTTCATCAGTGTTATTGGCCTGTAGTTTTCTTTTTTGTGGCATCTTTGTCTGGTTTTGATATCAGGGTGATGGTGGCTTTGTAGGATGAGTGTGGGAGTGTTCTTCCCTCTGCTATACTTTGGAAGAGTTTGAGAAGGATAGGTGTTAGCTCTTCTCTAAATGTTTGATAGAATTCCCCTGTGAATCCGTCTGGTCCTGGACTTTTGTTTGTTGGAAGATTTTTTATCACAGTTTCAATTTCAGTGCTTGTCATTGGTCTCTTTATATTTTCCATTTCTTCCTGGTTCAGTCTCAGAAGGTTGTGCTTTTCTAAGAATTTGTCCATTTCTTCCAGGTTGTCCATTTTATTGGCATAGAGTTGCTTGTAGTAATCTATGATGATCCTTTTGTATTTCTGCAGTGTCAGTTGTTACTTCTCCTTTTTCATTTCTAATTCTATTGATTTGAGTCCTCTGCCTTTTTTTCTTGATGAGTCTGGCTAATGGTTTATCAATTTTGTTTATGTTTTCAAAGAACCAGCTTTTAGTTTTATTGATCTTTGCTATTGTTTCCTTCATTTCTTTTTCATTTATTTCTGATCTGGTCTTTATGATTTCTTTCCTTCTGCTAAGTTTGGGGGTTTCTTGTTCTTTCTCTAATTGCTTTAGGTAAGGTTAGGTTAGGTTATTTATTTGAGATGTTTCTTGTTTCTTGAGGTAGGATTGTATTGCTACAAACTTCCCTCATAGAACTGCTTTGACTGTGTCCATAGGTATTGGGTCATTGTGTTTTCATTGTTATTTGTTTCTAGGTTTTTTTCGATTTCCTCTTTGATTTCTTCAGTGATCTCTTGGTTTTTAAGTAGTGTATTGTTTAGCCTCCATGTGTTTTTATTTTTTCAGATTTTTTCCTGTAATTGATATCTAGTCTCATAGTGTTGTTACTTGATACGATTTCAATTTTCTTATATTTACCTAGGCTTGATTTGTGACCCAAGATATGATCTATCCTGGAGAATGTTCCATGAGCACTTGAGAAGGAAGTGTAATCTGCTGTTCTTGGGTGGAATGTCCGATAAATATCAGTTAAGTCCATCTTGTTTAATGTATCATTTAAAGTTTGTGTTTCCTTATTTATTCTCATTTTGGATGATCTGTCCATTGGTGAAAGTGGGGTGTTAAAGTCCCCTACTATGATTGTGTTACTGTTGATTTCCCCTTTTATGGCTGTTACCATTTGCCTAATGTATTGAGGCTCTCCTATGTTGGGTGCATAAATATTTACAATTTTATATCTTCTTCTTGGATCGATCTCTTGACATTATGTGGTGTCCTTCTTTGTCTCTTGTAATAGTCTTTATTTTAAAGTCTATTTTGTCTGATATGAGAATTGCTACTCCAGCTTTCTTTTGATTTTCATTTGCATGGAATATCTTTTTCCATCCCCTCACTTTCACTGTGTATGTGTCCCTAGGTCTGAAGTGTGTCTCTTGTAGACAGCATATGTACAGGTCTTGTTTTTGTATCCATTCAGCCAGTCCATGTCTTTTGGTTGGAGCATTTAATCCATTTACATTTAAGGTAGTTATCGATATGTATGTTCCCATTACAATCTTCTTAATTGTTTTGGGTTTTTTATTGTAAATCTTTTCCTTCTCTTGTGTTTCCTGTCCAGAGAAGTTCCTTTAGCATTTGTTGCAGAGCTGGTTTGGTGGTGCTGAATTCACTTAGCTTTTGCTTGTCTGTAAAGGTTTTACTTTCTCTGTCGAATCTGAATGAGATCCTTGCTGGGTAGAGTAATCTTGGTTGTAGGTTTTTCTCTTTCATCACTTCAAATATGTCCTGCCACTCCCTTCTGGCTTGCAGAGTTTCTGCTGAAAGATCAGCTGTTAACCTTATGGGGATTCCCTTGTGTGTTATTTGTTGTTTTTCCCTTGCTGCTTTTGATATGTTTTCTTTGTATTTAATTTTTGATAGCTTGATTAATATGTGTCTTGGCATGTTTCTTCTTGGATTTTTCCTGTATGGGACTCTCTGTGCTTCCTGGACTTGATTGACTATTTCCTTACCCATATTAGGAAAGTTTTCAACTATAATCACTTCAAATATTTTCTCAGTCCCTTTTTTCTTTATCTTCTCCTTCTGGGACCCCTATAATTCGAATGTTGGTGCATTTAATGTTGTCCCAAAGGTCTCTGAGATTGTCCTCAATTCTTTTCATTCTTTTTCTTTATTCTGCTCTTGGTAGTTATTTCCGCTATTTTGTCTTCCAGATCACTTATCCATTTTCTGCCTCAGTTATTCTGCTATTGATTCCCTCTAGAGAATTTTTAATTTCATTTATTGTTGTTTATCATTGTTTGTTTGCTCTTTAGCTCTTCTAGGTCTTTGTTAAACCTTTCTTTTACTTTCTCCATTCTATTTCCAAGAGTTTGGATCATCTTTACTATCATTACTCTGAATTTTTTTCAGGTAGACTGCCTATTTCCTCTTCATTTGTTTGGTCTGGTGGGTTTTTATCTTGCTCCTTCATCTGCTGTGTATTTCTCTGTCTTCTCATATTGCTTAACTTACTGTGTTTGGGGTCTCCATTTCGCAGGCTGCAGGTTCATAGTTCCCATTGTTTTTGGTGTCTGCTCCCAGTGGGCGAGGTTGGTTCAGTGGGTTGTGTAGGCTTCTTGGTGGAGGGGACTGGTGCCTGTGTTCTGGTGGATGAGGCTGGATCTTGTCTTTCTGGTGGGCAGAACCAGGTCTAGTGGTGTGTTTTGGGGTGTCTATGAACTTATCATGATTTTAGGCAGCCTCTGTGCTTGGGTGGGTTTGTGTTCCTGTCTTGCCAGTTGTTTGGCATAGGGTGTCCAGCACTGGAGCTTGCTGATCGTTGAGTGGAGCTGGGTCTTAGCATTGAGAAGGAGATCTCTGGGAGAGCTCTCTCCGATTGATATTAAGTGGGGCCAGGGGGTCTCTGGTGTTCATTGTCCTGAACTCAGCTCTGCCACCTCAGAGGCTCAGGCCTGACAGCTGGCCAGAGTACCAAGACCCTGACAGCCACATGGCTCAGAAGAAAAGGGAGAAAAAGAAAGAAAGAGAGAGAGAGAGAGAGAGAGAGAGAGAGAATAAAAAAATAAAGTTATTAAAATAGAAAAAAGTTATTAAAAATAAAAAAATTAAGAAGTAATTTAAAAAAGAGAGAGAGAAAGAAAGAAGAGAGCAACCAAACCAAAAAATCAAATCCACCAATGATAACAAGCCCTAAAAACTATACTAAGCAGAAAAACAAAAAACAAAAATGGACAGTTAGAACCCTAGGACAAATGGCAAAAGCAAAGCTATACAGACAAAATCACACAAAGAAACATACGCATACACTCATAAAAAGAGAAAAAGGAAAGAAAAATATATTTGTATATAAAATAAAAAAGGAAGAGAGCAACCAAATCAATAAACACATCTACCAGTGATAATAAACTCTAAATACTAAACTAAGATAAACATAAAACCAGAAACAAATTGGATTCAGAAAGCAAACCCCAAGTCTACAGTTTCTCCCCAAGTCCACTGCCTCAATTTTGGGCTGATTTGTTGTCTATTCAGATATTCCAGAGATGCAGGGTACATCAAGTTGATTGTGGAGATTTAATCCGCTGCTCCTGAGGCTGCTGGGAGAGATTTCTCTTTCTCTTCTTTGTTCGCACAACTCCTGGGGTTCAGCTTTGGATTTGCCCCCGCCTCTGCATGTAGGTCGCCCGAGGGCGTCTGTTCTTTGCTCAGACAGGACGGGGTTAAAGTAGCAGCTGATTAGGGGGCTCTGGCTCACTCAGGCCGGGGGGAGGGAGGGGTACAGAATGTGGGGCGAGCCTGCGGTGGCAGAGGCCGGCATGACGTTGCACCAGCCTGAGGTGCCGCATGTGCTCTCCCAGGGAAGTTGTCCCGGGATCATGGGACCCTGGCAGTGGCGGGCTGCACAGGCTCCCAGGAAGGGAGGTGTGGATAGTGACCTGTACTTGCACACAGGCTTCTTGGTGGCTGTAGCAGGAGCCTTAGCATTTCATGCCTGTCTCTGGTGTCTGCACTGATAGCCGTGGCTCACGCCCATCTCTGGAGCTTGTTTAGGCGGTGCTCTGAATCCCCTCTCCTCTCTCACCCCGAAACAATCGTCTCTTGCCTCTTCGGCAGGTCCAGAGTTTTTCCTGGACTCCCTCCCGGCTAGCCGTGGCTCACTAGCCCCTTCAGGCTGTGTTCACGCAGCCAACCCCAGTCCTCTCCCTGGGATCCGACCTCCAAAGCCCGAGCCTCAGCTCCCAGCCCCGCCCGCCCTGGCAGGTGAGCAGACAAGCCTCTCGGGCTGGTGAGTGCTGGTCAACACCGATCCTGTGTGCGGGAATCTCTCTGCTTTGCCCTCTGCACCCCTGTTGCTGTGCTCTCCTCCGTGTCTCCAAAGCTTCCCCCCCACCCACCCCCCATCCCTGCCAGTGAAGGGGCTTCCTAGTGTGTGGAAACTTTTCCTCCTTTACGGCTCCCTCTCAGAGGTGCCAGTCCTGTCCCTATTCTTTTGTCTCTGATTTTTCTTTTTCTTTTGTCCTACCCAGGTACGTGGGGAGTTTCTTGCCTTTTGGGAAGTCTGAGGTCTTCTGCCAGCGTTCAGTAGGTGTTCTGTAGGAGCTGTTCCACATGTAGATGTAGTTTTTTTCTTTTTTTTCTTTGCGGTACGCGGGCCTCTCACTGTTGTGGCCTCTCCCGCTGCAGAGCACAGGCTCCGGACGTGCAGGCTCAGCGGCCATGGCTCACAGGCCCAGCCACTCCGCGGCATGTGGGATCCTCCCAGACTGGGGCACGAACCCATGTCCCCTGCATCGGCAGGTGGACTCAACCACTGTGCCACCAGGGAAGCCCCATAGATGTAGTTTTGATGTATTTGTGGGGAGGAAGGTGATCTCCACGTCTTACTCCTCCGCCATCTTGAAGGCACCCCCTATTTTAACGACTTTAGATAGTAACTTCATATCAAATTTTTGGTGAGTCTCTTTCTAATGTCTGTAGTTTCACTTAGTTTCCAGTCACTTGTTTCTACTTGTAATCATACTTCCTAATTTTTAATTGGATGTTGGCTATTTTACATGAAAACTTATAGAAAATCTGAATGTTGCTATGTTCCTTAAAAGATGGTTTTGGGTTTTATTTCACAGGGAGATGGAATACCAACAGATCACCCTTGATCTGTCGAGAGTTAATTTTATACTTTGTTAGGGCTTGCTTTATTTTCAGTTTTACTTCTAGGGTGTGTTGTTTCTGGGATCCCTACAGAAAGCCTAGGGTGTTTACCAAATCCCTCTAACTTGTTGAGCCTTAAATTCTGATTTTTGTCTCCCCTGCACCAGACTGCTGCTGAAGTCTCTGCATAGCTCTTTACAATCACAGATGCTGCTTTTGTTTGTTTTTCTGAGGTCTTGCTTTACACATGCACAATTTAGGAGTGGACCAAAAGCTTGAGAGGAATTCATAGCAGATTTAGAATTTGGGGGCTTTCTCACTCTGAAGATTTCTCCTCTTTGTGATTTTCTTCTCAAATTCCAATCACTGTTAAGAGTCCCCAAGTTCTGACTTCCTGATGCTTCAGCCCAGTAAAATTGTGGCTTTCTGCTAGGGCTCATTTTCCCCTCACCAAGCTGGGTTAATGGGATAGTGCTCACAGAGGAAAGGACAAGTAAATTTGGAACTCAACTCACATGCTTTCTTTATTTTTTATTTTTATTATATTTTTAATGTAATTTAATATTTAAAAAATTTTTTATTGGAGTATAATTGCTTTACAGTGTTGTGTTAGTTTCTGCTGTACAATAAAGTGAATCAGCTGTATGTGTACCTATATCCCCTCCCTCTTGGACCTCCCTCCCACCCCCACCCCCCGCCATCCCACCCATCTAGATCATCACAGGGCACCGAGCTGAGCTCCCTGTGCCTTATAGCAGGTTCCCACTAGCTATCTGTTTTACACATGGTAGTGTATTTATGTACTTTCTTTAAATGGTCATCCCCTTTTGGGTTCTGCCTCCTTAGCTTACCCTGCTCTCTTTTCCATTCTCTTTGTAATAAGTGTTTTGTTTTATAATTGTTATCAGTGGTACACTTAGTCCAATGCTATTTTTTCTCCCCTGACCCTCAGGATATCTTATGTAGTTCCTATACCCTTGTGATGTCTGCTCCGTAATTTTTCCTCTTATCTGTATCAGTCTTACCCCTTTACATTCTTTTACTGTTGTCTTTATGTTTCCTATTACTATAAGGCCTTGTCTTTTTTTCCCATCACTCTTCAGATGACAGAAAATTAGTGCTATTTAGGTAAAAACACATAGGAAGGCATTCTATAAAGTCTTCTATCTACAGCTCTCTTTCACACAATTGGCAAATTTATAACTCTCCAAACGAAACCCCTTTATCTCTTACCTGCAAAAAGATTTCAAGTTCTTCTGAAGTTATGTTGACATAGTTCTTCATTAAGGCTGTTTCAGGAATTTTTCAACTCTTCCTGAATGTCTGTCTCCAAAGCTTGAAATATCTTTTCTCCCATCAAGTAGTAGCACATAAAAGCAATCAACAGTATGTACCTAGAGACTTAAGGAAGCAAACGACTCTGTTAAAAAGCTAAAGACCAAAAAATAAAAAAATAAAAATAAATAAATAAATAAATAAGAATAAAAAACAAACAAACAAAAAAAAAGCTAAAGACCAGTGCAATGACAAACAAAGGAGGTCAGATTGCTTTAATATAAAATGTCTCCTCCCCCAAAACAAAACAAAACAAAACAAAATTTAAAAGGTCTCTTCCCCATAAAGAAAAAGAGCAATCTTATATTTAAACAAATATACAAAAGTAAACAATCCCAAAATATTCATGGCAAAATGAAATTTGACCTCCAGTTGTATCCTGACATGAAACATTTGAAAACTTAGGGGGGAAAAAATTCTGTTTCTGGGGATGTTAGTTAACTTAAAAGTTGAGGAGGGGACTTCATCAAATACCACTATTTAATCAGTCACATGCTGGCATTTAGAGGCAGATGAGTCCAATACAGCTATTCTTAGGGAAATAATTATTGTAGGTTCAAAAATATGTATTGTTACTTAGTTTGCCAAATCCAGATGAATTTGGATGGATTATTTACCCACAGGTCTCTTTTTCTAATCCTCATTTCCTGTTGCTCTCTGTGCTGCTCAGTATGAAGGAATAAAAACTACCTATTGAGTAGAAAGATAACCATTATCTTGATGAGATCTGACTCTTAATATTAAAGACAAGGCAGCCAAATGATTATCTTCATTCTCAGAGAAATTCTTTGTAAATATCCTTGATTTTTATATAGTGGTCCCATCAGATCAAACCTACGTCCCTACCAGTCTCTTCCATTGGAAACTGAATCAGATCTCAATAGTATAAGCCCCTGGGACTGTGGGATAATTTTGTTACTATTTGATTTACAAACTAAAAAATAGACTTATATTATGGAAATGTCATAGTCCTAACAATTAAAAACACTTCCTCAAGTATTAAATATTGAAGTCAATATACCAATTGGAGTAAATACTTTAAAATACCAAGTGTACTAGTATAGAAATAGATAGATAGATAGATAGATAGATAGATGACAGATACATAGGTAGATAAATAAACATATTCTTCAAAGGACAATAAATTTAATCTCTCTATATACAAATAGTTCAATTTATGTAAAAAGAATAAAAGTGAGTACTTTAATTTTCTTCCAGATTTTGGTATGATAATATTGTTTTCCAGTCTGTGTTTAAACTAAAGAATAATATTAGATTTCAAAAGAAAGAGACCTGAGTTAAGTAGGATCTATCAAATTCATTTTTATTTATATTTTAGTTTATGAATAAGGTAAAAAATTAATTCTAAGATTCACCATGAGAGTATGAAAAATGAAAATGCACCCAGTGATTTGTCAAGAAACACTTATTATACTATTAGGAGAAAACAACCCCCAGGGAAGTCTTCACCCAAGACTAGGCTAGAGCTCATCAGGCTAAGCTTCCACTAAAATAGAACACCTTAAAGCAGTCCTGCCTTTAAAAGAAGATTTTTCTTTACCTTCATTTTTCATGGTGTGCTTAGGCAATACTCCTTCAGCATCTGAGTGGTGATTTAGAACACTTTGAGTAATCTCATGTCAACATCATTATTCTTTCTGGAATCTTGGGAGGAGCTAGTTCTATAAACAGTCCCCCTCTGCTTAGTTACAATGTACTAGTTTCCCATGATTGCTGTAACAATTTACCACAACCTCAGTGACGTAAAGAGCACAAATTTATGATTACAATTTTGGAGGTCATAAATTCAAACTGGGTCTCATGAGCTAAAGTCAAGGTGTTGGCAGGACTGCACCCTCTGGAGGCACCAGGGGAAAATCTGTTTCCTTGTCTTTCCAATTTATGGAGGCTGTCTGCTTTCCTTGGCTCATGCCTCACCCTCCATCTTCAAAGTCAGCAGTACAGCATCTCAAATTTCCCTCTGATGCTAACTTCACTGCCTCCCTCTTTCACATGTAAGGACCCTTGTGAAATTGTGCCTATTCTCATCATCCAGAGTAATCTCCCTGTCTTAAGTTCAGCTATGTCTTTAGAGAATTGAAAATTAAAACAATTATGAGATGCCATTACACCTATTAGTGTAGTCACTGCCAACACCAAATGCTGGTAGGGATGTGGGGTAATGGTAGCTCTCATACATTACTAGTAGGAGTGCAAAATGCATCACCACTTTGGAATACAGTCTGGCAGTTTTCTACAAATCTAAACAGACTCTTACCATAAGTTATGTCCCTTCCTATTTACCCAGATTAATTAAAAACTTATGTCTATACAAAAACCTGCACATAAATGTTTATTACATCTTTATTCATAATTGCCAAAACTTAGAAGCAACCAATATACTCTTCAATAGGTGAATATAGTCAAACTGTGACAAACTTATACAATGGAATATTATTCAACATTTCAAAGAAATGAGCTATCAAGCCATTTAAGACATAGGGGAAATATATATTGCTAAGTGAAAGAAGCCAATCTGAAAAGACCACATACTATATGATTCGAACTATGTGACATTCTGGAAATGGCAGAACAATGGACACAATAAAAGACCAGTGGTCAACAACCAAAACACAAAAACCCCAATTCAAATATGGGCAACAGACTTGATTAGACATTTCTCTAAAGAAGATATACAAATAGCTAAAAAAAAGCACATGAAAAGATACTCACCATCAGCAGCATCATCAGAGAAATGCAAATCAAAACCGTAGAGAGGGACTGATATATTGTAGATGACCACAAAATTCAAACTGTAACTATTAATAAACGGTAACTATTATTAATCACAGAATTATTATGTTTGATATGGGTCCTGAATCTTATTCATCTGATATCTCTCACAATAATTTTACAGTGATACTTAGTGATTATATATCACTGCGTATATTATATATAGGTATGCAGTATATGTCTGCTATTTGGATCGATTAGTCAGGATTCATTTGGTTAAAAGTGATAGAAGCCCAACTCAAATTTTCTCAAACAAAAATAAGAAATATATTAGCTCACATATCTGAAAAATCTAGTCATGGATGACCCATGAGGCAGACATTGGGACTTGTCCTAACACGTATCTCTCTGTAGTAAAATTCTGAGGACTTTTGTCTGGCTTTGGGAACAGGCCCAGCCATCAAGCATGGCAAGGCAGAAGTCTCAAAGAGTTAATGTCCCTGAAAGCAACAACAAAACAATGATACATGGGGAGCTGGTGAATAAATCCTCCAGCTTCCTCACCCCTCAGAGAGGATGACCCTTACACATGGCCTGTATGGTCTCCCAAGTTCCTCAGTGGGATTGAGCCTCAGTTGCCCACATGCTTGGAAATGTATCCTTGACAGTCTTCCTTCAATTCTCAATCTCAATTTTCCACTTCCTTACCAGTATTTCCCATGTTCACTTCCCAACTTAATTACTTACGCTCAATTTCATGGCATTACCCCAATATATGAACAGCAACTGTAACCCCACCAAGTACTGCCTCTAGCTGGTGTCATTCCTAGGTCTTAATAAGGCATTCTGCTAGGCAAGGGTCAGAGTGATGAGGAAGGAACTCAGAGGGTTGAACTTCTCGCAGAGTCAGAGTTGGAGGGGAACAGAGATTTAGGGAATTGACAAATGATGGAATTCATCCTAGTGGTTTCTTGGTCTCTTAATCTTCTTAGTCTTCCTTAGTCTTAGGGAAGGTGGAAAATCAATTTAATTTTGGTGTCCTCCTTGATACTAGTCTATCAGGAATCTTGGAAGAGTCAAAGGAAGAATGTTGGAGAAGTGGGAGTGGGGACATTGCCCCAGGAGCTGAGGGAGAGGTTATCTTCCTAAGAGGATATAGAATTCTGTAGCCAAGGCCATCACATACAGCCTGGGAGATTGTGCATGACTCAACTCCAGAGCCCGCCATCTACAGAGACTCTAGTGTTAATGGCAACCCCTGGAGTTGTGCCATGCCACATCTGCATCTATATAGAAAGTCCTTATCTGTGGCTATCTCTCATATTTTGATAAAATAGTTAAAGCTTGGGAAGGGGTGCTCTTACCAGGAACATTGTTAATAATAGTGAGAAATTGAAACAGCCTAATCAATAATGTTTGTTAGTAAGTGGAATCTAGCAGACTTTTAAAAATGTGGTAAATCTATATAAGACGTGGAAAGGTATATGGATGTGTAAAGTAGAAAAGGAAGGGTATAAAATTGTGCTTATTTTTTATTTACATTTGTATTTAAATGCATCTGTATGTTTTGGTATTGACTCAAAAGGACTGTGACAAATATAATGAGGCCTAGGACAGAATTCTCATTGCTACATCGCCTGATGCCAAACTCCAAGATAAGAGGCCCTTTGAAAGCTTTATGTAGGCTTTCAGTGAAGCTGCCTGACATCTGTTTAACTCAGGTCCAGGTTCATGCTGCCCATGTTTTTATAACTAAACCTGCTAGACACAGTCCCAGGAAAAAAGATGAATAGGGTAAAGATTAAATATAAATGCACAGTGTTGAGTGTATCTTACCATGTGAAATGAAATATAGCCAGTCGTGCTCTGTGAAGTCAGCTGGGAATTAGGATCATATCTGCATAATAACTGATGCTCAATTTCTGAATTCTCTAGACCTGTGTGCCTGTCTGCCATCCCCGACTCACCTTCTCAAGTGGACCTACTGACTAGAAATGAAACCTTAGGTAAGGACTTGGTCTGTACACAGTGAAATCCTTGACAAACCTCCCGTTTTGATTGTCTTCTTTCTGTGTTTGAATTGATCACACACACACACACACACACACACACACACCCCAATGCACCCCACCCCTGGCCAAGAAAGCTTAATGTTTAGTTTGAGTCATCTGTCTGACTGTGTTTTTCTACTCCTTTGTGAATAGGAAGTACACATCCATACTTTAACCTATTTGATGTGACTGTAAATATTGTGGATCCTCAAAAATAAAAATTGGTGTTCCAGTGATAATTTTGGTTGTTCATTTTTAGGCATGAACTTGAGATCCAAAGGAGTACATTAACTGAAATCCAATGGATTTCTTATTTTTGCTGTATGAGAAAATAACAAAGCCCTTTAAAAAACATCTCAGCTAAGAAATTGTAGGGATTCTCAGTTGAATCTAAAAGATTGTCCGAAGTTCCTTGGCAAAAAAGTGAAGCTGTCCCAACCTGATGCCAAAGAGCTGCTTTATATATACAATTAGAAGAATGTCAGTTTGTTCAAGATAGACAGAAAAGGTTGATTTTTAAATCTCATGATTAAGGGGGGAAAGTTCCATGTCTTCATTAGTTATATGTATGCTAGCATGTTTAATAATTTATATTTTCTATGTATATGTTATATTGTTTGTTTCCTTTTAAAAATAAGTTCTTGAGCGTTCTAAAAGAACTCTAAACTTGTAAGTCTGAATTTGTGGCTTTAATGTAAGCCATTTGGGTTTTTAGAAGGTGTTTGAATGTCTCTAGGCTTCAAAAAATGTTTCTGTTTGGAAAAGATACCTTCCAAGTCACCAATTAAAATACTTGAGAATATAAAGCCTCCATTTATAAAAGGAGTACAAACAAACATTTTTTCAAACTTCTGTTTGAAAGAATGTGCATAACTGTTTTGCATGAAAAATGAAAAGATATATATGTTTCTCATTTTGAGATGAATTCCTAATCAGTTCATCTAAGATGTTATTATAAATTAAACTGTGGGTTGTTCTTTTTTAGTGACGAGGGTGATGAACTTGTGAGCTGAGAAACTGTTTTAACTAATACTTTTCTTTCTCAACAAAAAATTTATGCAAAAAATAGTTTTATTTCTATACATTTCAGAACTGTAGCATGGCAAAATCACTAATATGTAATCTTACATATGTAAATTGGAACATAGGTTCAGCTGTACATAACAGAGATCCAAAATAACAGTACCTTGAATAAGTTAGTTAGAAGTTAATTTTTCTCTTGTTCACCAGACTGGAAGTAAATGGTGCAATCCTGGCTTAACAGATTTACTCCATGAGGTCATTCAGGGACCCAGACTCCTTCTACATGGTTGTACCATCTCTAGGATGCTCCACTTATTCTCATGGCCCATGATGGCTCACCACCTTATCCACAGTTGAAGCAAGGTAGAAAAAAAGGGGCAGAGTAGAGCACACCTCCTTCACTTTAAAGGCACAAGCCTAAATTTACACACACCACCACCATTTTTATACCATTGTCCAGAACTTAGTCTCATGGCCATATCTAGGTGCAGGGGATGCTGGGACTTCGAGAAAATTCAAGATCTCTCTTATTATAGAGGAGGGAGAATTGGTATTAGGGACAGCGAGAAAGCAGTCTCTTCCACAGACTGCCCCTTTAGCCACCCAAATATCCAAGTGCACATGACTTACTTTCCTTTTTCCCACAGAAGATACTCCCAAAGTCCCATCCAAGATATCATCAAGTTCATAGTCCAGATCTCTTGGCGATGAGCATTCCTCTCCATTATGTGGCTCCTCTTGGTCTGATTGCCTACAGCCTAAGAAAAGTTCTATTCCTACCAACAGTGATAGATTTGGAACAGAAAAGGGAAAAGGAGGAAACACAGCACAGTCACCATTTCCATAGCAGTAATCAAGTCCTTCTGTTCACCAATCATGAGGATCCCTGTCCTGGTGATGGAGCAATTCCCTGATTTAGCTCTGAGAGGAACCCCCTAGTGTCTAAGACTCCTAGTTCTGGGAGGTAATTCCTTGCCCACTGGCCCCTGCAGCCACATCTGAAGGGCACTGGAGAGTAAACGTTTCTCGGGGAACAAACAGCTTGTTTGTTCAGCCTGCTTCCTGTTGGAGCATGTTTACAAGTTTGGTGATAGCTTAGAGAAGCAAGACTACTACATATGAATCATAAGTTCATACTCATACTTCCAATTCCAATCAAACACTACAAGATTCTTCATCTCCTTGTCCTACGTTATGTTTGTACCACCTTAATCTTTCAGTAAGAGCCTGCTTCCATCAATATCAATATAAGTATCTATCTATGTATCCATCCATACTCATTTGCTCAGTTCTAAGATATGCACAAATAATTTCAGAATGACTACATCAATATCTCTACTACTATTAAGTAATGTTTAATATTTCTTTAAGTCCTTTTTGTCATTGGAATATATTCCGCTAAGGGTGTACATCAAAGCACTATATTCAAAAGTCACTTGGATTAATTATTTTTGCTCTGTGCAGTTATGTTATTGTTTTGATACATGTTGAGGTTCATTTGTTTCTGTTTGTATTCAGTGTCAGGGTTTTCCCCATGCTTTCTGAATTATCAATTATTTTTGACCAATAGAAATACCAGTGAAAACATATCCCCCAGAAAAGGAGATTATATGGAAAAGGTTGATTTCCTTGGTGTTTAAGGTACATTTCTACACCCCTCCCCCCCAAAATAGGCAAAAGACACAAACAGAGATTCAGTGAGAAAAATTATAACTGGTCAGTGAATATATGAATTAATAGCACCTACTTCATTGCACTATTCTGAGAAGAAAATAAGATGCTTGATTATCACAGTGGTTGGCCACACAGTAAGTCCTAAATTACTGCTAGCATAATAATGATCACAATCACTGTTCTGAGGAGTAATCTTAAAAAAAAATGATATACTATTTTTCACATTTCAGATTAGACAAGTTTTTTAAAATTATTTTTAATATAATGGTAATAGGTAGTATTGGTGACAATATTAAGAAAACAACTATTATATACTTTTGTGGAGGTATAAATTATTATCTTTTTGGCAGGCAACTTAACAATACGCATCAAAAAACCTTAAAGTTTTATAAACTCTTACTCAGCAACTGCGTTTTAAGGCAATTACCATAAGGGTGTAATCAAATAAATATGACAAGATATATGTACAAGTGTGCTTGCAGGCCTAGAAACTAAAAACAGCCAGAAATAAACTAAAAGTCTATTTATAAAGAATTGGCTAAATGAATTATGATGCATCCAGCCTGTTTTAATTTTCTTTAGCCCCACTGAATAATTCAGCTGTTTTAAGGTCTTTTTACCATCAGACATTTAAAAAGAAAAATAATTCTAATTTTCTTCTTTTTAGAACAAAATGAAAGCTACAGCTATTCAGTGACATTCCCCACCCCTCACAACCCTCTCACTTTTGTTTTAGTGAAAGACTTTCATGGATTCAGATATATTCCCCTTCAGAATTAATGTGTTTTTCTTCTCCTGGGTCATAGGTCATCTGTGAAAGTTCACAAGATTTTCAATTTAGAATGATCTAGAAGGAAAAGTTTGAGCAGGGTTTCATCCAAGTAGGATAAAGATAATACTGACTGCAACAGCCCCAGTGTATCCAGAGCTTGCAGCATTTATAGTGACTCCCCAGATTTCTGTCCACCAGAATTGATAGCTTTTTATCCCAGTTCAAAGCTATTACATCAGAAGGAACAGGGGCATTAACTCTCTTTGGTATATATTTCACTTTAAGACTCAGGAAGAGAGTAGGTCAAACTAACATTGGCTCAACTGTTTTATCTAACATAGGGAGACAAGTCTAATAAATTAGAATATTCTTCTGCCTGGGTCCTGCTGACCTTCACAAAACTATCTTTTAATCATGAGAATTCTCATGATCTTAACTCTGAATATGTGTATGGTCTTGGTTACTGTTTTTTTACAGCAAGAGGAAAAGCATCTGTAGAGGAAAATTCCCACTTACAGACAGACTCCTGTTCACCATCATAGTCCCAGCCCCCAAGTTAGATCCTTACAATCAGGAGGTGAAATCTGTCACTACAGCATACAATGGAATCCTATACAGCCTTTAAAAGAGATGATGTAGATCTATATTTGTTGGTGTTAAAATATACATCTGGTAAAATTTTAAGTTAAACAACTTGCAAACAACTATGTGTGGTGTTATACCATTTTTATGGAGAATCTAGAAGGATATATAATGAAATACTAACCATCTGGAATATTCCTTAAAGTAATTATTTTTATTGCTATTCATACAATCTCCATATTTTTAATTTGGTTGTTTTATTTTTATAATTATTGAGGGTTTTTTCCGCATCTTAATCACTCTTGACTTTTATTACACCACTTCATCTCATTTTATAACACTTTATCTCAACATCTTCTTTGTATGTGTACTTAGCTAATTTTGTCCCCTTATGTGTAAAAAAAAAAAAAAAAGAAAGAAATGACAACTGTTAGGTCCCATTTGACCAGTTTGGAGGTACAAAATAAGTTCACATCTCCTTTTAAGGTTTCAACTAAATGGTCTGAGTCTACATCTTCCCTTAGCAGAGTGACCCCTTGATGATGACACCATATGTCCCTGGGACCCTGTTTTTGGTCTAAGGCATCAGGCCAGAGCTGGAAGCTATCCTGTGGGGCAGGACGGGTTCCTGTCTTCACTCCACTAGACCCAACACATCAGCCTTCCTTGGCAATCATTTCATGCTGCCTCTCTCTCTCCATGTGATGATTTAAATATCTCTTAGTGTGTGTTCCCATATAGGAACCTGCTGGGCAAGTCTATTTGTAAAACAATTTAATAGCCTTCCTTGTAAGAACAGATAAAAGGGGAATGTACCACTTTATCATCCAATAAACAAAGATGTTCCTTTGGTTTTGACTTAAAAAAAAATGTGTGGCCTAACAGTTTGCCCTAGGATAGTCTATTAGTAGCTAGAAATCCATTCTCAAAGTGTCTTTTTCAATCCCAAATTTACTCCCTTTAAATCTGAGAATAAAGCATACAAGTTGATATTTTCTGTCATTAACACAAAGACCCTCCCCCAAAGCAGCAATCCTTGAATTGTAATCTACAGGTCAAATAAATCAGATTCTGACATAAACCTAATGGTGGACTTAAGGAGTGCTTTAGGTTCTATATCACATTTTGACTGATTTCAAGTGAAATCATGCAGTCATCTCTTTAGAGATGACAGTCAATCAAGATCATCATTGCCAGTGTTCAGACCTCCCCGTGGACTTTCCACGCACAACAGCGGCAGGTTTCCCCACCTGTGAGCTGCTTTCCCAAACACCTTCGCTGCCTTCATCATTCAGGTCCTCTCAGCTTTGTGCCCCTTGGTTATACACCTTACTAACTTTGGCTCATCTCCATGGGCCTTGAGAAGTATGAACTCCCTTTATGAAAATGCATTGTAAGTAGCCGGGCGACGGAGCGTGTGTTTCCAAAATGGCGGCAGCGATGGATGTGGATACCCCGAGCGGCACGAACAGCGGCGCGGGCAAGAGGCGCTTTGAAGTGAAAAAGTGTAATGCAGTAGCCCTCTGGGCCTGGGATATTGTGGTTGATAACGGTGCCATCTGCCGGAACCACATTATGGATCTTTGCATAGAGTGTCAAGCCAACCAAGCGTCTGCTACTTCTGAAGAGTGCACCGTTGCGTGGGGAGTCTGTAACCATGCCTTTCGCTTCCACTGCATCTCCCGCTGGCTCAAAACACGACAGGTGTGTCCGTTGGACAACAGAGAGTGGGAATTCCAAAAGTATGGGCACTAGAAAAAGAGAATTCTTCCATCAAGCTCAACTGTTTCATTAGCCATTTAATGACTTGCCCTCCTGTTACTTAATTATAAATTAGATAGAACTGTGTTTTTTCTGCTTTGTCTTTTCAGTTTGCTATTCCTGCACCCATATTGTATTCTGTGTCAGATAAAATCCAGTTGGATTCTAGGGGAAAAAAAAATGCATTGTATGATGGTTTACTTTAACTACACAGGTTTTGGGGTTTTTTTGTTTTTTTAGCACAATGCTCTCTGCAAGCTCTTTTCAATAACATTTTTAAGCAGTGAAAATCTCCCTCTCCGCAACAGGAAAGCATTACATGGAACTTCAGTAAATGAGAAGGATCAAAGCTGCTCTGGTTAGAGCCAGGCAGGGGGTTCACCCCTAAAATTCTATTCATCCCTACTCCCAAACCAAGTAGCCCCCAAATAATTCAGAAAACCTGTAAGCTTAAAAACAAGGGGTAAAAAAATAAACAAACCACAAGTTTATATCAAACAAAAATTTGGTTCACTGAAAAAGGAACTGAAAGCAGCCATCCAAGTATACCTGAAGCACTCGCAAGCTTTAAAAAAAAAAAAAGGTCTTTAAACTTCAATTTGGGGACTTCCCTGGTTGCGCAGTGGTTAAGCATCCGCCTGCCAATGCAGGGGACACAGGTTTGAGCCCTGGTCTGGGAAGATCCCACATGCAGCGGAGCAACTAAGCCTGTGCACCACAACTACTGAGTCTGCGCTCTAGAGCCCGCGAGCCACAACTACTGAGCCCATGTGCCACAACTCCTGAAGCCCGCGCACCTAGAGCCCGTGCTCGGCAACAACAGAAGCCACTGCAATGAGGAGCCCGCGCACCACAACGAAGAGTAGCCCCGGCTCGCCGCAACTACAGGAAGCTCGCGTGCAGCAACAAAGACCCAACAGCCAAAAATAAATTAAAAATAAATAAATTTATTTTAAAAATTAAAAAAAACTTCAGTTTGTTCCATTCACTTAGCTGAAGCTAATAATGAAGCCAATAACATTTTACTTTGCATATGCTTGCATCTAGTTCAGCTCAGACCTTATTTCATTGAGTACATTCTATGGGCAGATCTTATCATGTTCTGAGTGTTAGAGAATGGCTCTGTCCTGCCCCATTGCCATGAATAGGTCAGATTGTAGTAGCTTTATTTGGAATACAGAAGAATACTAAAATAAATGTGTGCTTTACACTTGTGGTAGTCTAGAATTCAGACAGAGATAGGTTATCCTGAAAGGCAACAATATTTACCCAGTGTCCAGTGACTTACAGGGCCACCTGCCTTGTTCCATACTTCTTCTGGAAAGAAATGGTAATAGAGCAAGTTCTTTTAGGTGTGAAATTGTTTGTTCTTGTTTGTTAACATTATTCTAACCATGCAGAGATTTTCAGGCCTAATAGGGTGCTACATTATGGTCTTGTTTTTATCAACATTTGTAACAAGGCACATCGCCTATATTTATTAATATGGTACGTACAGGTATAAGTCAGTTCAGTTGTACTTTAGAACTTAGGGTCAAACGACAGGATACAGAAGCACAGGCTAATACACAACTAAGTAGATTATCTCATACAAACTGTAATGCTTTGGGATTTTTCCTTGGGTACCAGGATAGTACCTATGCCCTCTTTATCCAACTGAAAATTCCAACAGACCCAGTTAAAACATGTAAAGCGTTTTAATGGCAAAGCGGACAGAAATGTATGCAGGTGGTTACACAAAGCCAGAGACAAGCCAGCATGCTCTCAAACAAAGGTTCAGCTCCCAGATTCCCACAAGGATTATCATCAGCACTGAGTGAGGATTCCACCAGGCAGAGGAAGCTTCTCTTCATTCCTCTGCCCACCCTCACTCCCACCATTCTTTCCCACCTGCTGCCAACTGCTCTGAGCACAACCTGTTCACCAGGTGAAGGAACAGATACAAAACAACCCCAGCACATTTCTGAATGTTTCCTGTGAGACAAGGGAAGGAAAGGTCAGTTTCCCAGGCACAGCTTCCCTTCACAGGCTTGGACTTCAGGCCCACCAGTTTAGTCCTGCAACATGATCATGCAGACAGGATAAAATGGATTTTAAGCTAAAAAATGGTAACCAGGAAGTATAGAAGGAGACAGGCCATCTCACCTGAATTATTTCGAGGATAGTGAAACTTATTGCATAGGTTCCCTAAGTTAATGCCTTGCCAACTGGTTTGGGGGTGATCGTCATTTTATTTATTTAATTTTGGCATGTCTTCTAGCCCTGCCTGTAGTATATAATGAACAACAGAACCAGGTTCATGGAGGCTGCTCTGTGCCTGTTTCTCAAACTGTTCATAAAAGCAAGACTTCAAAAAAAGAGACCACAAATGATAGAAAGAATAATTTGATGGTTTTATAAATGTATATAGTTTACCTTTGACCAGCTACTTAAAAGCCAAGATTTGAAATGGAGGGAAAAAAAATCACAGATTTTCTCATATTGGTTACAAATATTGATTTGAAGGAAAGATTAAAAATAAAATATAATTTCATAATGTAGTATAGACCATAGTGAGACTCATCATTAATAACCAGGTAAGAATCCACCTTGGTACACAAAGACACAATATGGGGATAGAAGACTTGTTAGCAATGTCAGGTAAGGACAAACCTCAAATGACCAAACAGGTCCCTAGAGAACATTTTATTTTATTGTTTGGCCAGCTGCTTATATTATTAGCTGCTGTGAACATGCATTGGGCAGCATATAGAAATAAATGGTTTGTAATACGTTTTGAAGACAGCAAGTCTTCAGTCCCTAACCAGACTGTCTTGGAATTTGCCTTATGTGTGGGATGTTAGCAGTCCCATGATGGTTGAAATCCACTATTTCATAGTAACAAATAATTAAAACAATGCAAAATTTTCCCTTTCCTCTTCTTTTCCCCCAAGCAAATGAAGTGTGTTTGTTTTCTATTTGGGGTCTCCAAATTCACAAAACTTAATTTACCTCTGTGCTCTGTGACTCATACTGTTTTTAGTTAATATCATCTGGCCTTGTGCTAATTTTTATTATTGTCTAGTTCAATTTTTGGAAGTTATTTCTCAGTCATTAACGTAATAAACTTAAATAATGGCTTTTGGCTGAAACAAGAGGAGCATCTGTGAGAAATCTACAAAGATTAAGACATCATCATGCCACCCAACAGAGACAGAAGTGTAACAAGATCTCTCAAGAAAACCTAGTATTATTATGCCAGGACAGGAATGGCACATTCCAGAAGGGCTGGTATTTCCCTGACTCCACTGCATCCACTGTGTCAGCCCTATCATTCATCCTGCTTAAAAGGAAACCCAGAATACCTCCATTTCTGTCCCTATCAAGAAACAAAATCTTCAAGGATATATATAACTTGAGAAACAAAATTCTGAAAAGTGTACCTCTTCAAGTCAAATTCTCATGTCATGGAGAAAAACTAAAAACACATGACAGGATAAAACTCTAAAAATGAGGGTCCCATGAGTTCTCTAATGTGGTTTAATTTACATAGAGCCAAAGGAAGCACAAAGACCCAAAATGTGGCTATAAAATATCACTTATTTTGTAAAGTTAGAATAAAATTGGCATAATACAATTATCCTCGCCATTCTTCTAGGGTCCTTTCATCTGGTGTCTGTCAGTGAAGGATGCAGTTTGTCTTGGGTCAGCTTTCCAAGAAAGGACAAAAATCTCTCTCTTTTTTTTTTTTTTTTTTTTGCATATAGCCTTAAGCAATTGACTTTTTTTTTTTTTTTTTTTTGGCATGAGATGTCAATCCTAGCTTTATTTCCTTAGTAGGAAACTTTCTGCCATATAAAATGCAGGCACAGTGGAAGAGAGAGTCTTTTTATACTTTAGTTCCCTCTCCCTTTTTTTTAAGCAAAATACTACATGCCAACTTGCAGGTGAAGCTTTGAAAGCCCTAATTTTTCTCTCTGAATCCTCAGTTGCCAAGGGTGGCATTGGTAAGGAGAGATGCTATTTCACATACATACCCAGCCAGGTTTCCTCTCAATTACTAGTAACATCTGGTATCCCTCTAGGGTCTATTTGAGACCCATAATTATTTCTTTACCATGTAAATGATTACAAATATCTCTTTCCCAATACCCTGCTTCTTCCAGACTTTACTACTGGCACACCATTGCAAGAAAAATAAATAAGACAATTCCTAATTCCGTGGTTGTGATCTCTGCCTCACAAAATGATAATCAACAGGAAGAGTGGTTCATAAGTACTGGTCTGAACCAGTGATTCTAATACCAAATGTAAGATAATTGCTTTCCTTAGAAACCATCAATCTACTGTTCTCTCTTCACTATTCCTTGTGGATCCAAGACCTCTCTCTCCAGGGACATGTTTGGCTTTCAATATTGTGGGGAAAAATTCTTTGACAATGCAAGTAATTTAAAAAAGACCACCCACTCTTAATTTACTTCTATGCTTTATCTTTCTATTGGCAGGAAAGCCAGATTTTCAAACCAATGTCTCATTTAGGCCTGGGAAGATATTTAGCCTTAATGGATATGCCAACTCCTGTCTCCTGAGTATAAGAAAGTTCCTTTAACCACTGGATACATTCAGCTTGGAGCAAGAAAGAACACTTCTTGTACATGAAGGGTCATCTGCTTTATAAGCACCTCAGAAATTACTACCAGCCTTTTTACTGAGCTGTAGGAGAATTGTAAACTCAACTCTAAGGTCAAAGGACATACATCAAAAGTCAATATTTACATGCATGTCTTTAGCAATTATAACCAAATACAAATTTTAAGATAGAAAAAAGTCTGAGATCTCACTATGCCCGAGATTAGCGGTTTATAGAATCCTGCCTGACACCTGTGGACCATCCTTTCTTAATTACCCAGATATTCCGGTGTGTTCTGGGGGGTTTGCAATGTACCACTTCTCCTTGAAGAGTCACAGGACTCTTTCCTCCTCGTGACTTATCAGTAGATTGGGGCAAGAGCCTGATACACATTAAAGAGCAGGAGCTGTCATTCTGTCTCACCCCTAGAACAGACCATGGCACACCCAGCAGGACTTCAGTATCTGTGCAATGAAGGAACGAGAGAAGACTTTAGGACAATCGATCATCAAATGCTTCTCGAATGTGTGGGGCTATCTGTAAATGTGGGAGCAGTTCTAAGGATGAGCTGAATAAGTGGACTAGAGTGGATGGAACAGACTTAGCAGAAGAGATAAGACTTGAACTGACCATGAGGGCAGAGTAAGATTCCTGTAAGTAGTAGGCTCTCCATAGAGTCGGGTGGGGTAGGGGACAAGAGCCAGGGCCAGGAGTAAAAGGGGACCGGCAGGGAGATCCCTTCTCTCTTTGCGTTCTCCACAACCTGTCTCGACAGTGCAAGGTGTTTAAATCTTGGTCCACCATCTGGGGCCTGCCTCCCTGCATGCACCATGCAGCCTTCCCTGTTGTGGCCACTTCCCCGGACCCCTTGGAAGCCACATACCAGTCCCCTTGTGACTCCACAGATGGGCACAGAGGAATGTGCAGGATCCCCAGTCCTTCATCCCTTCCCAATCCCCAGTAATCTCTCCTGTGTGTCTCCACCTGATCTCTCAAGAACATTCTCTCTCTCTTTCTGGACACCCAGCATCACCTTATCAATGGGCTTGAAGTTTTGTGAAAGATAGGGAAAGCTTCTGGAGCTTGTGCTTTCCACACCACAAAGAATCCTGGGCTGGACTTCCAGTAGCTCTGAGTAATATTAACAAATCTTGGAGAAAGAACAATTCAGGGGGAAAACATAAATAAATATTACAACTAATTAAGCTTCCACAATTTCTGCCAGTAGCTGTAGTTCCTCTTCTTACTTCCTTAACACACTTTAAGTATATATAAATAAAAGTACAAAGTAAGTTGTCAAAATAAAAAAAAAGATGGAAATCAACCTTGAATGCTTGGTTCAAACCCATTCTCTGGGGAACTTAGAATCTAACAGAAAACCTCCAGCACAGCCAAGACCTTTCTTGTCAATGACCATGTTAATTAAATACTACAACAGGGACTGGTCTGGGAATAGGACTACATGTGACTAAGATAATTAAATTGAGGAAAATACAAACTGAACTGAAGCAAAGAGGTTTGATTTCCTGCATGAGTCATCCAAAGAGAGTGATGATTTGCCTATTTGAGAGATGAGATTAAATAACTCAGAAAATTTAGTGACATCGAAATTCAGCACCACTAGTTTTCTCTCTGCAGCCTGCCAGTTTAGTCTCCTGAGACTTCCCAGTGTCCTGGAAATGAACACATCATGCATGTGCAGCAGCCGTGCTAAGCTGAATAAAAGAAATACTTTGTTTGATTTGTACAATAAAACCACAATTAGCTGAAGTGCTTGGAGAATAGAATATCGTGGTTACCTCAGGGTTAGGTAAAGGATGCTTTAGAAAATGCTGGCGAATTCTCTCTCTCTCTCTCTCTCTCTCTCTCTCTCTCTCATGACTTTATGTAACAAGCTGGAGAACACTTTATAAAATCATTAGACTCGGACTTCCCTGGTGGCGCAGTGGTTAAGAATCCGCTTGCCAGTGTAGGGGACACGGGTTCGAGCCCTGGTCCGGGAAGATCCCACATGCCGCGGAGCAACTAAGCCCGTGCACCACAACTACTGAGCCAACAATCTAGAGCCCATGAGCCACAACTACTGAGCCCTCGTGCCACAACTACTGAAGCCCGCATGCCTAGAGCCTGTGGCCCGCAACAAGAGAAGCCACCGCAATGAGAAGCCTGCGCACCGCAACGAAGAGTAGCCCCCGCTCGCCACAACCAGAGAAAGCCTGCACTCAGCAACAAAGACCCAAGGCGGTCAAAAATAAATAAATGAATAAATAAATTTATTAAAAAAAATCATTAGACTCAGTGAGCCCACTTTCCTGCCTCGGTAAGCAGGGCATGGTGAATTTTAAAAATCCCTTTTAAATTATAAGGAATTTAATATTATATATGTATGTATAATATGTCAAGGAACTTAATATAGTTAAATTATTTAAGTAACAATAATGCTAAAACTTACATGGCCTCTGAGTCACGTTTCAGTGCACTAAGGGAACTAGTCACACCCTGCTGCTTCCGCTCTCCCTCAGCAGAGCCCAGAATATCGTCTGGAGAGGAGTGTTGATGAAGAAGGGGATTCATGCCTCCAACTCCACAGAAAATATGTTGCACAGTCATCTACTCGTTCACACCAGATTTTAACTTGCCCTGGGAATGTTTTTTTGAAATGCTCAAATCCATGTATCATGGCTCTTTTGTAGATTTTGGAAAACTACTGAAAAAAGTATACATTTACATGGAAGCTCTAATTACTTGAGCTCCAGTTAAGGGGAGTTTTCCAGTTTCCCAGCTCTCTCTGTTCTCTCCACTTGGCAGCACTTTATAGAACAAGATAAAAAGGGCAGCTTCCCCAAGTTGTGGTCAGAAGGGAGTACCAGGAGGGGGCATGCACTGATTTTAGTGAAAAAGAATAATTCGTACTTTGGTTCTGAAATCACTCAATCAATGATGATCGGGTGGCATATTTGCCACTTGGTATTCTAGGGAGCTTCCATTTTATATTAGTACTTAAATTGGGGTCATTGTTAATTCTATTTCACTTGTTCTCATGGTTGTTGCTTTGCAAGTGTGTGTGTGTGTGTGTGTGTGTGTGTGTGTGTGTGTGTGTGTAAACTGAACCTCTGAACAGTACTGAGGCCAGCACTGGTGTAGGGGTGGAGGCTGCTGCAGTTTCCACCTCCGGTGTCCATCTCTATCATGGGTGGGCATGGTGCTCTTCTGGGCGTTTGCAAGGAGCTAAGCTGACTTTACGCAGAGGTTGAGAAAAGTGGAGGCGATCACTGATGTCCTCCTTGCTGCTCAAGCAGCACCATCTCGCTTATTTGGTTAGTAGCCATCTCCTGGTTTCCCTGTGGTGCTTCCTCCCTCAGGGCTGTTATTCCTAAACCTTGCCCCTCATCCCCCTCAGCCATTCCCATGCCCCAGCAGTTCAAAATGCATGTTGTCCTGCCCCTTTCTTAGGGAGCCTGCTCTCAGCTAGCTATCCTGTGGGATGCGATTTGCCAAGCCTAATACACACTAAGATTTTAGAGATTAACAACTTAATATGTAAATTCTCCTAAGTAACAAACGCAAAAATTTTTATATCTTTATTGGAGTATAATTGCTTTACAATGTTGTGTTAGTTTCTGCTGTACAACAAAGTGAATCTGCTGTACGTACACCTATATCCCCATATGCCCTCCCTCTTGAGCTTCCCTCCCACCCTCCCTATTCCACCCCTCTAGATCATTAAGCTGATCTCCCTGTGCTATGCAGCAGCTTCCCACTAGCCGTCTATTTTACATTTGGTAGTGTATATATGTCAGTGCTACTCTCACTTCATCCCAGCTTCCCCTTCCCCTTCCCCTTCATGTCCTGAAGTCCATTCTCTACATCTGCATCTTTATTCCTGCCCTGCCACTAGGTTCATCAGTACTGTTTTTCTAGATTCCATATATGTGCCTTAGCATACGGTATTTGTTTTTCTCTTTCTGACTTACTTCACTCTGTATGACAGACTCTAGGTCCATCCACCGCATTACAAATAACTCAATTTCATTTCTTTTTATGGCTGAGTAATATTCCATTGTATATATGTGCCACGTCTTCTTTATCCGTTCATCTGTCGATGGACATTTAGGTTGCTTCCATGTCCTGGCTATTGTAAATAGTGCTGCAATGAACATTGTGGTACATGACTCTTTTTGAATTATGGTTTCCTCAGGGTAAATTCCCAGTAGTGGGACTGCTGGGTCATATGGTAGTTCTATTTTTAGAACAAACTCAAATTTAAACTAGTATTCCTCAAACAGTGTTTTAACCTCCCTTCATCATCCCCATATAAGCATCTGATGGTGGACTTTTAGAAATACCAATAGGGAAGAAGTTTGAAGAAAAAATAGAACTTTCCTGACATCCCTCTGGTGTCACCCTTAAAGTGCCTGCCTACTTCTACGACAGAGGCAGGGCCTGTGTGGTATCCCCCATTGTACAGAGGTAGCTGCTGTGTTGTTCTAGGATTTATGGTCCATTTGGCTAGTTGCTTTCCAGGGTCCCCCTACTAAAGTCTCAGAACCAGGAGTAGCAAGGATGGCAGCTTAACAGAATACCAATTTAAGAGAGCTGGTGGAGGGCTTCCCTGGTGGCGCAGTGGTTGAGAGTCCGCCTGCCGATGCAGGGGACACGGGTTCGTGCCCCGGTCCGGGAAGATCCCACATGCCATGGAGCGGCTAGGCCCGTGAGCCATGGCCGCTGAGCCTGCGCGTCCGGAGCCTGTGCTCCACAACGGGAGAGGCCACATCAGTGAGAGGCCCGTGTACCGCAAAAAAGGAAAAAAAAAAAAAGAGAGAGAGAGCTGGTGGCCTGTAACAACCTAACTGAGAAAAGAATTTGAAAAACAAGAGTTACATGTATATGTATAACTGAATCACTTTGTTGTACACCTGAAACTAACACAACATTGTCAATCAACTGTACTCCAATATAAAACAAAAAGTGGAAAAAAAAGATTTGGTAGCCAGAGAACTGTGATTGAACACTCAATGCATTTTTCTCACTGGCTTGCAGCCTGCTTTTTATCATGCCTGTTGCAGTTGTTAACGTCACCAAAGTAGGTCACAGAAATTAAATCCACACCTCAGCTGACCTGGGTAAAGCTAGGACAGAAGGAGAGCGGTTTGTTTTAATTTATTTTACAGTGACTCAAACCCTGTTTACTGTCTCTGGTTATGTTGCTTAGAAACCTCATAATTCTGACTTGACTCCAAGTTACAAATGGAACATTTGGAAAACTATGGAAAATTGTTCTTGGAACTCTAGCATCGTTCGAGAAAATTTTTTCCATGTTAACTCTGCATATCTCTTATACATAAGGACAACTGCATAGATGTAACTTAAAACTATAATTTTGGTTGTTAATCCGTGTGTCATAAAGGAGGAAACATTTTCTTCTTTTCCCCAAGTTCCTGCCTCAGATGATAAAAGAGACAATTAAATCAAAGAAAGCTTTCACCCTCATTTCCTCTATTCATTCTTTCTAGGGAGGAAAGTGACCAAAACTAATAAGCAGACCTGCCCTCTGTTAGGCAGCAACCATTGCCCACCTGTGGCCTCTTGTTCTCTCTGCCACTGCTGGTGTCCACCTCCCTTCCACGTTGTGAGCCCACAGGGGAAGGACCTGTCCCTGCAGCTAAAGGCCAGTGCTTGTCCAGCTGCTTCACCAGGACCAGGTGGGTAGATGTAATTCAAGGCAATGGAAGGAACTCTTGGATCCTAGTCCAAGCTACACTGTCCAGTCCGGCCTTACCAGTAATCGTGCTGTTATTTTAATAGGTTTCTTATTCCTACATCTATTTCTCAGTCTGCCCAGAACTTGAGAGAAGAGTGAATCACTCAAGCCCAGCAGTTTAATATAATGAAATCATAGAATAATAGTATATTTACCCCTGGAAGTAATCTTAGAGATCACAATTCCTTCATGTTCTGTGAAGAAATGAAGACCTGGGAGCATTAAGCTCCTTGCCCAAAGTTACTTAGGTAGTCAGCAACCATGATGGGATGAAAACTCAGTTCTCTGGACTTTGGATTCAGTGATCGTTCCATTACTGTTATGTTATTCAGAGCCAGCCTTGGTCATGAGCACTTGAAATATTCGTGTCTGTCTCCGTGCCGTCCTCTTGGGGGTCTTCAACATCCAAAGATGGCCCTTTAGCAGCCAGGTCTTTTCTGACATACCTCATCTCCAATGAACCTTTGTCACCACCTCGCTTGAGCCAATCGCTATAAGAGTCATGCACAGAATACTGTCAATAGCTGAAGTTTCTCTACCACCAAAATCATGAATTTAAGTACTTGTATTTTCTTCTTATCCTCTTGCCCATCCTTCCTGCTTGCTCATAAATCACTACCATTGCAGCTATGTTTTAACTACACTGAGACCTCCATCAATGGACTCTCTAGCTTCTCCTCCTTGTTTTCACTTTGTCAATATCAAGCTTAGATTCCAAGGCCCTTCATTTCCATCACTCTTCTTATTTATTCCCCTAATCCTACCAACCCTTCATCCTTTCACTAGACCCTAACCAAACAACCTGGGATGAATCTAACTATTCAACTTCCCCATTCCTGAACACGGGCAAATGAATATTGCTAAAGAAAATCACACAGCCAGGAAAATCTGTCGTGTTATAAATTCAAGGTCTCTAACTTCTCATGTGAAGGTACCATAGCCCAAGAATCTTACTCTGTTTCTCCAGTCATCTCATTTTCATATTCTCAAACCTGTCCATGTTCCTCAAACCCCTGAGCCCCTTTCTCCCTCATCTCTCAACAGCAGTTGCCTCCTTGTTTAGATAAAATATAAATCACCAGGTGAGAGCTCCTCAACTTTGCATGATCAAACTCATTTTCTTCTCTTCCCATCACAAAGGAGGAGGCATGCCTCCTTCCCAAAGTCAATTCCTTCACCCATGCTAGGAGCCCCTCTCTCTCACCTCCTGAATACCCTACACAGGTGTTTCTCTCCCAGTGTGCCAGAGCACACATGAGACTCTTGGACTCTTCACACACCTGTCAGACAAATGTATCTTTGCTATGACTAAGAACCCTCACAGTCATTGCAGAATCTGTCAGACAAAATATCAAGGGATACTGGTCCAGCAACCTAAAGTATTCTAACACATATTTAAAGTGCGCCATCCCACTCATATAAAGCCTATCCCTCTGTGATAGATTATTTCAATAAGCACTTAAATATGCTGGGGACTCTATCATCTTCAAAACAAGAAAATGTATCAGCAGTGGACAGAAATGCTCCCCCCATTCTTCTTTATGCCTCTACTACCTTGTCTTTTCAAAAGGATGTCTGCACTTTCTCCTTCCATTTCCTCACCTCCCTTCACTCCTTAACTCTCATCTGTTTGTCTCCCCACCTGCCCCTATAACCACCCCTTACTAAGCTCACCAGAGAAAGTTCCCTTTCTCTTCTCACCTTACTTGGTGTCTCAGCAGTATCCATCCCAGAAGACCATACCTTCCATCCTAAAACATGAAGATGATGTCCTCTCCTCATTTCCTTCAGAATCCGCAAGCCGTCTGCCTCTCAGTCTGTTTCACTCCTTGATTCTGGTGGGCACTATGATAACCTCCTTAATATCCAAACTCCTTTATTTTGATACCTGAACCAGTGTTGTCCAGATAGGCAAGCCTCAGGCTCACAGCCAATGAGCAGTAGAGAACCTAACTTCACTCTCAACATTTGTGTGGGTTGTACATGGTTCAAATTAATCACCATAATCCCATTCTCAAGTTTACCAAATTTTGGCTCAGAGATAGGCATGTGACCCAACTCTAGCCAATGAAAGGAGAGCTTTCCCTGGGGACTTCAGAGAGGGAAGCCTCCTCCTTCTCTGAGAAAGTAGCAGACCCACTCTCCTTTTTCGGTGTGGAAAAAGATGCATGTAGCCTTCAAAATTGTAGGCAGCCATCCTGAGACTGCAGAAGGACCCAGCCTTAGAAGGAAGCTAACACCACATGAGGCAGCACCCAGAAGTGGAGAAAAGTGAGAACTTGGTGACGCAATTAAACTGCTGAATCTAATTAAAGCCCACGTTGCCACTGGTTGTTCTTATGTCCTAACCCTCTATTGTTCAAGCCAGTCTGGGTTGGTCTAATATTTGCGACCAAACTCATTTCTGACTCACTGACTGGCCTTTAATCTTTGGATTTCCTCTAGTGTCTGGTTGTTTTTTCTCTTCCCAATTTTCGTCCATCCCCATGGCGCCAGTAACCATTTATATGTTGACAATCAAAATTATATCTCTAGACCAGACCTCTCCTCTAAAGGCTAGCTATATATATTCAACTGCTGACTAAGTATCTCCGTCTGCATGGCTCATAGGTAGCTTATACTCATCAAGTCCAAAACTAAAGTTATCTACTCCTCCCCCTACTCACCCAGGCACTCACATACAACCCACTCCTCCTACAGGGTTCCCTGGCTTAATAAATGCACCAAGTCGGAAACTTTTGAGTCAGCTATATCTCTTCCCTCTACCTCACCCCTCATATTCAGTCAGTTTTCACATTCTGCCAGTTTACTCCTGAGTAATTCTAACCTATTTTTCTCCATCTTTACTTCCTCTATCTTAGTCTAAACCTCTGGTATCTTTGCCTGAAATATGCAATAACCTCTCCTATCTGGTCTCCCACTTCTACACCTGCCACTCTCTAGTGTACCCACTTTGCAGGCTGAAGGAACTTTGTAAAATGGAAATTTATCATGATGTTCTCTGCTTAAACTTAGTGCCCCAAATCATTATAGTTAATATCATAATCTCACATAAGTTCTTCCCCAAAACAGTAATAACTGTTATTGCTTTCTATTTCATTTATTTGGCTCATTTATCAAACTCCTAAGTTCTTTGCAATATTTCATTTACTCTTCCCAAGAACACTGTGGAGAAGCTTATATGTTGCCATTCATTTACAAGGGAGGAAACTGAGGTTCAGAGAGGAGATTAAGTAGCTTTCCCAAGGTTACCCAGCTGGAAATAGGAGAGTTGGAATTTGCTCAGTTCCAGTGGTTGAATTTTTAACTGGTACTTAGTATGACTACAAGCCTCTGTATGACTTGGTCCCTCCTCACCATTCTAGCTTCATCTCAGGAAACTCTTCACAGCTTAATAATCCAGTCACAACAGTCCCTTCCTGTCTCTCAAATATGTAGCCCTTCCTCACCAGTTCCCTATGTCTGGAATATTCTCTCCCTTCTCTGAAACAGGTCAGGTATCAGAACTTGCTGATGCAGTGTCTCATAGATATCATCAAAGACCCAGGTTCTTTATGCTCTCTGCTGTGACATCCACAGCCTCTGTTTCATCCTTCTGGGCCATGAACTAGCACATGCAGTATTTAGGCAAGCAGTAGAAAAGGCTGTTTGGTTCACTTATATGATTTCCTAGGTCTGATTTTTCTCACAATGATTTGGGCCATTTGTCCTTGGGATAGTTTGACACTTTGGGGCCAGTGGATATAGTTTAAATTGCAGGAGTATATTTTTGATAGACCTTATAGTACAACATTAGAGGCTGAAGCTGACAAAATTGGACCACAGCTTGCTGCAAAGGCTTGTGTGGACCTGAGAGCCAGTTCAGTGTTTGACAGCAGGTGGAATTTGCAGATAGCCTCCATGATCATTATCCATCCATGCACCCTTCTCATGGAAATCAAGCTGAGCACTACCATAGACTTATCCCTCAGGCTTTCAAAATTAGAGAGAACTGTAATTGCCTACCACTTTCTGGACCAGACCCTCGATTACTATTCAAACTCATCATGAAGGATTTTCTTGAAGAATCAGAGAAAGAAGACCTAAATATCACTGTTAATAAACAGAAAATTGATACTATTCTCATTCACGAAACCAGGAGCAAATAATGCTACCATGTATAGTTGAGAAAAGAACAAGTTGATTTAAAATTTGTAAGACACAGGATATATGAAGAATGCAGCAATCCTTATCTTTTTTGTTACTTTTTAAAAAATGATGTTTGAAATGAAAAAGAATGAATATTCAGCATCAAATCATGCATATTACTGGTATTATCTAAATTCTTCTACTAGGTGTTTATTTTTCATAAAATATTGATGTATTTTAACCTATTTAAAATACCTTCAATGAGGAGAATGCCATAGAATAAATTTGTATTATACAATTTTTTTTAAAATTCTATAAACTTTCATATGTATAAGATATGGCAACATGCTTCCTCTTTCACATCTGGCTGAAGAGAGAGTAACTCTTTTTACCCAACTATGGAACAACATTTCTTCCCCCTCAAAACTGAGGCCAACTTAGGCCATGGGCTCTCTACTGCTCAACAAGTAATTGGCACTAGAAATATGTCATCTGTGACAAGGGGTATGGGATTACTAATGTGGCTTAGACCAATTAGTATGTATCCTGGAAGCAGAGGCCAATTTCCCAAACTGTATTGCTGTGACACGGTGACCAAGGGGATGGAGTAGACATTGTTGCATCAGCTGTAATGTTCTCAATATCAACCCTAAACCAGCTAAGTACCATTAATATTTTAAGTCTCAGTTTTAAACTGAGACTAAAAATTAATTCATTCAATGCATATTTTTTGGATGCTAGACATTAAGCTAGGCACTGGGTTTACAATGGTGAGCAGAATAGACAAGATCCCTGTCTTGTGGAGCTTATAGTTTAGGGGGAAGGATAGAAGAAACTGAACCCAAGCGAACATGTAATGATAATGCGTGGTGGGTGCTCTAAGGGAGAATATTAGTGTAAGAGTAGTGGTCAAAATTAAGATATGGTGTTAGCTACCAAATGTAAAATAGATAGCTAGTGGGAAGCAGCCGCATAGCACAGGGAGATCAGCTCAGTGCTTTGTGACCACCTAGACGGGTGGGATGGGGAGGGTGGGAGGGAGGGAGATGCAAGAGGGAAGAGATATGGGGATATATGTATATGTATAACTGATTCACTTTGTTATAAAGCAGAAACTAACACACCATAGTAAAGCAAGTATACTCCAATAAAGATGTTTAAAAAAAAAAAAGATATGGTGTTAGAAATGGCCGTCTAGAAGAAATGCAGATCAGCTCAGACCAGAAAGATGAGTAGAAAATAGCCTGGCAATAGGAGAAAGAAACAGCAAGTAGAAACAAGTAAGGGGAAAAAAAAAAAAAAAAAACCCAGCCCAAGGTACCTGACAAGCAATCTAGTCTCCTTTCACTTCACCAATCGTTTGCTTCTTTATTTTTCCTTTCCAAATGATGTGAACATCTGTGGAGACTTGTAACATAAAATTTTTAAGCCTATATATTATCAGTATAAAGGCGTCCCTTCCAGCAGGTGGAAGGGGAGAGTGGGGAGGGAAGATCATGGATGGTAAGGGTAGTTAATGTCCCATTTATACAGAGAGGCTTGAAATACTGGCTAAATCGATGGGACTAGAAATAAAAGTATAAATATGTTATCTTTAAAATTTTTAAGATAGACATCAGGTTTAATATTAAGTGAGCAAAGCTTTGGCTTTCTGTGCCTTCAAAGTCCCAGTGAAGAAAAAAATATAGAAGTGCTAAGCTGGAGAAAATCGTAACAAGATAGCAGGGAAATAAAGAGGGAGGGCAAGACCCTGTCCCTGGAATTCAGGCCATGGTTAACCATATAAAAATTTCAGTTGTTCCTAAGAAAATATCCTATAAACTCTATTAATAGAAGTTTCTCTGCTTTCTGTAAAGTGAAAGAAAATAAGTGAACAGAGTGTCCTTTTCAATGATTCCATCTTTTTAAAGCAATAAATACTAAATCCCAAGCCAGATGCGAAACAACTAACCTGTGCTCCTTCTACTACTGTTGTGTTGCATCATGACACTAGTTTGTCACCATCTCTAAAGTAGAAGAAACCAGAGGTATTTCCTATAAAGACTTCAGAAGTGTTTGAATATTTTGTTAGCTTCGTTTGACAATTTGAAATTATATTATGCAATCTACAGTATTTTGCAAAATATGTTTAAAATGATGTATTTTAAGTAACAGTGGCAGAAATTCACTGAATCAGTGAAACCTGATCATTTAAAGACTGGTGTTGTTTTGGAGGAAACTTGAGAAGTTCTTCAAGGTTGGCAATTGCTTTTGCTCCTCTCCTACCTGGCAACAAAATTCAGGAAGTACAAGATGAATCACACATTTGGCAAAAGCTGTGAGATGAATCAAGTCTGGGTGTGAAAATTTAGAAGTACCATCCATGGAAAATCTGAGAAAAACAAGGCCTTCCAGCAGGAAGGCTCAGCTCTCTAAAGCTCTACAGTCTCCCTGGTATGATCTCGGCTTCAAGTCTCTGCCATTTTTAATTTAAAGTGTGCATACTGCCATTGCTTTCATGATTATCAGCAAACAGAGTTAAAGGACTGTTAGGTTTCTAACCCAAGGGGGCGAAATGGGCAAAATATATTTTAAACAGTTAATATTACCAGATATTTCACACATCCAAATATCCAGATGGCAATTCAGCAGGACTGGCCTAAATTTCATGTACATGGAAGTTATCCAACTTGGAAAAAGCTCAGATTTAGGCTCTGACAATCTAGGTTGCAACCCCAGCTCTGGAAAATTTCCAGCTTTTAATCATAGAAATAAAATGAATGTGTATTGCACAGGGTTGATTTGAGGATCATTTGAGATAATGTGAGCATTTTGTAAACCACAGCACACTGTGCACTGTGTCCTCCATTCCCAGTTACCTGTTTCTAGGTCATATCGTTTCCACCTCCACTAGGTTTCTGTTCCATAAAGAATTCCGGACACACACAAAGGAGAATGCCATGTAAAGATGGAGACAGAGATTGGAGTGATGTGTCTTACCAGCCAAGGAAGACTGATTGCTGGCAACAACCAGAAGCTGGGAGAGAGGCATGAAACAGATTTTTCTGTCCAATCCTCTAGAAGAAACTACCACTGCAGACACCTTGATTTTAGACTTCTGGTCCCCAAAATGTGAGAGGCCAGACCTCACACATGGTTGTTTTAAGCTAATAAGTTTGTGATTACTTGTTAAAGCAGCCCTAGGGAACTAATATAGTTTTTCATCTAAAAGGTAAATATTCAAATTCCTTAACACTCAGCAACCCCATTTCTAGGAATATGCCCAAAGAAATTTTGCATGTGAACACCTTATTCATAAAATGATGCATTTTGTTCACAATATGGTGCAACATGTTCCACCGTTGATTAGACAGTGTGACACAGTCTCAAAGGGAAATATTTATACAGCAATGAAAATGAATGAATTGTGGCTACATGCAACAACACGAAGAGGGCTTCCCTGGTGGCGCAGTGATTGAGAGTCCACCTGCCGATGCAGGGGACACGGGTTCATGTCCTGGTCCGGGAAGATCCCACATGCCGTGGAGCAGCTGGGCCCGTGAGCCATGGCTGCTGAGCCTGTGCGTCCGGAGCCTGTGCTCCACAATGGGAGAGGCCACAACAGTGAGAGGCCCGCGTACAGCAAAAAAAAAAAAAAAAAAAAAAAAACACGAAGAAACCTTGGTAATCTAATGTTGAATAAAAGAAAGTAAGTCTCAGAAGACGGCATATGGTACAATTTTATTTTTATAGGACACAAATGCTAGCAAGATTAAGCAAAATATCAACTATACGTGTATCTGTGATTAAGCAGTTTCTTTAAAAAAGAACTAAATATGTGCTTACCATCTGATTTGGCAATTTCACTTTTAGGCAATTATCCCAGATAAATGAAAAGCTAGGCTTACACCAAACCTGTACATTAATGTTCACTGCAACTTTATTTGTAATAGCCAAAACCCAGAAACAAACTATATGCCTCCAACAGGTAAATAATTAAACAAACTGTGGCACATCTATACCACAGAATACTACTTAACAATTTAAAAAACCTATTGATAAACATAACAACTTGTATGGATTGCAAGAGAATTATGCTGTGTGAAAAAAGCCAATCTCAAAAGTTTGCATTTTATATTCCATTAATATAACATTCTTGAAATAACAAGAAAACAGATTAGTGGTTACCAGGGGTTAAAAAGGAGTAAGGGGGCAAGGAAGATGATTTTGGCCATGAAAGATAGCCTGAGGGATCCTCGTGTTGAAACCGTTCTGTGTCAGCAGTGGCCACACAAATCTAAACGTGATCAAATTGAATAGAACTAAATATACACACACACAAACAAGTGCCTGTAAAACTAGTGAGATTTGAATAAAGTTGATAGACGGTATTAATGTTTTTAAAAAAACCAGTTGAATTCCCTCTTTATTTCAGAGTTTTCATTCATTCATTGATTCATTTGTTCATTCAACAGCTATTTGCTGAGGATACTGTATGCCAGCCACTATGTGGTCAAACTAATTCATCAAAGTTGTGAGATATGTTACAATGGAAAAATGTCCAATGCCTTCAAAATGTAAAACAGGGAGACCTTGCTCTGTCACTTGTGTCAGTGAAGTCTTTCCTGAGAGAGCAAGCATTGCTTAAGCTAAAACTTAATGGATGAGTAAGCAGAAGCTAGGTAAATAGCTAGGATCCGGCTTGGGGGGAGAAACTGTTTCAGGAGGAGAAAATGTATGTGTTCTCTCAAGTATTGCCTTGAGCTGGGAAGCAACATGGCTTAGAAGAACTGAAAGATGTTCAAGACAGGAGCACAGAAAGTGACGGGGTGAGAGAGCCAAGATGCAGATGAGGAGGTATTCAAGAGCTAGATCACCCCATCAGAGTCTTGTAGGCAAGTGCATGAGTGGGGTGGCTGGGGAGAGTGAACAAGGTCACTGGAGATGAGGGTACCAAGGAACGAAGACATCAAGGAGTTGTATGGGCATCCATATGAACAATGATGATTGCAGACACCCAGTCAAAGAGGGGATGGGTGCCAGAGTCTTCAGCAGATGATTAAAAGTTTCAATCATGGTACCAAGGAGTGGCTAGAGAAATTTTATTTCCCACCCCATAATCTCCATCAAACCTCCCAAAGCCACCCAAATAGTAGTAGTAGTCATGGTAGCAAAAATATCAATATGGGCAAGAGATCATTTGTCCTGTGGTGGGGCGGGAAGTTAGGTGTCAACTGCTAGATCAGGTTGATGCCTGGGGAAGGGACCCTTTTTTAAAAAATGTTTATTGGAGTATAGTTGATTTACAATGTTGTGTTAGTTTCAGGTGTACAGCAAAGTGAATCAGTTATACATGTACATACATCCACTCTTTTTTTAGATTCTTTTCCCACATAGGCCATTAAAGAGTATTGAGTAGAGTTCCCTGTGCTATACACCAGGCTCTTATTATTAGTTATCTATTTTATTTATAGTAGTGTGTTTATATCAATCCCACTCTCCCAATTTATCCCCACCCTTATCCCCTGGTAACCATAAGTTTGTTTTCTATTGATACATCTGTGACTCTACTTCTGTTTTGTAAATAAGTTCATCTGTACCCTTTTTTTAAGATTCCACATATAAGCAATATCATATATTTGTCTTTCTGTGTCTGACTTACTTCACTCAGTATGAGCATCTCTGGGTCCATCCATGTTGTTGCAAATGGCATTACTTTGTTCTTTTTTATGGCTGAGTAATATTCCATTGTATATATGTACCACATCTTTTTTGTCCATTCCTCTATTGATGGACATTTAGGTTGCTTCCATGTCCTGGCTTTTGTAAATAGTGCTGCAGTGAACATCGGGGTGCATGTATCTTTTCGAATCATGGTTTTCTCTGAGTATATGCCCAAGAGTGGGATTGCTGAGTCATATGGTAGTTCTATTTTTAGTTTTTTTAAGGAACCTCCATACTGTTCTCCATAGTGGCTGCACCAATTTACATTCCCACCAACAGTGTAGGAGGATTCAAAAGTGACGCTTTTGATAGGACTCTACTGTCTTCAGCTTCTCCCTCTCTGTTGGATTCTTTCAGTTTGCAGATAAGTTCGAATCTTCCTCATTGTAATATTCTCCCACTCTGGCAACTGCTCACAGCTAAACTTGCTGAAATGCTGATGGCTGTGGACGATGGTGTCAGATTTGTCCTTGGGGACAGGAGAAGGAACTTGGCTGCAAAGGTCACCTCTGTCACTGTCATTCAACTCCCACTCCTATACCAGGCTATGGGGGTCCACTGAAATGGTGGAAGATTCTTTATCTTTTAGCCTGGCTTATGAAGAGAGAGAGAAAAAAAGCTGGGAAAGACAAAAGGCCACTTCTTGTCATAAAGAGGCAGAGGAAATCTTTCTGAAGGTGTGAAGTTAGGCAGCCTTATCTATCTAGTTACAAAAAGTAGCCACGGGAGGTCACTACCTCTTATCCAAGTGAGGTGAGATAGACTACTTCTGCTTATCCACCTGATGGGAGATAGATCAATGTAGAAAACACATTAAAGGCCAAGCAGAACACAAGTAAGGCTAGAGTCACCTGACGACAGACCTGAACCTTCTACAAAGGATGCTGATGGCTGAGGGCCATTTCTCTCACACCACAGCCTTCAGGGGAAAATAGCACCTGCCAAGATTTCAGGGTGTCTTTAACAGGAACCCAAGTGCTTGAGCATTTTAACATTATAAGAAGAAAAATTCAACAGAGCTGTGTTTTGGATGCAAAGCCCCCAAAGATAGCAAAACAATAAAAGAGAAGAAAGGGCGCCAAAACTGCAGTTCTACAGAGGATGTAGCGTTCCTTGTGGCTGACAGTGAAGGAGGGAAAAAAAGCAAGCAAACGATGAAAAGCTGAAAAGTCAGACTCCAATAAGGTTCAAGAGAAGAGACTCGTTATAGACGGTGACTCTGGAGTGAGGTCAGAGACACAGGGCTCCTCCCGCGTTCAGGCACAGCCACACCCTGCTTAATGTTGGGATGGAAGTCTGCAGAAAACACACAGAAAGTCAAATTTTCAATGTCCAATCTTCTGCCCATAGACTGTTCATTTCCAGAACTTTCTCCCCCCAGAACTCTCTGATGGCATTCAGAAGGAAATTATGAATAATTAAAAAGGAAACCAAATGAGTGGGGATTCAGATAGCACAGAAAAGAAAGGAGAAGAGAAGGGGGGAAAAACAGGAGAAAAAAAAATAGCAAACCTGTGTGCTCTAATAGGGCTATCATCAAATAGTTCCCTGGGAGGAGAGGGGTTGCCAGGATTAGGAGACAGTCACTGTGACATTTAAAACACATAAGACTAAGTCACTAGAATTACCTAGCAGACTAATCTCCTAGGTGTTTAATCTCTTCCAATGAAAATTAAGTTACCTGGAAAAACTATTCTAAGCAACTATCATTTGCTTCTTTTTAACTTCAGAATTATAAAGTATAAATTTAATCCAAGTATGTTATATGTAATATTAATCTATAAGAACATGAAAAATAAGGCAAACTACTTAATGTGAAAACCTGAGGCTGCCTTCTATTTGAAACATGCATGATTAATACTTTGATTTGCATATTTCACAAATTCAGTTATGGTGTGTCAGTTACACACCTCTCTAAATGAAACTTTATGTGTAACACTCCGCACTTAACAGACTGATGTCTTCATACTAGCTGGAGAAATTTCAGATTTCCATTTTATGAAGTGAGAGACCAAATTATTTTTCCTGTTTTTTAAAAAATTATGAGTATATATATCAACTGGGGTGTATTAAAGCTTTACTGTTTTATTTGTTTATGATAGAAAGCATTACTCATCTCTTTTCAGTGACCAAGGGTTTATCCTTTGGTTCATAGTGATATATGAGTGGAAGTTTGTAACATCTGATTGCAGGAAATCAATAAGATCAGTATATGCTGTGATAATGTGTTGAACATCATCCACCCATGCAGACTCTGCCTCCTCAGTGGATAGCAATGTGACCTTTTCTTCCACCTCTGTGATAAAACTGTTGGTAAACCCATTTGGTACCTATTTGTACCCTCATTAAACTCTGTAAAGCCTTGGGTCCCTTGCTCACTCCTTCTTATGTATCCCTACTGTCCTCCCAGACACTACATCTTTCTGGTTCCCCATCTACTGCTGTAGTTCCTTTTTCTAAATCCGCTCTGTGGGCTTATTCCCTCCCCACCCGCTATCCCCTCGCCCCAACTGAGTTCAACCTTCAAATATTTTTCAAGGTTCCATCCTCAGTTCAATTCAACAAGGGTTTCTGAGTACCAACTTATGTACTATGCATAATGATCAATGCTGTACATGCAAAGATGACTAAGACATGCCAATCATGAGAGAGGCATATAAACAAACAAGTATAATCTAATCTATACTTAAGTGCTACATTAAAGATGTGTACAAGTGATTCACCCACAGGGCCTCAGAGGAGAGACTAGTGAACCTGTCGTCTTCTCTCTTTCCCTGCTCTTCTGGATGTCTTAGTTGGACCCTTTCATTATAAGAGAGAGAGGTTCACACAAGCAGATTCAAACAGGGAAGAGTTATTATGATTACACACATGGGGCAATAAAGGACAAAGGTTTCTGAATGGAAAGAAACAACAGGGTGTGCTCCGCTTTCCTCTGCCACATCACTCATGCTACATTATGATTTCTGCTTCCTCACAAGATACAGTTTGCACACAGACCATCGTTTTTCTTTCTCTATCTTGTAGCATTTTCTCAGTGTCAGCAACCACTACCAATTGCCACATTTCCTCAATGTTTGTCAACACCAGCTCCTGAAGGAAAGAATCCTGATTGGTCCAGCTAATCTTTTTGCACTAGGCTTTCTCAGCCTCAGAATGGACCCCACTCCCAACCCAACCCACTGTGGCTGGGAGTGGAGCATGATAAATCAGATGTTGATAACCCCCTGTTTACAAATCCACAGAGGCTTAGAAAGAACTCTGTTCTCTTCACCCTAACCTACAAGGCCCCACGTGATCTGGCCTTGCCTGCCTCTCTAACTTCATTTCAGGATGAAGTTCGTAAACCACATCAGGGTTTTTTTTCCTGCCTAAGCTCTACTGTATATACTCTTCCTGCTGCCCATTCATGACTAGAATGGGAGCTCCATGAGACAGAGACCTCGTGTGTCCTATTCACCATATAATCACTCATGCTTGGCACAATGTCAAAGACAACGGGGACTCAGAAAGTGTTTGTCAAGTGAATGTTGAACTAATGGTAGACACACAGCTGCCTAAGGCAGGGAGTGTGGGTGGAAAAGATACCTTCTGATATCTAGCTCATTGGCTGAGAGCATCTCTTCCCATGTTCTCTACTGCTGTTTTCCACTGACTATATATTATCAAAGTTCTATTCCCGATTTCTGATCTGCATTTCCATTCCTCTGAATATCTTCAACCAGACATTCCTCATTGATGTCAGGCTTACACTGGTCTCACAACCCTGAACCCCCTTCCGTGTTCCTTCATTCTTATGTTTTCCCCACTTAACTGCTCACCGAAGTCAGAAACCTCATAGTCATCGTTTGTACCTGCCCATTATTTACCCCTTGAATCAATTATCTTATGAAATTATTTTTACTTTCCCTTATTTATTTATTTATTTTGCGGTACGCGGGCCTCTCACTGTTGTGGCCTCTCCCATGGCGGAGCACAGGCTCCGTACGTGCAGGCTCAGCGGCCATGGCTCGCGGGCCAGCCGCTCCGCGGCATGTGGGATCTTCCCGGACCGGGGCACGAACCCATGTCTTCTGCATCGTCAGGCGGACTCTCAACCACTGCGCCACCAGGGAAGCCCTCCCTTTTTAAATAGCTTTCAGATTCACTCTCCCCTCCCTGGTCTCATAGCTGATCCCTTCCTCCCTCTCTTGCGCATTTCCCACTCTTTTCTCCTGCCCTTGCCCATTGTTCCCCTGTGATATTGAATGCCTTATTCTTTGAAAACTCCTATATTTATGTGCCTCCTGTTTCCTCCACTTGGAATGCCTTTCCCAGTCACCCCTGGTAGCCTTAAACTCCCAGGAGAACCAGTCAACCTTTAAACACTAAATGGACAAACCCTCTCTTCCGGAAAGAATGATGAAGGAAGTTGAAGAGAAAAAAAAGTTCCTGCTATGTTTAAAGTCCTTAGGAAAAAGTAAAAGAACTTGGAAGACATGAAGTCCAAATGTCTGAGTGTTTTGCCCACAGGACACTGCTAAAAGCAAGGGGAAGATTACCCAGACAATACTAAACACTGTCACACAGAACCTAGTAGATGAAACTGGGATGACTAAAATGGCAAGAAAAGCTAGCAACTACTACGTTCCTGTGTTAAATGCTCCAAATTAGCATTTGTCATCGGGATCAGAGGTGCTCACGACATGAGCCTTTAGGTCTGAAAGATGTTGCACCTTCTTCACGGTCACCAAGTCTTCAGTGGCTTTTCTGTTAAGCTCAACTCATACCTGAAGTAAGTAAGTGAACCGGTCCTCAGCATAGTTGTGACAAAATCAATAATCTCTTATTGCACCATCATTCACTAATTCTGACACCATCTGCATAAAGGATCTGATCTATACCTCTATAGTTGGAAAACATTTCAAAGAGGCAGACAACTTATTATGGCCTTTAAATTAATTCTGCATGGGGTGGGGTGAAGAAAGAAACCACCCGTTTAAGTTTTTGAGGAGGACATACTGTTAACAGGGAAAACCAGACCATTTTAGATCATACTAAAAGAATGAACCAAAGAGTCTACCAGTGACATAGATGTCATCTCTTCTGTGAACCTTTTCATTACGCTCTACATCAGGATAGAATTCAGGCTCCTATGACCTTCTCCTGCATATTTATATTATCACACATATCTCACTCCACTGTGGTTATTTGTTTATGTATCTGTCTCCCCTACAGGATTGTAACCTACTTAAGGACAGAGACACTTTGTACCATTTGTCCTCTCTGTGTCTGCTCAGGCTTGACCCTAAAGTTACCTGATGAACTAACTATACTAAACTTAACTAAAAAAGGACTCTCTGTGTCCTCCCAGAGATGTTACTGGCACAGGAATACTCTAAGCCAAAGTAAAGAATATGCATGTATTTTATTGACTACAACTCTGATGCCTAAGTAGGAGCAATGTCCAAAACTAAGCCAAAGTAAAGAATATGCATGTATTTTACTGACTACAACTCTGATGCCTAAGTAGGAGCAATGTCCAAAACAAAGCCAAGTTTCCTAACAGGACTTTAAATCAAGTGTTCTCTGTTTTTGAGAATCTATCCCAACCTCTTGCTCCCTCTGTCTAACTCTTGATGATTGCTTAATGCTCTGCAGCTGTTTTCACTTCCAAGATTTTAAGTTTTTCTTTCACTGACCAAAAGGCACTGAACAGCTTATAAGGAAATAGTATTCTGAATGGAATTACTTCTCCTATTTCCCTCCCGATTTTGCTCCCCTGCCACCATCTGCCGCAAACATAATCTAGCCTCTCTCACGCGGTCCATCCAATAGCTACCTGTGAATTCCATCACCTTAAATTCCTGTGCAGAATTCCTCACTTATGCACCGGCTCAGCACATCCATCTATCCCAAGGCTTGTTGGTGATGTAGTTTCTACTCTGCTTTCCTTCATACATGCTGCACATCATCGGGCAATCCATAAACTCAAATTGTCTATGAAAATGCCGCTGAGGAAGCACAGTCCGTAAATCTTTACATGGAAAAACTACTAGAGGAGATGGCCTGAGGATGACTTGGGTCAAGTCCCAATAGCTCAATAGAAAGCATTTCTTTTGCAAGATAGACTGTCTAACTGTCCCGTTAAAATGATGTTCTCTTTGCATATTCTTTGCCTGGGATGTTTAGCCAAGTGCCAAAGCCTAAAGAAAAGAGCAGAGGGCTAGAAGTCCTGAATCCAGGGTTCTAGACTCAGCTTGAAACTAGCTCTGTGATCCTGGCCAAGTTGCCTACTTCTTTCAATTGTCGTTGTTGAATTCACCAGGCAAGCACTTGGGCTAAGGAAAAAAAAGTACTGAACCTGTGATAAAGGTGCTTTTAATAGTGTCAAGAACTGTGAAGGGCCTGAGATTGTAGCTTACTTAAAATATAACAAGTTAGTCTGCCATAATTTTGTGGATGCTGGTAAAAACAAAAAAAACAAAAAACAAAAAAACAAAAAAAAAACCCATGAGATTCCTGGATCAGAGACCAAGGACTTTATTATCATGACTTAGCAAGCAGCATGAGCATCTGCACATTTGCATCAGTTGTCCTTGCTCCCAGGTTGCACAGGTATGACGCAGATGGGCCCAGAAGGAAGCCTGTGTACCATTGATTGGATTTCAGGACAGGGGTCCTGAGTTTATGGATCCTGGGAGTAATGCAGTATTCTAAAGAACAGTTTCTGCCAGAAGGTGAAACTTTGCTTGCTGTGCATACCACGTCATCATGGACTAAAGTTTTGTATATTTTTCTGGTATGTCTCTGACAGACCTGAATACAAATCACTGGTATTTTTTTTAATTTTATTGAAGTATAGTTGATTTACAATGTGTTAATTTCTACTGTACAGCAAAGTGATTCAGTTATACATATATATATTCTTTTTCATATTCTTTTCCATTATGGTTTATCACAGGATATTGAATATGGTTCCCTGTGCTATACAGTAGGACCTTGTTGTTTATCCATCCTAAATCACTGATATTTTATTTAATGATTTCATATGTGCTTTATAAATATAACAGGAGGTATAATTCTAGAGAAATGAGACAAGTATTTTATATTAAACGAAGGACATAGATAGGAAATAAGAAAAAGTAGAAGTTGCGATATATTTCAGGTTGATGTTTAAAGATTATTTATTGTTCCCTGTCTGAAAATTGCAATATATAATCCATGTGCTTTTTCATTTTGCTATTCAAATCCTGTCTTCTAATAATGAGCCAAACAATTCCTTTCATGCCCTCTACTGGATATTGGAAGTTAAGCATCGATAACACTGGAAGGTAACCAAACTAATAACACACATGATCATCAAAACCTTCTTTTATAGCGTTTTAAAATTAAAATTCAGCTACATTGGTTCATGAATGTCAGAATTCCTTTTTCTGTGCCTAAAATGCAAATTTCAGCATCAGCTTTTCCTACTGCATAAAAATTACTGGTTGAGGGGAAGGGAGTGAATAGCTGTAAGGTTTGTATCACTGCCACCTTTGAGGCATCTCTAGAGTGACTGTACCATTGTGATATTTAGGAAGCCTCTATTTTATTGCGGTCCTGGTTCAACAGTAATATCTACTGACAGTTGAAGCTTGTATTAGAAGAGCAGCATGGTAGAACAAGCCCATGACTGAAGAACTTCTCCATATTAGTTGCTCCATCGCACAATTAGAATCCATCAGAAGGGCACAGCAGTACTTTACTTGATCATTTGGTCACCTATGACCATCCCTACAAAATACCTTGGGGGTGTCTGGGAAGATATCCCCCAACCTCAATTCAGCTCATCCACTCTCTCCCAAGAGCTGAATTTTACTCAACAGAGCCATACCAGTTATTAAATATTGAAGTATTCCATAACAGTTGGTACACAGACACTGTCCTTGGCTACCACATGCCACTCACCATATTTTGACCTCTGGGCCCTACCCTGGGACTCCTTGGACTTCCCCAAAATCAAGTAATTGAAAGGTCTAGACCTTGTCTACACACTCCAGGAAATTGCCTGATCCAGTCCACCCAGCCATCTGGAGCCTTCAGGCCCTAGCAGGCCCACTTGGGTGCAGTCCTGTCTGACTTAACTATGACCTCCAAACATCACTCCCATAATGATATTGCACAGCTACAATTCAGCAGGGTCAAGGAAGAAAGCAGGGCTATACTTTTCTCTCTACGTAGCGAAAATAGGTAAGATTTAGGGAGCACTTAGGTGCCAGGCGCACTATGCATTATTTCATTCAGTCTTTACAACAGCCTTATTTTACAGATGAGTAAACCAGAAGCATCTACAGATGGTTCCTGACTTATGATGATTCGACATGATATTCTGACTTTATGATGATGTGAAAGTGATACCCATTCAGTAGAAATCATACTTTGAATTGTGAATTTCCCAGGCTAGCGATGGGCAGTATGATCCTCTTTCTTGATGCTGGGCAGCAGCAATGCTGAGCCTCAGCTCCCAGACAGCCACACAGTCATGAGAGTAAACAACCCATACACTTACAGCCATTCTGCACCCACACAACCATTCTGTTTTTCACTTTCAGCACAGTATTCACTAAATTACATGAGGTATTCATCACTTCATTATAAAATAGACTTTGTATTAGATGAATTTGCCCAACTGTAGGCTCATGTAAGTGTTCTGAGCACATTCAAGTTAGGCTAGGAGTAGTAAATGCACTCTTGACTTAGGATATTTTCAACTTCTGATAGGTTTATCAGTACATAACCCCACTGTAAGTACAGGAAGATCTGTAGTAACTTCCACAAGATCCCTCAGATGGTGCATGGGAGAGCTAGACTATGAAGTAGATCTGACCAATACCAAAGCCAGATAACTAGTGAAATTCACCCAATGCTGCAAACCCAAGGACAGTCAAAAGAATATGCAACTGGCTCTGCAAGTACTTCCAGCAGAGGAGCTTCAGAAATGGTTTTCACAGAGGCAGGATCACTAGGAAGAGCATGGAGCCACCCAACAGGGAGAACACATCAAGATGGAGACAGTCTCTTACCTTTGTTTTCATATAGTCTCGGTCACTTTCAGTCGCACCCCCTACTCCAAGGAGGGCAAGGGAGCTAAACTTTGGATTACCTGTGGTGCATCTCCACAGGTAAGCGGGAAGAGCCCCAGGCTGCTCCTCCATTTGTTTCTTAACATTGAGTGTTAAAGGAACTTAAAAAAAAAAAAAAAAAAGCACAGTCATGACTCTCACACAAATACAAAACAAATACGTCAAAGCTTTCATTTGACTCATTAATTAAATGAGGGAACTGGTAAAATGAGGCCTCAACAGGGAATCCCATTAAATAGATCGAGTACAATTGCTTGGTGGTTGAGAGAGTACAGCTCCAACAACAACCAGTTCCAAGGAGAAGCCAAAGGTAGAGACGTTTATAAGTCAGGAATATTGAAAAGAATTTGCAAATGGAAACAAAAACAAACAAAAAATAAAACAACTGGTGCTTTTTGCTGGGAGAGGGGAAGAAAGTCAACTCTCTACTGGACAAAATTTATCTGTATGTTTATTGACATATTTGCATTGGTCTCAGTTTTCTGCAAGTTAACTTTAATCTCTGCAGAATTATAAAACAGCCTAGTCAAAGACGAAGGTGCATATATTTCTATAGGCAAATAATCCCCAGTGGTTATAGCATTCCCTTGAAAAGATATGAATCTTGTGTGCTTATTCCAATGTCTCCGGCGTTTCCTTATGTGGATCAAGTGGAATAAAAATAAATAGGATTGATCTATGAGTACTTTCCTTCCCTTATGAGGTGCCGTCGGGCTTGGATTGGAGAATCAGCAAGAGAGGTTAGGAAAATTAACTATTTACTCTTCAGCATCAGAACCAGCAGAGTATTTCAGAGATGAATTATAAAAAAAAGCAAAGACATTTTTTTTTTTTTTATGCGGTACGCGGGCCTCTCACTGTTGTGGCCTCTCCCGTTGCGGAGCACAGGCTCCGGACGCGCAGGCTCAGCGGCCATGGCTCACGGGCCCAGCTGCTCTGCGGCATGTGGGATCTTCCCGGACCGGGGCACGAACCCATGTCCCCTGCATCGGCAGGCGGACTCTCAACCACTGCGCCACCAAGGAAGCCCAAAAGCAAAGACATTTTCACATTCATTCATTCAAGCAACTAATTCTTGTTGATACCTACTGTATGTCCTGCTCTAGGGAAGCTGTGGGTCCAGGTGAGGTTCCAGGGAACTAATCCCTGGAAGTTAGTCACAGTTACTCCTATAACTGAAAATATTTAACCCCGAGTAAGGTGAGCTGCAAGTCTAAAAACACGGTGTGGAAAATCCTGTTCAGCTGCTCACCACTTAGGCAGACTGTCTGACCACCTTACTCACCCATTTTTTTTCATGTCTCTACAACTTGTCTGTGAATTTTTCACCATACTCTCCCTTCATCCACTCTCATCATCCCCAACCCTAGTGCCAGAACATTCTTGGTCATATTAAAGGTCTATTAGAATACCCCCAGTAAAGTAGTGAGTCTTAAAACTGACATCACAGTGAGCCTGGGGTAAAATTTTCTTTGATATCAAAATCGTATCCCTCTCCAAGTCAAGGGCCTTATTTCCAGGGCTTTAATATTCATCCGTCTTATCTAAGATATTATTTACACTTGATTTAAAGTTTGCAAAACTTCAAAGCAAGTTAAATCTTTACTGACATAAACACAAACTATGAATGGGCGGGAGTGCCATCAGTGGGCTGAAAGAAAGATGACACATATCTACCAGAAGGTGGCAGTGTTGACTCTCCTAACATCTCAGATCAGAAAGGCTCTTGAATGGAAGGACAGAAGCTAGGTGTGGCTATTTCTTGACTCACTTTACATCTAATTCATAGGCACCCTTTACAGAACAGAATACGACTTAGCTCTACTTCAGAGTTCACCATCACCATAATATTCAAAATATACACAGAGGCAAAACACAATAAGGATATTTTTTAAATTAATTTATTTATTTATTATTTTTGGCTGCATTCGGTCTTCGTTGTTGCGCGTAGGCTTTCTCTAGTTACAGCAAGCGGGGGCTACTCTTCATTGCAGTGCACAGGCTTCTCATTGCGGTGGCTTCTCTTGTGGAGTACGGGCTCTAGGCGCACGGGCTTCAGTAGTTGTGGCACATGGGCTCAGTAGTTGTGGCTCGCGGGCTCAAGAGCGCAGGTTCAGTAGTTGTGGCTCACAGGCTTAGTTGCTCCGCGGCACGTAGTATCTTCCTGAACCAGGGCTCAAACCCGTGTCCCCTGCATTGGCAGGTGGATTCTTAACCACTGTGCCGCCAGGGAAGTCCTAGGATATTTTTTAAAGTAACATATGAGTCCACAGACATGTATTGAACCATTACAATGTGGGAGGTTCCCTGCTGAAAGTTCTATGTGGAAGACACAGAAAAGCAAAGGACCTCAACCCTTAAGAAGTTTGGAATATACTTTGGAAGAACTTTATTCATAAAATCATCAGAATTTCTCTTTTAAAATTCTGGCCCCAATCTAACTAGATGCTCCTGGATCTTTCTCCTCAGCGACACTAAACTTACTGATTCCTGTCTAACTGTAGGGTCTTTCTTTATCCTTAGCCTATCATGGCCATGTTTTCTTCACCACTTTTACTTGTTTGACTTGAAATATCTCAGCCCCTTACATTTTTGGTGCTGAAAGGCAAAGAAATTAAGTCTTGGCGTGGCCCCTTACCAGTGGACGTAAGGGGGACTTTTCTCAACACTTCCTCCCAGACAGCCAAACAGCTCCAAACTCTAAGATCCTGGATTATGCCCGACTTGAGTCTTGCAATCCTCCCAAGGCCAGCATGATATTTCCCACAGAAACCTCAGCAGCCTACCCACACTTAACAAAAGTTTAGTAGCCAAGAATTTAAAAAAAAAAGGACTTATATTGCTTATATTCCCAAATTTAACCATTTCACAATCTGCATTTCAGGATATTTACTAGCATGTTATGACAAAGAAGAATAATTAACCCGAAGCTCCTCAGCTTGCTTAAACAACAACGGCCATAATAGTAATTAATAGCCTGTTCTAGGTCCTTCTGTGTATCATACTAAGGCTCTTATTTGGTTTCAATGAAATGAAAATCACTGTATGAGCACTGCATCTGTGTTACTAGGCTCTGACTCAGAAAGCTCATTAATCTCAGTGTCTCTGGCAAAACTGCACAGCTCTAGAATTCCCATAGGCAGGGTAGAAGGAGCAATTAGCTGTGTGTTAGTTTATTTACAGGCAAAAGAAATAGTATCGTCAACTTCTATACCATCACTGAACGTCTACTGCTCCCTCTTCTCTCCACCACCTCTCAGGTTTGAGGTTGTTTTGCTGGTTAAAGCTCATTGCTGAGAATGCAATGGCTGATGCTACAGAGGGAGAAATGCCAGGTCAGCAACTGAACTGCTAAAGCCATATGCGCCAGCTCCATAAATGCCCATTTTTCATCTTTAGTGGGCTTCAGAGTTTAATAGCTAAGACAGACAATGCAAAGAAAAATATGACCACAGCAAAACACAGAAACTGCGCTTTGGCTAAAATTAAGTCTTCATACCAATCATGCATTTTTAATGTGAACGTTTATGGAAATCATCTCAATGTTTAGGCAGTATTTTTTCTTCATTGGTTATTTATGATGCTTTGAGCTGGAAACATGAGCTAAGTGGGAAAGTCAGAGAATGGGATTTACTTAACAACCACAACTCTGTCCTAACATAAATAAAAAGAAGAAAGCCCATCATCTCTTCAAGTTGCATCATGATAAATAAACCTAAGAAGAAAAAGCTACCAGGATTCAACACATCTTTTTTTTCTTCCCAACGTGGAATTCCCTAATACATAATATCTGATTGGTTACTTTTCTCTATTAGGGATTCTCTGCCATGTTGTTTAGTTTAATTGTGCCATGTTATTATTTAGAATGTGAACATAGAAAAAAATTTTAATAGAATTGAAGAGCTTAATAATTAAATGCCTTCAGCCAAATGAAAATAGCTGGGGGGGTGGGGGATGAAGGAGAGTAACATAAAATTAGGTCTGAGAGTAGGAAGAAAGGAAGGACTTGAGAACCTCAGGAGTGAAACTGGCCCCCTAGTCTGTTCAATTCTTTAGTGTTGATGCCGGGCCTCTCAAATGCAGTCTTTACTTTGGAATGTGAGTGTGAGATTCCCTAGGAGATGATTGAAGTTCTGCAGTGGATGTAGCCCTGGGATTAAGCTTCTGCAAACAGATTTGCTACTGTAAAACTGAGTAACTGAGCCTACGTGCTGAGGCTCAAGGCTGGACCATCATATATATGTATATCTCTCAAATTTAAACATGTTTCCTAAACAGCCATCCACACAATTCTAGCATCTTCAGAGAAGCTGAGACTGACGCTAGGTTCTGTGTCCTGAAAGAATGCATTAATCCCCACTTCACTCTGAGAATAATCCCTGGAAATATTGTAAACAGACTTAAAATGCCCGGAGTAAATAGGAAATCTGGGACCCACCAGAGGGAACTCGTGAGGCAGCTTATTTCTGTTTCAGGAGGAGATCCCGTGAGTCACCCATGACCATTCCCATGTCTAAAGGAGCCCTTTCAAGTTTTGTTTTTATGAAGCCAAGAGATTTTTGCACCCCATGGTAAATAAAATGTAACAAACAGGACACAATAACTGCCTTAAGTGGTTTCATCAGCCTGTTAACCGTCAGGAATGATGGTTTCCCTCCAGCCAGACTATGACATGGTTCTAAATTTTCACAGCAGGTTTGCTGATAAAGCTGAACTTCACTTAGCCAGACCTGGCAGACTATGGGTCACGCTGATCTCTACCTTTTGTTGAGCTCATTCTTAAAATAGTACCTTCCTGCCTGGATGCCCTCTGAGGTGATACCTAGAGCTGGAAGAGAGCCAGGGAAGAGAGGATGAAGCGGTTAATGGAAATTAGAGGAGCTATCATGCCTGCTAAAATGGCTCCAAATGTGAGAATTAGCTAGGCTGGCCCAAGAGGCCAGCTAATTGTCAAGACTGAAACATTTGGATCTCTGCAGATCCCCTTGCTGTGTAGACAGAATCTAAGGACTCTGATAACAGGTAAATACATTTCTAGGAGGAATCTATAGTTGGGCACATAGCCTTGGTACTAACCACCTATAGGTGGTTAGCCTATGTAAGCCCAATAAGTGTTTTTTAAAATAAAGTCACAGGTATTTCTTACTCTGAGTTTTATTGAGTGTGTTCACTATGTGAAAAATCACGAAGCAGTCCACCTAAAATTGTATATATTTCCACATACTTCAATAAAATGTTTGCTTAAAAAAAAAGGCGGAGGATTGTTCTGGATATGGGGTCAGCAAATTATGGTCCCTGGACCAAATCCTGCCACTTACTGTTTTTTTACGACCTATGAGCTATGAATGGCTTGTATATTTTTAAATGGTTGAAAAATAACAAAAAAATAATATTTTGTGCATATGAGTTTTACATGAATTTCAAATTTCGGTGTCCATAAATAAGGTTTTATGGAAATAGCCACATGCTTTCCTTTACATATTGCCTATGGCTGTTTTGGTGCTACAACAAGTTGACTAGCTGGGAAAGAAACAGTATGACCTGCAAAGCCTAAAATATTTATATTTATATTATTATTATATTATCATATATTACTTATACATAAATATTTGTATTTATATATAATCTTTTACAGAAAATGCTGACCCTTGTAGATTTAAGGAGACAAAGGACATCAGACAACCAAATATAATACATTATTCTTGATTGGACCTGTATCAGAAAAAAAAATGCTATAAAGGACATTTTGGAAACAATTTGGAAAATGTGAGTATGTTCTGTGTAATCAGATAATATTTTTATAGCCATGTTAAATTTCCTGGTGTGATCATGGTGTTGTGGTTGTTTATGTGGAAGAATGTCCTTGCTCTGAGGAGGTATATAGGGCTGCAACTTACTTGCAAATAGCTGGGGGAGATGTATACAAAGGGTGCACAAATTTATCACAAATGTGGTAAAGTGTTAGCAATTAGTGAATCTAGGTGAATGATATGCTGCTATTCATTTCAACATTATTTGAAGTTTTCAAATAAAAAGTTGGGGAAAATAATAAATACAAACCTAAAAACAATATTAATTTTAAAAGAAGTCACTAAGCAGGATACAAATGATCGATCGATAACATACGCTGAGGGCCGATCAGTTAATACAAGTGGTTTGAGGTTTGCACATAAACCTCTTCAGCAGTTATGCTGGGGGGGTTGTCATCTATCAGCCAACGGCTCTCATCCTCGTGGCTTTTCTGAATTCTCCTGTCTGTTTTTTCTGAGCCAGTTCCAGACTGCAAGGGGTTTACCAAAGATTTACTTGTTATTCAATCTCTACATTCGAACCAAAAATGATAGTCAGTGTTTATCCTGTCTTTTGAGAAACTTAAAAAGTTACCTCCCACATAAATGTACTTTTTAGTTTTTCCTAGTGGGACATAGAAATCCATCATTAACTGTCACTTTGCCTTTTAGAAATTATTTAATTCCTCGAAGATTTATTATCTGTTTAATCAGAGCAAACTCCTAATGCATCAATAATGATCAGTAACATACCAGTAATTATATACCATTTTCAACCTATATTTCATCTGTGTATTTTTATGAAAGTTTTTTTTCTAAATTATGTTTTTGTCTGTGGGCAGTAATTTTGAGGTTTAGGAACCAGCTGAGGTATAGATTATCTTGAAAGGTTGCGTATGGATCTGCAAGGGCTTGGGAATTCCATGAAGAAGGACTTGCGGGCAGGGGTCACGAAGCATTTTTGGCTCTGCAGTGCAGTAAATGTGATTGTCACTCTTCAGGACCAGTCCCTTAGCTCCGTGTCAGGTTGACTCATTGGAACATAAAATCTAGTTGATCACAATTCATTTTGTCTCAGATTGTCGGCAGAGACTATATAGGTTGTGGCTTCTCAAGGAAACAAAAACAGCATTTGTTTTACTAATAGAGCTGATGGTCTCTTCAAAGCAAAAATCTAAATCAGAAACAAATTGTCCCTTACGCACTGGCTGCGATTTAAAACGACTCCCCAACTGTCACAGAAAGGAACGAGACTGAATTCGATGTAAAATGCATGAACCAGTTTCTAAAAATAAAATTGGAAGCACTTTAGTTGATACAACCTTCATTCCAGGAAAATGAGTTATACGAGTGTCTTATATTGTTTTATGGAAGTTGGAGATTAAAATGATTTTTGGTAGACATCATGTCGGCTTCCTATTCGAATGAGTCAAGAATGAAGCTGAATAGAATTATAGGGGAAAAAAAATGAATGACCATTACTGGCAGTGAAACAACCAGGCATTGCCAATAACTTTTTAAGCACATATATACACACTTTACACTCCTTTCAAATTTTTTATTGGTTATGTCCATGTAGAATGAAGGTTCTATACAGTGATACCTCTCAAAGCTGATCCCTGATGACTCAAACTATTTTATGGCTGATCCACTCCAGAGTTTGGAGAAAGGGGATAGTGGTCAGCTCTTTGTAACCCCATGTGTCCCATTCAAGGCCAGCAACTGGTAACGTCATCCTCCTCCTCCAAGAAGATGAGCCCTGCAAAATGCTTTTACAAAATGAAGTGTAAAAGTGAAAAAATCAGACATATGTAGTGGGAATAATGTTTTTTATCTCTTCTTCTTGGTAATTTCTTTTTATTCTCCAGTCCTTATATCATTTATACTGAACATTAATGCTGAGCTTATTGCCCCAGTGAAGAGGAGGCACCAAAAATCTCAGGAAGAACAAAAGAATCAAGTCGTAGGATCAAACACCTGTACTGAATTTCAAAATAGGTTCTTCAACCTATGACAGAGGCAGATTCAAAGGGCGAAAACAAAAAAAATGTTTTCTTGAGCACCAGAAGGAAAAGAACATGAAGTGCTCAGAACATGGTGTTTATATGATAAAGTCCTGGGTTGATTTCCTGAAACACAAAGAAAAAATAAGAACACTTGAGGGAGAGAGCTAGAGAGATGTGGGAGAGTGAAAAGACTTAAAGGGAGTGAGTGTTGGAGGCCTTTGTAAAAGGGCTGCTTAACGCTGTTGCCTCTGGGTCCAAATCCCAGGAGGGAAAGGGTGATGGAAACCCCCGCAAAGATGTGGGAAGACAAGACAGGAGGGGACTTGTGCCCTGTGTCCTGTCTGGAATGGTGGGAGGAAATGGCCTTCCTGGGTACCCCACACCAAAGTGGAGAAGCCACAGTAGAAGGGGAAGGACAGGGCAAGTGCAGGAGAAAAAGGATGTGAGGAAGACCCACATCACACATATGACACCTTAAGTCTCCGTTTGTACCTGCAGTGCCTGAAGGAGGGACTTGAGTGAGCACAGAGTGAACTAAAGTACAGGATTGCAGAGGAGGGAGAGGACTCTCACAGCAGAGGCTGGGGGTGGGCAGCCAGAGTCGGAGATGAAATGGAAAATGTTGCTGAGTTTCAGAAGCTCAACAGACCCCAGCCAGAGCTGAGTCTGGAGCCCTGTCAACAGGGTAGAAGGCTGAACCCAGCAGAGCAATTGCCCTGAGATGAGCCTGTTGAGATAACAGTCTTTGAGTTACATCAACAGTGGATGCCAGCAGAAAAGTGATTGCAGCCAAGGTTTCTCTCTCAATGCCAAGATTATACATAAATTCCCCAGAGCCTCTGACTGCTCCTGGGGAGAGTGAAGGAGAAGGGAGAAGAGATGAAATAGGAAATGATTATGTACCCCTAAATGCCATGGTTCTCAACCAGGAGTTAATTTTGTTCCTTGAGAGACATTTGAAAACGTCTGGAGACGTTTTTTGGTTGGTACAGAGCGGGAGGGAATGTACCTACTGGCATCCAGTTGGCCGAGGCCAGGGATGCTGCTAAACATCCTACAAGACAAAGAACAGCTCTCCCAGCAAAGCATTATCCTGCCCCAAATGAGTAGTATTGAGGGTGAGAAACCCTGAGCCAAAGTGACCGAGTTACCCTCATCAATAGAAATAAAAACATGAGAAATGTTTTTGAAAAGCTGTATTTTTGCACACCTGAGTTTCTGTGACTGAACGGACACACACACACTACAATACAAAGATGGAGACTTGAAGAAAATGGTGAGTGGAACACAAAATGGTAAGGTATATCCCTGAGGACTTCTGACATTTAAAATTAGATAGGAGAAACCAGTAAAGATGATTTCAGGAAGAGGCAGCGAGGTACAGAAGAAACCAAGAGAGTATGTAGTATCACAGAAGCTAAGGGAAAGAGAAGCTCAAGAAGGACACTCCAAGAAGTCAAGGTCACTAGGAAAAAATATGTCAATTGAATTCTGCCTCCTGCCTATTTGGGAAGGGATGAGATCCAGAGGACATGTGAAAGGATTAGCTTTGGGTAGGAGAAGAGATTCTTCCTCCTCTGCAACAGGCCAGAGAAAATGAGAATGGGTGCAGATATAGGTAGGTTTATAAATTTTATTGCAAATAAATTGTGAATTTCCCACATCAGAGGCAAAATAATCTGCTAAAACTGAGAGAAGAAGAGAAGAGAAACCAAAGAGTGTGGAAGCTTTGAAAGAGTAACCATGGAGAGGAGGTGGGTCAGTCAAGGGCAACTTGGCAGGATGCATGGGCAGTGTTGAGCACCCAGTTGAGGCTGGTGATCATGAAATTGTAGTGATAATCATCAGCATGTTATGTGATATTTCCCTAACACTTTCCAGCTGCCTGATGCAATCACAGAAAAGACAGGTAGCTAGATTAGCCAGCATGGGGTTTTGGTAGGAGCAGTGGTTCTTAATCAAAGTTTGTGTCAGAATCACACTGAAATTTTTTTAGAAGCACTCACATACATGCATAGACTATATCTCAGAGTTCTGGCTCTATAATCCTGATGGTTGGTCTGTACATCCCTCTAGTTTATAGGAAGTCTTCAGTGATGTGTATCCCCCAGTTAGGGAACATTCATCTACTTGGTGCAACTACAGACAGACTGGTCAGGGAGTTAACAAGAGAGGGATTAAAATGATGGGCAGTACAATCTAAACCAGATTAGAGAGAGAAGTAAAGACACAGAGTCTCACAGATGGGGATAATATGGATCTTCCTCGAATTACGATGAGGTTATGTCCCAATAAGCCCATAGTAAGTTGAAAATATAGTAAGTCGAAAATGCCTTTATAATATACCTAAACTACTGAGCATCATAGCGCAGCCTTGCCCACCTTAAACGTGCTCAGAACACTTGAATTAGTCTACAGTTGAGCAAAATCATCTGACACAAAGCCTACTATAAAGTGTTGAATACCTCGTGTAATTTACTGAATACTGTACTGAAAGTGAAACACAGAATGGTTGTAGGTATATGGGTTGTTTACCCCCGTGATTGCATGGCTGCCTGGGAGTTGCCTCTGCTCAGCATCAGGTGAGAGAATCGTACTGCATATCACTAGCCTGGGAAAAGATCAAAATTGAAAATTTGGAGGACAGTTTCTACTGAATGCATATTTGCTTTGCACTATCATATTTGCTTTTGCACTATCATAAAACTGAAAAAATCACAAGTTGAACCATCATAAGTTGAGGACTGTCTGTAAAGAGATCAATATATAGGAGGTCCCAAAAAAGTCAAATAACATGTCCTATGTAGAAGAGTGCTGATAGCAGGTTCGAATTAAGCAAATTTAGAGTACATTTTCATTCCCACCATAACTTTCTGTAGAGGAGAAAAAAATAACTTGTAATCTCCCAGAAAGCTGTGTTTTTGTAAGTGAAACGCTCAGAAATGTCCAGAAATGCTCATCATTTCTTTGATGCTAATTAAACACTGAAGTTTCCAAAGACGGATTATGTCACATGATGCTGCCCATAGGGGTTATAAGCATCTCCCCCCATTCCTCACAGATGTCTTCCCACAGGAGATGGAAAACAAAGAGACAACACATTTTAAGCATTGAAAGAGGATGATGAGAAGGCTGTCCCTATACTGATGACTGGACCTGCTGAGGCCCTTCAGTCATTTCACCATGAACCTTCATGGTTTCTTGCCTTCCATACTGTAAGACAGGAACACTAAGAGGAAAAGTTGTGACTTTCTTATGCAATTCATGTGTTTCCATTTTATAATTTTTTTTAGAGTAGATAAAGTGATTGCTAAGAGAACATTATTTTAGGATGGAGGCAGAAAGAAGACTTTGGATAATAAGGGCCTTAGGAAATGAATTTAGGAGAATTACTATTCCTGATCCATAAATTATTTATACAGATCATCTCTTTAAGACCAATGAATCTTTAAAGTTGTCTGCTTCTAATTTCAAGAATATGATCACTGATATTCTCATCCCCCAGCAACACTTCTGCCCAACTCTATCAACAAGGGAGATTATTTGTGGGATGTGTTCCATATCTGACTCAACTGCCACAGGATGGAACTGAGCTGTGCACTGGCCTGGGGGCTGAGCAAAGTCTGTGAAGAGCAGAGAACACCTCCAAATACTGGCCTCCTGGCCTGGTCTCGTGTGACTTGGCCTGACACACTCTCTGGGGTTCTCCCACATTGAAGTTGCGGCCCCTCCGTACAACGTTCTCTCAACAAGTTGTTGTAACTTAGTGGCTCCCCAAGTTTTGGGTTTTGTTTTGTATTTTTGCAAGATTGGGTCTCATTTCATTAGAGTGGCAGAGGATGCTCTTCATGGTCCAGCCCCCATCTCCTATCACTTTCCACCCTCTCTCTCTGAAGCCCGCACTCCAGCCACACCAAGTGATGGCATTTCTTAGTGATATGGCATTTCTTGCACATCTGGGGACACATTTCCCCAAGCCGTCGGGTTAAGAAACAGAGACCCAGCTTCTATTCATAGCTTTTCCATCAGTCATACAGGGGGCCTCAGTTTCTTCCTTTACAAAATAAGGGGGTTAGAGACATAGCAGTTGCAAAGTTGTGGCCCATGGGTCAATTCTGGCCCCAAATATCCTTTGACAGGCACAGTGTTTGTGTGTGTGGGGGGGGGAGGTGGTAGTGTTTATTCCACTCCCCAGTCCAACCTAGTCCCCACCACTCCCTCTCACCCATGCCCAGCACCACACACACTTACCTTAGTACCTGGCCCGTGAGTGCACGTGAATTGGCCACCAAGAAGCCAGATGATCTGGAAGGTTTCTTCCAGGTCTGATAACATGTGAAATAAATTAACTCTAAAAACACAGGCTCAAGCAGATGGTAAATGTGCAAGAAACACATAAAAGACCTCAGCTTCAGGTACCAGAGCCCCTATCAAATAGTCCTGGACTGACACCAAGACCTTTACAAAACAATCAGATTCCCTTGACTGATCCCATATGGCTAACAATTTGCTTTCTTTTACCATGTGGCTTACGTATAATCACCATTGCTCCCAGGATGGTCTGTTTTTCCACACAAAACCAAACTGAGTTCTCCACAGAACACTTGTTCCTTTTGAAGTTGTAACCCAATGATCAATAATCTCTATTTTCCTTCCTGTATAAATAATTTATATGAGAGAAAATAAAGGTCCTAATATTTCTCATTTTAGCACTGACTAGCATATGTAAGTTTCAGCTACAGTAGAGGAAATCTGGAGCCCATTTCTCTCTACCACTTGATTTTGACAGGATCATGAACCACTGGAATTCCAGTCCACCCTGGGGAAACGTGTTGTTCAGACTCTGTGATATATGCTCACCAACTCCCAACATCCATTTCCTTTGACATAAAGAGTATGGCCTTTTCTTTGACCAAACCCATCTCATCTTAAACTAGTTTAAACCCTTTTTACACTAAACTCATGCTGCTCAGGTGTGACAAAAACAAATAAATCATCCAATTTGCCCCAAAGAGAAAAGGCTATGACAACTGCTGAAGGGCAAAGGGCTAGATCTGATGGTCTCTTAAGACCCCTTCTAGCTCTGCTATTTTATGATTCTAATTTAAGTTCATTGAAAGATTACGCCAGAACTGTGCATGCCTCAGAATATCTTATGAATAAAAAGTACTGAAAAAGAAATGCTATTGGTCTACATTAAGAAATCTCTCTCCAAAAATGAAAACAAGGGATCATTGAGAATGTACATGTGAAGACACCAACTTCTGAACATCAAAGAAGAGGCCAAAGTAATGCAGGGCCGGAATATGCAGAGTGGCACCCGGAGATTTGAGAATTATATTCAGATGATGATCTGCAGCTCTGGAGAGTCCAGGCCTGGGATACTCGAGATGACTTATGACTACAGAACTATGTGCAAGAAATTTTTTTGGAAGTGGAGTAAAGAAAGATGAGCTAGAGTCTCAATAAGTGCTTGCAATCCTCTGAGAAATAGCTAAGCCCTTGTAAAGGTTATAACCAAATATGTGAACATTTCTAATCTTGATCAACCTTTTGGAAGTGAGTACATATTGTGACTGGAAAGACAGAGCGAGTACTCATGAAAGCAGAATTATTGCATCTTTCAATTAATTTCATTCATTTGGAAATCATCGTTCACCTCTGCAACTCCTTGGTTTAGGCAGTGCCGAAACTAAAGCTTAGAGATATTGCCCAAGGTCACTCAGATAATAAACTCCTGAGTCAAACTATGCCTGACTCCTGAATCTGGCCTCTTAATCATTATGCAATATTAACTTTCTATTAAAGAAATCCATTGTTCATTTATTCAAACACTTCTATTGATCAGAGAGCCAATGGAAGTTTTAAAGCATGAGCAGCCTTGTTTTTTAGGAAGCTCACTCTGGCGGTGGCATAGGGAGTGAGCTATGTGGAGGAAGAGGCTAGTGGCAGGGATACAGTTTAGGATGCTATTGCAGTAGGCTGAGCAGGACACAAGGAAGCCTGCTTAATGTAGTAGCAGTGGAAACGGAGAAGAGGAATCAAACTTAAAATATAGTTTTATAATAGAATTATTAACGATGGATGAGAAACTGGATAGTAAGAGGTGAGGGAGAAGGAGTGATTGGGGATGGCTTTGTCTTCTAGCTTGGAGCCTGAGTGATGACCTTGATGAAAGATGGAATATAGGAAGATAAAAAGGCCAAGAAGAAGTTGAGGACTGTGGAGATAACGCATTCAGTTTGGGTGCCTGAGGCTATTCAGTTAGGTGTGCAGAGCTAAAGATAGTCATAGGTAAGAGTCATGACTGTATGTATGGAGGCTAAAGTCAAGGGAACAGGTGACATCACTCAGGGAGAGTTTATATAGAGTTAGAAGAGAAAAAGACGAATAGCTGGAAGCCTGTGGAACACCAGCATTTACGGGCAGAAAAGGAGGAACAAGTAGAAGACAGAAGCAGAGTGCTGAGTGGTAAGAGAACTGTAGAGAGTCATATCCAGGAAGCAAAGGGAAGGGTTTCAAGAAGCAAATAATACAGAGAAGCCAAGCAAAAGAGGTCCAAATATAGATCTATGGATTTAGCCATTAAAAAGCCATTAGTACAGTGGAAATTGAGCAGGGAAGTCATTGTCATTTTGAGTCATCAGAGCCGGTTTGGGATTAGGAACAAACTACTTTCCTGATGAAAGTTGTAGGAGTCTTACTATGCCTTTGAAGACTATAGGCCAGCTATTCCTGCAAATACAGATGGCGTGTTTAACTGGATTCAAAATACTGACATTATTTGATCTAATTTTTTATCTAAAGTCAAAATTAAAATGAGAGGCATTCAAGGTAATAAGTGCTAATATCCCATAATTGTTTTTATGTGCGGAACAGGACCATGTTTTATGAAGGATAGATGCCCAGAGACTTGATTAATTCAGGGCTCACAATTATTTCAAGACCTGTGTTACTCAGGATGAGTCCTGTTGAGAGAAAGCATGTATTTCTGTTTCCCTAAATGGTTAAAATGAAGTTCTCACATTCCAGGCAACAGTATCAATAATCCACTGGGCCCACCAGTTTTTTTTTTTTTTTTTTTTTGTGGTACGCGGGCCTCTCACTGCTGTGGTCTCTCCCGTTGCGGAGCACAGGCTCCGGTCGCGCAGGCTCAGCGGCCATGGCCCACGGGCCCAGCCGCTCCGCGGCATGTGGGATCCTCCCAGACCGGGGCACGAACCCGTGTCCCCTGCATCGGCAGGCGGACTCTCAACCACTGCGCCACCAGGGAAGCCCGGCCCACCAGTTTTGAAGTCACGTGATTTGTGATACATTTTTAATTTGGGGACTCTCATCTCAAGTTCTGTGCATTAAATAAAACTTTATTTTTATATTTATATTGTGCTATTCAAATGCAGATAATTCAGATTCACACAAAATACACTCACAATGTTTGTATTAAATAATGTTACTTTATATATTAAATACCTAAAAAGGCCCTTTAGAAGTTAATATGTGACACATTTAACTGAGAATATATTTTTACTTTACCATATTACTTCATTAAAAAGTTCTATACAAGTGTAAGGTATAGTAGTATTACCTTTAATCAAGTATTAAAGTAGTTTAATAATATCTTACTATTTGAAATACTTCTTTAAGAAGCTGATGGAACTTGTAAGGTATTTGTATCACTTTGAACTAATCTCCACTTTGAGTGGGCCGCCTCCCCCAATCCTGTGTTTTATGTGACGGGCATAAATTATTCTGTTTTACAGCTGAGACGCTGGGTCTCTGAGAAAGTGAAAAAAACAGTTTGAGTTATGAGCAAGTTGGAGATTAAGTCAGACAAAGAATGGACAGATTTCTGTGCTTCTAGGCCTATTCTTTCCTTCTTTGTTACATCACAAATAGGTTGCTTCTATACCCCTTACCCAGTTCTACCAATCTGATGGAATCAATTGTGTTGTTTGGATTAAAAAGAAAAAAAATTCCTGGTTTTGTCATTTTCATTTGTAGTAACTGGTGAGATAACAATCTTACAATATCTAGAAGTATCTGTTACCTCAAAATTACAAATTCCAATAATATATAATAGGTCAATATTAACATGTTAATAAGGTTAACATTGATGTTGCCTGGGAAAAAATGGCTACATAAAATACCTCCAGCTGCAAACATCCTATAGTCACAAAAATAGGAAGGGCTCTTTGAGATCGGAAAGCCATTTAGTCTGAAGGCCCCAGAGGAGACTTCAACAGCAGTTGAGACAAAAGAAAAAAAAAATTTTTATTCATAATCCAATTCAGCAAAGACTGAATTCTAACTGATTAGCAGGCACGTGACAGGCAAATGGGTCTGAACAATGGAACAGAGTGTGGTGGAGGGATTTCAGTGTGGGTCTAGGAAACCGGAGTCTAATTTTCTTTAAGGTCTTGCCAATGACTTGCAGCCTGACTTTACCCTAATTATTTATGTCCCCTCTTTCACGCCAATGTTTTCAATCTCTTTGCCTATAGAAAGTATCACTTGTAGCATGCTTCGTACGATGCATGCCAAAGTAACAAACTATGATAGAGAATTCTCTTCAGTTCTAGCTGGAGATGAGTAGATTGGCTAGACCACGACCACCCAGGGGCAACTTAGAGCATGGGTAAATTTTTAACAAGCAATTATCTTCTTTCTCTGTTTTACATTTCAGTGTGAAAAATCTTGGAAAGCGCAGAAAAATAAAAATAATTGAAATTCACCCATAAATCCAGAAATCATCACTGTTGACATTTGGTGTATTACCTTTTAGTCTTGTGTATGTGTGCTTATGACACACTATTAATACAATTAGTACACACTATTAAAGAGGAAAAATGTTTTCAGTAAATTACAATCATACTACATATAGTGCTTTGTAGCCTGCATTTTTCACTGAATAGATAATTTATGTTTAGTAATCTGTGAGGATTTTGGGTGGCTCCCATATTATTCTATTTAATGCACTTAACATTATTTATTTAATCAACCCCATCTTGTTAGATATTTAGGTTATTTTTAACTTTTTGCTGGTTAAAAACATGCTGCATTAAATATCTTTAAACTGAACCTTGTAGCTAATTGATGATATGATTAAGACAAATTTGGGGCATTAAGATCACTGAGTAAAAGAATATGAACATTTGGGCTCTTGATTATATATTCTCTAATGACTTTCCAGGAAGGTTACAATAAATTGCACTCTGTTCAGTGTTATATGAGAGTGTACAATTTCCTGAATTTTCTTTTTTCTTTCATCTTTACTATTTAATAGGTTTTTTAAAGAGTATTTTACTTGTTTTAATTTCTTTGATTATTCATGAGCCATCTTATTGAAGTAGGTTAAGTATCTGTGCATTTTTAATTGAATCTCTTATTTTTCAACCTAGAAGACAAAATCTACCATCTCATTAAAAGAATGTCTAGAAGTGCAAACTTCCAGCTTACAGTTAGAAAGGAAGTTGAAACTGAATGCCCCCGAGGATACTCAGATATCTGCCAATGACCTATTGATAGAACAGGGATGGAAAATTTATGCAAATATGTGATGCCTTTGTTCTCCCCCCCACCCCATTAATTGGCAGACACCCCTAACTGATCATGGCATTCTTCTCATTGAATCTAGATACTCTCAGAATTCTTCTCAACCCCAGCTGCTCTCATTCTGAGTTATTATCCCTCTTGGTTTGTGCTTGAAATGAAAGCAGTTTGCCTTTTTGGCTCGGAGTGTAGCCTACAATTACATTAGAAAAGATAAAGGTGGGGAACCTACAATGTTACATGGCTGTTGGATTCTTCCTCTGCTCTAGTCCTCTTGCAAATATGTATCATAGAAATGCAGTGTTAGCTACACACAAGCGTTCCATTGTACATACTCCATTAATGCATACAACGCACTTGTGGAAGTTATGGCCCCCTTTCCATGTCCTCTTTAGTCCTAGAACAGTACCTCTTGAAGGTACTCAATAAATAGCTGTTGGCTGTCTAACAATGTGATTGTCAGGATTTTTCCACAGTCTCTTCAACCTCAGTATATATTCTTCCTCCAAAGTTTGCCTTCACTACCCAACATTCAGTTACGTTTCTTCTCCCTATCTCTTCCTATTTTTTAAAATTTATTTTATTGAACTATAGTTGATTTACAACGTTGTGTTAATTTCTGCTGTACAGAAAAGTGATTCAGTTATACATACACATGTACATTCTTTTTCATATTCTTTTCCATCATGGTTTATTACAGGATATTAAGTATAGTTCCCTGTGCTATACAGTAGGACCTTGTTGTTTACCCATTCTATATATAACAGTTTGCATCTGCTAATCCCACACTCCCAGCCCATCCCTCCCCCACCCCCTCTCCTCCTTGGCAACCACAAGTCTGTTCTCTATGTCTGTGAGTCTGTTTCTGTTCCATAGATAAGTTCATCTGTGTCATATTTTAGATTCCACATATAAGTGATATCACATGTTATTTGTCTTTCTCTTTCTGACTCACTTCACTTAGTATGATAATCTCTAGGTCTATCCATGTTGCTGCAAATGGCATTATTTCATTCTTTTTTATGGCTGAGTAATATTCAATTGTATATATGTACCACATCTTCTTTATCCATATATCTGTTGGTGGACATTTAGGTTGTTTCCATGTCTTAGCTATTGTGAATAGTGCTGCTATGAACATATGGGTACATGTATCTTTTGGAATTATAGTTTTGTCTGGATATATGCCCAGGAGTGGGATTGCTGGATCATATGGCAACTCTATTTTTAGTTTTTTGAGGAACCTCCATACTATTTTCCATAGTGGCTGCTTTGCCACTTCACATTGCCACCAAGAGTGTAGGAGGGTTCCCTTTTCTCCACACCCTCTCCAGCATGTTATTTGTAGACTTTTTAATAACAGCCATTCTGACTGGTGTGAGGTGGTACCTCATTGTAGTTTTGATTTGCATTTCTCTAATAATTAGTGATTTTGAACATCTTTTCATGTGCCTATTGGCTATCTGTATGTCTTCTTTGGAGAAATGTCTAGGTGTTCTGCCCATTTTTCAATTGGGTTGTTTGGTTTTTTGTTATTGAGTTGTATGAGCTGTTTATATATTTTGGAAATTAAGCCCTTGTCAGTCACATTGTTTGCAAATATTTTCTCCCAGTTCGTAGGTTGTCTTTTCATTTTGTTTATGGTTTCCTTTGCTGTACAAAAGCTTATAAGTTTGATTAGGTCCCATTTGTTTATTTTTGCTTTTATTTCTATTGCCTTGGGAGACTGACCTAAGAAAACATTTGTATGCTTTATGTCAGAGAATGTTTTGCTTATGTTCTCCTCTAGGAGTTTTATGGCATCAGATCTTATATTTAAGTTTTTAAGCCATTTTGAGTTTATTTTTGTGTATGGTGTGAGGAAGTGTTCAAACTTCATTGATTTACATGTGGCTGTCCAGCTTTCTCAACACCACTTGCTGAAGAGACTGTCTTTTCTCCATTGTATATTCTTGCTTCCTTTGTCGAAGATTAATTGGTCATAGGTGTGTGGGTTTATTTCTGGGCTCTCTATTCTGTTCCACCGAGCCATATGTCTGTTCCATGCTGTTTTGATTACTGTAGCTTTGTAGTATTGTTTGAAGTCTAGGAGGGTTATGCCTCCTGCTTTGCTCTTTTTCTCAGGATTGCTTTGGCAATTCTGGGTCTTTTATGGTTCCACATAAATTTTAAGATTATTTGTTCTAGTTCTGTGAAAAATGTCATGGGTAATTTGATAGGGACCACATTAAATCTGTAGATTCCTCTGGGTAGTATTGCCTTTTTAACAATATTAATTCTTCCAATTCAAGAGCATGGGATATCTTTCCATTTCTTTGAAATCATCTTCAATTTCCTTTATTAATGTTCTATTGTTTTCAGCATATAAGTCTTTCACCTCCTTGGTCAGGTTTATTCCTAAGTATTTTTTTGACGTAATTTTTTTTTTTTTTTTTTTTTTGCAGTATGTGGGCCTCTCACTGTTGTGGCCCCTCCCACTGTAGAGCACAGGCTCTGGATGTGCAGGCTCAGCGGCCATGGCTCATGGGCCCAGCCGCTCCGCGGCATGTGGGACCTTCCCGGACCGGGGCACAAACCCGTGTCCCCTGCATCGGCAGGCGGACTCTCAACCACTGCACCACCAGGGAAGCCCTTGACGTAATTTTTAAAAAGATTGTTTTTTTACATTTCCTTTCTGATATTTCATTGTTAGTGTAAAGAAATGCAACAAATTTCTATATGTTAATCTTGTATCCTGCTACCTTGCTGAATTTGTTTATCAATTACAGTAGTTTTTGTGCTATCACTTTCTATTTTAATGTCCCTTTTTAATGCAGCTCTTACCATTCCCTAAATTGACATAATGTTATGGGATCCTGAATGGTCATGTCCATTCAATAAAAATATAAGAGGGTGGCTGCTTTATGGTGTCTTTAGAGGTCAGTAAAATCAGTCTTATGTAGACCATCCATCTTGGAGAAATGGTACCCTTTTATTTTGCTGCAAGAGAAGGAAGCATCTGGTGAGGAGCTGATAATGAGAGCTTTACATTTGATGAGCAGCAGGAAGGACCAGTCCAGAGGAAGTGAGTATGGAATGACTAGTCAGCCTTTCCCAGAATGGAGCTTAGCCTGGTTCCCAGTCTCTTCATCTCTCCTCTTCCAACAGCTTGAACCACTGACAACCAATCCTGACCTTAGGCAGGAAGGATTTAAGATGTTCTAGTTCCATTTGAGATTCAGTACATCTGGCTCTGACCTTGAGCACAAGAAATAATCATGGATCTTCCCACATATTCAGTCATCTATTCACTTAGTCAACATGTTTCAGTACCTATTATGTACCAGGCACAGTACTGAACAAGATAAGCATGATGCCTGCCAAAGGCAATACAACAAATAGTTTGGGGAGACTTTAGATACCCCATATTCTCCGTTAGCCCCACCCCACCCCAAATAAATTCCTAACCCTTCTTATAACCACATTGCCACTCAAATCCTTTCATCATGGAAGTTCTGAAGCCCCCACTGGTCTGGTCCCTGCCCTCATGGAACTTACATTTAGCGGGTCAAACACCAACAAGTAAGAAGTCAGTGACATCCAAGTGTCATAAGTGCTCTGATGGGGACACTAATTGGTGCTGTGGATACCAAGAAGGACATCAAACCCAAGTGTCACAGGAATGACATCCAAGATATGACTTCAAGCATGGTTGTGACTTAGCAAAAGAGTCAGTGGAAAGAGTCCTAAACAGAGCATTCAGTATCTACAATGCCTAAAAGGAAAGAAAAGGTGACATATTCTCAGAACTAAGTGTTAGTTTTGAGGGTAGAGTGGGCAAAGGGTAAGAGAAACAGAGTAAATAACAAGATATGAGGATGGGGAAGTGGGCAGTGCTATAAGAAGGCTATAAGCCATGACATGAGGTTAGCACTCTATCCTAAAAGAAATGAGAAGCCAATGCATTTGAAGCAAGCAAATGAACTGATAGGTTTGTGTTTAGAAACATTGCTCTGGCCAAGAGTTGAGAATGGAGGGGAGAGAAGCAAATTTGGAGAGGAGGGCTGCATCAGGAAGCTGCTGGATGCATCCAGGCAACAGACGGTCATGTGGCTGGAGCCAGGGGAGGGGTGATGGGGATGGGAAGAAGTGTAGGTTGTATTAACTTTCCAGGGCTGCTGTAACAAAGTACCATAAACTGGCTGGCTTAAAACAACAGATATTTATTCTCTCACAGTTTGGCAGGGGACGCTAGAAGTTTGAAATCTGGGTGTTGGCAGGGCCATGCCTCTTCTGACATCTCTAGCAGAGAATCCTCCCTGACTCTTGTAGCTTCTGGCATTTGCCAGCAATCCCGGCTTGCAGACACACCGTCACAGTCACATCATCACAACTTCCTCCCTCTGTGAGTTTCTGTCTCTCTGTCCAAATTTTCCCTTTTTATAATACCAGTTATATTGGATTAAAGCCATCCTAATGACCTCATTTTAACATGATTACTTCTGTAAAGACCCTATTTCCAAGAAAGGTCACATTCTGAAGTACTGGGGATTTGGACTTCAACATATCTTTTTTGAGGGGCCCAATTCAACTCATTACAGAGTTTTTTCCTAAGCCCCAGTCTCCTCCTGATGCCCTGGTCAGATGGGTGCCTTGTTTCCTTGGTCTGAGCCCCTGTCCTCCAGGATAGAGCACTGCCTTATTCTTAATAGTCCTCCTTCCAAAGGCTAGAGACTGGTCTCAGCTGGGAAATGGAATCTTTGGGACTTTCCTACTACCACTGCTTGCCAGTTCAGCTCTCAGAATATTTTCTGCATCTGAATTCCTCAGCCAAGGCTCTATTCATCTTCCATGACAGCCCGTTCCCAGGATGCAATATTCCTGTGGCCAATTACTATCCCTGAATCTCACCTGTTACCCATTTTGCAACCCCCTAGAGCAGTGTTTCTCAAAGTGTGGTCCACAGATCACCTGTAGCAGAATCACTCAGGAGTATTGTTTTAAAATATTATTTATTTTGACCCACCCTACCCCACTGAATCAGAACCTCTAGCTCTGAGGTCCAAAATCCCATGTTTATAACAAGCCGTCCTAGTGGTTTTCACAAACACTCATGTTTGAAGACCACTAGACTATGCATTCTGCTTACCTGGATTTCCTGCCAGCCCCTGCTGCAAGGTTTACCTCTCAGTGTTGGCACTATTTCTGGAGATAGATCTCCTTCTAGACCCTCCTCCCTTTCCAGTTGGCCCCATGCTATCATGGTTAAACAACCATTCCAAGCCACCAATTTTTATCTCACAACCAGAGGGAGACGAACATACTGAAATAAACTATTCTTATGAAGAAAAGACCCAAGTGTCGGGATTTCACTTAGCCTAGTGAAGATGTGTAATTACATACTACTGGTGAAAATAATATGAGAATAAAACTATTTTTTGAAGGACTCTAAGGATGCCCCCCAAATTAAAATCCTGATAGATAAAGTAACTACAACAGAATAATCTGAATGTTCAATATATTGTATATATTTATGTATGTATAACATGTACAAATATATATATATTTATAATTGAAAGTAGAGATAGGCTATTCAGAGCCCTGATTGCTTCCCTTAAGCCCAAATACTCATCCCCACTCTACTCAAAAAACAAAACAAAACAAAACAAGTCATAGTCTGAAAGCTCTCAATCACCTGATATTTAGTTTAAAAGAGCAAGTCTACCTTCTTCTTGGTGCTTTTAAGGATTTAGACTTTTAGACTTTTGTGATTTGGCTCCAGTGTAAGTGAGTTATACAGTAGATGTAAGTATATAAAAATACTAATTTTTAGAGCTCAGCTCACAAGTGAATTCTTAGAATTTTCTTTGAGGGGTTGAAGTTTCAACTCTATTTAATCACCAGAAGAGAGCAGGCATGGAGCCCAGTGCAAAAACAGCACTCCTGCATGTACCAAAGAAATATTTGATGATGTTGATCACATTCTTGCCCAAGGCTGAGAGATTGTCACCAAGAGAGGAATAGATGATCATCCCTCAAGTGGTTCGGTCTTATTTGTACATAGAACTCATATCAGATTTTTACCTGTTAATAACGTTGTATGTTATAATGATAGAGGAGTTTTCTAAGTACAGATGCCTACCAGGTATTTGTAAGTAAAACCTTCATATGTAGAATAGGGTTAAGAAATTCCAAAATAATGCATGGGACTGATCTAACAATTAAAGTAGAAGAAGAATTAAAGTAATTATTTAAATAGAATAAGTTTAAATAAACTGATTTGACCTCAATTATATTTCCTGGATATTTCAGTCAAATTAGGATGTTATTCACTCCGTTTGCTCATTTTATAAAAATGAACCCACCATATTTACACTAAATATTTACATATTTACACTTAAAGGAAAAAATACTTCCATTTAATTTTTTTAAATGTAGTAACCTTGTATTTCTAACATCAACAACAGCCAACCTGTATGTAACCAACATTTGCTATGTCTTGTTCATCTGTCTTTTTTTTTTTTTTAATTAATTTATTTTTGGCTGCATTGGGTCTTCGTTGCAGTGCACGGGCTTCTCATTGCGGTGGCTTCTCTGGTTGTGGAGCACAGGCTCTAGGCACGTAGGCTTCAGTCGTTGTGGCACGCGGGCTCAGTAGTTGTGGCTCACAGGCTCTAGAGCACAGGATCAGTAGTTGTGGCACACAGGCTTAGTTGCTCCGTAGCATGTGGGATCTTCCCGGACCAGGGCTCGAACCCGTGTCCCTTACATTGGCAGGCGGATTTTTAACCACTGCGCCACGAGGGAAGCCCTGTTCATCTGTCTTTAATCTTGCTTTCATAATTCAAAAAACAAACACTTTTCATGATTATTTCTTTCCGCCTTTTTGCAGGTATGTTCTGTAAAGAGCTGATGCTAAGGGTGAAGGTGTTTTATAGTAACAGACAAAGCGGGAGATTGTTGAACCTCCAAAACTAGAGACCTAGCAAATCTTACTTGAGTAAGAGGAAGCTTGTCTTTGCTGCCTTTTCGCCTCCTTTTCAACCCTGGGCCTGCCATCTTCACAACACCCTCAACGCTGCACCTCCCCAAGTTGTCCTCTGTTGTCCTCTGCAAACTCTTATTAAAATCCCTCTTAGGTTTCACAACCCAGCACCATCACCAAGTACCCTGTAAAATAAAAGACATAAAATACTGCCATTCTTATTTTCTTCACTCCATTTCAAAATTCTTCCTTAGCTAGGAATTAAGAAAATGTAGCTACATTAAATTGTAAAAGAGGAACATGTTAGATTAAATGTGGAAAGACAGAGAATGAAATAGGCTTCTCAGTGGCCTTCTCCATGGCTGTCTACTTCTCTGTGACAGGTGACCAGGAGGAACACCTGGGTACTCCATCTTTGAAAGGATGCCTCTCCATCTTCCTGTTTACTCTATACCTTGCAATCCACTTTTCTCTGAGTGGTTAGTCTTAGCTTTTCAGATACAAATATGACTATGCTTTGATGAGCTTATGTAGACCTCAGAAAGAATTACTCTCTCCGCTACCACCCTCAGAAACCCAAACAGGATATAAGAAGAAAGCTTTGATTTTTACTTCATTTTGTCTTCTCTTCACAGAAAATAATTTTTCTGTTTTTAGATATTGTTGGTAATTTGGGAATCCCAATCTATGTAAATAACCACATCCTTCTCTAAGTTTCAGTTATACATAAGTTAAACTACTTCCTTAAAAGACTTTTTGGGGGCTTCCCTGGTGGTGCAGTGGTTGAGAGTCCGCCTGCCGATGCAGGGGACACGGGTTCGTGCCCCGGTCCGGGAAGATCCCACATCCCGCGGAGCAGCTGGGCCCGAGAGCCATGGCAGCTGGGCCTGCGCGTCCGGAGCCTGTGCTCCGCCGCAGCGGGAGAGGCCACAACAGTGAGAGGCCCGCGTACTGCAAAAAAAAAAAAAAGACTTTTTGGAAAGCAGAGGCCAGCTTTGAAAATGTGTGTCAGCTTTTTGTTGAACACAATTCAAAACCAGCCCCAGAGTGTGTTGTTAGCATTTGTTTTTAATGTGCATCTATAAAGGAACTCGCTGGGACAAACATAAAGTTGAGTTTTAAAAGGCCAAGATAGTGGGATTTTTTTTTTTTTAGTAGTTGCGGATTTTATAAATTTTGAAATTGTGAACTGGTGTTCTTTACACACACATGTTATTTCTTTTGCAATGGGACACATTGGGTTAAGTTCTATTTTTCAGTATATCTGAGCCTATACAGAAGAGATCTAAGCAAATGTCCAGGACACTGGTTCCAGTGAGACTGTAACCTCCAAGACTGCACCCATCGAACTGACTGAGCTTTACAGCAAAAAGGACCAAGATCTGGGTGAGACATGGTAAAGACTTTTTAAATACATCAGTGTGGTAGAAAAAACATGTGATTTGCAGTTTGGCAGAACTATGTTCAAATTTAGTCTTTGCCACTAGCCAACTGTATGATTGGGGGTACATTTTTTACTCTCTCTGAATCTCAGTTTCCCTCTCATATAAAATGGAAAAATAATGAGTCACTATTGAGGCTGTTGGGAGGAAGCAATGAGATGATGCACGTACTTACCGTAGCACCCGGCTCATAGAAGTGACTGAGTACGTGTTGGTTCCCATCCCATTTCCCTTTGTGGGCAAGGTGGGAGGGAAATCCTTCCATTTGCTGACTATTTAAAAAAAACCAGTGCAGAAAACTTTCTAGGATCGGATTACCAGTTATTCTTTTCCTGAAAGGCAAGTCTTAGGTTATACAGTTTTACTTGTAAACATCTCCAAAACACTGCAGGCAGAAAGATCAAGGAGATTTGCAGTTCCTAGAAGGATTCATGATATCCCATGAAAGTTCATATTTCAAGGCTGGCCTGCTGGTTGATGGGATTCTGTCATCAGGAGTTTTCTTTCTCCATGTGGCTTCTTAGAAAACAATCTGGCCTTCACAGTTTATTCCCCACAATTTGTCTCTTTGCACGGATAGTATTTTCTATCCCTTTGGCGTTCAGAGAATATTTCTATTCAGAATTTGCCATATGGGATGGCACTGAACTCTTTCACTAACGAAGAATCTCTTTATTTAATCAGAACTTTCAACTCTTCATCATCTCTCCTCTTTCCCCAGTGCTAAAATCCTGCCTGCCTATATTGCCAGGGTAGCAATGACTGTAAAGTTCAAGGTCACTTTCAACAGATAACTATTTGTGTGGTACCCTAGGGAGGTAGGATATGGATCCTTCAGAAGGAATATGCTTTTATGGTGCACGTGATCTATAAGTTGCTGGACTTAAAAACATCATTAGACTAATACTAATCAACGAATAATTATGTATTTGTAATTAAGGATGTGTAAAATATTACTTATAAAAATGTTCACCCCCTATTTTTCAGTGTTTCTACTTAATAAAATTTTTCATTAAAAAAATTCAGGGCTTCCCTGGTGGCGCAGTGGTTGAGAGTCCGCCTGCCGATGCAGGGGACACGGGTTCGTGCCCCGGTCCGGGAAGATCCCACATGCCACGGAGCGGCTGGGCCCGTGAGCCATGACCGCTGAGCCTGCACATCCGGAGCCTGTGCTCCGCAGTGGGAGAGGCCACAGCAGTGAGAGGCCCGCGTGCCGCAAAATAAATAAATAAATAAATAATAAAAATAAAAGTGGGAAGAAAACTAAATGCCCAACCCATAAAGTTCACAATTATGGAATTCTATATAACAGAACATTATTTAGCCATTAAAAATGAAGTGGTAGAAGAATATTTCTTAACATATTTATATATTAGCAACCTCCATGTGTAACCTCCATAAAATTATGTATTATACAATCCTATTTTGCTGAAAATAAGACTAGGTATTTATTATATGTATTATGTGTATACTATGAATATGCTAAGGAAAATGTCTAAAAGGGTAATATGCAAGTGTCTAAAATGCAAGTGATAGAATTACAGTTGATTTTATTTCCTTCTTTTCTCTTGACTATAGTTTCAGTATTTCCATAATGAATGAATATGCATCACTGGCATACATTTTAAAAGTTATTGTTAAAGTAATTATTTTCTGATCACCACACTAGGCTCCATGAGATGTAAGGAAAGTATAAGGCTTCATGGTGAAAAGAGAGCTTAGGTGCTAGAAAAGACAATGAATTAGAAGACCAAGCCTCAGCTGAAGATTAGGATGCTTGAGTCCATAATAAGCTCACCTCTGTGCAACATAACCTTAGGTGAGCCATATCCCTTTTCTGTACATCACTTTTTCCACATGGAAAAGCACAATGACATTCCACACCTCGGTATGATATTACCTAGGTTGGGTGCATACCCCTTACATGCTCTGGAAAAACCCGCATACTGTTAGCACTCTGGATTTCCATTAGTGATGTGAGCCGTGGGTTTGTCGGTCTATTTAGTATTTCTATTTATTTTGCTGTTATTAGATTATGTTCTGGAAACTTTTCCATGCATCATGGAGAGAGGCTTCTCTGTGGGCAATCTTGAAAATCACTTCCATCAGGAGCAGAGAAGCGGTTTTACTTTTTGCTTTTCTGTTAAGTTCGAGGAGATCTTTTGTAAGTCTCTGTATTGTTTGGGTTTGCAGTGCAGGCTTTACCAAAGCAGAATTTCGCCTCTGACTATAAAGCTGGTAATTCGGTGCAAGGGGAAGTAAGAATTTGTAATGGCTGTGTAGACAACATGCAGCCCACTGAAGAGAAAATAGATTATAAGACAGAGAAATACCATAAAGTTGTGCAGGTTGGTCTTCAGCTTTTATAGCATCTTTATTACTTCTGTGTGAGACTCTGTGGTTCATATGCTTGAATCTTTGCAATGTCTAATGATATGGGGAAATGCTCATCTAATCATTTAAGAAGAGCAGAGAGAAGGGGAATTGCTATCAATTGTTTCTACAATTTAAACTTAACAGGATAAATCTGACATTGAGAATTTAAATCAGAATAAAGAACGATATTAATAAGCCTTAAAGTGGGTTTTTGAGACTCTTTGCCTGTTAGCTCTATAACATGCATACTTCTACAGCTGGCAGAAACCTGGAATACTGAAAATCTTACTCTGAGGTTTCAGATGATCAGTGTCAGGTGGCTAATTACGATTCATTTTCTATTCCAATTTAACCATTAATTAAAGTAGGTATCCTTGACTTAACAGTCAGTGCAAGTAAAACTCAGAAAAAAATGTGATACACACTCCTCCTGAAAAGCCACTGACTGTTTCCATTATCTCCTTCCTATCTGTTGCTCGTGGTCGCTATAGTAACAAGCATTTAAGAGACAAACACACAAAATCAAAGTGCTAGGCTGATGCGACCGTTCTCAAATGGCTTTGTTCCATGTCTAAGATTTCCCTGTCTGCTCCTGCATCATATTTCACCTCCAAAGCCTCAACTGACTAACTTACTGCTTGTGGATGGGCAAGCTAGGGGGGAAAGGGTAGGCTGGAGACAGGCTGCATTAGGGCCACCTTCCCTTTCAGAGAAAAAAAAGTAGATGTTCAGTGCAGTTAGTGAGACTCAGCCCCCTGCTTGCTTTGCTGGGAAAAAAAGAGGCTGGTCTGCGACAGCTGTTGCATTGTTGTGAGCAGTGTTTGTCCAGGGGCACAGATGGAGTCAGGCCATGCGTTGCCCGTCCACAAACTCACCGTAATCTTGCTTGGGCAGGGGGTGGGGTGGGAGCGTGGCTTCCAATTCTACACCAAAAATGAACAGATGATTTTTCAAGTGTTGAGTTCAAAACAAAGAGGAAAGGAGCAGTATAGAAGAAGGAAGCTAAGCTAGAAATTAATACTCTGATCATTTATGGTAAACAAATTGGGCCAATGATTTTTATTTGGATTTAAATAAACATTTTGGTTTATTTCATCTATTTTTGTAGCAGACATGGGCAACATGTTTAAACAGAAAAGTGGTAAATAGAAACTCTTCCATTTGGGCATTTATAATTTCGACATAAAGGGACACTGACAGTTATATCCAAGACTGACCTATACGCTGAAACTCACTTTTCTGGCATTCCAGTAATTAAGAAAAATTAGATCACAACCCAAACAGGAGAAATTGCAGACCCCAAAATATCCCTTTTGGAAGACTATATATGACTTACATTACCAGGCACATTAAGCTTGGTTGGAATATTTTTAGACACATAAACTTTTAACTGAGTGATAAACTAATAATTCCCAAACATTTCTTTAAGGGAAGCTTAATATTTTGGTTGGCAAGTGTGCCCAGGGGAAGTAATACATTAATAATACTTGCTTTTTACACAGTTCCTTTCTTTATGTAGTCAGAATGCTTTATGGTGGTTCAGATCCACAAATTGAGAAGAGAATTTTAGCTTCTGTGACTTACTCTGTTGAAAGAATACTCTTAAAAAGCACAAAAATAAGGCGTGGTTGCATGCCTGAGGGAAAGATGAAATGATTAATGGCTTGAAAAACATAGAGAAAGTTACAATATATATAAGGAAAGAATCCATTAATCAGATGTGGGAAAAATACACAATATTGCTTTGCTAATGAAGATTATCACTCTGTCATCTGGCCTTGGACCTACCCAAATTAGGTTGGACCTAAATCCAATGATCTGGAAATAAAAAAATGATGACCCATAATACAAATGCTCCATTTCCTCCGTGCGCTGGGCTCAGTCACATCTGTTGGGTGAGTTCTCTGACACTACTAAGTGGAGAAATGGCTTGTGGAAAAGAGTTCTAGAACTTTCCTGTGTGTCTTAAGTGCTGCATGTGACAGTTAGGCCTGAAAAGCTCATTTATTAGTTTAGTTTCATAGTCAGTGCCCATGTAAGGGGTGGACAAGGCGAGGAAACTAGGAGTCCCATTCTGTTCATCTCATCTGCCTTTTTAGTGCTAAGCCCAAAAGAAAAGCAGCAGCAGTTAAAAAGGTACAGCTGTTGGAAATGCTCTTTTCTTTTCAGTCAATTGGCAGACCAGTATAATGTGATTTCTTAATGCAAAGGGAGAGATGCCATTTAATGCAGCCATTAGCAAAAAAAGGGTATGTCTTATTGATTGCTATAACTAAGAAATGTGCTGATAAATACAAAGTTGACATATATAAGGCCTTTTGCCCTGAGCAGTTCAGACATTCACTAGGCTGGACACAGGAAACCAAATCAAGGGTTTCAGTTACAAGTGACTTAGTAAGGCTGCTTGCCTGACTCTTTTGAAAGCCTCAGTCCAAAAGCACAGCAACCTTCTAAATAAAGAGTATACAGGGGCACTAAGGACAGGCACAGGGAGTTGAGTGGGCTGGGACAGGGCTCATCCAATCAATGTACCAAAAGTCCCACCAAAGCCAACACCCTACCTGTCTGGATTCCCCTAGAGACACCCTGGAGCTAGGCTTAGAGGGATCAGAGGGACATGATTTTAAATAATAGATGTGTGATCTTGGGCAAATTATTTAGTCTCTCTGAGCCTCAACTTCTCGTCTATAAATCAATGAATTGTTTTGAGAAATAATTTAAAGTATACAAATGCTTACTTAGCACAGTGCCATGTACATATTAGGCCTTCCCTCTTCCTTGTCAATCTCATTCCCTCACCATTTACTTCTCTGCTTTAAACCTACATGGCAATATGAAGGCTGTTCTTTTGCTTGCAGATATGTTCATTTGCTCAACATCTTATCTGTTGTCAGTCTTCTGATTTTTCCACAATTGAAAAGAACCACGAAAAAAGCAGAATGGCACAAAGTTATCACGAGGATAAAAAGAAGTAACGCATATAAAGTGCATGTTGGAGGTGGGATTCGTATGTTCATTCTTTTCACCAGTGCTTGCCGTGTGTGACCGCACCAGGTGCGGGAGCCAGATTGTCCCCAATCTGGGTGGCATGGTCTAGGAGTATGGGAAAGTATTGGGGCAGAATGGGGCACAAAACCACTTCCAAAAGAAGGTAATGCTTGAATCGAATCTTGAAAGAGGGAGGCAGCCAGACTGGGAACAGGGGAGAGTAGAGAGGGTGTGTTAGAAAGCGGGGAATGCAGAGGGAAGAAGTGCCAGGTAAATACAACACACCTAGAGCTTCCAGGGCGTTTTTCAGTTTCCTACTCTCAGACCTGAGCAGCCAGGGAATGCCACTCTCTGGTGAAAGCTCCTAACATGAAAATGAAAGACTGCACCCCAAAATTTAAAAAAAAAAGTCAATGCTTTGAGGAAATAAAAATAAGACAAGGAGAACTCTTTTTAAAAAAATTAGTATTAATATCATCATTGAGATTAGGGAAGATATTGTACCCATAAAACAAGAACAAAATACTATAAAAAATTAAAGGACCAAAAAAAAAAAAAAAGCTCTTGGAAATGAAAATCTTGAAAGCAAGATCAAGGTAATTGAGATGAAGAGAAAAAACTAAAAAGAGAAAAAATAAAATAACCTGACTTTTAAGATGGACGAAGCAGAAGCCTGTTACTATGTCACAGATTTTCATTTCCTCCATGAAAATCTATACTAGAACTGTTTCTACTACCCAAAACAGCTGACTCTGAGACAGCTGATGATAGGCTAAGAGTGAGGGGAGCACTGAGGAGAATGAAAAGATTTAATTCCTGTTCTTCAGTCTAGAGAGGAAAATTGCTATCTCCCATCCTGTGAGAGCTGTTGGTCACACAATCACATGGCAAAAAGTGGTGAGACTCTGTTCCTAGTGTCTCATCTGTTAAAGAATTATGTTTACAAGAGAATAAAATAACAGCTCTCATACAAATATAAACACATATGAAAAATTTTATTTAACTCACTAATAATGAGGGAACCAGTAAGATATTATAATTGGTTCAGAAGAGAACTCAAAGTACCACACATTTATAGCGAGAAAATGAATGCTGGAATGAATTTGAAGGACAAAACGTAGAAACTGTATTTTATTTGCCTTAGTTTTTAATTCTTGAATCTAAAAAAAGCTATGAAGTGTGTTAAAAATCTTAGTAATAATTGCTCAGTTTTGATGGCCTTGCTGTCATTTTTTAAAAATCTGATTAATGCCTTTGCCTACAACATGAAGGGTCATTCTTTAAGTGTAATCTGCCTAGATAATAAAAATCCTGGGCCTTACCAGAAAAATGTTTGTGCTTCATGTTGACTTTATTATATCCTTTATTATTCAAGGCCCCAAAAAAGGTTCCTTATTTATGATAAAGATATGGTTCTTTTTGTGTTATTTTCTACGTTTATTTTTAAATTTATTTTATTGAAGTATAGCTGATTTACAATACTACGGTAGTTTCAGGTGTGTAGCATAGCAATTCAGTATTTTTGCAGATTATACTCCTTATAGGTAATAACCTTATAGGTTATTACAAGATAGTGGGTATAATTCCCTGTGCCATACAGTATGTCTGCACTGCTTATATATTTTATATATAGTAGTTTGTATCTGTTAATTCCATACCCCTAATTTGTTCCTCCCCGTTTCCCTCTCCCCTTTGGTAACCACCCAAGATCACTTATTGTATGATTCCATTTACGTGAAACGTCCAGGATAGGAAAAACCATAGAGAAAGAAAGTAGATTAGTGGGCTGAGAGGAATGGGGAGTGACTGCTAATGGGCAGGCACATGGTTTCTTTCAGGGGTGTTGAAATGTTCTAAAATCAGGTTGTGGCAATGGTTGTGTAACTCTGGGAAAATCCTAAAAGCCACTGAACTCTACACTTTAAATGAGTGAATTTTATGGTATGTAAAGTTTATCTCTCAATATACCTGTATATTTTTTAAAGTCTCAGAAACATGGAGTACGTTTGAATGAGAAGGGAAAAGCTTTATGAAGATTTATGGATTAAAGGATGAAGAATAGTTTTCCACATAAAGAAAGGTAAAATGACTTTTCAGCCAGAGGGACAAGCAAGGAATTGTGAACTACATGGTATTTGGTAAATGTGTGGTCAGTGCATGCCTAGAAAGAGGTTGGTGGGAAAGAAGACTGGAAAGTAAAATGAGGGTCTGAATTAGCCAGAGTCTCAGCAAGAAAGAGAAGGAACGATCAAAAGGGGGTAGTTAAGGAGAATGTGACGAAGAGATTGTCCCCAGAAGTGTGTGCACAGTTAAAGGAACCCAAAAGGGAAGGTGAAACTTCCCTGGGGCCAACTATAGCAGGAGGTCAGTATGATCCCTGGGCCTAATGGTCCAATGGAGGAAAAAATAACCAGAACTCAGCGAGAGCTGCAGCTGTAGGAAAGAACCCAGTCAGTTTGGACTTTAAGTAGAGGAATGCAGCCACTGCCAAACCTTGGAGGAGAGAAGCCCAGGGGGAAAATACTGTGACTTTCTCTTCCCACCCTCCAGTCTCCTGTCCGCTGGCACAGAAGGTAGAGAGCACAAAACCTATTGGTATAGTCCACACAGGTCAGCTCCCTGGGGCAGAGAGCTGGGCCAAGGGTGAAGAGTGAGTCTGGAGAAGCAGCAGCTCAGGGCCAGATCATAAAAGACTCGTGTGCCTTGGGACTTCCCTGGTGGCGCAGTGGTTAAGAATCCGCCTGCCAATGCAGGGGACACAGGTTCGAGCCCTGGTCCCAGAAGATCCCACATGCTGCGGAGCAACGAAGCCCAGGTGCCACAACTACTGAGCCTGCCCCCTAGAGCCCGTGAGCCACAACTACTGAGCCCGCATGCCACAACTACTGAAGCCCACAGGCCTAGAGCCCGTGCTTCACAACAAGAGAAGCCACCGCAATGAGAAGCCCGCGCACCGCAATGAAGAGTAGCCCCGGCTCGTCACAACTAGAGAAAGCCCACACGCAGCAACAAAGACCCAACGCAGCCAAAAATAAATTACTTAATTAAACAAAACAAAACACAAATTAAAAAAAAAAAAAGACATGTGCCTTGCTAAGTGGTCTGAACTTTGTCCTGCAGACAGAAGGAAACCATAAAAGGGGTTTAAGTAGGGAAGTGACGGCAATGTGATGGTTTGGAGAGAGAGAGCCTAAGACTGCTTCTCAGAGTGTGGTCTCCAGAACAGCAGCATCCACATCACCTGGGAACTTGTCAGAAATGCAAATTCTCAGGTCTCCTCACAGACCTACTGAATCAGAAATTGTGGGAGTAGGGTCCAGCCACCTGTATTTTAACAAGCGCCTTCAGGCGATTCTGATGTGTGCTGAAGTTGGAGAACCAGGGGCCTAGAGCATTATCCCTGAATCACATGCTCAGCAGGTTTACCGGAAAGGTGCAAATCCCACCTGTTTTGATCCCTAGGCCTAATGGTCCAATGGCCAAGCCACACCTAAGCAGAGCCACCACTTATGACGGTGCAGGTTGATTGGCGGTGCACATTTCTAGAGCCACCATTCAGGTAGATGGCTGGGACCCTGCTGAGGACTTGGAGAGGTGGAGGAAGTAAGACATCCACACATTTACCTTACTGATTAGGATTTCCAGAAGTAAGCCTTTTCTCAAACTGACTGGGTTCTTTCCTACAGCTGCAGCTCTCGCTGAGTTCTGGTTATTTTTTCCTCCATTGGACCATTAGGGAAGGAAGTGTAATAATCCTATGTAACAGGATAATGTAAATCTTCAGTCCTAGAATAAACTGATGCTTGTGGAAAGAGTGTGACTTCTCCCCTTGGGGGGAGACTGTATGAAAGATTGCTTATCCTATGAAGGAATCAAACAGATTCTCTTTTGAAAGTAATCATATTTGGAAACAATCTAAATATTTATTTTTTTGTTTTTTATTTTTATTTTTTTTTGCGGTACACGGCCTTTTACTGTTGTGGCCTCTCCTATTGCGGAGCACAGGCTCCGGACATGCAGGCTCAGCAGCCATCGCTCACGGGCCCAGCCGCTCCGCGGCATGTGGGATCCTCCCGGACCGGGGCACGAACCCGTGTCCCCTTCATCGGCAGGCGGACTCTCAACCACTGCGCCACCAGGGAAGCCCCTAAATATTTAAAAATAGAAGATTGGCTAAATAAATGAGTGTACATCCTCAAATGTAATACTTTATACCATTATAATTTATAATTCTTAAGAACATTTAATGTCATTTAAATTTTTTAATTACAATGCTATATTCTAAATGATTGTTTTTTAAAATTATGTGAACATTTTATATACATAGAAATAATTTGGAAGGATATACTTCAAAGTATTAGTAATTCTTATCTCTAGGTGGTAAAATTACACGGGTTTTACTTTCTTCCTTTGATGTACTTGCACTTTAACAATTTCTCATAATGAACATGCATTTTGAGATAAGAAATTAAAGCTATTACTTAAAAGAGAAAGCAGAAAATATAGTGAAAATATGTTAATGTTCAAATACTTAAAATTTTAAAAATATGTGCATATAACTAAATTACTACAAACAAAGTTAAAAGAGATGTCTAACTGGGAAGATATTTGCAAAGTATATGACACTGGGTTAATAAAAAAAAAGAATGCCCAGTATAAAAGTTGGCTAAAGTCATAAAGTGTGGTCTGTAAAAGAAATATGGATGTACTTTTTAAAAAGAAAAAATATTTAACATTGCCGGCAATCATAGAAATGAAAAATTAAAACAAGGTACACTTTTTGTTTATCTGATTGGCAAAGATTCAAATGAATAATCGAGTTTTGTGAGAGTGTGGAAAATAGATATTTTATCGTAGTTTTGACAAAAATATAAATATTTACAAAAATTTTAGATGGAAACTTCAAAATATGTTTTGAAAGCCTTAAAATACAGTCTTAGACCAAACAGGAATTTTTCCTGGGAATATAATAAAATAGTTGTACATAAGTATATGTTTAGCTAATAAACATTGAAAAGATGCTTAACCTTACTACTTATCTGAGAAACTCAAAACAATATGCTAGGGCTTCTCTGGTGGCACAGTGGTTGGGAGTCTGCCTGCCGATGCAGGGGACGCAAGTTCGTGCCCCGGTCCGGGAAGATCCCACGTGCTGCGGAGCGGCTAGGCCTGTGAGCCATGGCCGCTGAGCCTGCACGTCCGGAGCTTGTGCTCCGCAACGGGAGAGGCCACAACAGTGAGAGGCCCTCATACCGCAAAAAACAAACAAACAAAAATAAAACAATATGCTATTTTTCATCCATGATACTGAAAAATTCTTAATTTTTCTAATGTTAAGCATTGTCAAGTTTCTGAAAATACAGATACGTACTGATGATAGGAAACTAACTTGGCATACCCACTTTGGAAGACAAATTTGATACTATTTAAAAAAATACTACTGTGTGTTTACTCTGTGACCCAGTGATTCTAATTTTTGATATCTAATCTAGAGAAAAAGATACACATCCACAAAGAGAAATACATAAGGACATGTTCACAAACTCTTCATAATAGACAAAAAAAAAGAAAGAAGGGGGAAGAGCCTAAATTTCCATACATAGGGAAAAGATAAATAAGAGATGAAGTCATAATATGAAGGACTGAATTAGATTTATGTATAACTACATGGGAACAGATGTCAAAAACATATTGCTGCATGAGAAAAGCCAACTGCAGAACGATACATGTGGAACAATGTTATTTATGTAAAAAAGCACAACAAGATGTTACTAGATGCTTTTAGATATATGTGTTATGTATAAAAATGGATTACAATATGCACCAAACTCATCACTGATATTTCATCTGCAGAGGATGAAGGGGACCAGATTAGAAGATTACAGCCAAAGAGAATTTTCATTTTACTTGGAACTGTCTCATCTTTTTTTAAAAGAAGAATATTTGCATACTTTTCAGATATTTATACAGGTAGAAAGGCTGGGAAATAATGTATTGAAACATTAATAGTGGTTAATTCTGGGAGGTGGAAAATGGGTGTTAGTTACTGCTTTGTATGTTTCCATTTATTAAAAATTAAGCCCTTTTCCCAAAAAGGAGTATATAAAGAATCTTAACCTTAGCTTTGTTAAAAGAAAAAAGGGGAAGAAAAAGAAGAAGGAGAAGGAGAAGAAGAAGAAGAAAAGAAAAAAGAAATCTGAAAGGCTACATAGTGTATGATTCCAATTATATGACATTCTGGAAAAATCAAAACTCTGGAGGCAGTAAAAAAAAAATCAGTGATTGCTAAGGACTGGGGGAGGGAGGGATGAATATGAGAGCATAGAGGATTTTTAGGGCAGTGAAACCACTCTGTATGATACTGTAATAGTATTATACATTTGCTCAAACCTATAGAATACACAACTGCAAGTGTGAACCTAATATAAACTATGGACTTCGGGTGATTATTATGTGTCAATGTAGGTTCATCAGTTGTAACAAATGTACCACTGGGAGGAATGTTGCTAATCCGGCAGGCTTTGCGTGTGTGAGGGCAGGGGGCATATGGGAAGTCTCTGTTCCTTCCTCTGAATTTAGCTATGAACCTAAAACTGTTCTTAAAAAAATAAGGTCTATTAAAAAAAAAAAAAAGTAAAAGTTCCAACATAGAGAGTTGATGAAATTATGGTATACTGGAGAAGAAACTAACATTAAAAACAATAGTAATATGGATGAAGACATTTTTAAACATAAAATGAATTATAAGGTTAAAATGGAGGGGAAAAAGGCAGATACAACAGAATTTATGTTTATTTAGGAATCCATTTTGTAAGAAAGAAGCAAACATTTTTGAATGATGGATCTGTGGGTAACTTTCTTTTCATTTTATCTGTATATTGACACTTATCTAAAGAGAGCCTTACATGGGCTTCCCTGGTGGCGCAGTGGTTGGGAGTCTGCCTGCCGATGCAGGGGACATGGGTTTGTGCCCCGGTCCGGGAAGATCCCACATGCCGCGGAGCGGCTAGGCCTGTGAGCCATGGCTGCTGAGCCTGCGCGTCCGGAGCCTGTGCTCCGCAACGGGAGAGGCCACAACAGTGAGAGGCCCGCATACCGCAAAAACAAACAAACAAACAAACAAAAATAAAGAGAGCCTTACTAATTAAGTAATTAAATTGATAAAAGAAAAAAAAAAGCCTAACAAGGATAGGGAAGAAAAATAAATCAGTATCAAACCTAGTATCACCCTAAGTGATATTCTATTTTTATTTAGCTTCTATACATCCCTTTTATTATCTGGAAAAAAAAACAACAACAGCTGTCCGGCAGCTCCTTTTCCCAAAAGGACACAGAATTTTGTGATGCCAGGGAAACCTTCTGATGAGCAAAAAGGATTTGCAACATAATTTCATATGAAAATGCAAGTGATTTACTGTGTTACCACCTGATATGGTACAGCTGAGGACACAAAGCAATGACTTCCATGTATAGGAACCTGGGTTCGAATACCCACTAGTATTTCTAAACTGTAGAGCACCTAGCCACATGACTCAGAATTACTTGCAGTGCTTCTTAAAAATGGAGCTCTGCACGGACCTGACCCTCAGGTCAAAGAGCCCTGGCATCAACAGTAACAAACATCCTCAAAGCTTGCTATGCACACTAAAATTTGAAAACCTTTGCCAGAGATTAATCATGAAGTCACTGTGATTTTTTTCAGAAATGTGGGTTCTTTATCAAAGTGCCAATCCTAACAAAGGTACATGAGGATAAAACACCATAGCACCCTTGAGATTGCTTTGAAAGATCCAAACACCAGAGAGGTGGGAGCTACTGATAACAGTTACACTCCCTTGGAGACAGAGCCTTGGCATTTTAAAGAGGACCAGAGACAGAAGGAAATGCTTCCAGGGTGAATTATCTTTGGGTAGTCCCAGATAGGAAAGATAGTATGGATCAGGGAATTCCTCTCAACCCAAACCACAGAGGAGACTGCGCAAAAAGCCAGCACCAGGCCTATGGGTGGTGAGCGTGCAGGGACATAAATCAGACTCCCAAGAATGCAGGGAATTCTTCTGATTCATCACAAGGAAAGTCTGCTTTTGCCCAAGGATGCTTTTCAGTCCCTAAGTACCTCGGGATGATAACAAGCATTGCTAAACTGCTCCTTGGAAAACTTTAAAAATGATTGACCCTATTCCTTTCCTCCCTCCAACCAATTTCTGACTGTAGGAAATGGAGACAGAATGAGAAAGTGAAGTGTCCCTTCCTCACTAAATACGAGCTTTAGTTCACATGGAGCACTCTCTGGAGTGGAATGTTCTAGCCCTGCGCTGGCCGGTAGGTAGCCACTGGTCACGTGTGGCTATTGAGCCCTTGAAATGTGGCTAGTCTGAATTGGGGTGTGCTGTCCATGTAAAATACACACTGATTTTGAAGACTTAGTGTGGAAAACAAGGATGTAAACTATCCAATTAATAATTTTTATTTGATTACATGTTGAAAAGCTATTTTGAATGTATTTGGTTAAATATATATTATGAAAATTCAATATTTCTTTGTACTTTTTTAATGTGGGTACTAGAACATCTTGAAGTACATATGTGGCTCATGTAATATTTCTATCAGACAGTGGTGCTCTAGGACAAAAAAGTAAGCAGGTGCGTCCTAGCCGAAGATGTAAGTGACAAGTAGTTACTCTCTTGCCTTTCAACTCAGTCCAAAGAGAAGCACAATTTCCATTTCAAAAACACTTCTGACTTTGGCTCAAATTGCTGAGGTTTTCCCCCTTTCTCTGGTGAAGTTCCCTGTGGGGAAATGAGAGAGACACTCTTATTTTTTTTATTTCTCAGTTCCTCAAGGCCAGAGGCCATGTTGCTTTGTGTTTTGCATGGCTCCTCACCCACTATAAATGCAAGACAAAGATTTGACCCACAATGATCACCATCTGTGCAAGCTCCCTTCTATTGTTTACACCTGGTAGTTGTTTATCAACATTTGCAGTTGTTCATTAGTGTTTAGGTTTGTAGATGAATAACTATAGCTAACTGATAAGCATTTATTGTTAATGAGAAATGGCTGAGTGAGAGATGAGACTGGAGGGTTCTGGTTAACTCTGAACAATAGATCAAAAGGCAATTTAAGCACCAGAGGACACCTGTTTTTTGCAAAGCATAGGGGAGTAAGTATACTTTTAACTAGGAAAAAAGCAGCAATGAGATTATAATTGTAAATAGAATATGCATAGTAACCACAGCAGGAGGACCTTGGTCTGAGAAGGGAATAGCTGGACAGAAGGAATTATAGATGTGAGTTTGGATTTTAGAGCTGATTAAGACGTCTCCTAAACTGGGCAAGGCTAGAGTCACTTGAGTGTTTAATTATATATTGAGCTCTTCTTGCAAAATGATAAATAGCTTGTGTATGCATCCATACATCTGCAACCTACTCCAGCACACATGTGAGTGCATGTGCACACACACACTCACACCACCCCCCTTCTATGGCTGGAAACGTCACAGTTCCCATTTTAAAAAACCCTTGTGAGAAATGTGTGAGTTTTTCAAGTATGAAGGTGAAAAAATGTAGAGAATTGTAATGTTTAATCTTGAAACATTTGTTATTCTGCCTGTACCAGTGGGTAATTTCCAAAACAAGGATTAGTTCAAATCCAAGTTTGGCCAGTTCAGGAAAATCTGAAGGTCAAAGGGAAGAGTTTGTGAAAATCACAAACACACTTTAAAGGATTAAGCAACTAGTTTGCAGTGTGCTCTGTGCCCTGTTCCTTCCCGTTCCAACCCTCTTCCCCGACTCCTACTCTCTTGGTTTTTTGTAATTTTTGTTTGTTTTTTATATTTCACAATATACTGCCAATTAGAAATAACGTATGTTTGCAAAATCTGTTCCTAAAACTTCAAATGGCTCTGGAAAATTAGGGACTATCAGACATTCACACATATGTGTAAACTTGTCCAATGACACTTGAGACCAGCTGTGCTAGAAAAATGGATGGATGGGCTATGACTGAGGGTAGGAGAGGGCAAGTAAGTTTTGAACCTTGGAGCACTTTAGCAATTCATGCAGACCTTTGAAGGTACTGTGGTGGAGAATACAGAGTATCGTGAGGGAATGGGAGCCTGGTGAGAAGGATTATCAGATACTAGGAGAGTAAGGCATCAAGTGAGGTGAGGGGGTGGATGAGAACAAACTTTACTGGTTCAGATTTTCCTATTTCACCATCCATTGGCTCAGGAGAAGGAAAAGCTATGCTTTTTTCTTCTCTTCTGCCCCTCTTATGCAAAGAGCAGACTACCTCTTATTGCTGTGAAGACGACCTCTTTCCCTAGCATTCAGATTTCAGGCTAACAAGATGAATGGTATGACTCAACTCCCAGAATACTGGGATGTATTTGCTTTTTTTGGTCTAGCCTGGAAACCTGATCACCATTTATAACATTAAATTTTCTTAAGAAAAAACAAGTATTCTCTAGTGCAAGCAGGGAAAATGGGTACAAAATGGACTTTGGGGACAAAATAATTCATAAGATATAAACTACCTATGTATATATTTTGGATAATAGTTTCATGCTTCTAATAAAATTGTCTTTAGGGCTTCCCTGGTGGCGCAGTGGTTGAGAGTCTGCCTGCCGATGCAGGGGACGTGGGTTCGTGCCCCGGTCCGGGAGGATGCCGCGGAGCGGCTGGTCCCATGAGCCATGGCCGCTGAGCCTGCGCTTCCGGAGCCTGTGCTCCGCGGCGGGAGGGGCCACAGCAGTGAGAGGCCCGCGTACCACAAAAAAAAAAAAAAAAAAAAAAAAATTGTCTTTATTACTCTTGAGATGTTAACCTATGATCCCTGAATAAGGAACAGTCTTTGTATGAAAAAAATTTCATTTCATAAAAACTCTACACATTGTCTTTTTAAGATTATTTTAATCACTATTTTGTAGACTCGTGAGTGTTTTTAAAGACAGCATGTGGGACTCTGTTCTAAGCTGCTGTGTAGTCATGCAGCCTCAGTGCTGGTGCCGTTATTCTAGAATTCTCTCTGCATTCTCTCTGATACCTACAATAGCCCCAGGCTGACTTCCTTCTCTTCTGGGTTCAAGACAACTACCCCCCTACTAAACCTATCACCAAGTTCCTCTTTCCTGTTGGAGCAAAAATGCTCAGCTCCCTGAATCCAGTCAGGAACTGGGCTCTTCTCAGCAAAGGATCTGATGCCACACTTCAGCCCAAGTTGAGTGTGATGACACATGTACTCCACTTCTAGGACCCAACAGCAGAATGAAGTCAGGAGAGGAAAATACAGAACATTGCATAGCAGTTAGAGGAGGGTTCTTCTCTTCTGCAACAAATGCAGGGGGAGGAAGATGCCAGTAACCCTTCAACAACTGGATCGGTGGGGGAAGCCCTACTTTGTAGCATTTGCAGGTTTCCATGATGTAACTACTCCACCATGACTGATTTCAAGCTACCAATGTGATGTCACTGAGTGTGGATTTGGGAAGAGAAGTGCAGCAGTAAGCCATGATGTAGTATTTCTGTCATTCAGTTTCAGGTGGAACCTCAAGATCGGATAATAGTAAAATGTAGCAATTACTAAGTGATGAGTTCTGAATATTTATCACCTTTGTTTTTAATATAATTTATTTGTAATTTATGTACTTTAATTTTTTTTTTTTTTTTTTTTTTTTTTATAAATTTTATTTATTTATTTATTTGGCTGTGTTGTGTCTTGTTTGCTGCAAATGGGCTTTCTCTAGTTGCCGAGAGTAGGCTTCTCACTGCGGTGGCTTCTCTTGTTGCAGAGCATGGGCCCTAGGTGTGTGGGCTTCAGTAGTTGTGGCTCGCGGGCTCTAGAGCGCAGGCTCAGTAGTTGTGGCACACGGGCTTAGTTGCTCCGTGGCATGTGGGATCTTCCCGGACCAGGGCACGAACCTGTGTCCCCTGCATTGGCAGGCAGATTCTTAACCACTGTGCCACCAGGGAAGCCCTGTACTTTAATTTTTAATATTAACTGTGTTTAACACCTGGCTAACAAAATTCCTGAAATTTCACAATGGGTTTTTGTGAGGCAATGTCATGGGCTCCAATGTAGAGCCACCTTGAGCAGGGGACGCTTCACCTGCACATTTTAAGAAGGGATATGCATAGTGAAAAGGCTTCCTGAAATGATGATTGTGGAGATCTGCATCTAGTATTAGGGATACGATGAAACTTACTTTAAATCCTGTATTCATCTCTGAGACATCTGGGTTTTCTTTAGAAATTCCCATCCTAGCATTGACCTTACTCAAAACTACTCAACTTGCAAAATCTAGTGGGTTTGTAGTCAGAGGTGAATTTCCAATATAGTTAACTTCACATACATATGAGGAAGGTTATACTGTTATTCAGAATTACTGTTACATGACTGGAAAGTAACAGGGTCATATTTTACTTGCTTTAACTATGTTTAGATTTAAATGAATATAATTTTCTAAAACACTAACATAAACCCCAGAGAAGAAAACCTGTCGCTTGCAGGAAAGCAAAGCCAGAATAAAGCATTCCAATATCTCCTTTTCCCCTTTAACTGGGTGGCTAGTCTTCTGACAACCCAAAATATTATCTTAGGAGCTTGAGACACAGGGAGAGGGCACAGACAACCCAAGAGAAAAGGTTACAATCACAGTTTGGTGAAGAGAAAATATTCTCACAAAGATAATGTGCCATGACATATTGTATTGAAGTGTGGCTTTCCATGAGAAATTCCACATCACAAGGTTCTCATGTAATACAGGACTAAAGTCATCCCTAATCTCCAAATCCAGTGCCTAAGTGCTAGCACAACCTGCTGTGATACAAGGCTCTTACATAAATCCTACAAGCTGTAATATTTCAGCTACAAAGGAGACTATATCTGCCAGGATAATTCCCAATGAGGAAAGTTACAAAACCGAAAAAAGTAAACAGAACTCTTTCTCTCCGAGGAACACCCAGCCCATCTTTTACTTATAGACAAGATTTTGCCACACATGAACTGCCCATTTGAGTGTTTAAGAGCCCATGCAGAGATTTGATGTTTAAAGAGAAAAAGAAAATGAAAATTGTATGACACAGTCAGTAGGGGATATTTTGAAAGCTAACTTGGGATGGTTTGTCTAAAATGTATGTATGGCCAGAGAATTTTTACCAATGGAAAGTCTGTGGAGTCTTCATCTGAGAATTCTTGATCAAGAGTGACAGGACTGCGTACCTGGAGGCAAGACGTCAGCCTTCAAAACTAGAAAGAGTCAGAATCAAGGCTTCCGCATATAATGCAGGAAGCACTCTGTATTTCTGTTTCTGTTATTCTTGAGAAGTTTCAGTTTGCTGTCTTCGGATTTTTGATCCTGTCTATATCTTCTAATCAGATGTTCAACTGCTTTAAAATTTATGTGAATATAGCATGCTGGTGTATAACACTGGTGCTGAGAGCAAGAAAGCGTTTTCTCTTATTTGGGTTTACCTAGTGTTAAGGGTTGAATTGTGTTCTCCCCTCCCCGACAACAAAAAATTCATGCGTTGAGATCCTAACCCCCAGTACCTTAGATTGTAGCCTTATTTGGAAATAGGGTCTTTACAGAGGTAATCAAGCTAAAGAGATGTCATTAGAGTGACCTCATAATCCAACATGACTGGTGTCCTTACAAAAAGTGGAAATTTAGGGGCTTCCCTGGTGGCGCAGTGGTTGAGAATCTGCCTGCTAATGCAGGGGACACGGGTTCCAGCCCTGGTCTGGGAGGATCCCACGTGCCGTGGAGCAACTAGGCCCGTGAGCCACAACTACTGAGCCTGCGCGTCTGGAGCCTGTGCTCCGCAACAATAGAGGCCGCGATAGTGAGAGGCCCGCGCACCGCGATGAAGAGTGGCCCCAGCTTGCCACAACTAGAGAAAGCCCTCGCACAGAAACAAAGACCCAACACAGCAGAAATAAATAAATAAATTAATAAACTCCTACCCCCAACATCTTAAAAAAAAAAAGTGGAAATTTGGACACAGGGACAGACACACATAGAGGGAGGATGACATGAAGAAACATGGGGAGAAGGTGGCCATCTACAAGCCAAGGAGAGAGGCCTGGAATGGATCCTTCCCTCACAACTCTCTGAAGGAACCAAACCTGCCCACACCTTGATTTTTAACTTCCAGCCTTTAGAGCTGTGAGATAATAAATTTTTGTTGTTTAAGCCACCCAGTCTGTGGTACCCTGTTAAGTATTCCTTACAAATGAATACATCTAGCGTATCCTAGAGGCCAGATAACTAGGGACAGCAGGAGTACTTCCCTTTCCCTTGGACATTCATTCTTATGGTAGTTCCCTCAACCAGCCCATTAGCATGATTAGACTTTGTCTCAAACAGTTTAAGTTGCTTTCAGGACATGATTCAATTCTCTCAGAGAGGTTACCAGACCTACGTGGGCTCACAGGAAACATCAACCATAATATCAACAAATAATAAAAACAAGTATCTGGTCAATTTGGCAATCTGTATCAAAAGCATTAAAAACCTTTATGTTCTCCTATGCTATATTTGTACTCCTAAAGATATAATCATGAATGGGCACAACTGAACTAGGATGTACATCAGTTATTGATAATATCAAAAAATTGGAAATGACTTATTCTATAATAGATGATTGATTAAATAGAAAATGATTACCTTCACATGATAAAACGTCATGCAGCCATTAAATGTAAAAAAAATGTAAAAAAAAATCAATGACATAGAAAATTCCCAAGGTATATTTTTAAATAAAATAAGCCATAAAATGATCCTGAGTTCGAAAGAGAAGGAGGGCAGGAGAAAGAAATGTTAATCTTTCTCACTTGTTTGTAGACTTATGCAAGATTTTATCACATTAAGTAGCAAGATTTTCTAAATTCTCTACAAAGAACATGAATTCCTGTTATAATTAGGAAAAAGCAAAAATTTGGGTACCAGAATTCCTAAAATAATTTCTTATGGGCATGATGTTGAGATAATTTGACCTAGTTTTTAATTTATATAAATATTTTATTTTCATATAATGCACATACATAAACTCACACAAATTATGTACAGCATGATGAATTTTCACAAAGTGAAATACCTGTATAACTCAGATAAAAAATTTGAACAATACCAGCACCCCAGAGACTTTCTTCATGCTCTTTCCTATTACTATCCCCTGAAGGTACTACTATTTTGTCTCTAACACCACCATTAGTTGCACCTGTTTCTGAATTTTATGTAATCACACCATAAACACTTTTTCAGTCAATGTTATTTTGTGAGGTTCATTCATATTCTTACATGTAGACACAACTCATACATTATCATTGCTGGATAGTCTGTAAAACTATTTCCTACAGGCCAGCTGACTGTTTCTGTAAAGAAAGTTTTATTGAAACATAGCCCTGCTCATTCATTTACATCAGTGGCTGCTTTCATGCTACAGTGGCAGAGTTGAGTAGTTGTAATAGAGATCATATGGCCCACAAAGCCTAAAGTATTTACTATGTAACCCTTTACAGAAAAAGTTTGCTGACTCTGGTTATATAGTATTAATTATGTGTCTATGCCACAATCGATTTATGCATTCTACTTTTGATGAACAATTGTGTTGTTTCTAGTTTGAGAGTATAATAGGGTTGCCAGATTTAGCAAATAAAAATACAGAACTCTCAGTTAAATTTGAATTTCAGACAAACAACAAAGAATATTTTTAATATAGGTATATCCCAAATATTGCATGGCAACCATGGGCTGAATAGCATAGCTGCGAACATTCAAATATTTGTCTTTTGGTGAATGTATGTATATACACAATTCTGTTGGGTATATTTCTAGGAGTGGATTGCTGGGCTATATAAAGTATGTGAATGTTCACTCTTAGTGGATACTAACAAAGAGTTTTCTAAAGCAGTTACACAAACTTATACTTTCACTGGCAGTGTAGGATTTAAGTTGCTTCTCATCTTTGCCAATCCTTAGTATAGTTAGTCCTTTTAATTTTAACCAATCTGATGAGTGTGTAGTAGCATCCCATTGTGGCCTTTATTTATATTTCCCTGAGGACTAATTCATTGGAGTATCTTTTCATATGTTCATTGACCATTTGGATGTTGGGGGTGGCGCGGTTGTATGTGGTGCCTATTCAAGATTTTTGGCCATTTTTCGGTTTGGCTATATGTTTTTTTTCATGGTGGCTGGTGATTTATAGTGTGAATTGCCTTAAAATGGTGAACTGGAACAATCAGATTTTTTCCCCCTCTCTCTCTTTCTCTCTTTCATTCTTTCTTTCTCCCTGGAATTTGACCTGGAAAAGATGGGGGGGGGGAGGGTAGGTTTCAGCATGGTGGGATGAAAATTCATGAGGTAAAAGTCTAGGGCAGTGGTGTCCAATAAAACTTTCTGAAGTGATGAGAATACTCTATTTCTGAGATGTCCAATACGACATCCATTAGCCTTGTGTGGCTTCATTGCTTGAAATATGGCTATTGTAACTGAGGAACTGTGCATTTACATTTTATTGAATTTTAATTAATTTAAACTTAAATAGCCACATGGGGCCATTGGTACGGGATTGAAAAGTGCAGGTCTCGAGACTTCCCTGGTGGTGCAGTGGTTAAGAATCCGCCTGCCAGTGCAGGGGACACGGGTTCGAGCCCTGGTCCGGGAAGATCCCACATGCTGCAGAGCAACTAAGCCCGTGCACCACAACTACTGAGCCTGCACTCTAGAGCCCATGAGCCACAACTACTGAGCCTGTGTGCCACAACTACTGAAGCCCATGCGCCTAGAGCCCATGCTCCGCAACAAGAGAAGCCCGCGCGCAGCAACGAAGACCCAATGCAGCCAAAAATAAATAAATAAATAAATTTATTAAAAGAAAAAAAAAAGTGCAGGTCTCATAGACAGGCTAAGGGTAAGCCAGTTATAAATAAGCTGATACAGGGATTGTAGCTAAGATAGTCAAAGAAGAATTTCTGTTTCTAAATTCCCAGAAGCTGTTCAGATGAGACTGGTCTGGAGAGACTTTGAGTGGCTGGAGCTATTTTCACATCCCCTGTTACTGTGGCCTGACGGTATTGTTACTGTTCTTAGGTTTCTATAAGATTCCATCTCGCTTGTCTTGCCCCAATGCTGGTTTTTCAGCTTTTCTGTGTTCTCAATTAAATATAGTGAAATGAATCTTTTCCAGATGCCTTTGCAGTGACTAAATTGATTTCGTTGGTTCAGAATGCTACAAAGTCTTCTCCCTCAGGAAGAACCAAATTTTACCATTAAGATCCTGACAAATTTACCAGCTTTACCTGACACCTCTTAGGGGTGGCTGCCAAGTTCACAGCACTTCTTCCTCTCTGGGAAGACTCCCAGACACACAGGGATAGGTCCTGAGTGATCATATCTGAGCCACACGATATTGTAATCTCTGCTATAGACAAGTGGTTCAAAAACTTTCATGAGTGTCAGAATAAGCTTGAGGACTTGTCAAAACAAGATTGTGCGACCCAGCCCTAAAGTTTCTTTTCCATTCGGTCTGTGGGTGGGGCCCCAGCATTTGCATTTCTAATAAGTGCTCAGGTGACGTTAATGCTGCTGATCTGGGGCCCATACTTTAAGAATCACTCCTGAGAGGGAAGGGATGTGGGAACAGATGTATATGTATGACTGATTCACTTTGTTATAAAGCAGAAACTAATAAAAAAAAAAAAAAGAAAAGAAAAAAAAAGAATCACTCCTGTAGGGCTTCCCTGGCAGCGCAGTGGTTAAGAATCCGCCTGCCAATGCAGGGGACACGGGTTTGAGCCCTGGTCCAGGAAGATCCCACATGCCGCGGAGCAACTAAGCCCGTGTGCCACAACTACTGAGCCTGAGCTCTAGAGCCTGCAAGCCACAACTACTGAGCCCACGTGCCACAACTACTGAAGCCTGTGCACCTAGAGCCCATGCTCCGCAACAAGAGAAGCCACCGCAATGAGAAGCCTGCGCACCGCAACGAAGACCCAACACAGCCAAAAATAAAATATAAATAAATTAATTAAAAAAAGAATCACTGCTGTAGATAAATGTTACAGATAGTCGCTCTGAGATGGGGTAATCAGTTTCTCTCAGGAATTTGAAATTTGGAGCAAAGAGACACAGAAGCTGAAGGCTATTAGAGCAATGCTCTGGAGAGAAGGTCCAAAACCTACCACTGTTTGGGTTCCCAGGGCTGGTCTGGCTCCTGCTCTTAGGTGGAGCCTTGGTTGTTCAACCCTTTGAATAAATCTTAATACTTTCATTATTTTGCATAAACTGGCCATAGAAAGTTTCTGCTGCTTGCCCCTAAAAGAACTTGAACTAAGACATGAGTATATTAGTTAAGTGTTCCACCACAAAAACAAAAACCATTCTAAGTATTTAAAACAGATATAATATAGGACAGGGAATTGGTCACACAGGTGATAGAAGGTCTGAGAAAACAAACATACAACAAAAGATTAGCAACAGCAGGAAGCTACCTCCACCTGTAGGCTGGAGGGGCAGTCAGAGAAGATGGCATTGACAGAGGCCAGGGTGACCTGGAAGAAGCTGGAACCACGAAGAACCAGTTCAACGGGGAAAATGCTGCTGCTGCCGGAAACATCTCCCAGTGCAATTCTGTGGAGGTAAAGCAACACCCTGGCTTCTCCCTTTCTCCTACCTCCAATCTCCCGGCAGTACCTTGCCAGGCTGTGAAGCTTGGGGAAGATGACTTGGGATACTGAGGACAGCTTGGGGCTGTGGAAGAACAAGGCATGGATAAGAAAACAAGCTGAGGACCAGCACTGTTTAATTTGGATTTCTCATTTCTTTTCCTCAAAGAACATTTTGCCAACTTACAAATTACTGAGATAATATGTGCACTGTATAATTTCTAATAATTTCTTAAGAATAAGATTTTTTATTCAACTAGGTTTTTATTAACTTGTTCCATAATTAGGGCTGACATTTCTGAGATAATCTTCAGGGGAAAATTGCAAATAATAACAAGAACTAGCACTTGTACAGTTCTTTTCAATTTGAAAAGGGTTTTTATATGTCTCACCAAATTTAATCCTAAAAAACCCTTATGAAGTAGGTTTATTGTTAGCTCCATTTGAAAAATAAGGAAACTGAAGCTCAGAGAAAATAAGCAACACGAAATAAGCAAAGTCATATTGCTTGGAAGTGGGAAAATGTCATGATCCCAAACCTGGGCTCAGCACACAACCTTAATTGTTGCAAAACACCAAGCAATAGTGTGAAAACACAGGCAGGGCTACAAACTTAAAATTCTTTCTCTGTTGATATCTCACTTCCTTCCTTATCTAAAACCCAACATCTAGAGTAAAACCTTTTAACCAGAACTGAGAGAGATTATTTTGAAAGATCAGCAAAATATCCCATGGTGCCTTTCCCCCTCCTTCACCTGTAGATGGTCAGTTAAATCTATCTTCAGTGGTTCCGTGGGTTCCTAATTAATAGGCAATGATTTTCCCCCTCCTTCACCTGTAGATGGTCAGTTAAATCTATCTTCAGTGGTTCCGTGGGTTCCTAATTAATAGGCAATGATTATGGGGAAAGACAAGGCCTTTCTTCAGATCATTCTAGAACAGCAGCCGTCCTTTAAAAAGAAAAGAAAAAAAGTAACAAAATCCTTTGACTGAGAACATAAGTTAAGCTAGACAGAATGGGTGTTTTTGATGGTGCATGAGACTACTTAGTCACCTAGAAAGAAATACACACACAATGAGTGTACGTGAATGTGTGTGTGTGTGTGTGTGTGAGAGAGAGAGAGAGAGAGAGTTTCTTTCTGTCTCCATAGAAGTTGTTAAGTTTCCTCTGGTCCCAGGTCCATGGACTGCATTTCTGATGCTGAAGAGCCATCTTTGTTTCCCTTGGTTACCAATGAAATAGTGTGCAGGGATCAGTTCAGATCCATCACGCATAACAAAATGCTTCCAGACACAATGCCTTGCTTTCAATATTTATTATCTAAATTTATATCTATTTAATAGGAAGGGCAGCTCACATGCGTACATCCACACATTTCTGTGCTTATAATCTAGTGTGTATGATGTCCTTTACATATAAAAATGAGCTATGTAACATGGCACATCCCTATAATATTAATTGCTCTAGAGAACGGAATTTCTTCTTCAGGCAGGTTTCATCCTCTCCTTCATTACCGAAGACCCAGGAGAACTTACTATAGGGTGATTTATCCTATAGGGTTACTCCTCAGAGTGTACCTCAATATTGTCATATAATTTTATCTGTAAGGCTAAGTCCTGCCTTATAAAGAATCTCCACATCCAATCTGACTCAATAAGTTTCGAGCTCACTGATTATATTTCCATCTAAAAGCTTTACACAGTTACAAAACTGGGAGAGCTTTTAGAATCATCCCAGGTCAAGTTTCTTTCTGAATATTTTCTCACAGTGAACTGCAATACATTAAGTCTACCCATTAGCTAGAATATCACTGATTGTACTCCTGATCTGTTGGCCAGTGGAACATTTGTATTGTCTAGGTTCCATTTAAGACAATATTTGGAATGGACAGAATGGCTCAGAACAGGGGAGCAACATTCAAAGTTATCTTCCTTCAGTAGAGAAAAATATGTTTGGGCTATAAGGAATTGGTTTGACAAAAGAAAAGCAGAATTCAGTACTACAATCCCTCTCTCAGCAAAACAAAGCATTTCCCTCTCCCCTGAGATCCTCTAGTTCCATGAATATTTTTCTCTTGAACCCAAGTTATTGTTGCACAAACACGTGAGAAAATAAGAGTGATAAGACTGTCACCAACAATTAGGTGGAGAGTTGTTTGAAATTTTAATTGTGAACTTTCTTTTCACAAGATGTAGTCTTCTAAGATTTTGCTAGTGGAAATGGGGGTGTGAACTGATCCTTATATGTGATTAAGACCTTGAATGCCATAATAATTTACTCTACCTTTACAACTGGAATAACTAGATGTATTGATTTTTTCTTCGTTTAAAAAGACACCTAGAGATTTGCTCTCAATGTTAATTTTTCATAATATTTGGTACTCATTGACTAATGAAAAGTGCCATGCAAAAATTTTACATATTAAAAATAAAATTTTCCTGAAGGTTCAGAATTCTGCTACACACCTTTTGCTTACCTTTAAACATTATGTGTATTACAATCACAGCCCTTCTTGAACAGCACAGTGTTTTTTGGTTTAGGTCATTTAAGAAACTTGAGTGACAGTGAGGTATGTAAATTGAGAGGAGAGTGTTGTGGATTTAAAAGTACATGTATACATATACGTCATTTATTAAAACTTTAGGCAAGGATGTTGTCTTCCTGGGAGTTGAGAGCCATGAGAGCGGGAAGTCTGCTGCAGGGAAGAACAAAAGCATGGCTGCCCGATAGTATTATCTCTGCAGCAGCAGCTGGCTCCCGGACGGAGGGTTGAGGCAACTATCTAGTCTGTTACACTGCATTTTTATTAGTGACACCCTCCGTTATTCGGTCAGCTCAGCCAACTAAGCTATTCTCCGAGTTCTGGCTGGTCACCCTGACTCCATTAAATGGGAGAAGGAAAGAGAAGACAGAAGGGTAATTTGTACCAAGTGGGGCAAAGGGGGATTTCTCTCCGTCGGGGTCGGCGTCCCTCATCCTCCGGGACATGGGGGAATTCCAGGATCGTATTTAACCCATAAAACCAATGCATCCTATTAATTAGTTGCTACGCGTAGGGAAGGCAGTGAAAGGCTTCATCTTCTCTTTCCAGCTGGGGCCAGCAGAGCCCGATTGGTCAGAGCTGCCTGGCTGGTGCACACTAGCCCCGGACCCCTCTGGTCCCTCAAAGCCCACATGGGACCGAGTGGAGGTCAAGTCAAAGGGCATGACCGAAGGGTGCCTGCCCCCACTCTCGCCCGCTGAGTCCGCAGCTCGGTTTTTGAAAGACCAACACTAACACTGCAAGGCTGGAGGGCGGGGAGGGGGCGGGTCGCGGCGGGGGCGGGGCTGGGGGCGGGGACGAAGAGGCCCAGGAATGCGTCGGGAAGTGTGGTTTGAACACCCTCAGTAGCGTAGCTACCCAGGCTCTGCTTGTGGAATGTGAAATACAACTCCCAGGAGCGTGCGGGCCGTACCCGGGAGTACATGCGCAGTGAGCGCCGCATTGTATCCTATCAGGCGAGGAGAGGGTGATGTCACCTGCGAGTTGGTAACCTACGAGCGGCTGTGAAGGAAACTGTTTAACCGGATCCCATTGTACCCAGAGCGCAGAGCCGCCTTTTCAGCATGCGGGGGCTGCTCAGGTAAGGGGGACGTTCCGCGTCGCCCGCCGCACTCCTTCATTAAGTGGCACCGCGAGGTGGCGCGGGGGTGGGCGTGCTTCTTCGGGCCCGGTGCTGGGTTAGCGGCGCGCCCTCCCGCTGCCTCCCCGGAGCTCCGGGGCCAGTAGGTAAATATTAAACCCGTCCTTCAGGTTGGGTCTGGGTGGGAACAGGACCTAGACAGCTCCCGGCTGCCAAGTAGGGTTTGGGAAAATGGCTGCAAGCGCGGTACAAAGCAAGGCGAGACCGGGGGAAGGCGCCCCCGAGGACGGGGGTGCCTCCCTTCTTTCTTTCTGAGGTGCTCGGATGCCAAGAGAGCCGGCAGGGTACCACTCGCCGCCTTGCTGCTGACACCCCGGGGCTGGGGCGCTGGGGGTCGTGGCCTTGGCTGAGTGCTGCGGGCACTGCTGCTGTCGGGAGCTGCTGGTCCGGGGGGCTCCGGGAGGGACAATCCCGAGGCAGGCTTGGTAGACTCGGAGGTGTAGACCGAAGGGGAGGGACTCGTTTACTCGTTCGCGTCCCAGCAGAACCCCCACCATCCCGGGCACCCTCACCTCAAGACTCATTCGAAAGGGATGGGGTGACTGTAATTTAGGCAAAGTTGGAAGCTAAAGGTCTCAAACCAGAAAGAGGAGGGAAAGCCGCGTTGCGGAAGGAGCGAGGGGTGTTGGCGGACAGCAGCGAGGGGCGGCTGCGCAGCCTGCGGACCGGGTTCGAGGCGGCAAAGAGCGCTCCCGCCTCCCGTCCCTCTGGGTAGGACGCATCTTGGTGCCCCTTGCACTGATGGCTCCCTCAACAAAGAGCACCTGAGCTGGGACAAAGCGTCTGCACCTGAGCTGGGACGTTAGCGCTGGGCTGGGAGGTGGTAAAGAGGTAGGGAGTGTCGAATAATCTAGCGATACGACTCGCAGTGGGGCAGGAGAGCTGGATAATCGCTTTTCCCAGCTGGTGGTGAAAATCCAACTGCTTGTGATCCGCTTGGAGACGTGCGCGGCGCCTGAGAACTCTATAAAGTCCTCTGGATTTCCTTTCCCTAGCACTCTTATCCTTTCTCTTACTTGTTCATCAAACCCTTGCTAAAGGCTCTGTTCTCAAGTTGCTCGCAGCCTGCGATTGGGGTGTTCTGTCTCTTGCGCCCATAAAATATTTTAGGGGACCCAGGAATAGAATACACTCCAACCCCCGTTCCCCACCCCGCCTCCCATCTTCACCCGCAGGAGAGCATCAAGAGTAAATGCCACCCGTGACCGTTTTGCTCCTCTTGAGTTGGTAGTTTCTTGAGGCTCGAGAAGGACCTAGTGAATTGAAGCGGGATTTGCCTGCAAGATGAATCCCGTTGCCATGGCGACTCCTGCCGTCGGAATCTTAACTACTCCCACTGCTGTTTCAATTCAGTGTTGCTCTGCGGGCAGCTGGGAGGGCGTGGCCAGTAGGTGTGGTTAGATGCTCTCCCTGGGCCCAGCTGTTCTCTCCTAGTCACCGGTTTCACAGCCCCGGGCTCTCTCCATTCTCTTGTAAATAGCTTGGACACAATTTTTAGACCCCCTTCCCTCTCGCGTCCCCATACCTGGTCTCTCCACCTCCCTCCACAGAAAAAGCTGTTAAGAGCCTTTGTCCTGAGGCAAACTCTGAAAATTACAATCAAAAGATCTCCCTCCTTTCAGGCTGATCTCTCATTTCAAGAAAATGAAAACATACATTTTCCTAATAACGTATATTATAGTGCTGAAGGCAGCTTTCTCCAGGAGGGAGTTCTCCTCTGTTATGCGTGAAGAGAGCTCCCTGGCCACCAGTAAAGGTCCTCAATTTGCCCTAGGTGCAATTCACTGGAAGTTTTTAGGGACAAGTAATAACTGAAATTGAATTCTGGAAGTCACAGCTATCCCTTGTGGTTCTCATGAAAGACCCGTCTAGAGGATGCAGATCCTTGAGAGGTTTGGGATCTAGGAAACCTGGGTCCTGCTCTCGCTCTGTCATTACTGGCTTCCCCATTCTGGGGTGAACCCTCTGCCTCTGGGAACCTCAGTTATTGGTCACGTGGGAAGAGGGGCACAGCAGTTTTCCTAAAGTTGATTTTCGGTATAAAATCTTGTGACTCTAAAAAGGAGTTGTTCATTGTCTTTTATTTTTCTCAAAGAAATCTGAAGATAAGAGTTTAAGCCCAGCTTCTGACACTGTGACATCAGGTTAATATCTCTGAGCCTTACTTGTATGGCAAAATAGCCCGACTTTTCATGGTAATCCCTCAAAGTGGGCAAGGCAGCTGTATTAGTATTTATAATATTAGTTCTACTACTACTATTATCCCAGTATTTGGACTTCTGTTTATCCTTTTATCGTAGAATTGTTTAGATTTTGACTTTTTATAGATTCTTGTTGAATGCAGTTATTTGTAATTTAATTGCATTAAGAGTAATTGAATTATGCAAACATTTTGCCTACCTTCTGCTTTCATTTCATACCAAAGTGGATTATCACAGACATTGCAGTTAAGGGGGGAAGGTGTATATCTGCTAGCATCTATGCGTGTACATTCGTGTGCAGGTAAATGCTTGGGGTTGCTGAGTGCCAGGCGGTTGACATTCATCATCTTGTTTTAAGTAGGTGGTTATATCCCCACGAGGAAACAGGATCAGAAATTTCACTCACTATTTTTGTCATATAAGTTAGCACTGACTGAAATCTCCTTCAGTTATCTCCTTACTTCTGACTCCCTATAATTCTGATAACAATTCCAATGTGTGTGGGTTTTTCCCACTCTGTGAAGGTCTTTGAGAGCAGAGTCTTTGTCTTGTCTATCCCTGTCTATCCAGCATTTAAAGCAGTGTTTGGCCATTGGTAAGTATTTTATAAATATTTGTTGAATCACTACTGACTAGTAGAACCATGATTGGAGATCCAAGATCTGTATTCTTTCCACTGATAGTTTTGTCATCAGTTGTAATATTCCTCTTAGTTTTCTGTCAAGCAGTTTCATCTCAGCATAAACCAAAACTCCTGTGTAGCATGTGACGAGGTATAAACGGCCTTCCATGTGTTTGAAATAGTCGAATTGTAACTATTTGCTTTTGGAATATATTCACTCACAGAGACTTTTTCCCCCTATAATTAATTCTTAATACAATTCTTATTACCCCAAACCAGATATTTCTAGATTTCTCTCTGTTGTACTGTCCTTGGCCCAGATAACTTTCCCAGGAGGTATATGACAGGAGACCAGGGAGAGAGACCAAGGCAAAGATACCTAGGACTTTTGCCAGGCTGCCAATGGCCCCAGAGGCACCATGTGGGTAGAAGAGTGGGCAATAGCTCTCTCATTTGGGGTGGGGTTGTTCTATAAACGGGTAAGTTGTTCAGGCTGGCTGATGTGAGAGGGGAACAGGGTAAAAGACATCTGTCCAACATTTGTAGCATTCAGTTATCATCCAGTAAGTTGCATCCTGTGGGTTTTCCGAAGTGTAAATTAGTGAGGAGGTGTGATAGTAAAGAGGGTGCAGTGGGTCATGGCCTTGGGTGCTGCTTACAGGAGCTCAGTGAAGAGGTGCCAAGGAATTTGAACCCTGGCTTTCTTGCTTTGTGGACACGCCTCTGAGTGTTAAGAATTTGTGTGTGTCTGCGTGTGGTTTTATTTGAGCTACTTTGTTTAAAAGGCTGCTTTTAGTGTTGATACTGTGGTCATGAGAACAAATAAGGTGTTTACAAACAAAACATAGTTAAGACTGAAAGTGTTTCATTTTGTAAATATTTGGGGGATAGTATAAAGAGTGGCTTTGGCTTGAGAATCTTGAGGTCTTCTGTGAAATTACTTAAAAACTTACAGCTGTTGGATCAGGGGAAACAAGCTTTTCCAACAAAGTTTGGTACCACTGAGAGCCTTAGGTGTTTGGTTCAGGAAACTTCTGTGGGGCCCTCCCTGGCTTCGTGTCATGCTCCTGGTATTTCCAAGTGTTAAGTCTATCCTTACATTTCAGGAAACAAAGCAACTTTGCCAACTTAGGTTAGCAAACTTGTTGAATCTCTAGAGGGGGCACCAGTCAAAATGAAAATTCTTCAGTTTTGTGATTTTTCTTCTTTGGACAAGGAATGTGGACTACTGTCACTTATTTTGGCACCATAATTTCTAACTTGGTAATGGAAGGAATCTTTTAAGTGAATGTATATCTTAAACACTTACCGCATCAGATGATAGTGGTTTCCCTGAGAGCTCGGTTTAGAGGCAACTGCTAGCACAGGTAATATTTCAGAACTTGGTAAGGAGGGCTTTTTCTGTAGATTGGCAGGGCTGGGGGCGCAGGCTGGATTGAGGGTTGTGCTTGGAGTGGCTGAGTGGCTGATAGAGATTGGAACTGAAGGATGGATCTGAAGTGCTGCCCCTCCCCCTTCCTTCAGGCTACCACTTATTGCCTCCACCGAAAGAGGGACAGATGAAGATGAGATGCGAGTTGATTTTGGTGACCTACATTCCACTCCAGCAGACTATTTCCACAGCAAAAAAAAAACATTTACCTTTGTGTTTTCTGGCATCCTTTCCTCTGTTCCAAAAACAGAGAAATGAGCATTTCAGAGTGAGTTTGCATTCATAGTACACATATCTAAGAGTGATTTAAACGTTAAGTCCTAGGAGCATAGCAACAAGCACACAGAGCCTGAGCACCACCCCCCTCCCCTGCCCATTAATCCATTAATCTGAGGTTACCAAATATACCCTCAGCCTTGGTGAGCTTATTTTCCCTGCTGATGTTTAAGCACACCTGGTTTTTACCCCTGTCTGTGACTTTCTGCAGTAATGGCTCCCCTCATCTGGAATGAGCACTCTTCTGAGCATCTGAATTCTCCTTGTGCTCTCAGATCCAGCTTGAGTGCCATAGCTTCTGGGAAGCCTTCCCTGCCTGTCCCTCCGCTTTCACCACCACGCCGGCTCCTTGCTCCTTAGCGCCCTCAGCCTGACCACGCAAACAAACACTCATACCTAATGTGATACTAACAGTCAAGGGATGTGAGGTGCTAAGCTTGGGTCAGGCCTTTCCTAATACTTTACATGAGCTTAACTATGGACTCCTCCACAGCTGCATGAGGTAGGTACTGTTATCACCATTTTACAGCTGAGGAAACTGAGGCATGAAGAACTTAAGGAACTCACCGAGCTCAGGTCACACAGCTAGTAACTGGCAGACCCTGTTAGGGACCCAGGCTTCTAGTTCTTTACACACACCCCCCATTGCCTTGCTTCTGGTTTTCCTATATGTTATTCTTCTCTCTCCATTGAGTTGGGGGAATCACAGCTTCCTTTTTGTCTCTTGATTCTGAAACAGTGCTGGGTCAACAAGTACTGAGTTGATTAAGAGTAAAACTGCTTCTTCACTTAATGGTTTCTTAGAGTCTGATTTTCTGGAACAGAAAATGTTGTATGAGATTCAAAATGTTGCATTTGCTTATTTGAATGTTAAGAATTTTTGAACTCCCTCCCTTTTGCTTTGTGAATGATAGGCAAATTATTCGAAAAAGGAAATGCTCTTAAATGCCATCTCTGAATCTATGTGGAGTTTGTCCAGCATTAGACCCTCTTGTTAACTGAGATAACTTTTCAGTAGGTTGAATCCCTTATCTGAAGAAAGCCCTTCTCACCCAGAACAGGGCCACAGAAGCCTGTCTTGAGAGTTAAGACTCCCATAACTTTGTAGCTTCCCAACTCCCTGTTGTCTTTTAACATAAATTGTGAAAGCTCTTTTGAAAAGAAAATGAAAACTTGAGTAGTAGTCAAACACATAATCTAATACTGGGTATCCTTACATATTAAAATAAGCTTCCCCCCCCCAACCTTAGAAGAGACACTTACTTTTACAGCAGAGCAAATTTGGCACCAAATATACAATTGCAGTTCTTTTAAACCATAGCCACTATTGTGAATTAAATGTGGAAAACTAGGCAAGCAAGTTCAATTTCCAGTGTAGTTGGTGTGATTTCCTGACTTACAATAGATCTTTTACTTTTGGCTTAACACTGGACATTGTGCCACTTTGACAATATTTAATGAAGACAATTGAATAAAACACAAACTGTGTCATTTAGAGAAATAATAGGAAAGTTATGCACTAACAGCATATTGCCAGGAAAGGAAAATGATAACAAAAGACTTGTTAGCCCTTAGGCTCCTCAAACGTAATATTCATTTAACAGACATTAGTTTCAGAAGCTTTTTTAAATTCGTCTTGTTACGTTTCCTAAGTATGTCATTCACCTTTAGTAATAACCTGAGCTCATTCTGTTCTATAAATTGCACCAGGATCGGAGTTGAAGGTTCCTTGTATTTCTGCAAGGCACACAATTAGGGACACGTATTAAACTGGTCTTTGTCCTTTTCATTTCTGAAAAAAATACCTTCTGTACGATTGGCAAACATTGCCCATCTGATGGACTGTCTGAATTTAGACTTCCAAGTGTAGATAGCCTAGATCCGAGCTTTGGGCATTGTCTGGGCAATACAGATGCCCATCTTTTGTTTTTTGAGATGAGTTCTTATATTCTGGCTTATTGGCTAAGCTCAGTTTGTTAGTGACGTACAAACCAGGTCAAGGGCATGGGTTAGCTTTGCCTTGTCTTGGAGTCACCAACTGCACCTGTAATCCTAGTAACTTTTTTTTTTTTTTTTTAACTCATCATGCTCTTGGTCACAAAGGACACTAGACAGTGGAGGATAGACCCTGTGGATATATCAGTGCATAGCCATCATCACTAAGGGCAAAAGATGGTGCCATATTATAAAATGAACTGATGAAGGTCTTAGTTTTTTCAGACCCCATAAGTTAGAGGTAGGGCTTCACCAGCAGTTTGCCTAGGAACTATGTTTATGCTTCTGACAGGTGTCCTGTGAAGAGTGTGGGTCAGGACTAGGGTCAGCTTCCTAAAACATAGCCTTGGTCTTTTCCTTCCCTTTCTTGGGGGTGTGACCACAGTCATTAGTGTGTGTTTTGGTGCCCATTCTGGGCTTCACTCTTCTCCCATAAAATTCTGCAGATTTGCACCCTGGAAGAAGAGTGAAGGATCGTGCCCAATATCATTCACCAGGTTAGTTAGGTTGTTCACATGTGTCTAGGCTTAAATTTGTATTTGATTCATAGAGATTTGGTAAAACTGAGCAGTGAAATGTCTAGACAAGAGTTAAGTTAGAAACTACAGTTCTGTGACAAGAGAGTTAGACTAGGGGCCCTTCTAAATCCTGAGAATTTACTACAAAACTTATTGTAAAAAGTTAAAGGAAATGAAATGGACAAATCAAACCATTTAAAGGTCCTTGCTGCATTCTCTACTCTTGAAAGTTGGTGAAATTTTGAATATAGAAAATGTCATATGGTTTTGGCCAAGGTAAATGATTTAGGAATTAAAAAAAAAATGCTGCCACAGTTACCCCATATTAGCGGTGGCTATTTGAGTTAGGATGATGGTGGCAAAAGAAACAACAATAACATTTCTGTTTGTTTCCCATTCTCTTTGTGTGTGGCAATCTAGTTTGCATTAGAGGTTCTCCTCCCAACACCCCCCTCCCTGCTCAGCACTCAATGGTCATTCAGAGTAAAAGTCAGACAGGGTGTGGAATGAATCTTGCTGGAATTGAAGCTGATAGCTATGAGTTCAATATGTCCTCAGAAGGTTAAATGAAAGGCATGTTATTATATTTTTGTATTTTTATAATCAAGAACAGAGATTAGATTAGAAAATAGAAAACTTCTGTGACCCATTTAGGGCTTGACACTCAATGAGTAGGTGACACTTCCAACTACAGTTCCAGGAACCATGGCAAGAGACTGCCTTGCTTCATATTTTATGCTAAGGAAGTGAGTAAAAAAAAAATTTTTTTTTAAGTATATAAAATTTTTAGTTTGACCCAATTTCTTTTCTTTTCCTGTGACGGAAGGTACCTTTCTTCCATACCCCAGCTTTTCCTACTATACTCCTTGGATTGTAATTTGAGTCTGAAGGACCAGTGACCTACTTCCGTGCCAGGAGCCTGTCTGTGGGCAAAGGGAGACTGTGGTCCCCTGTGGCCAGGTTCCATACCAGGGGAGCCATACTCACCGACCTTACAAATGATCTTCCCCCTTAACCTCCTACTTAGAATAGGGAGCTGTGTGGCAGCAGAGAGGGGATGGTTTACATTTTAATTCTCCCAAGCTCAGATTGTTTTTCTGATGGAACAAGTTGGGGGAAGTAGGTAGAAGGGAGGACAGAGGGAGTTATTGGGTTTCACTTATCTTATCATTTGTTTCCCTCTGGATTGCCTTTGTTTATACAGGTCAGGAATTCCTCCAACAGAAAGTATGCATCCACACGGGGATGTTCAGATTGGGGCTTCCTTCTCCTTGTGCTCCAGTTGCTGACTTGGCTTTCCTCTCCAGCTTAATCTGAAAGGAGGGCTGGAAATATTTAACCTGCTTTAAATTTTTCTGTTATATGAAAAAGAGATCCTAAAACAACGACTTGGGGCAAATGGATTAATGATTTTTCTGACAGGGAAAGGGGATGATGCTGAGTAAGTTTAACGTATAACTTCTTTATGTTGGTCGAGAGTTTAGACGAATGTTTGACACCTTGAATAAAATCCCTTCGCCTTTTGGTTGCTGCTTGGCAATTGCACGGAGGAAAAAGAAACACCGTTTGATTTTAGGTTTAGATTTGGATGATCTTGGCAGTTCCTTTAAACTTTCCTGGGCCTCTGTTTCCTCATCTGTGAAACAATGTGAAAATTCTAAAATTTTATGAGAATGGTTTCATCTTAACATAATGACCTCACTTATATGGCACTGTGTAACGTTGATGTAATGTCCACTGAGTTTCCCTAGAATGGAGATCAGTGAGGGGGAACTCTATTTTTTCACCTTCAGAATTTCCAACATTGGTCTCTGCTCTTAGCGCAAGGTTTCTGAGACCCTGTTCTTGGCTGGAGCTAAACCCTCAAGATCTGATCTCTAATCTGCTTAACTAAACAGCTTCTAGTCACGTTCTCCAGTCCTGGGGCTTAGGAAATTCCGTAGGATATAAGTAAGGGATGAGGCTAGATGGTGTCTTTGAGTGACCATCCAGTTCTCTTTAAATTGATCATCTCTTTAAACCAGAATTTGATTACCACCATTGCCACACAGGATGGATGTAGCCAACAGTCACGTTTTATTTGGCCAACACAGTGTTCTTTTTAAAAAGGGAATGGTTTTAGTGAGCATTTACACTCTGATTTGTCACTGACCTCACAACACCCTAGTGCCTCATACACAGCCACTTTGTTTATGTGATATTTCTTTACCTCCTTGGCCCTTGAAGGCATTTGAGTTTTCAATCCCCATTTTAAACTAAATTAATTTGCAATAAGAGTCTCTTCAAACGTTTTTCCAGCACTGGGCTGGCAAATGACCCAATCCAGGGTTTCTCAGTCTCAGCATTTTAGGCATTTTAGGTGGGATGGTTCTTTGTTGTTGGGGATTGTGCTGTGCATGTATGATGCTCATTAGCATCCTGGGCCTCTACGCTCTAGATGATAGTAGCAAACTTTCCCCCAGCTGTGACAACCAATATGTCTCCAGACATTGCCAGATGTCCCCTGGCGAGCAAAATTGGGCCCAGTTGAAAGCCAGTTGACAGATTTTGGATGGCCTGGGAATTTTAAACATTGGACCAGGCTTGGATATTTAGGGGTAAATCGGAATTCATCTGGGAGACCAAGCTATCCTGCTGTTTTTATTTATTTGGGTAGTTGGTTAGAGCAAAGTGAAGGTCAGTGGATTAGACTCTTCAGGGTCACTTCTCCATTTTTCCATGACCACTGCCTGGGAGGCCAGGCATAGTTTAAGGACATGTCCCTGGTCACAACAGGGGACTCTGTGAGACACTGACGCTGGGTCAGGGCAAGCCCACCAGCCCTGGCGGGAAAACAACTTTGAAGCCCATAGCCTGTGTTGGTAGGTCAGTAAAGTTATCTGTGGATAAAGAAGATGAGGCTTTGGGGAAATAAAAGATCATCTCTGTTGTTATTATCCAACGCCAAAATGCTTTAAAAAAAGAAAAAGACATTTGCCTTTAAAATGACAGTTTATCTCAAATCAGCAGTGAGGGAAGAACTTTGAAAAGGATTAGCAGCAGACTGATGTCCCTCTTTTTTTCTCTCCCTCAAAAAAGAATGTCTGTAAAACTTGACTCAAACACTTGGGCTTTGGCAGCACTCAAACTTACCTTGTCACTCAGAGTGAGTTTCCGATCAGACTCATCTCTGGCTTCATAAACATGAGGCAGATTTGTTTGTTACAAGTTTCCTAACTTGGCCTATGCCATGGGCCATCATGGAGGATTTCAAAGTCTCGAGTTATAACTACCAAAGGTGGGAAACAAAATAAAATGGCTCCTTTTACTTGGATTTTACTTAGAATAATCAGATTAGATCCAAATTTCTATCAAGCATAGCAGAGGCAAGTGAATAACTAAGTTAAGGGGAAAATATTATATTGAGCATTTTATGGACTATCTTATAAGCTATGGAAGTGACACCTTAAAGCATCATTTGTTTATTCACTTGGCAGGTGAAGAATGTTTTGATATGGGGTGTGAGCATATCAGAATGCTGTTTTAAATTCCAGATTTTTCCCTTTGGAATATAGAACTCTTGTTTTACTAAATAAAGCTCAGGTTATCCTCTGTCTTCAGCTTCTGAAATAAACAAATTACATTGTGCAATAGGTGAAGACTCTCCCCAGTGAAAGATTCTTTGCTTTTCACTGGCAAGTAATTTCATGTTTTGCTTATTTGGATCTTGTCCACGTTTTCAAAGGAATGTTCCCAGCATCATTTATAGGAAGCAATGCTCTACAATCCCAAATCAGTTGTTCCAATATCTGTTATTCCTGCAGATCAAATCTTTTACCCTCAGCTCTTTTCTCCCCTAAATGCTGATTTTGAGTCTCAGATAGCCAGTGTTTTCCAGTACTAGAGGAAAATTTGTTAGCATGACATGGTGTTAAAGAAAGAATGACAGTTAAAAAAAAAAAAAAGCAGAATACGAGTTTTTTTTTTAAGGATGATGAAAATGTTCTAAAATTACTTATAATGGTTACCAGTTTGTAAGTATAAGAAAACCCCCTAAACTCTACATTTTAAATGAATGAATTTTATGGTGTGTGAATTATGTTGAAACAAAGCTGTTATTCCAAAAAAAAAAAAAAAAGGCTAAAAAGAATCAGACTAAGTAAAACCTTGGAAACAGAATTTTAGACCTTGGGATAATATCTTTGACTTACTTTTCTATTTCTTTTCTTCATGTACATCTCAATGTTTTCTTTAAGTAAATAGATGTATAACATGGACAAAGAATAGTTGTGATAATTCCTCAGGACCACCTGAGCCATGGGAAACTTTGTTATAATGGAATTTTGTTCTAATGGAATCTGGCTCATATTCTTCTCATACCTCCTAATTGTGAGCTAGGGCATTAAAGGATAGAAAGCTTTGCACTGTTTTATACCTGGTGTGATGATAAACTAAGGTGTTGGTGATATGTTTGGCTTAGTCACAATTTGCTTTAAACTTGCTCCATTTGATTATTTTGCAGGATTTTTCTCCTGTAGAAGCCTTCACACTGTAAAAAGCACTCAGGTGTATAATCTTGCCTGTAAAGCTAACCGTGTGTGTTGGACAAAGAATATTTCATTTATAAGGGATTATGTAGCTCAAGGTTTCTCAAATTTGGATTCATGATCCTTTGAGAAATATTGCATTAATGTTAAGTTGCTGAATGTTTAGCTACTCACTTGGTGCCACTGGGATCATAAACTCGTGTAGAGGTAGACTTTGAGGTACTGTTCAGGTATAAGGTGCTTTTCCAGACATATTAGTTTTATTGCTGCATAATGAACTACCACAAATTTCGTGGCTTAAAACACCACCAGGTCAGAAGTCTGGGCATGCTGTGGCTAGGTTCTCTGCTCAGGGTCTCTCCAGGGTAAAACTCACAGGTCAGCCAAGGCTGCAGTTCTCATCTGGGGTTAAGAGGATTCTTCCAAGCTCTCTGGTTGTTGGCAGAATTTATTTCCTTGTGACTGTAGGACTGAATACTCCTAGCTGTTGGCCAGAGACTGCTTTTAGCTTCTAGGGGCAACCTACATTTTATGCCACATGGCCTACACTGGAAGTTCACACGAGGATGTTTGGTTTCTTCTAGGATGTTTGGTTTCTTCTTCTGGGTGTCTTCTTCAATCATCCAGAGAAGTGGGTGATTTTAAGGTCTCACCTGATTTGGTCAGGCCCACCCAAGATAATCTCCGTTTGACCATATAATATAACAAAATCACAAGAGTAATAGCTCATCATACTCATAGGTTCCACTCACCCTCAAAAGGTTATGGGGCATCATTTAAAGTTCTGCCTTTCATACAAGATAACAGAAATTATGCTAATATACTGCTGATGATTATTAAGGTGAAAAATCCAAAATCCCAAAATGTATGACAATTCACAAGTATGCTTCAGGAACCGCTCTGTCTTTTTAAGATACCTCCCCCTCAGATTTATTGCTTTCCATTCCTGCTTTTCTTATTTCAAGTAGAGTGAAAATGAAGATTAAAAAAATTTTTTGTGCACACCCATTTAAAAATATGGAATGCCTCACGAACTTGCGTGTCATTCTTGCGCAGGGGCCATGCTAATCTCTGTATCCTTCCAATTTTAGTATATGTGCTGCCAAAGCGAGCACTGTATTATTTCTTTAAAATTACCAAACATTTCATCAATTTTCAAATTTACTGTTGATTTTTAAAAAGTGTTCAACTGAGAATTCCAATAAGGTTCATACACTGAAATTTTTTAAATGTCCGTTAAGCCTCCTTAAATCCCATGTAGTATTTTTCCTTGCAACTTACTTGTGAAAAGAACTGGATTATTTGTCCTATAACATTTCCTGCAGTCTGGCCCTCATGGTACAATATCTCTGTTTCCCCTTTTTCCTTTAAATTAGTTAAGATGAAAGTAATTGATGCTATGGACCTATCTGGTCACTAGAGGTAGAAAAGCTTATTTGGTAAACAGAATGTGTAGATATAGTTTACTAGATACATGTGTGTATAGATATTTAGAGATATATTTGGAAGTAGAGCAAGTATGTTAGGTTTTTCAGATTCCTGTTATTGAGAGCAGTCTAAGTGTTAGATACTTAAAGTGAGTGAATTAGTGCAGTTTAAATTCTTGTGAAAAATATACCATATACAGATTCATTAAGTGATACTTGGATTTGTTTAGTCCTTCAGCCTAAGTGTTTTTGTTAAATAGAGTTTTAGCTTCCATAAAAGGAAAAAAAATTTTTTTTTGAGGAGGAAGGTATTTCAGTGCGAGTTTTGGAAAATAACCAGATTTTTAAATTGTGAAGATCATGAAATAACTGCTTTTCTTTAATAGGACTTTGCTAGTTATTTCATATCTGTAGGCTCTCCAAAGACAAGTCCTTTGGCCTCAAAGAAGGTGATGTATATTTTAAATCCTAACCATTGGAATATTCTATTTTAAAAAATGTAACAATATTGTTTTAAGAGAACAATTTTATAAGACTGCCATTGAAGGAAAGTAGAAGAGGCTGTCTAGCTTAAATTTTATTTTGGAGGAAAAATAGTATTTGGTTGAGAAAAGTAAAAGCTTAGTTAAGAGCATAACTTAGAATGGGGCATACAAAATTTTTCTGTAAAGGGCCAGATAGTAAATACTTTAGGCTTTGTAGGCCATGCTGACCCTGTCAACTATTCAACTCTATCATTGTAGGAAAAGCAGCCACAGACAATATGTAAACAAATGGGTGTGGCAAGTTGGGAAGAACTGACATCTTGACAATATTGAGTCTTATCATGAACATGGAGTGTCTCTCCATTTATTTAATTCTTCTCTCATTTCAGTCACTAGAGTTTTGTAGTTTCCCCATATAGATCTTGTACATTTTTTGTACATGAATACCTAAGTATTTCATTTTTGGGATGCTAATGTAAATAGTGTTGTTTTTAATTTCACGTTCCACTCATTCATTGTTGGTATATAAGAAAGCAATTTACTTTTATTATTAACCTTATATCTTGCAGACTTTTTTTGTAGATAGTTTTTATCAAGTTGAGAAAGTTCTCCTCTATCCCTCGTTCACTGCAAGTTTTTATCATGCATGAGTGTTGAATTTTGTCAAATACTTTTCCTTCATCTATTGATATTATCATGTGATTTGCTTACCTGGGATAAATCCCACTTCCTTTTGGTGTATAATTCTTTATACATGTTGGGTTCAGTCTAATATTTTGTTGAGGATTTTTGCATTTATGTTCATGAGCAATATTGGTCTGTAGTTATCTTTTTTTTAATATCTTTTGTTTTGCTATTAGTGTAATGCTGGTCTCATAAAAAGAGTTAGGAAGTATTCCCTCTGCTTATATCCTCTGAAAGAGATTGTGGAGAATTGGTATAATTTTTTCCTTAAATATTTGGTAGAATTTACCAGTGAACCCATCTGGGCCTGGTGCTTTCTGTTTTAGAGGTTATTAATTATTAAACTCTCTGGTTTGGTTAGTCTTATGGCCTGTAATGCAGAAACTGATCTGTTTGTAGATAGTTGATGTTAAAAGAATAATTTTCAAAGAGTTTAAAAAGTAAGATTCTCACAATTATAAAATAAACATGTCAACAATTTTTATTTAACTTATTAATTAGTTAAGGAATCAGTAAGCTGTCAAGACCAGTTCAAAGGAGAACTTGAAGAGCATATATATGTCTGTCTGTCTGTCTATCAATCCATCCAAACAGCCACAATCAGAAGTGCTGGAATAAATTTGCTAGTGGATGCAAAACTGATTAATATCCTAAAGGGCTACACAATGTAATATTTTCTTTTATACATTTACGTAAATCAATTTTATCTCTGCCAGACAAAATCCATTTGCTTCCTTATAGATAAAAGCCATTACATTGCTGTGTGTTTTTTGCAAGTTAATTCCTACCCCTACAGAGTTGTGAAATAGTCTGGCCCAGCACATTCTCAAACTTTTCCATTTCAGGGCATTTTGACCCTATTAAATATTGAAGACTCCAATGAAATTTGTTTAATATACAAATCATATTGGAAATCAGAATTGAAACACTTTATTTATTTATTGCTTCCAACTTTTGGCTATTGTTAATAATGCTTCTATGAACATGGGTGTGCAAATATCACTTTGAGACCATGTTTCAATTTTTTTGGATATATACCCAGAGGTGGGATATACCCAGGGCCTGAATCATATGGTAGTTCTCTCTTCCCTAGCAGCTCTACCATTTTACATTCCCACCAACAAAAGTGCACATCCTTGCAATATTTATTTTCTGTTTTGTTTTTTTTTGAATCGCCATCTTAATGGGTGTGAGGTTATTAAAATTTTCAATAAACTTCTTAGATGATAGCATTTATTTCCATTTTATGTGCAGTATAGGGTAATCATTTTCCTAATGTTTTCCCATTAAAAACTATTATGAACACTTTTTTCTTTTTCAGATTTTTTTTCATAGGATATATTTCTTAAAAATGAAATAAATGAGTCAAAAGGTGTATAATTTTAAAGTTTTTTATTAAGTACCACTATTGTCCTCAAGAAAGGTTTTGCCGGTTGACGCTGAATCAGGATATTAAGATGTCTTTAATTTCATGTCTATGCTGTGAATATCATTATCTTAAAATTATCTGTGATTCAACAACTGATAAATGCTATCACATTGTATTTTAATTTGTATTTTAAAAATTTGTTAAACAGAACTTTTTTCTCTAGGCCATTTGTATTTTTCCTTTCTCAAATGGTCTATTGCCCATTTATCTATTTAAATCCCAGTGTTTTGAAGAGATCATAGAAGGGATTAATTAGCAATGCAAATATGAAGCCACCAGGACTTTTCACAAATGTATAAATAATCACGGAACCCCTTAGCAGAAAACTTAGAGATCTCAAGGTGCATTTTAAAGTGACCTGAAGTATTTCTCTGTGATTAACTGTCTCTGGCTACAGATTTGCATAATTAATTATGTTAACAAGCCCTTTCCTCATTATCTGAAGGGAAACCTTAGGTCAACTCCTGCCATTTTGTGGCCAATTTGCATTTCCTGGAGTTTGGCTCAGTGGTTTCTACTGTGTGTTTTTCTGCTGATAGTGAGACTAATGCAGAAGGCTTTTCTGAAGGCAGAGAGAACAAGGGAGATGATATGTAGTTTTTCCATTGGACTGAAGATGTTTGGAAGAATAGGAGGTAGAACAATGAAATAGTCCAAATATTATGAGGAGGGAGGCAGAAGTTTACATTAGAATGGTTTATGCGATTAAAGAAATGTTATACCCAGTTCTTTTTGTTTATATATGGTGTCGCAAAACAGATACTCAGCTGCTTAGCTAAAGTATTTAAGGCATTGCCTATACAGCACCTAATATTACAATAATGCTGTACTCATCAGTCTAATTGTCTTCATGTCGATATATCATAAATCAGTATTGTGGGAATGTGGCTTTTCTCCTACATTTAAGCACTTTAGGTTTGTTTTAATTTAAACAGAAAAAAGAAATTCTCTTCCAAGCATTGAGAGAGAGGTTCGTGTTTTGAAACTAATTTTAGATAGTTACGGTAACCCGTGATAGAATATAACGCTGTGTTTCCCAGCACATCCCGGCACATTTTAGAGAAGACCACCTATTCAGAATTATTATGGTTCTGTTGACATTTTTTCTGGAACTCTGCTTTGAGGCACTGTGGCTGTCCATCTTTGTTCAAGAAGTAACAAACAAACAAAATGCACAACATATTCTATGGAGCTTTCTCTGGTAAGGCAAGTGTTGGCAGGTAGTCCCTGTGTGTTTGTTTGGGAAACATGGTTTGACCCAGTGGCGTAGAGGTTATTATGAAAGGATTCTCTGGAGTAAGGACCAAGATCTAGGGGAGAAGGTCACTTTTGCGTTCTCCTCCTTGAAACATCAATTCATGACTTCCTAGCCTAGAAAAGGATATTTCTCCCCAGCTCATTAGTTAGTTCCTAGGCACCCTTCAGATCATAAGTGGTTTGATTCATTATAAATTGACCGATGGAACAGAATTTCTGAAAGTACCAAACCCTTTCTAAGTAAAGAATCAGACACTTCACTTGCACATTCTGTGGACAAATGACACCTCTAATGTAAAATAGACTATGAGATGTTTTGTCTTAATTTTCTATCATGTTTTATTGATTTGCAAAGGCAAAATCTTGTGAAATATCTTTAATATGAAACAGAATAGAGTTTATAAAATCTTTTATTCTGTGGCTGATAAAATCCTAGGCTAAAATTATTCAAACATACTTCTCTATCAATAGTTAATGTTTAAAAATATAGGGCATGGGGCTTCCCTGGTGGCGCAGTGGTTGAGAATCTGCCTGCTAATGCAGGGGACACGGGTTCGAGCCCTGGTCTGGGAAGATCCCACATGCCACGGAGCAACTAGGCCCGTGAGCCACAGCTACTGAGCCTGCGTGTCTGGAGCCTGTGCTCCGCAACAAGAGAGGCCGCGATAGTGAGAGGCCCGCGCACCGCGATGAAGAGTGGCCCCCGCTTGCCACAACTAGAGAAAGCCCTCGCACAGAAACGAAGACCCAACACAGCAAAAATAAATAAATTACTAAACTCCTACCCCCAACATCATCTTAAAAAAAAAAAAAAAAAAAAAAAATATAGGGCTTCCGTGGTGGTGCAGTGGTTAAGAATCCGCCTGCCAATGCAGGGCACACGGGTTCAAGCCCTGCTCCAGGAAGATCCCACATGCTGCGGAGCAACTAAGCCTGTGCGCCACAACTACTGAGCCTGCGCTCTAGAGCCTGCGAGCCACAACTACTGAGCCCGAGAGCTACAACTACTGAAACCTGCGCGCCTAGAGCCCATGTGCCTAGAGCCCACGCTCTGCAACAAGATAAGCCACCCAATGAGAAGCCCACGCAGTCAATGAAGAGTAGCCCCCACTCGCTGCAACTAGAGAAAGCCCACGTGCAGCAACAAAGACCCAACGCAGCCAAAAATAAAAATAAATAAATAAATTTAAAAATATATATATATATAAAAGACTGCTCTGTCATTTTCTGATTCAGCCATTCCCTGTTAATTCTTCTTATAAAAGTTTTGGGTGGGGGCTTCCCTGGTGGCACAGTGGTTGAGAATCTGCCTGCCAATTCAGGGGACACGGGTTCGAGCCCTGGTCTGGGAAGATCCCACATGCCGCGGAGCAACTAGGCCCGTGAGCCACAACTACTGAGCCTGCACGTCTGGAGCCTGTGCTCCACAACAGTAGAGGCTGCGATACTGAGAGGCCCGCGCATTGCAATGAAGAGTGGCCCCCGCTTGCCGCAACTAGAGAAAGCCCTCGCACAGAAACGAAGACCCAGCACAGCCAAAAATAAATAATAAATAAATAATTAAAAAAAAAGTTTTCGGTGGACTATATGATTGATAGACTCACATTTTGTAACTTTCTTTATGTAGGTTTTATTTTTAAAAGGGACTGGTCCTAAGTGGGTAAAGCTTTGACAGTTTGTAAGATGTAACATCATTAATTCTCAACTGTTACTTGGTTTGTGTTTACTGAGATTTTCAAATGTATTATTTATCTTGTTTTGTTCTTTTGAAGAAACAGTTTTAATACCTAGGCTTAAAAGTGACAAAGTATATGTCCATATTATAGCAATAATGCTATAATTTATTTAGTACAGTCATCTAGTTGAGAGGTGTGAACTTTTTTGAAGTGAGAATTTTTAAAAGTAATATCAGACAGAAAGCCTTTAAATTATCAATTGTCCCAAGGAGAACTAATACAAGTAATTAAGTCAAAGTTTCAAACCATATATTATGGCTCACATTGTATAAAACTCTCCAGCTGGGAAATGCGGATTCTTTAGCCTGCTATCTACTGTGTCATTTTGGCCCACAGTTTCTTGGGTTTCAATTTCCTCACATGTAAAATGTGAGGTTTGGATTAGCTCACCAGTTCTGTGACAGTTTTGTCTCTAGTGGCTTTTAAAGGGGTGTAACATTCACTGTCTGAGTTGACCCTAAGAGTTCTGCATCAGAAGTCAGGATGACTCCTTTTTAGATATGGCAAAATTACTGGAACGAGTAATTTGCCTAGTAATGTTTAGTGTAATGATAGAATCGGAGTTATAACTCGGGTCTCCACTACCATCACATCCTAGATGATTATCTGACACAGCCCTGGATGTCAGATACACATGTCCCTTCCCCTACCTCCTATCCCTCCACAGTTATGGCAGACAGTGTTTATCTAATGCTTATCTAATGTGACATTTCTTTCCTACCCAGCCTGGACATGGCTTCAGAATCCATCACAAAGCAATATTCTAGTAGCCACAGCTAACAGACAAGGAATTCTAACTAGTTTGACATTGTGGATAGTAGAGTCATTAAAATATAAAAGGCCACTCTAAGTTCTTTTTTAAGGAAGTTTACTTATATTGTTTAATTCAAGTGGAATATTGTTGCCTTCTTTTTAGCAGTGGTTCCCAACATGTTGGTTCCTTTTTAATTAAAAAAAAATTATAGATTCTGTATTATAGATGACCGTGAATTCAGTAACACTTTAAATGAATTTCAGTTTTATTAATCACAGTATATAAATTCATTTGGAGAAGTGGGCATACATACATATGAAACATTTACATGCTTATGAATGAAAGACCCTTTTAACACTTCCAGCCCCCTCCCTCTCCCCCACCCCATTCCCAATCCCCAGCCACCAAGAGTCAGGTATTAGAAATCATTATTCTATATTACTTTGTCTTTTATTTTCTTGGTTTTAGTTTAAGTAGGATTGAATTTTTGTTTTAAGGGACCTCATCAGTGGTTTCCATTCTGTGTGCTGTGGAGTCCCAATTCCAGGAGGTGCCTCAAGGGGAGCCCCCCTTGTCCCACAGCCCTTCCAGCTTTAACCAGCCTGTCTACTTCAAACTCTTCTATATACTGCGGTTCTCCATGAGCTTTCATTTAGATTAAGGGTTTCACAGATTTTTAAAATTGAAAACCACCGATAATCCTACCTGCCCATTTTTTACACAGTGTTTCGAGGTTACCCTATTAGTTAACACTGGAGCCAAGATAAGGACCACTGTTGTGCAGCTTGCAGGCCACTCTTCATCCCCTTACCCGAGCTGCTATTCATAGGACAGTGGAGGATGTAAGCTGATACCACCACCAGCTCTGAGTTCAGCAGATACTTATATGGAAAGAAAAATTGTTCACATTGTAATACCAGGGAACTCAAATCTATTTCCACCCTTGAATAAAAGGTTCTATGGTGTACATATTTGTAAATATTTGTCTTGTGTGGGTGTGGGCTTCTTTTACTCTTTGGGTTGGGTGGAGGGAATGGTAAGGCTTCTTTTTTTAACTTAATTTTATTTTAAAACAGTAACGAGTGATGCTTTGGACAGAAGACAGTTTCCTTTCTCTTCTTCCTGTGCTGTGCGGTGCCTTCTCCCCATGCTGTGTTTGTGGCATGTTTTACCTTGTCCTGATTTTAACCATTGTCTAAGCAGAATCTCTGGTCTCTTTCCTAGATTTTGCTGTCTATCACAGGACAACCCTGGGGCTCATTTCTCTGCATTGGTCACCTATTATCATTATTAAATCAACATGCCATCAAGATATCAGCCAAATATGATACTTAACATACCTGGTCTGGGCTACCTTTTTTTTTTTTTTTTGGCCTGGGATGTTAGTCTGAAGCTGAATGTCCCCCTAAAGCTCAGTGTGATTTTAGGACTTGCTTACTTGCTTACCTCAGCTTACCTTACACATTTGAGGCTGTAGGTGATCCAGAATAGCTGGAATAAGTGCCTGGTGACAGTTTGCAGAGGGTGCTGTGTTGATCCCAGCACCATGCCTGGGTGTGGGGTGTTAAGTGTTTTCATTCAGATTCTTCTGGGTTGGCTGCTCCCACAGACCCCTGACAGACTGCTTGCTTCCTTGCCTTCCTTGGGAAGGCCATCTCCCGAGCAGAGGTGCTTTTCTGGTAACTGTGGCAAAGCCAGCCATTTCACTTCAGTCAACAGTTTCAACCTGCTCCTTTCCCATATGTTTTAACAGGCCTGATGCTGAGAAACTGAAGTGACTTTCTCTGGACCAGTTCACTTTTTACTTAAAGTAGAAGTGCAGAATTAGGAAATAAAAGGAAGAAAGAAAAAAAACTGTCAGAGTCTTCCGTTGGAAAACTGAAACCATCTGTTGTCTTTTTGTTTTTTAATTTTGGTTTCCGCTCTGATTTTTTAAAATTAATTAATTAATTAATTTTTGGCTGCATTGGGTCTTCATTGCTGCACGTGGGCTTTTCTCTAGTTGTGGTGAGCGGGGGCTACTCTTCATTGCAGTGCGCGGGCTTCTCATTGTGGTGGCTTCTCTTGTTGCAGAGCATGTGCTCTAGGCACACGGGCTTCAGTAGTTGTGGCATGCAGGCTGTAGAGTGCAGGCTCAGTAGTTGTGGCGCACGGGCTTAGTTGCTCTGCGGCATGTGGGATTTTCCCTGACCAGGGCTTGAACCCGTGTGCCCTGCATTGGCAGGCGGATTCTTAACCACTGCACCACCAGGGAAGCCCTATCTGTTGTCTTTAACAGGAGATATTTCCCTCTCATCCGTCAGCCCTTTAACAAGTCTGTTTTCTTTCAGAATAAGCTAGGATGGCTTACTGCAAGTTCATTGCCCACCTAAGGGAAGACTGTATGAGAGCTTTAGTTACCATAGCTCATCACCAATGCACTAGAGGCTCACCAGATTCCCTTGTGGGGGGTCAGTGAGAGCGTGGTGAGTAACATGATGAGTTTGAAGGGCCCTCAAAGTATATACAAAGTTAATGTGCTTTGGTGGAAATGGTTCATTCATCGTAACTTCATTTTCTTCTCAAGGCAAATTGGGATCTCGGAGGTGTTAAAATGTCCACCAGTCATATCTGTGTCGCTGGAATTATTGATTAATTTGCTGTAATCACATATAGAGTGACTGCTGTTTCAGGTAAAAAGAGTAGGAATGTAACCTGAAGGATTATTATCCAGAAACTGTTTCTTAAAGGCATCCGTAGAAATCTGAGTAAATCTGTAGTCTAGTTAACTGTAATGTGTCAATATCAATTTCCTGGGTTTGATAATGTATCATAGTTATGTAAGATATTACCAATGGGGAAAGCAGGGGACTTTTCTCTCCTTCTTCTTCTTCTTTTTTTGTTTCCAATTTCTTATGCATCTAAGGTTATGGCAAGATTGAAAAGTTAAAAGAAAAATACCCTGAGAAGAATTACCATTCCAGGTGAGACACTTCACTTCAGATCTGTTATCTTTCATTCCTTCCTTCTTCCCTCCCTTCCCCCTCCCTCCCTCCTTCCTTCCCTCCTTCCTTCCCTCCTTCCCTCCTTCCCTCCTTCCCTCCTTCCCTCCTTCCCTTCCTCCCTCCTTCTTTCCTCAGCTTTACTGGGATATATTTCACATATATAAATCACTTATTTTAGAGTACAGTTAATTGGTTTTTTTCACAGTTCATTGTTTATCCACAGAGTTGTGTAACCATCCCCACAATCTAATCCTAGAACATTTTCAACTCTCCAGAAAGGAACTCCATAGGCATTAGCAGTCATCTGTGTACCTTTCCTTCCCCCACCCCCATCTTCATCCCAGGCAACCATTAATCTGCTTTCTGTCTGTATGGATCGGCTTCTTCTGGACATTTAATATAAATGGGGTCATAAAATATGTGGTCTTGTGTGACTGGCTTCTTTCATTTAGTATAATGTTTTCAAGACTTCATCCATGTCATAGCATATATCAGGACTTAATTCTTTTTTATTGCCAAATAATATTCCATTTTATGGATACACCACATTTGTATATTCATGGACATTTAGGCTATTTCCATTCTGTGGTTATTATGAACAATGCTTCTGTCAGCATTCATGTATAAGTTTTTGTGTGAACATATGTTTTCAGTTCTCTTGGGTAAATACCTAAATATGAAATTGCTAGGTCATACGGAGACTCTATGCTTAACATTTTGAGGAACTGCCAAACTGTTTTCCAAAGGGGCTGTGCCATTTTATATTCCTACCGGCAGTGAATGAAGGTTCCAGTTTTCCGCAGCTCAGGTGTTTCTTTAACACTTTTGTTTTTGTTGTGTTTACTAAATGTTTCCTCTTGTCTTGGTGGGTGTAAGAGTAGGGAGCTGAATGGTAACTTTGGAGGAAATGAAACAAATGAAAATGAAATAAATTATTTTCAGATAGGCTGAATGTAGTTCTGGAAGCCTTTCAGCCCCTAGCCTATAAACCTTCCTGTTTGACTGGATATGACATTACCAGGAATTTTACTGTCCTGCTTTTATTCTCCCTGAAGAGAGAAAAGAAATACGTCTTTTCCTCAGCTAGATATGGAAGGTTCAAACAAACATAAAGGACCCCTGAGTTATTAACAATTCCATGGGAGCATGTACTTGGTCTATGCCCAGACTAGTTTCTCTAAAATCATTCTCTTGGTGCTTCCTCTGTGCTGTTCTCCACCGGAGTGTAACACAAGGGCTGAATCAAGGTTTGTTGAGTTGGTATTTGGAAAAGAGGCGATGACTGGATGCTGGTCAGCTGGCTCGGGCTGTTGACAGGCCTACCCCAGATGGGGATTTCTGCAGGCTGCAGCCTCTCAGTTGTTACAGACCTGTACCAGTCAGTGGTGTTTGCATTTGCCCTGTCCGAGCTAAGGGTAACAAGCCCTTTCATAATCCACCAGGGCAGTGAGCAGGCAAGTCCAGAGATCTTGAAAATGGCCCAGGACACCAGCCAAAGACAAGATCCCAGCTCCTTTGCCCTGTCTGGCTGACTTCGGGAGTAGGCAGGGAAGGGAACAACAAGAAATGTCGTTTCTTAGTTCTGGTATGTAGATCTGAGAACTCCCACTATCTTGGTTACATTTTGGTCATATATTGGCAGTAAGCAATCAGATTGTTTTGACTGCTGAAACCAAACTGTAACAAAGACTCGCCTCTTATGACCACCTTTCTCAGGTTCCCCCCCGCCTTTTTTTTTTTTCCAGAAAAGGTTATATTTTTTTAATTCAAGTAACTGCAAAGCTAGAAGCTAGAGGGGGCCCCAGCCTGGGACAAATAATGGCTACCCCCTCCCCTGCCGTTTATCTTCTTGCAGAGCAGAACTTTATGAATGATGGTTGCAAGGGTAGATTCCCTACAGATTTTCATTAACACACTCATTGTGCGCCTCTGTCACTCTCCTTTTGGGTGGGGCTCACTACACACAGGTAGTGTCTAGAAGGTGAGTGTTTGTCCCTAGGGCCTCTCCAGGCCTGTTTTAGCTGGCAGTCTCCTCCTTGAGCACTCTCGAGCCATACCTCCTTTGACTTCCCAGAGTCCCTCCCTGAAATGCCTTGCCCAAATCAGGAGAAGACCCCATGTTCCTTTATCCTCTCCATTAAAAACTGTCCATCTCAGGCACATTCTTCCAACATCCTGTATTACCTCTGTCAAATCAATATCTTGCTTCCATTAAAATGATGTTGGGGGTATGAATGTATATGTGTAAGTGTGGGTATGTGGTTTTTGGACAGCTGTCTATGTATTACAACCATGCAAATGTCTACCCATTTTATTAAGCCTATATGTCATAGATTAGGCAAAAAAATTTTTTTAAGTACATCCATTTCAGGGGTCAATTTCACATCTCCATGAAGCATTAGAATACTTTAATGTTAGAGTAACAGTTGATGTATTTTCTGTTAGCTAGCCCATTGTGTAATTTCTGTAGTAATTAATGATCTGGCTTAATGACTTCAGTTGGAGCTATAAAAAATGAGTTTATATACAATACATATATATTTGTTTTGACTTGTTTTTGGCCCAGCCAATGCTTTGACTGGATTCAGAGTTTATAATGCCTTCCCAAACTCCCCCAGATAGGAGTTTCCAGCAGTTAAAATTTTTTTAAAACAGATCTTTGATATACATTAGTTCATCTCACATTGTGTTTGACTTGGTCTTGGGAGAAAGAGAAGTGTCTAAAAAAAGGCTGCCTCATGCAGGTAGGGGGTGGAAACCTGGCTCTTCCTAATCTGTATATGTGCCTTTTTTGTTACTGACCACAGTGGACCCAGAGAGGCAGCCTGTGTGACATGCCAGGCCTCAGGACCAGCTCCCTGGGAACGTGTTTGACCGATTTCTAAGGTAGTAGGGATTGATCAACCATCAGTCACCATAGCACTTCATACAGCTACCTTCATCTTCAGTAGTGCGAGTGGATTTATCTGCATTATAGCTTATCCACAGAACATCATCCTTTTATCTCTTTGTGACATTTTCACCTTTGATGGACTTCTGCCTGTATCAGTGTGGCTTATAACTGTAGTTATGAGTGGAAGTCTGAGATCCGATTCTTCTAAATAAACATGTCCTGTGCTGTCCAGTAAAGTAGTGACCAGCTCTATTGGCTATTGATAAGCAGGTGTGAAACATAACAAAAGAACAAAGAAGGCTTCCTTGGTGGTGTAGTGGTTGAGAGTCTGCCTGCCGATGCAGGGGACACGGGTTCGTGCCCCGGTCTGGGAGGATCCCGCATGCCGCGGAGCGGCTGGGCCCGTGAGCCATGGCCGCTGGGCCTGTGCGTCCGGAGCCTGTGCTCCGCAACGGGAGAGGCCACAACAGTGAGAGGCCCGCGTACCACAAACAAAAAAAAAGAACAATGTAAAGCCACTTCTGTAAGAAGAACTGAAAGTGCTCTTGCTTGTCCCAGAAGACAGCATAGAACAAGGACCAGGATGCTCCCACAGCATGCCGGCGGTCTCCCCAGGGGCTTATGCCACAAACTGGCTAAGTGCTATGGAGTAAGTTTTTCCAGCCTGCAGAAAAGATCATTTAAAAGAAAAAACAACCGAAAACAAAACAAAACACCAAACTCCCACAACCTCACCTACAAAGTTTCTGAAGATAGGCTGGTGATAGGGGTGGTAGTGGAGTCTGTTAAGTTCCTCTTCAGCATTACACACTTGGCCTAAGTTTGGAGAAGAATTTAGTTATAATTTTGATGTAGGCACCATCGCTACCAAATGCCAACATTAAAAAAACACAGTTACAGTAGCCACATTTCAGACCCTCGTTAGCCACATGTGGCTAGTGGCTACTGTGTCGGACATTGCAGAGATAGAACATATCCATTGTCACAGAAGGTTGGCTGTTGGCTTCTTTTTAGTCCACAGTAAGTTTGTATGCAGACTATTATATAATACTCTTTCCTCCAAGAGTAAAACTCAGACTAAAGTCTAGGAAATTGGAATTTCTGCTTGCCAGAACTGGACCTTAGATCTACCTAAGACTTAGTGCCAATGTCTTTTATATGTTTGTGAATATATAAACATACAAGGTTTGGTTTGACCATGAACTTGGCTGTGATGCATTCTGATTCATCCTGTCCTTACTTACTCTGGCTTCTTGTTCTCAGGATCCTGCCTTTCTAGTATTCCTTTGGTGCCCACTCCTTTGCCTCAGGGACTGTGGTACTGCATTTAGCCATGCCTTTATTCATTCTTAACTATGGTCTAACATCTTGCTCCAAATGTGTACACTTACCTTGTCTGGGTGTTAGCCATAGATTGTGTTTGGACCCAAGAGTGGTTCCTGCTATGGATTTTCCAGAATGGCATCCATTGTCAATCACTGAACCACAAGGAAAAGTATTGTCTTCACTTAATTTCTTGATTTTAAGCATTTGACCAAAGTTTCAAGGCCTCTCCTCCTGAGATTTTGTTTTACCAGAAGCTTCTGGCAGGAGATAGAATGATGAGGAAGAGATTCATGGAAGTCAGAGAATCGGTGTCTCTCTCCTTTAAATGTTATGGAACGTAACTAAATTGTAAGCTCTTGAAAGGCAAAAGCAATATATTTTACTTTATCACCTATATTTAACCTGAAGTACTTAACCTATAGTAGTTAAACTATAATTGGCTGATTGATTAACTCTAGAGCAGACGTGCTCAATGTGGTTTTTTGTTTGTTTTAATTTTTAACATTTAAAGGTGCTAAAATTGAATATTCTCTATTGAAAATAAGCTTGCCTAGTTTTGAACAATGAACTAGTTTATTACATGGTTTCCTCTTGAACCACACTCATTATTGCTTCCAACAATACTTACTGTGAATGTTAGTGATAATTAATAGCTCTCTTGATGAAACCAAAAAATGAATGTGGTTAGTGAGGCAACACTGATGAAACAATGTTTTTTCCTCTAACACAAAATAGGACTTGGGCTCCGTTCTTTGCCTTTGCTTCCTCCCTGCACCTTATTCCACAGATTTGTATAGCCCCATTTATTCCATTAGGCAGTGAGGACCCCTGGAACTAAATAGAATACAGCTCTAGGATTCTGGATGCAGTAGAATGCTGGGTGTGTTGGGCAGATATCTTGATCTGAGCCTATCCTCGGGTCGGCTTTGCCACTACTAGCTCTGAGTCTGGGGAGTTTTGCTCTAATTTCCCTTTTGATAAAATTAGTATTATGATGCCTGGCTTCCCTGTCTACTTAGAGGCGGCTTGAGAAGATCAAAGGAGAAAGAGTACATGGAATCATTTTGCACAGTAGTATAAAATGTAAGATCTTGCTACTAAAAGAGTAATACATTACTCATGTATATCTGTGCATTGATATTTATACTCATTGAACCCTCTTACTTATGTGTCAAGAAACTCAAGCTTTATGACATTGGGGCAACTAAGAACAGCTGCAAGGAATCTAATGGAATATATGCCAAAATATATTTTTGCTGCCTGTGGATGATTTTTTTTTTTTTTTTTTGCATTTGAAAGGTCAACTTGGTACCTCTTATTATTTTCAAGTAGTTTGAGAATGGAGTGCAGGACATTTTCCTCTGGAATCCATTTGGTAGACTGTTCCCTGGAACATTCAACTAAGTAGAGGGGGATTGAACTGATGTCTACTTCCTTGTGTGCTGTTCTCTGGGCTGACTTGGTTTGCACCTCTGTAAGATCATAGAGAAGGCACCAAGTAGCACCAAAGTGGCTATTTCTCTGTTCTTTTTCTTTCAGCTGATGCATCAGAATTATTTTGATTGCAAGCAAAAGAAATTAAACTTAAGCCAAAAAAAAGAATTTGCCAGAAGAATATGGGGTAGCCCTAATGAAAGCTGGAAAGCACAGGTGGCTCTGGAGATTTAGAATTCCAAGGAGAAAGTCTACTTGGCCTATTTTAGGCCTTTGCTCAGCATTGGCACATTTTTGGCAGGATTGGAGGGGTGGGGACGAGACACCAGGAGTGTAAGGAGCAAGGGTGGGTCATTCCCTATCAAATTGGTGTGCTAGACGGGCAAAAGTAACAGTAGATTTCAGCAGGTTCTCAGTTCTCTGAAATTAGGGGCCAACTTAACATGCTCTCTCCATGTATCTGCCAGCCTGGGTTAAATCTCCCTTCCCCTTTTATTAACAAGAGAAGTAGAGGTTGAGAAAGATTAAAGAGGGAAGGATCTTCACTGCTGGGCACCACAGTGCACACCCAGGACTATGGAATGGGTGGTCCTTACCTCTCCAAAGGCAGGCACTCTTATATAGTGCAGTGGGATCCTTTGGTACTCCATTATTATTTTTTTCTTTTTTGCTTTACCATTGTAGTTATATAATTTTAAATAGTGGGGAGAAAAGAAGTAAGGCTGTTACCTCAACTGGGGGCAGCATGGAGCATAGACCCTGGTTCTAATAGATACCCTTTAAATATTTTTTGAAGAAGTGCTGGAATTACAACATATTTTGGCCTTTCTTACCATATTCTTCTTCTTCTTTCTTTTTTTAATCTTAAGAGACGGAAAACACCCTACCAGTGATACTGAAATCTTTTAAATTTGTGGCATGATAGGAAAATGTAATTACAGTGTCGACATTCTGTCATCCTCTATTCATCATTCTTCATGGAAACAAAATAATTACAGTGGTTCTCACTGACACAATTCCAAGGAGCTAATGGTTTCCCATGACATAAGTTGGATATTAAGATATTTTACCTAGAGATAATATCAGCGTCTCATAGAATTTAGACATGACATTCTTGCCCAGCATCGTTCTGTGTCCCCCTCCCCTTCCCCCCACTTAGAAGAGAAAACTAAAGGAAGGAGAAATTGCATGTTTACTATTGGTTGAAAATGGTTTAGAGCATCACTTGATTTGATGATATCTGGAAATTCACTTAACTCAAACTGTTTTGTCTTCCCACACATTTTGAACGGATGCTAAAAGGGAAATAACTCTGTAGAAGCAGAAGGGTTATTTTTAGATTGCACTCCTATATTTGGGCTTCATTACTCAAATTTTTTTCCCCAGGGCCGGGGTCATATTTATGTGTACTGTGCTTGATGGCTTTTCCTTATTCTTCTCTTTGCCCAGAACCACCTGGAAGCCAGCACGCACTGTACACGTCAGTCTGTAATCTGAATAAGCCATGTGTCTTCCTTGCCTACCTCTTCCTTCCACCCTTCCCCCGAGTGTTGCAGATCAAAAGGTTACTTGTTTCAGATTTACCTCTGGTTTCAAGTAATTTATTTCTCCAGTGACCCTCCCTTGGTAGAACGAATGCTCTCCATTTTTTTCCCCCTGAATTCTCAAACACCTTAATTTTCAATTGATTTTTTTTAAGTTATATGATATTTAGAAAATGTTAGAGACGTAGTCTAATGAATTCCTTTTTTATGAGGATTTGACTGAATATATATTTGTAGCTCTGATTAGCCAGCAAGTATTGAAACTAAGAAGCTTAGTTTAGTGGGCTGATTTGTAAGATGTCCTCTGTGGGTGTTTCCTCTGTGTGTGTCATTTTGCACAAGGTTATACGTCAGCAGTGGAAGGTATTGATTTAGCATGTTTGCCAAAGACACTCCTGGTTTTCACTGAGCAGGGGATGCTTTTTGTAATTTGGTTTCCATTACATTTGGAGGAGATCTTCCTGACACCAGTGTATCATTTAGTGTTTTTTTGTTGTTGTTGTTGAGTTTGATTTAGAAATTCACTTCACATGGTTCTTAAAGAGAGATAAAACCAAGATTTAAAATATACAAATAAGATTAAAAGGAAGACCCAGATTTACTTGTAATTTGTCCTGGCCCTTTTTATATTCATTCTGCTTTCAATTTTGAAGTAAATACAGTTGAAATATTTCTCCATTCATTTACTGTGTAACAGGTGGTCAACAGTGTAGTCCTAAGTTCTAACAACTTGGTAAAAGTAAATAGGTTGTATAAAACCTGCTTGATATACTTCTTAGTTGAAATTCAAAGGAATGAGGCTTCCCCCACCCTGTGGGTCGGCTTCTGTTCTTAGCAAGCTCTCAGAGGCTCTTTGGGGAAGCCATGGCTCTGGATGGTATTTCCATCCTGATGGGTGGCCAGGGCTATTTTCCTGCCTATAAATAGTTCACTGGGTTGCAATGAATGCCAAATAAGTTTCTCTCCACAAAACCCATTTTAAGAGTAGAATGTTTGAAATAATGGAACAGTGATAGCACTGTCAACTTACCCGTGTAAACCTTAGTTCATTTTAAATTCAAGGCCTGTCATTAGCTCTCTTTCCCTTACAAATGGAATTTCAGCTGTGATGCAGACAAAGCAAACCACATGACAAGTCCATTGTTTCTCTATGAAACAGTGGGTATCTGGGTGAGCCTTTTGCCATTTCCTTACAGATAGGTCCCCACAGGTGGCCATAGTGGAACTTGACTCATGGAGCCTTTGCCAACTGGAGGTGTGACTAGGGTAGCACAGAGACTGGTGTAACTGGAAACAAACATTGCAGCTGAGCAAGCAGGGCAATGGTGATGGTGGTGATGGTGGTGGTGTGGTGGACAGGGACACTTAGAGGCGTTTTCTTACAAACAGGGGTCCCCTTACCCAGGGAGGCAGTAGTGTTCCACAGGATACCATCGGACCTCTTCCTGGGCCTGGGTTTCTTTCTATCCAAGCAAATTAAACACTTAAAAAACAAAAAAGATATTAATTAAATTGACCATTTGAATTTAAGAAACATTGTTACATGGCACGTGGGACTCCTTTCATCATCCTGTTGTCAGAATTGTAAATTTTCTCTTGAACAACTGTATACTTGCTGTCAGCATGTCTTTTGCTGCTTACAGTGATGTAGAGGTTAAGGCGGATTAAATTCAAATGTTTTAGCAGGTGGGTAATGTAACTCAGCGTGGGAAGGAAAGCAGTTATTCATTTTGCATATTAAGCACACAAGAATATTCCTTTCCACTCGTCTCCCATTTTTCTTCAGACACGTGGCACACGTGGTCTGTTTTCCCACTTTTGATAGAAATGCAAGTGCGGGAATTATTTTACCATCCTCCCAATTAAGTGCAAGTGATAATGATGAAAAATGGCAACTGACTCCTGGCCTTGGTGTTGGAGAAAGAGTAGGGAGTGGTGGGGCCTTGGCAAGCTTGTGCATCAAATTGCTGCTGCTTGAGAATGAAAGTCCTATGTTAATAGAATGCCCAACTATTTGACAATTAATAAAACCACAGTTTTTAAAATAAATTTATTGGGGCTTCCCTGGTGGTGCAGCGGTTGGGAGTCTGCCTGCCGATGCAGGGGACGCAGGTTCGTGCCCCGGTCCGGGAGGATCCCCCGTGCCACGGAGCAGCTGGGCCCATGAGCTGTGGCCGCTGGGCCTGCGCGTCCGGAGCCTGTGCTCCTCAACGGGAGAGGCCACAGAAGTGAGGGGCCCGTGTACCACACACACACACACACACACACACACACACACACACAAAATCAATAAATTTATTTGATTTTTGGCTGCATTGGGTCTTCGTTGCGGGGCGCGGGCTTTTCTCTGGTTGTGGCGAGCGGGGGTACTCTTCGTTGTGGTGTGCGGGCTTTTCATTGCGGTCACTTCTCTTGTTGCAGAGCAGGGGCTCTAGGCGTGCAGGCTTCAGTAGTTGTGGCTCTCGGGCTCTAGAGCGCAGGCTCAGTGGTTGTGGCGCACGGGCTTAGTTGCTCTGCAGCATGTGGGATCTTCCCTGACCAGGGCTTGAACCCGTGTCCCCTGAATTGGCAGGCGGATTCTTAACACCTGCGCCACCAGGGAAGCCCCAAATTACATTTTAAAACATTATTATTATTTTATTTTATTTTATTTTATTTATTTATTTTTTTTGCGGTACGTGGGCCTCACTGTTGTGGCCTCTTCGGTTGCAGAGCACAGGCTCCAGACGCGCAGGCTCAGCGGCCATGGCTCACGGGCCCAGCCGCTCTGCGTCATGTGGGATCTTTCCGGACCTGGCCACGAACCTGTGTCCCCTGCATTGGCAGGCGGACTCTCAACCACTGCGCCACCAGGGAAGCCCCCTAAAAACATTATTTTTTAAGGAGGCTGTTTGTTCTAATGATTAAGAGTTTGGCTCTGGAGCCAGATAGCCAGGGTTCAAATCTCAGCCATGCCATTTATTAGCTGTGTGACCTTGGACAGTTATACTTAATCCTTGAGCCCCAGATCGTCACTGAAAAATAATGCCAATTATAAAAACCTCGTTATAGGCTTATGGTTAGAACTTGATGAGAAAGTCCATTAGAAGAACTCAGTGCCTGACCTGTATATGGTAGTTAAGTGCTTAACAAACACCAGCTGCTACTATATTATTAGTCAACACTGAGTGGGTCTACGAAAGTGCTTGAATGAACCACCAATATTCAACTTGTGTTTAAGAGCACAGGCTTTGGAGCCAGCCAGCTTTGAATCTAGGTGCTACCATGTACTAGCTGAGTATCTTTGGGCAACTTATGTGACGCTTCTGAGCCTTTGTTTTTAATCAGTTGTAAGTGTGGCACAGTAGTACCAACTTCCGGGCTTAATGAGGGTTCATTGAGGTAAGGCATGTGAAGTGATTGGCTCATTTGATAAATATACTATTTATTGAGCACTTGGTAAAGTCTCCACCAGCCTTAGGGTTAGTATTGTTTTATCCCCACTTTACAGGGGAGGAAACTGATTGCAAGTTAATTCCTTTGGGAAGTTGTGCACTGGCTTTTCTCCAGCAGTGCTTCTGGAAGGTTCACGCTCCTGCATACATTTTCCCATTGTTCTTCCATAGCCTGTTCAGCTGTGCTCATGAACATCCAGACCTGTCACCTCACAGCGTTCAGCATGAAGAAAGCTTGTTCTGCAGATCTGTGCATTGTCACGTCTTAGGAAAGCCAGTTGAATGTCATATCGCTAGAATATTTCATAACTACTCATTCTTCATAAATTTACATTGTTCACTGAGAGTCATGTTTTTTTTTTATGAATATGTTGAAGTCCTAACTCTTAATTAATTTATTTATTTTTGCTGTGTTGCGTCTTCGTTTCTGTGCGAGGGCTTTCTCTAGTTGTGGCAAGCGGGGGCCACTCTTCATCGCAGTGCACGTGCCTCTCACTATCGTGGCCTCTCTTGTTGCGGAGCACAGGCTCCAGATGCGCAGGCTCAGTAGTTGTGGCTCACAGGCCTAGTTGCTCCGCGGCATGTGGGATCCTCCCAGACCAGGGCTCGAACCTGGGTCCCCTGCATTAGCGGGCAGATTCTCAACCACTGCACCACCAGGGAAGCCCAGAGTCATGGTTTTATCAGAGCACCTCTGACTTGGCCTTTCTTCTGAATGCTCTTGATTTCTTTTATTCTTGGATCTAAAAGTAGAAAGTTGTCTTTTCAGATTCGTAAATTGTCTGAAAAATTGGGGGAAAAGGGCATTGACAAAGGAGACTGATTTGGTAGCTGTTTACAAACATATTGAAGCTCTCTACCCTTGAAACAGCCCTCCATTTAGTTTGGAGATGGTAGACCAAACCATATGGTACATCTTTACAGGCTTTCGAGGAATACTGCATTTTGTCCAAACCAGCTAACTGCTTTGAAAGATTTCTGTTGGGACATGTACACAGCTGGTATGCAGAGGTGACAAGGAAGCAGAACTCACTTCTTCCAATGAATAGCCTGGTAGACTTAGGAAAATAGGCTTAATTATGCTTAATAGTGGGAAATTCCCTTTCTTAAAAAAAAAAAGTCCCATTTGAAATGACATAAAATTGTCTTTACAAAGAGGAAGGCAGTCAGTTTTTTTTCAGGGAGTGGGTAATCATTTCCTTAGCAGAAACTCTCTAACAAAGTGTTCTTTCTTGAGCTTCTAGGCATTTGAAGCTTCAGGTAATTTTCAGCAGATCGAAAGAAAGAATTTGCGGCAAAATAGAATTGCCAAAGCAATGCTTTCACTATGATTAGTTTTCTATCTAGTCATGTTTTTTAGTAGCTAAGGACCTGAAGATGGAAATTTCTTAGAATCATGATTCTGCTCATTACTCATCACACATGGTCTGGTCCCTGCTGAGCCCTTTGTCCTCGCCTTGTGCCTCTTCCTCTTGTCCACCGTGCTGCAGGCACATCAGCCACCTTTTTGTTTGTCAAGTGGCTTCGCATTTCCTCCCCTCCAGCCTTTGCTGTTCTCCCTGCCTGGGACAGTCTTTCTTTAGATTTTTGCCTGGCTGGCTTCTTCTCGTCATTCAAATATCAGTTCCAAAGGCATATCCTCAGCTGTCATCTTCATGACTTTGCATCTTCTAAGGAATCACTGCCTCTTCAGAATCCTTGGCCACTCTCTCTAAATATCCTGTTTTATCTATCTGAAATTAGAGTACTTATGTTTGTCTCCTCTCAATAGAATATGATCTCCATGAAGATGAGGGTCACATCTTTCTGGTTCATTGATGGGTCTCGAGCACCTAGAACAGTCTCCAAAGGTGCTCAGTATATGCTTATTAAATGAATTTATTTATTTATTTATTTATTTATTCATTCATTCATTTATTTATTTATTTTTGCGGTACGCGGGCCTCTCCCGTTGCGGGGCACAGGCTCTGGACGTGCAGGCCCAGCGGCCATGTCCCACGGGCCCAGCCGCTCCGCAGCATGTGGGATTCTCCCGGACCGGGGCACGAACCCGTGCCCCCTGCATTGGCAGGTGGACTCCCAACCACTGCGCCACCAGGGAAGCCCTGAATTTATTTTTAATATAAGTGTTTTTGAAAACCTCCCCCAAATTCTTTTGTTTCATGTGATTATTATATACCAGAGGTCAGCAAACTTTTTCTGTAAGGTGTTAGTAAATGTTCTAGGTTTGGGGGCCCAAAATACCTCCCTGGCAACTACTCAGGAAGCAGCCATAGCCAGTCTGTAGACATGGGTGTCGCTGTGACCCAGTAAAACTTTACAAAAACTGTTGGGGAGGGGAGGGGTGCCGCATTTGACCTCTGGGTCCATCCCTCATGTAGGGTCTATCAGTTTTAACCTACACATTCTGGAATGTATGTGAAAGAGTGTGGGATTTGAAGAATAGCTGTCTTAATCAGAGGCTCAGTTCAGCTGGTGTACAACAAGGAAAGTGTGAACATCTATTCCTGTTACGTTAGAGGGAACGTGTAGTGAAAATTATCTGTAGCATGATAGGAACATTCCAAAAGAGAGATATCCCATATGTATGTGGTGGAATACACATTAGAGAGTGTTGTGACAGAAGAGTTAACTACTGATCTAGCATTGCGGTGGAAATACCAGGAGAAATATTTATAAGAATTAGAAGTTGAAAAAGTTTATTTTGACCACCTCTGGCTCACCTAAGCCAATACAGGATTTAGTTGAGGCTAATGCAGCAAATTTAGAAAATGGATTGATGGGAAATTAAGGAGCACTTGATGTACTTTTCTTCTGGAGGAGGAATAAACTCAAGGATACCTAAATGCCATCAAGCATACTTTAGAAAACTTGACTCTATAAAACGTTTTGTACCAGGATTGACACAGGCTCTGTTGTCTCTAATAAGACACTACCACATGGCTGAGTGCTCCTAGAAGCTGAGGAGACTGTTAGTCCCTGGACTTTCTCCCTCCTTCCCACACTGCTCCCCAAGGCAGGAACCAGCTGGTCAGTGGGAAGTGTCTCTGAACTGGCTCATTCAGTTATTTGAAGGATCACAGATTCACAAGTGATATGCCACATAATTTGCCTGTGGAGCTGGTTTCTAGTTTTCTTTGAAAGTGTTTAAAAGAATGCAATCAAAGTTGACTCATTCTACTAAGTAGAGTGTAAATTGATAAAATTTCAAACAATGTTTAAAACAACATCATTATAAACCAGAAACATTCATACAGGTTTTTTGTTTGTTTGTTAGTTTGTTTTTAATTTTGGTAAAAAACACAGTCATACAGGATTTTGAGATTCATTTGCTAGGTCAGGCTGTCTGGTAATCAAGAATTTATTTAGAATAACTCCTTGAGTCTTACTTAATTGCTGTGTCTTAAATTAGTGTGTGGCCTTGAGGAAGTCTTTTAATTTCCCAAAGCCTCAGTATCTCTAAAATGAAGATGATCTCTCAAGCCTCTTTTATAATCTGGGGTGATTTTTAGTTGAGCACATATGCCAGCTCCAGTTTTGCTGGAACTGGGAAAATTAGTGAAGCCCATATATCCCTTTGAAGCTATGAGCATGCTTTTAGGTGATACATTCACAACTTGCTTCTCCTTTAAAACAAAATGGTCTGTTTGGAATGACTTGTGAGGATATAACTGACAATTTTGCAGAGTAGGCTATTTGTTCTTTATGTTGTAATCTTTCCATCCGTGGACACGAAGGCTACTTAGAGAGAAATATTGGAAGTACAAATAATTCATATTCTTAACATAATGGCTCAGGTCCTAGTAAGGTGAGTCTCTTGGTTGTCTTTTATCAGTTTTGTCTGTCTGTTTTATGAGATGCCTTTATGACCTTGTGACTGAGAGAAAGCTCAGAGGGGTCCAGCAGGACCCCTGTCCTCAGCTAGATGGCTGTGACAGACCCATATGGAACCCAGAGTTTCTCAGGATGTCTCTCTACAGGGAGCAGGCAGCTGGTGTTTGTAGCCCCTTCCTTCTGTTCTGCTAAGATGTAACAGTTTTCTGAAGGCCCATTCATATTTCATCTGTTTCAAACGTTTCTGAGGTCATCCTAATTAGGAAGTGCAGTTTATGTCCTCTGAATCCCTATACTTAATACCTCTTTTGTGGCATTTACATTTAGTGCTGTGTGTTTTGCTGTGTTCATCAGTCTCTGTTAAGACTGTAAGCTCCTGAATGACTGGAACCAAGTGTGATTTCTCTCACTGTCTCCCACCCTATCGAGACAGTCATGGGTATAGTTTTTCCTTCCCCTGTGTTCTCATCGCACATCTGCAGGGCAGCCTCTCCCTTTTATCTACTTGACTTCTAAAAGGCACAGAGGATGGCGTGTTCAGTTTTGTATTCCTGATCCTTCATATATAACCCCTGACAAATAGCTGCTTAATGGAAGAGGGAGTAAAGCTGCAGTTGACCCAATAAAACACTGGAATATCTACATTTATATGATTTTTGCTGATCTAGACACCTCCTGGAAGTATAATGTATTAGCCTCTAAAACATCGAATGTGTTGATGACACATAGTAATCTATTTCACACATAATTTATATGATGTTTCTTCCATCAGAGCCTTTTAGTGAAAGAGCCTCAGGCTACTTTATGAGATGATTCTAGGATGGGCAGGATGGCAGTGCAGAATACTGGGAAAAGGAGGCCTGAATTCAAGTCCCTGCTTTGTTGCTTCGGAGTATTTTGACCTTGTGGAGGTCACGTTAGTGCTCAAAGAAGTTTCTCATCTGTGAAGTAGAAATAAAGACAATATCTGATTGCCTGTGCCTCTCTCTTCCTCTCTCAGGAAAAATTTGTTGGGAAAATCAAATGATACAGTGCATACATGAGTACTTAGAAAACCATAAATTAGTTTACGAAGGGACTATACTCTTACATATTATAAAGGAAGGTTACACCCTATGGTTTTAACACTTAGATTTTTTGTGATTCTATGAAATAAGTAATCCAACCTATAATTAGGACAGTTGGCTATAGGGTCCTCAAGTTCTACCTGTTACACCCAAGTCCTGCCAAAAGGATGGTAATACCCAATTAGTTAAACACAGTTTCCTTATTGCCTTGCTAGTTCTTTTTCTAGGTAGAAAAAGAGAGAGCGATAACTAATGAATTGTATGCCCAGCGCAGAACACTAAATTTTACTCACCACCTCTTGCCTTTTCCAGTTTCTCCAGTCTCTTTCTCATCGCCCGCAATGGGTTTGATACCTTTCCCTGTGACACTTTCTTTTGCAGGCTCAATGGTAGACTTTTCAGATTCTTGACACTTTTCTTCAATTTTGCCTTGTTGTATGCTTTTTTTCCCTCCCTGCCCTTGTTATATTCCTTCTCTGCCACACAGCTTCTCTCTCAAACTCTACTTCTGGGAACAGAGTTAGAGATGAATGGCTAAAATCTTGGATTGTGGCCTGTCTTTGAGAAAGAGAAAGACTGGTGGTGATTTCTGAATGCTCCCTGTCTAGCAATGATGATGACTTTTACATTCTAGTAACTATGTCTTTTTAGCACTGTATATACCAAAACTTCTATTACTTCCCAGCTTCAAGGAGCAAGTCCCCCATAGGCTTATTTAAGATTCCTGGAAAGTCAGCCTTGTAAAATTTGTTTCCAAAATAGGAATCCTTTGAGAAAAGAGGTGTTACATTAGTCATACTGATTTGTGAGCAGCAAAATCTTTAGAGCCTTCTTTAAAATGAGACATTTGTGTTTGGATTTGTGGCTTGATTGTTAGGTTGACTATTAGGTTGATTCCTGGAAAATAATAATAGTAGCTTGAAAGAGTTTATGGTTTGAGGGGGTGTGGTATGTAGAAAGAGAATGGGCTTTGACGTGAGACAGGCAGGGTTTAAACCCTGGCTGACATCTCCTAGTTCTATGGAGACTGTTCATATCTTTCTTTATTATAAAACTGTGATACCTACTTCCCAACATGACTATAAAAATGAGCTGAAATGATGCACATTGATGTCACACATGATCTCTGACACTTGGGAGGCACTCAGTAAGTGGCTGTTTCCATCTCATTTAGTCAAGTGGAGCATGAATCAGTGTTCTTTGCATTGTTTAGGGACAGAAATCCCAGTTAAAATGGCCTAAGGGGGAAAAAAAAACCTTCATTGAATCACGCAATGGGAAGTTCAAAGGATATTTGAGTTGAAGCTCAGCTGGATCTAGTAGTTAAATGATGTCATGAAAGCTTCCCTGTCTCCCTAGCCCCCTTGTCCCATCTCTCATTTCTGCTTTTGTCTATGCTGGCTTCATTCTTGGGCAGTTTCCAACACATGGTGGAAAAAGCAGCTATTGTAAATTCCAGGGGTAAATGGTCCTTATATCTCGCGATTCCAGGAAAAAGAGAGCAACCCTCTCATCTGCAGCATCCATCCACATAAAAACCTCTGGTCTTCTTTGTGTTATGTGCCCATCCTAGATCAGTCACTCAGTCCAGGGGGTGGAGTGCCTTGATTGGCCAAGACAGTGCCATGTGCCCACCTCTACAGATGGAGAGGCAGGACCACTTGGTTGATTACTCCATTAGAATCATATGAGAAGGAGATGAAGAAGTTCCCAAAGATGTGCGAGGTAGACAGATAGGTTAGAGACATGCCCATTAGGGGTAGTGATCGAGTAGATGTCCCAAAGACAGACACAATGTACTCAAATTTTACTCTGTACCTGTGTGTGCATGCACGTGCATGTGCTTTAAGGACTCCTTCAGTGTGTTTTGGTTGTGTGTTACTTTAAACTAGAGTTCTTGGGCTGAGGCCCATGTGGTGAGCTACAGGGGATCTGGTTCCTGCCTGAAATCACGTACAACATTTTGTGTATATGAACAAAGAAAATTTTTTACTGTTGCACAACATGTTCTCTCCAGTAAAGTTAATAGGGGTGTTTTACTTTAAAGACTCTGCAAAATCTCTGGCTTGTCCTCTGCAAAATGTTGGGAAAACTTTAGGGAAGGTCCTTTCACAACTTTTTGGAAGATCAGCCATAGATTCATTCTCTTAGGGTTCTGCCATTTCCTATTGCTTCCAGTGGAACCTTTATCTTGTATGACATTTACCAAAAAGGATGACATTGATTTCTGAGACTTTGCTAAAATTATCTGTGCTTTGTAAGGTTTAGAACCAGTTAATTTTGTGGGAGGTTTTATGTTTGTAGTTGATAGCTTACCAATTGTGGTGCATGCTGGTATAAACAGTGGGTAGAAGAAGCTAGCTGTTTAGGATTTCTCCTTGTTTCTCAGGCATAAGGAGCTTCTACACTGTACTACCATGTTTCTTCTCAGTTATAGAATCATAGACAGGAGAGAGACTTCTCTGTTTTATTGGAGCCAATTCAAAAATTGGAACCAGAAGGAAGAGTTCCCTACTTCCTCTAATTATATTCTTTAGCTTCTCAAAGATCAAAACAATGGCTTACCCAGCAATGGGTGGAAACAGTGGGGCTATTGCACTTCTTTCCATTTTTAGAGGGATAAATCAGGTAGTCTTGGTTCTTGATTTGGGTTCTTTATGTGTAGACGTTTATATTAATCCTAGATCTAGAGCTTATTTCTTCCAGCTTTCTTAAATCATGAACTTCCCTTCCTCAAAATTAATTGTTTTCTATATGGGGATTTGACCCTCTGAGGATTAAATGGCTCAAATGGCAGGAAAAATATGCGTCTAAAATGGATCCTCTGGTTCACTTCATCGGATGTTAGAACTGGAAGTGATCTTAAGGATTCTTATCCTACCTCTTTAAGGATGAACTAAGGCTCCAACAGGCTAAATAACCAGGGTCACAGAGCAACTTAAGGGGCAGAGCTGGGATTAAGTCTAGGTCTCCCCTCAGACTAGTATCTTTTTTCTCCCTCAGGTATCCTCACAGTTTTCTCAGACAAAATTTTAACAAATTATCTCCAGAGCATTGTTTTCCTTATGACACAGCTCAAGTATGAACTTGGAGGGCAAGAACCAAATTGGTCCTTTTTATCATCATATGCCTGGTAGTAGCATTAATTAGTAGTAGCAGTAGTAGTATAATAATAGTAATAATAATGATACTAAAAAATACATCTATAAGAGCTTACTATGGCCAGTCATTATTCTTTGTATTTTACATATATTTACTTATTTAATCCGAACATCAACCCTGTGGGCTGGCTACTATTATTATTTTTATTTTTCAGATGAGCAAACTGAGGCCCAGACATATAGAGCTTAGAAATATGCACAGAAAGCACTCAGTAAATATTTGCTGAACCCTCGAAATTTCCAAAGTGCTTTTGTTGTCATTATATAATGTGATGACAGTTCAAGGGAGAGTGTCATTCTGAGGGAATAGTAGCCCGGACAGCGTAAGGAGCCTGACTGAGGTTAGGGGGATAGTTAGTAGTAGACTTGGGAACTGCTTTGATCCTGACCTTCTGACCCTGTTGTTGTCATCGGTGGATTTCTACAAAAGCACATCCTACAGGTCAGTGGCTCGGGAATCTCTGAGGTAGCGTCTGGTTTTCTGTTTACCCCCAGTTTGGCCATTTCCAGCGTTCTGCATTGCTCTGTGTGGATCCACATTTCTATCTGGTATCAATTTCTTTCTGCCTGAAGGACTTCCTTTAAAGAGTGTTGGCCTTTGTTCTGGCACACAGTTAAGTTCCTTGGGATCATTGAGATCCTTTTGAGGTTGCTTTTAAGCTTTTTCCAGAGCAGCCTGAGTCTAGGACCCTTTTGGAGACTCTTCCTGATGTTTTATGTAGTTTGATCTCTTTCTCTTCAGGCTGGTGGGAATGCAAATCATTCCCAGCCCTGTGTGGATCCTAGGTCCATGTGCAAAGCAGTACTCAGCTGAAGATTTGAGGGGACCCCTCTGCAGATTTCCAGAGCACTAGCTGCCTCAGCCTCCCTGAACTTTATCTCTGACTCTGCATCTCAGCAAGACCCCTGAACTTGGCTTGGGTTTCCTCTTCTTGCACTACTGCCTGGAGTAAGGTGGGGAGACAGCAGGGCTCACCTCACCTGGAATTTCCTTCTCTCCGTTTCATGTATTTTGTCCATCTTTGTAGTTATCTGTAGTGCAATTCCCATAGCAGTTAATCCTTCACGGACAGAAATGGGAGTCCAGTGTCTTGTTTGAAGTTCTGTATGTTAGCCTCTCATGGGTAACTCTACATCCCCTGTTTCTCCAGAACACACACATCACCCTCTGCTTCCTTTTCCTTCCTCTCCTGGGTGCTCCATATTCCAGGGGACATGGAAGTTACTAGTAAAAAACGAATTGCTATTTGAAGCAGGCAAGATATTTGTTCTTGCCTCTCAAACATGGGCTGACAAATTGGCCACTCCCTCCACTCACTCACCATCTGTCTTCTCTGAGCCAGAGTCTGGAATGTTGCAATGGCTTGAGCAGCCAGGACTCAGGCGTGCCTGTGAACTAGCTCTGCAAGGGCAAGGTGCACATCTGCTTTGTTCATGCTTGTATCCCAACGCAGAACAGGGGAGTGGGCACACCCTAGGTCCATGAATGAATGAACAAAAATGTATAAATGATCACACATGCAGAATTGTGAATTTGGGATTGGTGTGTACCTGTGTGGGGAGGCGTGGTCCTTGACTACCTGTGAATTGTCTATGTGGAAAAACCAGTTTGACGTGTGTGTGTGTGTGTGTGTGTGTGTGTGTGTGTGTGTGTAGGTTGATTATCTGTGGGCATCTCTGTGCTGGTGGCTTTTCCAGTATGAGCTAGTATGGTTGTTAACCAGCATGTTTTTCCACAAAGGAGCTGCCTGTTACCTTACACTTGTGAGGTGGGACGGTGGAGGGGGAGTAACCACGGAGGAGCCAGTAGCCAGCTTAGCAAGAGCGCTGACCACGGCTCTGGTTACTGCTGATGAATAGGAGGGAGATCTAACAAAAACAGGCTGTCTTGGTTGATTACTTTCATGGAATGGAGAGTGATACCTGTAAGGTAAACGCCGATTTTAGGAGAAAAAAAAGAGACGTGGGGTGCAGGGGAAAGGTGATGGTATGTCTGTAGCCATCATGAATAAGTAAGGGTTAAGCATTTTTCTGTCATGTCTTCAAGTGGATTGAATGATCCCTTGAAATGCAAAGGCTAACTTTCTGGACTAATTTGAGATCTCTTTTAATGTTATACTGCCTCTTGTTTTGGCATTAATGTTCTCATCCTTCTTTAAAAAGTAGTTACCGGGGCTTCCCTGGTGGCGCAGTGGTTGAGAGTCCGCCTGCCAATGCAGGGGACACAGGTTCGTGCCCTGGTCCGGGAAGATCCCACATACCACGGAGCGGCTAGTCCCGTGAGCCATGGCCGCTGAGCCTGCGCGTCCGGAGCCTGTGCTCCGCAACGGGAGAGGCCACAACAGTGAGAGGCCCGCGTACCGCAAAAAAAAAAAAAAAAAAAAAAAAAAAGTAGTTACCAATGTTTGCCTTCATCTTCTAGGGATCGGCTGTTATGCCTCCATGGGTGCCCTTTTGTAATTTATTCTTTCCATGACTGTATTCGCTTGCTTATTTAAGGTTGGTTAGAAGCCATGAATGTAACAGGATACACTGTACTGCTCTTTCAATAGCTTTAGAACTGGGCTTTAGGAGGTAGGGTTTTGGATTACTAAGCAAATTCTTTCCTTTTGGATCAAATTTGCCAATAAATACCTAACAAAAAATTCCTTAATTAGACACCTCTAGTTTCTTAGGTAATGTTCCTGGACCTGCCTTCTGGAGAGTATATGTTCTAAAGATAAAGGTAGCAATATTTACTTCCGAAGCAAAAAATATATTGGGTTTAAGAAGATTCTGAATTGTACAATTTTGGTGAAAGTGAACAGCTATGCATTCTGTTGCTATGGTGATTAGATGCAACTGCAATGATATACAGCCTTGTCTTTGGTAGTTTCCTCTTCACTCCCCCCACCATTCTAAATTAATTATAAGTTTAAAGGAAAAAAGTCATTGCTCATATTGGTGTTTTACAGTTGAACAGATTGTTTTCATTTTGAGAACTAACAATTGTAGGGGTGGGTGTGGTGAAATGGAAAAGTGCAGAAATGAAAGCATTCTGTGAACCAGAGCCAGAGCATAGATATTCATTGACAGTGGGCTGCAGTCCCAAAAGGACGAAAAGAGACACTTAAGGACTCATGGCTTATCTCTTTGATTAACCAAGATACTGAATGGATGTAAAGGGAATTGAAAGTGCCTGGCATGTTAAAGAAGATTGATAACAGAGAGTTATTTAATTTTTAAAAAGACGAGTTTACAAACAAATATTGCTAAACCTTTCTAAACTTTCAGAAACAGCTTGATAATTAAGGTGAAAAAATGTAGTCCAAGCCCATACTTAAAAAAAGAAAAAAAAATACATTAGAAGGAACTAAATGCAAGCAAGATCCCTTCCTTCTCCAACCTCCATGTTATTCTCCAGGAGGAGCCACTCTTCCTTGGCCTTTTGTATCTGCTATTTTGTCACATGCTCAACAATTTCTTTGCATATTTAAATAAGTATATCCTTCTTACGTTTATGGTGTACCATGGTTATTATGCAAATTGGACTTTTAATTTAATATACTTTAGACCTCTGAACATCAGAAAAGATGGTTCATTCTTTATAATGGCTGTATGGTATTTCATTACACAGAAGTACCCTAAATCATTTAACCAGTCTTGTATTGATAGCTTCCCATATTTAGCCACATGATATCTTTTGGCTGTTTAGCAATATTCCTCAGAATATGAAGTCCAGGGGCTTCCCTGGTGGCGCAGTGGTTGCGAGTCCGCCTGCCGCTGCAGGGGACGTGGGTTCGTGCCCCGGTCTGGGAGGATCCCACATGCCACGGAGTGGCTGGGCCCGTGAGCCATGGCTGCTGAGCCTGCGCGTCCGGAGCCTGTGCTCCACAACGGGAGAGGCCACAGCAGTGAGAAGCCTGCGTACCGCAAAAAAAAAAAAAAAAAAAAAAAGAATATGAAGTCCAAATATGAACCCTAGTCCAACTACTCCAGGTGTGGTAAGTGAGTCAAAGTAACAATTTAAAACAGAGCTTTTCTTATCTCATTTAGAACAGATTTTGCAAGACAGGCAGTCTCTTTAGTGTCTAGTCTTCTTAAGTTACCCAATAAGGCAATTACTGCTCTCACCCAATTATATAGAAAATTACAGAGTTGGGTGGAGTGGGCACATTGGATAGTATCAGCTTCCTTCACACTTTCCTTTTGATGATGGTGAAAGGACTTTTTTTTGGCCTGGCTTTAAATCAAGAGTATGGTAATCCATGTATAGTAATTAATGATGAAAATTTAGTAAGGATCCTTCCTCACTATTTGTTTGGCTCCTGCAGTTTCAGAATTGTTTATAAGGCTATGTGAATAACTTCCCAAGGATACTTACCACATGGAGAGAAATCACCAATGAGAAAACACACTCTTTATTGTAGCTGCTGGTAATTTCTATTTGGGTTGACTGTTAGCTTTGTTGAATGAAAAGAGATGATATATGTTTATCAATTCATCCACTCAACGCATGTGCTCTTTTGTCCTTGGTGTGTGCCCACTTAGCTCTCACAACTTTACATTTTCCCCCATCCTCAAGGTCTATTCATTGCTTTGATCGTGTACAGGTTAGGCAGTTTTGAAGTGTGTATTAAAAGGAAAACACTCTGTTTTCTTGAGAGCACGTGCTTCATCTTTGTACTTCTTCAAGGCTCTACTTTTTTTTTTTTTTTTTTTTTTTTTTGCGGTACATGGGCCTCTCACTGTTGTGGCCTCTCCCGTTGTGGAGCACAGGCTCCGGACGCGCAGGCTCAGCGGCCATGGCTCACGGTCCCAGCCGCTCTGCGGCATGCGGGATCCTCCCGGACAGGGGCACGAACCCACGTCCTTTGCATCGGCAGGCAAACTCTCAACCACTGCGCCACCAGGGAAGCCCCAAGGCTCTACTTTTGTATGAGTTCTGAGCACCCAGAAATGGCATCATTATCCAGTTCTCCCCAGGCCAGCTGGGATTTCTGGAAGTGACTTGGAACTCAATTTCCAAAGGAGCTTATTAACAGATAAGTTTCTGGTGTCTTCCATATTTTCCCATAGCTTGATAGGCGTGTTGCATTGACTGATGCTGATTTGTTCAGACCCTGTCATCATTGTCTGTGAGCTGTGCGTGCTTATGTTCTAGTGTCTTCTAACGATCTCAGAAAAATCCATTTTACTCTCCCATTTACAATAGGCTTTGGCTTCCAAAGTAATGGTAACTTTGTTTCGTTGGGACTGATACCAGTATACTGGTGATCATTTTGCCATTCTTAGAATCATTGATTTTCTTCCCAGCTGTTTGCAATGAATATTTAGTGATATTTGAAGGAATCAGGTTTCAATGGCATAAACTTTTGGGAGGTATGGCCAGGAAATAATTAGAATCTTGTCTCATAGGACTGTTGTCAGCAATCAGACCTCAATTTCATAAAATTCCTTGATAAAATCTTAATGTGGTCCTGGAAAGACCATCTCTTGCCTCATAAATTCATACAATCACCATGTTTTCATTTGGTTCTACAAGCAGTGTGATTACATTTTTATTGATAAGGAGGACCCCAAACATTTCACCTTTTAAAGATGGAACCTCAGGAACATGTACTTGAGAGAAAATTGCTGGAAAACAGCTTTAAAGTTGTTGTAGCCAAACATTTGGCATCCAAGTAAATATGGATTATGCATACCTTTTTTCAAAGTACCTAAAGGTAGAGAAGAATTTTGAAAATTGTACTGAATTTACCTTTATAAAAACACAATTTTAAAGTATAATTGATTGCATCTTAAAAACATACCAAGTACTAAATTTTCTTCATGTAAGAAAATTCATTCATGTAAGCATCCTGAAATCGCCTGTTCTGGTTATATTTGTGATGCCCTTATGATTTCTGATCCACAATAGAAGTATAATTGAAACAGAGCCAAATAAAAGGAAAAAATAATAGAACTGCCCAGCCTCTCATCTAAGCATCCTTGTGGCCATCTGAAGAACTTCCAACATAATGGCTTTAGTGAAACAGAAATTCTCCAATAATTGCCTCTTGCAACATGCAGAACTTATAACAACAAAATATTTTTTTAAAGTTTGTCATGTTGTTATCCCTATAGCTGGTACTTGCAGCCTTGGGAATATTCTTCCCCTATGTGTTCATCAAGGTTGTGTCTAGCATTACAACTGAAGTTTTTAGATTTGTTGGCTGACGTACAACAACTTTTAAATGGGTCATTTTGATGGATCTACAAATCAGTATAATATTGACAATGAAGCTGTCTGCATTTTGGGGCATGGGATTCAAGTATGAAGAAAGCAAGCTGTAATTTTAAATAAAAGAATCAGTATAATGATTAATGAGTTATTCAGGTATATACTTAGAGTTTTGATGGAGTTTTATTGAGAAGTCTTGCAAAATTTCTAGTTTCAATAGAAAACTTGCATCTGCATCATGCACTTATGAGAGTTCATCATCTACGTGAAACTATTCCAATAGGCTCCCCCAAACTTGGACACACATGGAAGTAATAGCCACCATTTATTGAGAATCTTCCATGTGCCAAGCATTTGGCTAAATACTTTAGCGACTTTACAGTTAATACTCCAATTCTGGAAACATTTCTATGCATTCACACATATAGGGGTGTAAGTGTGTGTGCGTGTGTGTGCACTTGTGTGTAGCTACAAATACGGTTTTGTTTGAGTTTTAACATAAATGGTGATAGATATGTATTATCATGCAACTTGATTTCTTTTTTTCTTTTCTTTTTCCACTCTGAATGTGTTAGATCTTCCCCTGTCAGTATCCATGGACCTAGCACATTCTTTGAAACCAGGCATAGGATTCTATAGCACTAGTTCTCAAACTTGACTACACATTGGAATCACCTGTGGAATTTGGAAAATTATCCAAGCCTGGGCCCTCAGTACTAGAGAATCTTATATGATTGGTGTGGTGTAAAGCCTGGGTATCAGAGTATGAGCACCAGTGTTTTATACTATGGGTGCCCCAACAGTTTTTAAAAGATTCCCCTTTTGAAGGACACTTAGATATTCTCTATTACAAATAATGAATCCTGTTTTCTTTCTATTACAATGTTGTAGTGCACATTCTTGTTAATATATCTCTGTGCTCATGTGTAAGTATGTCGGTAGATTAATTCCTAGGTATGGAATCTAGGAATTCTTAGATGTGGGTCAATGGGCCAGTGCATTATAAGCAACAATAGATTCTGCCAGATTGCGATACAATTGACTCCCATTCACTGGTTATTAGATGGTTCATTGTGGGGCAGAGGGTTTTTTGCTGCCTTTTTTTTTTTTTTTTTTTAACTGGTATTCTCCCTTGCCTGCCTTTTTCCCACCCCGGTTATAAAAAAGTTTGTTCAGATTTTGGAGTGTTGTACATCTATCTGAGTGCTTATGGAGGTTCCCAGCATGAAGGGAGATTGGGGAAATCTCATGTCAGAGCTTTATTTCTCTAGGTGTTTTTTTTTTTTTTTGCGGTACGCGGGCCTCTCACTGCTGTGGCCTCTTCCGTTGTGGAGCACAGGCTCTGGACGCGCAGGCTCAGCGGCCATGGCTCACGGGCCCAGCCACTCCGCGGCATTTGGGATCTTCCCGAACCGGGGCACGAACCCGTGTCCCCTGCATCGGCAGGCGGACTCTCAACCACTGCACCACCAGGGAAGCCCTCTCTAGGTGTTTTTAGTACTGTGTCTTTGGAAATTAGTTTCATAGGCTGACAGGACAGTCCTGGCTTCACTTCTAATCATTAGAGGAATGTGCATCTCTTGCAGGGCTGGGTGGTTCTGATTTAAAAGCAGCAGCTCCCAGAGCCACATGAGACCTGAACAGGTGGAGGCCAGAGTGCCTCTTTACTGCCTTTTTTCTACAGCTGAACTTGCCTTCAACGGAAGCTTTTACTATCATCTTTCCATAAGCCTCTCTTGAAAAATTATTATGTAAAATTTATAGGTAGAATTTTTATGAAGGGTAGGGTGCCTCTTCCGAAAGGAGTTTCAGCTTTCATAATGTGACTCCATCGTCTAGTCCTAGTTTTTTCTGGGTGGCTGCTCTCTCCGCCTCTTGAGCAGGACTCATTAGGAACAGCCCGAGCATAGGTGTGGTGCTGGCCTTGCCCCAGATGAGCCCCTCAGAGCAGCAGGGGTGTGGAGAGACTCGGCATCTATCTAGTAAACAGCTCACCACGCTGTAATTTGGAACCCAGGATCACCATGTACTTAGCTTTCCATAAACATTTTTCACATCTACAATGGCAAACCATGGCTGTGTTCACACTTGTTCAGACTGCTCTTTCTGAGGCAAAACTGGGAAAGCCAGTTGGTAAAACCTTGCAGTAGGTTTTCTGCCTTGGTGACCAATTCACAATTACTTTCCTGGGCAGACAAGATGCCTTCAGATGTCGAAAGGAGAATAATAAATAGATGAGATCACTGAGGAAAATGTGAAGGGGAATCAGGTTGGTGTTGCAAATGTCAGTGTCGTTGCAGTGGGTGTGCTCTGTGGTAGTTTTCGTGTAAGTGGTTGGATCGAAATATTAAACCTGTTGAATGCTTCAAAATATACAGGAAGGCTAAGTTTCTTCTTTAATGCCTTTTCCACACTGCCCCAAAACCCTCAGAGAATTTCCCACAATTTGCAGATAAGCTGACTAACCTGCAGAGCCCTTGATTTAGTGGTGACAACTGCCCTATAGAGATTAAACCAGCCTCATTCCAGGAATTTGTTCTGCTGATACACACAGGAATGTCAGGGAAAGGAATCTGGTTAACATATTTCCACCAAACAGTAGCTAACAAATATAAATCCCCCTTCCAACTCTTTTATGTAGTTCTCACTTCCCTTTGTAACGTCCACTTAAAATCTATCAAACACTTATAGAGAACTTCAGGATGCTGAAGTCTTTTTTAAAGTCACTCACCAAAAAAAAGTGTTTGAGCTGGTATTTGAACCCAGGTCATGACTCCACGGCTGCCTGTCATATTATATCTGCTCATCCGTTTTTCCCTAACTGAAAAGCTACATTTGCCATGAGAAAGATGGGAGTCTCTTAACAGTTATCAGAGAGTGAGGCTGATTTTAACCAAGAGCTTTTGTTCTACATGGTATTTTATTTTCTCCTGTTGCAATTGTAATAATCTTGGCATAAAAGTAGTTAGAAGAACATGAAAAGACGAAGGTAATCAGTGAGTTTTAAAATTTGCTTTCAGTAAACATGAAAACATATAAACCCTCTAGGCAAGTTTTTATTTCTTTATTTTCAGTCCAGAGACCTGTAGTTTACCTACGGTACCAGGCGACGGAGACGTTATTTTCCATGGAGGTTTGTGTAGAAATAGAAATTATACCTACTTGGCCTTGATAAAATATAATTATACTATTTGAGAAGGAGTAAGATTGAACAGCATCTGGTTTGGGGCTGTGAGGGTCAGCAGCAGTACTCACTTTTCCAGGGGACCACGTCTTATGGCCTCACTGGGTAGATAAGAAAAGAGTACTTGTATATTTTAGGACACCAGCAATCACCTGTAGTCTATATGCTCTGGTCCTCTGCTGATAATATTACTGGGAGGATGTGTCGTGAGTCCTCGGCCTAGAGTACCCCCCCAGTTTATCTTTTCTAAATCACACTAAATTTTGCTTGAAGATTTGGAAAACATAGTTGTTCAAATCAAGTACAGTTGACCCTCGAACAACACAGGTTTGAACTGTGAAGGTCCAGTTGTACCTGGAGTTTCCTCAACAGTAAATACTACAGTGCTACATGATCCGCACTTCGTTGCATCCTTGTTTGCAGAACCGTGGATACGGGAGGAACCGAGTATGCAGTGGGCCAACTGTAAATTACACTCAGATTTTCTACTGTGTGGAGGATCAGAGCCCTTAACCCCCTTGTTGTTCAAGGGTCAACTGTACTTATCTGCTCACCCTCTTTTCTCTCAGAATTTGCCAGAATCATTTCAGTTAGGAGGTTCAAAAAAATGCCTAATACTATGTTTCTTTTTAGACAATGTCTTTTTAATGTCATTTGCATATTCTCTGTGGATGGCACCAGAGGGTTGGCCGCTTGTTTGGGAAGGTCTGAAACCTCAAGTGTGGTCATTTCGGTGGGGAGACCTTTTAAGACGCAGCACGTTGACCTGAAGTGGTGAAGACTCTGACCTTTAGGGCTTGTTTCAGTCGGATCACCAGAGGACCAGAGCATATAGACTACAGGTGATTGCTGGTGTCCTAAAATGTACAAGTACTCTTTTCTGGTGGCTGTGCTATCTTACTGTCCTACCCTTTCTGAAAAGAGCTATTAGGTGATTCAGGAAAGTTGCATTCTTTTACATATTCGTTGAAGAACAAAACTTGGCCTCTTGGAAGAGTGAGAGCTTCGATGTGACAAAGCTGGCCGTTTGAGTGGTAGCTTCTTATGTTTGTATAACCCCCAGTTATAGGGGGTTTGTCTCAATTTGTCTTTATGTTTGGTTTTTTTGTTGTTGTTGTTTTTTTGCGGTATGCGGGCCCCTCACTGTTGTGGCCTCTCCCATTGCAGAGCACAGGCTCCGGACGCGCAGGCTCAGCGGCCATGGCTCACGGGCCCAGCCGCTCCACGGCATGTGGGATCTTCCCGGACCGGGGCACGAACCCGTGTCCCCTGCATCGGCAGGCGGACTCTCAACCACTGCGCCACCAGGGAAGCCCTCAATTTGTCTTTAAAGACTCTGAGTGGGTCCCTTAGAGTCAGGGAGGTAGAAAACTCAAAGGGGGAAAATGATTTGCATTTCTTTCAGTGTGGGTTTAAATTTGTTTATTGATTTCCCTCACAGACTAGTAACAGGCCCTCTGGCGAGATTTCGCTTTGTTTGGTGGGGAGCTCCAATGACACTTGGTTTGGCTCTTCTCCCAGATGATCTAGACTAGATGTCCTGGCTTCCAGACTGGTTTCTGTCACATGAACAGCACAAACTTCCTAACTCGAGATCTGTGTTATATTGGCTTTAGGGATTTATGCCCTAAACCCACGGTTAAAGCATTGAGTCATTGCCAGCTTTTCAGGGTAAAGACCTGGAGGTCCCCTCCTTTGCTCTTTATGTGAGGAGGGGCTATTTTCTGGCAGGAGTCCATGGCTTGGGCCTGGAACAAGCCTGTTGATTATGTGCTGGTTGAGGCTTGGCTGGCTTGAGGGTGTGCATGCACTTCATTTGGGTTCCTTCCTCCCTTATCTCGGGAGGAAGTAGGGAAGGAAGGGGACTGGTTCTGGCTTCCACTTTGCACACACCCCCACCTACACTGATGCAGGCAGACCCAGAGGAGGGAGTGTGCTTTGCTTTTGCTGTGCTGCTTACACAGTGGAGCAGGAAGTGTTTTCAGGGTGCCAGAGGCCTATTTGAATGTTTGGATTTTGGTTTCCCCGTCCATGGTGGGATGCCCTCATTGTTTTCCTCTTGTCTCAGAAAAGTCACTGGGTTGAGAGGATTGACTGCTGGGTGAATTTCCAGGAGCCACTCCAAGAAGTGCCCTATGAGAACATCCTTTGGGGACCAAGCGTGTGGGAAGGGCCGTCCCTCCACTGGACTCACTTACTGAGAAACGCCCTTTCCGTTTCCTGATGGAGAGGATGTTGAAACTTACGGGGAAAACACATTCCGTTACAGACGTTTCTCCTACAACCTTTAGACTGCAACCCATCATTTTTTAAAGCTCCAAATAGAATTTGGCATCTGGTGTTCTTGAAATGAAACCAGACATGAGGAATGTGAGATGGGAGAGAGATGGCCAAGGAAAGAAGCAAAGCAATTTTTTCTTTTCACATTCTTCTTGATAAGAGAATTCGGGTTAACATGAACATGTTGAAACCCAAGTCGTATGTCAGGGCCCTCTGCAAAATGGGAGGGAAACTGCAGCTCTGAAAACAATAGGTTCGCTAATGAAAACTGAGGGTTCTCTTAACCTTTCTCTTTAAAATTGCACTTGTGGCATAATTTTTTTTTCTTGCCCTTCTTTTTATGTCTGTGACATTGTTTCAGAAATTCCAGAGACCATTTATAATACACAATGACACTATTTGAGGGGTAAAATGATAACTGGAGAATTAAATGCGAAATACTATCTTGATTAAAATAATAGACGTGGGGCTCGACATACATGGTGCCCACTGTGTTTCGTGTGTCCGTGCAGAAATTCTCAACTGTTTAACCAAGTTGGTGGCAGGAAGGGACTCACCGTCTCCTTCTTTCCCTTCCTTCAGCATCTAAGCTGTTGTTTCCCCTGTAACCACTTTGGTTAGAGGAAGACCTTGGTAACTTAGCCAGTGAGTGTAACCCTCAGCCATCTTATAAATGTGTGCCACAAGTCCCTGATGAGCCAGTGAGGCTGATGTATGTATCAGTGCAAATCTATTTTGTCAACACGACCTTCCAGTTTCCCCCATATGTTAGGTACTGCTCATGTGTAGCTTTGTGGAAAGCAAACTTTCCATATTACGTATGTATTGTGACTTGGCATTATCAAAGGAAAAGTATTAAAGGGGGTTTTCTTGTGGACTGTTTTTGTTCTCTAGTTTTTTTGTTTGTTTGTTTGTTTTTTTACTCATCATAATCGTAAACAACATTCCCGCAAATTTGGTCCTCATTTTTTGACTGTTATCACATTGAGACTCTTGTTTGTTTTGGTAAAGAGCAATACAAATGACTCTGACTTTGAGCTAGGCCACGGATGGATTAAATTTCTGATTCTTTGCTAAGCAAAATGCACCTGCTTCAGAATCTTAAGTAGCTTTTTAATTGCTTCCTTGTGCACGGCATAGCAATAGTCATCTGTAATGCTATAGGTGGATTGGAGTTTGGGTGTCCCAGAAGCACCTTCTCCCCTCTGCAGCAGGGCCAGAAGCTGAGATGAGAAGATGTGTTCTGGTTGAAGGCCCAGCTGTCCTGGTGGAATTCGTCTTTTCCCTCAGGCCGATCTGATTGAAAAGGGGGCCAAGATGTGGAAACATCGGCTGCTGGTTTCAGTAACTACACATTTCCTCTTCAGTGGCCAAAAGGACCGACTTCACTGCTCCCTAAATGTCCCCACTAGGTGTAACCTCCCTAATCTGTGAGTTTTCTTCACCTGTTTCTCTAGCACCTAGCACTGAATCTGGCCTATTGAGGCTCAGGTATGATAGCTGAGTAAGTGAATACCTCTTGGGTGAAGTGTTCACTGAATGTAAGGAGTAGGGAAAATGTCTAAAAGATTCTATCAGCGGATTTGTTTCCAATGGAGTTTACTTGAGAATGGGTGGAAAAACCAAGTACCAGCCAGTTCGGCCAGAGAGAAATTTCTCACTGTAGGGAAGCTGCAGATACCCCCAGGATGAAGTCTGTTTGTGAGGCTACTGTCAGCATCAGAAATCTTGACAAGTGGCTAAAGAGCACTGGGCAATCTGATTGCCTTCAAATGTTTTGGCAGTTGTGAAAAACAGATCTACAGGCAACTGTGGGAAGAACACCGAGTTGCACCACCCTGAAGTTCAGAGATGAGATCATCTGTTCACTTAGGCATTTGTGCTTTTGCATTCAACAGACACTTATTGCAAATATACTGTGTGCCAGGCACTGAATGAAACTTGGTCCCTGCCTTTAGGATCTCATAGTTTAGTGGGGGAAACAGACATGAATTAAAAAAAAACCCCAAACCAAAAAAAGACTCAACTATGTATATGGTGCCGGAGGTGTGGAAAGAAATGTGTGACCATCTCTGGGACATTTAAGGGTGATAAAAGCAGCAGTATTGGAGTGGGGTCTTGACTGGTAAGTGGAAGACAGTCAGGTAAAGATGGAGAGGAGCACCTAGGCTGAGGGGACTGCAGAGGGATGGGCTCAGAGGTGCAACTGCTGCTGCGGGCATGTGTGTATGGGGCGGGCACAGGGGTGCACAGCATTTAGGGTGTGGGAGAAGAGGGTAGAAAATAAAGGAGGGTCTTTATTTGGTCCAGGCTGGGAAGTTGGACCATATCCAGGAGACACTGCAGAGCCAAGTGACATAGTCGGATTTATGACGTGCTGAGAATAAATCCCAGATTCCTCACTCCGGTGTACAAGGCCCTCGGGTCTGGGCCCCTGCCCCCTGCAACCTCATCTCTCTTAACAACACTCCCGTTACTCGCTGTGCTCCATCCCCACTAGTCTTTCTCCCCGACTCAAGTGTGCTGAGGTCCCCACCTGCCCTGGGCTTCTGCACACACTCCTGCTGCCTGGAGTCCTCTTCCCTGACACTCTGCAGAGCTGGTCCCATTTATGCATCAATCCTCACTTTAAATGCCCCCTCTCAGATCACACTATCTAAAGTAGCTCTCCCCTCCCACCAGCACCATCACCACCATTTTCTTTCATTTTCTTCTTGCATGCACCCTGTAACACTAACTAAAATCAGTAATTATGTTATAGTTTACTTGATTCTTTTACCTGCCTTTTTCAAATCAAATAAGCTCCCTAAAGACACATTCTCTTATTTTCAGCCTTTTCTCTTTAGTACCTAGCACAGTGTTTGGCACCTGATTGATACTTGATAAACATGGGACACAATGAATTAAATGGATAAATGTGATGGATTCGGGCAGCTGTTGGCAGCCTTCAGCCCGCGGGCCCACGTGGGCACACCACCTATTCTTGTATGTTCCATGAGCTAAGAATGGTTTCCACATTTTTAAATGGTTTAAAATAAATATTTGTGACATGAGAAAGTTATATAAAATTCAACTTTAGTGTCCACAAATAAAGTTTTATTGGCACACAGGCACACACCCTTGTTCACAGATGTCTGTGGCTGCTTTCATGATGTGGCAGGCTTGAGCAGTTGTGAGAGAGGCTTAATGGCTTACAAAGCCTGAGATCTTTACTATCTGGCCCTTTTCAGAAAAGCTTTGTCCACCCCTAGACTGGGGTCAGGAAGAGGAGTTAAGAAGCTGTTGTAGTCATTCAGGGGAGAGATGAAAGGAGGCTGAACTAAGCAAGCAGGTTCTCTGACCTCTGCAAACCCCACTCCCAACAATTAGGCTGTTCTGAATAAACATCTCTTTGCCTTCACCAGCAAATCAAGTCTCTCTCAAATTACTCTTCCTAATTGCCCCACTCCCTGCCAAGTCTCCTCTTAAATCTCATATGTCAAATGGGGATGATGGAAAGAAGTGATGGGTGTGAATGTGCTTCTAGAATCTTGTACACAGGCAGTTGTTGGGATCACTCATTAGTGAAGTGATAGTAGAGCAGTTAAGAGAGCTGGCCAGAAGTGCCTACTGCCACTAAGGGGTCAAGTGGGATGATTACTTTTGCTTCCTGTTTTGGTCTATATCTAGGAAACTAGGCTCTGAACAGTGGAGCTCCAAGCAAGTGCATTAAAAATGGTTGCTTGTTGGATGGAAATCTCAAAGTTTTGCCATCATCTACAGTTTAAGGATGGGCTTAGTGGAGGACCTTGTATTTGGGGTTCCACAGAGGAGCCAGAATAAAAACTTGGTCTTTGGGATTTACTGAGGCTTTTAAACACAAGTCACCTATCAAAGGCAATATTTGTCCTTATTAAAATGATTTCAATTAGGTCCTTAAATGTAATAGGCTCTATATCTTATTACCCATCTTAGAAATTAGCCAAGACCCCTTAGTATTCTTCTGTTTATAGAACTGTTGGCATATTTTTAAGACTTGAAAAGTGCTTTGGACTGATTTTTCTTACATCTTAATGTCTCCTCTGCGCCCCTCTTCTATACCGCCAGAACGTAGTGTAACTTGTGTTTAAGCGAAACAACTTGTAAAATGCAAAAGTAAAGTAATTACTCTTTATTAGTTTCTCAAATACATTGATTGCCCTCCTATATGTGTGAGGCACTGTGCAACACATGCCGTGGGCACTTTTCCCTATGGAGTTGACTCTTCAATGGGGGAAGAAAGACCCAGACCACAGATTACCGTACCTGTTGGCTGTGCATTGTAGAGGGTCTCAAAATGCTAATAGGCCCAGATCATGTTCAGATGGGTGGGTAGGTTAGCAAGACTGTCTGCCAATGAACTTGAAGGCTGAGCATGGACCGTCCGTGAGCTGGCCTTCGCCTGCCTTGTTTCCTTGACCTCATCTCCAGGCAGCCTGAGCGCTGCCTCCCCTGCCCCCTTCCACACACTTGCGCGTGCAGTCAGACCTTGACAGTAGCCTCTGAACAGTCTCTCTTCAGTTGACGGACCAGCAGTGGTAGGGTATGTGGGACACCTGAGTGGGATGTGGTTCCTGCCCTGAGGACACACACTGGAGACAAACATGAACAGTTATAGTTTAATGAGATAAGTCTTATCTCCCATCTCCTGGTGTACATCAGTGCCATTGCTGCCTACCTGCTGGTTAACAAAGTGCAAGAATTGTACACTTAGAGAAAGCCTTATAGCAATTTGACATTACTGAGATATTTGTACTGTATTTTACAAAAATACGTTTGTAGCAGATTGGTGGGAAAACCGTCCTTCACCACAGATAGTTTGAGAAGCTGGTGTGTAGATCACCATAACTTAGAAGTTTTTGATAGGAACAGTTTTGCGTACACATTTCCCCCTTCTCTGTCACATAAACAAATAATCGTATAAAGTGTTTTTTAAAAATCTTACCTCATTTTATTAATTGTGAAAGTAGTATTGTGAGAACAACTTGGAAAATACAAGAGTTTTGGGGTTTTTTAAAAGTAATCCATACAGCTGACACGAGCTAAATGATGCTCATATTTTAGTGTATTTCTCTTGTCCTTCTTTTCTGCCCATGTATCAATATATACATTTTTTTCGTACATAAATGGGACATTGTGTACCTATTTTTTATTTCATATATCATAAGTATTTGCATGTCATTAAATATTCTTTTTAATTTTTTTATTAAGTTATAGTTGATTTACTATATTATATTAGTTTCAGGTGTATAACATAGTGATTCAGAATTTTTGCAGATTATATTCCATTTATAGTTTTTTTTTTTTTTTGCGGTACGCGGGCCTCTCACTGTTGTGGCCTCTCTCGTTGCAGAGCACAGGCTCCGGACGCACAGGCCCAGCGGCCATGGCTCACGCATTTATAGTTTTTATAAAATACTGGCTATATTCCCTGTGCTGTACGATATATCCTTGTATTAAATATTCTTTTTCAAAGGATTGCATGGTGGTCTATCATCTAGTTGTACCATAATTTATTTACCCTTTTCATATAGTTCTCTATTACTAACATCTATTTTATGCCCTTGTTTATTTGCTCTTATAGCTTTGTTCTTGCATCCCTTGTTTCAAAGCTCTTATAGCTTTGAAAATTTTTATAAAAACACCTTTGATAGTGTCTCTGAATATATCCGTGGAATATATTTCCAGAAGATGAAATTCTAGGTCAAAACTGTGACTATTTTAAGGCCTTAATAAATTGCCCTTCAGAAATGTTGAACCAAATTTCATCTACCACCAGCAGATGAGGCTTACTGCATTGAGTACTCTCAGCATTGGTACTGTCAGGGTGGGGACACTGTTGACAAAGATAAGGGCAGAAGAAATGAGTGGACCACCTGGATGGAAGATGATGGGAGTGCAAGATATTTATGGGTCATGGAAAACGGTCTGTTGGCTAAGTGTAGGATACTTTTAAGGAAATAGAGAAGACAGAAACAGTGAGTTTGAATTGGATTGGATGGCACACTGAAAGCCAATTTAGAATGGTGTTGGGGAACCACTGGTAGGTTTTAAGTAGGGAGATGAGACCCTCCAGGGCTCAGCTACGGGAAGATGTTATACAGCACCACCTGCACCGTACCACCCCTCACTCCCCGTGTACTCCATGCCCCTTCCCAGCTCATGCCTTTGTTTGCACTGGTCCCTCTGCCTAAGTGCCCTGCTTTCTAACATCTGTCAAAATTCCACACAAGCATCAGGGACCAGATTCTTCCCTACATAGTTCCTGCTTGATTACATAGCACTTAACTGTATAACATGTCATATTACTTTTGTAATAATTATTTGGTGCACTACTCTCTCCCCCTAGATTATAAGCTCCTAGTGACCCACTCCTTTCTGTATCCTTAGGTATCTGCTATCATGCCTGGCATATAGTAGATATTAATACACATTTACCAAAGGAATCCCAGGTACTGCATATGTCTCATATGACCTTGCATAAGTACTCCCTAGGTCAGGAGATGTATGCTTCAACAGAATGGGATATTGGTATCTCGGCTAAGTCTTTATTCCAGAGTCAGTTAGTTCATCACAGAGGGCTCCATGACCGATACCTTGCTCTTAACCTCTTTTCTCCCTTCCCAACTCAGGACTTCCAGTTGCTGGCTTTCGGAGGCCACTATCCCTTAAAGTGAGTGGAGAGCTTGTCTCTAGAAGTGTTTGCAAAACATAGTTGTTTATGAGAATTTTTACCCGAGTTTGCATCATTAAACAATCAAGAAACTGGTGACAGATTTTGGAATTGGATTCTCTGATTTGGAAGAGATGCTGAAAGTCCATAAGTTGGATTTTACTTATAAAAAACTTAAGAACAAGAACAAAGTTCAACGAAGACATCCATTTCCTCACTATGCAGAATTAACCATTGTTAAATGTTGACACATTTGCTTCTGGTCTCTCTTCTGTGTGTATACTTTTATTTTTAAATGCATAAATGATGTATGGATACATTGTTCTTTAAAAATTTAAATCGTACAGATAAAGCTTAAAGACCCCTTGACTTTCATCCCCATGCCCCATAGTCTAAAATTTTTTTGAAGTAAAGTCCTTTGTTTAAATGAGACTTTATGTAAAAGTTTGCTGTTAAATATGTGAGTATCCCATGTACATGTGTCCCATGTACTGTCATGTGCTGGGGGCACAGCAATGAGCAATATATGCAAGGCCCCTGCCCCCATGAAATAATCACAGTGGATAATTTGAAATAGTGGTACTTGCCCTGAAGAACTTCAAACAGGGTAAAGGGATAGAGAGTGACTGGAGCATGGAACAGGACCGGGGCAGATACAGTGGCTAAGGATGGCTTTCTGAGAAAGTGAAATTCGTGCTGAGGCCTTAATGATGAAAAGAACCAGCCGTGCACAGATGTGGCCAGAACACACCAGTCAAGGACATGGCTGATGCAAAGGCCCTGAGGCAGGACCCAGCATGGCCAGTGTAGTTGAAGTGCAGTGACCCATACGAAGAAAGCTACAGGGTGAGGTGGGGAGGCAGGCAGGAGCCAGATTGTGATGCCCTTGGAGGCTGTTGCGTGGCCTTTGCATGTTCTTATAATTGCAGTGAGTAGCCTCAGGACATTTTTATAAAATAAGATCGATACCTAATATATCAATATCCAAAAAAGGATAAAAGCAGAGCTGCTGGAATTGAAGCTGGAGTGAGAAGCTCAAGTCAACACTTGCTGAAAATCTCTTTTTTTTCTTTTTCTTTTTGTGGTACACGGGCCTCTCACTGTTGTGGCCTCTCCCGTTGCGGAGCACAGGCTCCGGACGCGCAGGCTCAGCAGCCATGGCTCACGGGCCCAGCCGCTCCGCGGCATGTGGGATCTTCCTGGACCGGGGCACGAACTCGTGTCCCCTGCATCGGCAGGCGGACTCTCAACCACTGTGCCACCAGGGAAGCCCGCTGAAAATCTCTAATGTCTCTCCCGTCTCCCATCTAAGAGTTGGGGTACCTTACACACCTTAGGCATTTCTAACAGCTAACTTTAGTCTAAAGACAATGGAGCCAGGGACTCCTCACCTGCATCCTATCCCAATCATAGACATTAGAAAATTCTTCCTTATGTCTCCTTACAGCTATACCCATTGTTTTGTTTTTTAATAAATTTATTTATTTAATTTATGACTGCATTGGGTCTTCGTTGCTGCGTGCGGGCTTTCTCTAGTTGCAGAGAGTGGAGGCTACTCTTCGTTGCGGTGCGCGGGCTTCTCATTGCAGTGGCTTCTCTTGTTGTGGAGCACGGGCTCTAGGTGCACGGGCTTCAGTAGTTGTGGCACGCGGGCTCTAGAGTGCAGGCTCAGTAGTCGTGGCACACGGGCTTAGTTGCTCCACGGCATGTGGGATCTTCCCGGACCAGAGCTCGAACCCCTGTCCCCTGCATTGGCAGTCGGATTCTTAACCACTGCACTACCAGGGAAGCCCTACCCATTGGTTTTAAATTCATCCTGGGGGGTGACACAGCTCTGACCCTGTTTCTATGGAGTCACCCATAGAAATCAGTTCGAGGATAATTGCGGGCCTCTGCCTCCCCCTCAGGTCTTCTCTTCTGTCTCAGGAAGTGCCTGCTGTAGTGTTAGCCCTGTGTCTCAGCACGTGCTGTGTTTGTCAGGACGGGAACATTAATACATTGTCTGATCATCTGTTGTGCACTCTCTGTGGTGCTCAGCGGTCACTGTAGCTTCTCCATCAAAGTCATGTGCCCACAGCTCTAAAGAATAAGAGTAGTCAAGACCCAACCACATCTGCTTTCTCTAATTTTTTTTTTTTTTTTTTTTAAAGAGAGAAGTGTAGGGGAGGCTTTTAAGTGTGACTGCCAGTTTCTGTGGGATAAATCCAGACTCCTCAGCCTGGGTTGCAGCTTCTCCACACCAGCCCTCCTCTCTACGCTGACTCCCCCTGGTTCCTCCCTGGAATTCACGCCCTTGTTCCTGCCATCTTCCTGGCACAGATGTGGCTCTCCTCCTCTGCCCTTCCAGCTCACCAAGGGCCAACTCATAATCCACCTTTCTTTTTCCTTTCAATCCCATCTCTTTTTAAAAATTGACAATCTACAGAAGTTATACAGGAATATGCTCTCATCATAATATATATATATATATATATATATATATATATATATCATAAAAAGTGTGTTTCCTTTCTTGCCTTTTCCCCAACCCCTTCCTCTCTCAGAGTTAGGAAATTGCTGTGTATCTTTCTAAGCCTTTTGCTATGCAGTCCCATGTAAATTATTTAGGTTTTTGTGTAAGATTGTTTTTAAAAGACATTATGGCACATGTTATACACATTATTCTTTGAGTTGCTTTTTTCACTTGACAGATAACTTAGAAATTTTTCTAAGACAATACATGCAGTTGTAACTTAAAAAAAACTATGCAGTCATTAAAAATGTATTTTTATGGTAAAAATTCAAATTCAGAAGGGTATAAAGTGAAAAGGAGTAGTTCTCCCATCCCCTCCTTTTGGAGGTTACTGCCGATAACACTTCCTGACATATGTTCATAAATGCTTTAAAACATGTAATCCTGTAGTATATAGTATACATATCACATAGTATCTTGAACATTTTTCCATATCTACATACATAGATGCCTCGTTCTTTTTAGTGAGTGTGTAATGTTCCATTATGTGAATATACTATCATTTATTTAACCACCTCTCTATCAGTGAATTCATTTGATCTTTTCTGTTTGAAAATCTCGGACCCTTCTAGCTCGTGTTAAGTCAGTCCTCCTTTGTTATGAATTTATTCAACACAATCAACATTAACTGAGTGTCTTCTGACTTCCTGGTGCTGTGCGGGGCACTAGGGCCACCAAGTTGCTTGATACACAGCCCCTTCCCCCTGCTTTGAGTTATGCCAGTCTAATAGGAAGACACATTCCTAAGGAACTTCGACTGTGACATGAGCTAGAATGGATAGATATGTCTTAGCATATATATTATTAATTCTGCTTGGGGAAAGTAAAGGAGAAATTGCAATCAAACCCTAGAGGATAAGTAAGAGATCCTCTAGGTGGCAAGGAAGAGAAGGTCATTCTTTTTTTTTTTTTTTTTGCGGTACGCGGGCCTCTCACCGTCATGGCCTCTCCCGTTGTGGAGCACAGGCTCCGGACACGCAGGCTCAGCGGCCATGGCTCACGGGCCCAGCCGCTCCGCGGCATGTGGGATCTTCCCGGACCGGGGCACGAACCCGTGTCCACTGCATCGGCAGGCGGACTCTCAACCACTGCGCCACCAGGGAAGCCCGAGAAGGTCATTCTTGCAGGAGAGTAACAAGAACAATATGGGTTGGCAAGAAAGAGCACATGATGTGCAGAGAATAGCCCGGAGCCCAATGGGATTGGAGCGTTTGCCATGGCGTGAGGTGGCTGGAGTGTTACTGCTTGCTCAGCAGTGGGTCATAGGAAATACTGAACAAGTGCCTAGATGGGCATGTGCTCTCTGCCCAGGTGGACCCCAGCCTCTCGGGTTTGTCCCTTATGCCCTTCAGACGTTGCCTCCAGGTGTTGGCTCCACTGACATTGCCTCTGGCTCACCGGGCTCTTTCTTGAATTGGTCTGACTTGAAAACTATGTATATCTTATCCATTTTTGTATTCTTAACATGTCATGTCCTCTTTTCACAGAGTTTAATCGGTCAAGAAATAGAACAGAATTCAGCCATGGCCCCGAGGAAGAGAGGTGGACGGGGGATTTCATTCATCTTCTGCTGTTTCCGAAATAATGATCACCCAGAAATCACGTATCGGCTGCGAAATGATAGCAACTTTGCGCTTCAGACCATGGAGCCAGCGTTACCCATGCCCCCTGTGGAGGAGCTGGATGTCATGTTCAGTGAACTCGTGGTGAGTCTCAGACTTCCATCCCAGGGGTCGTCGGGGCTATCCAGGAGGGAGGGGAGAGGATGTGGACAGTTGGGTTAGACACAGGCTTGCCTTTCTTCAGTGAAATGGCCCCCATCCGTCCCTTTGATCTGCACCCGCAACTGTCAGCACTGAGCCTGTGGAGAAGGAGAAAGGAAAGGGTAGCATCACTACATCAGAGGGCTTTGCTGGTGCTTTAAGTGGAGGGACTTAGACCTTTAGGTCTTCAGATATGTGGCACGACTGCGTCCTGAGTTGCCCTTTCTAATTCCTCCCCATCCCAACCTGAGATGCTTGTGTGCACAGATATTTCCTTCACCTGCTTCACACCTGCTGGGATTACCCCATGCTTCCCGCCACTCCCAGTGTGTAGTAATGGTGTCTTTTAAAAAATTAGTCATACTATCACTCCTGTCCTTGATCCTTGGATGAAAGACATTATTACTTAAGTAGAGTGTAATTATTTAGCCTAATGATAGGACTGCAATAATAGCTGTTGTGGGAAGCTTCTTATAGATACTATCATATTTTAGACTCCACTCTACTGAAGTGAGGGGATGTATCTAGTGTAGGACCCATTCATCAAGAGATGTAGGTGCTCTCTTCAACTTAGTTTTTCAAGCACCTGCAAAGTAGTATTTCTTTCCATTCTGTGTTCCGGAGGATATTACGGCACAGTCAAGGGCACTGGCACGGGCATTAGGAAGACCTTGGTTCAAATTACTGCTCTGACTTTATTATTTGTATCAGTATGGAAACAGCATATGACTTTTCCGAGCCTACATTCTGGAAAGCAGAAGAAAAAAAAAAAACACCTCCTCCTAGGTTTGATGTAATGTCTAAATGAGAATAATGCAGAGTGGGAATGGCCCAAAGCCTGCGCCTTCTTAGGGGTTCAGTAGACGTTACACGAGGACTCTATCGTCCCTTGATCACCACTGGCATTTTGTAATGGAGTTAGTTCTAATCAGACCATTTATATTGTTCAACAGATACTAGAGACTGCTATCATTTTACATGAATCTTAGGTCAAAAAAGTAATGTAGGCTGTGTCACTGCCCTCAAGGGCTAATAACTGAACTGATTGTCACTCCAGCTTTGATGGACCAGGATTCACCTCTAAGCTTCTCTTACGAGATAAACCAAGAAGAGAGAGTACTATGAAGCTGATGTTTGAGTTCTGGCCTCCTGAGTGGATTAATGGGCTGATTCCCAACCAAAATCGGTGGGGAAAAGAGATGACTCCTGGCAGCATGTTTACACTTGATGACGTTGAATATTTTCAGTGTTTCAGGAATCTCTCTCTTCCCTCTCCCATTCCCACTGCATGCAGAACTCTGTTGTAGATGCTAGCGAGGAGATTCAAAACGGAAAACTAGAACCTGCTCCCAAAGAGCTGACAGTTTCAGGAGTATAACAAGAGGTATAATGCCACCAAAGGAAGAAGCACACACACCTCTGTGTAAATGTGTTTTGGGGTGTAGGACACAATGATGAGGAGGGTGGTCAGGGAAGGCTTTCTGGAGGAGGTGAGTTGTGAGGAGGGATAGAAAGTGAGAAGAGGGCCTCCCTGGAGGCGCAGTGGTTGAGAGTCCGCCTGCCGATGCAGGGGATACGGGTTCGTGTCCCGGTCTGGGAGGATCCCATATGCCGCGGAGCGGCTGGGCCCGTGAGCCATGGCCGCTGAGCCTGCGCATCCGGAGCCTGTGCTCCGCAACGGGAGAGGCCACAACAGTGAGAGGCCCGCGTACCGCAAAAAAAAAAAAAAAAAAAAAAAAAAAAAAAAAAAAAAAGAAAGTGAGAAGAGAAGTGGAGGGGATCATTGTTCATGGCCGTCTCGGTCATCTGCAGCTAGTTTATCCTGTGATAGCAAAATCTCAGTGGTTACAACAGCAGAGGCTTATCTCTTGCTGATGCTGCATGTCCAGTGTGAGTCAGCTGTGCTTCTGCTCTGTGCCCTATTCTGCTCAAGACCAAGACCCAGGCCTCATGGAATAGGAAAGAGAGACATGGTGAACTGCTAACAGGCTCTAAGCTTATGCTTGGAAATGACACGTGTCACTTTAGCCCACATTTCTCTGGCCAATGCACATCACGCAGGGTAAGGACATATCATCCTTCTGTAGAGACTGGCACCACGAGTCACATGGCCAAGCCTGAGGTGATTGGGATGGGTGGAGGACACCGTCCTTTCCCAGGGATGGGCAGTGAATCATGTATCAGGATGGCTGTCAAGAAAGGCAGTAATGATGCACTGATGTGCTTGGTGTTATTGCCCAGTTAAAGTATTTTAAAACCAAAAGTCAACCTAAGGAAACAGATATTGCTGATAGATGAAGGCCTCCTCAGTGGTAGTGGAGCTGGTGGGCAGAGAGAGTACCACTCAAAGCATCCACCTCCATTGTCCTTTCAATTGTATTCTCTCAGCCTCCCCAAATGAGACCCAAGCCAGAGCCTTTGTGGTGGCAGCTCCATGTACATCTTGAAGACAGCTCACTGTTCTGTATTCATAAAGGAGAAAATTCCACTCTCTGCCCTATTGATGTCTTTATTCTGTGTGAAAATTGCCTACAGCTGTTAGTTGCTAAAAAGCCAATGCCAAACCAGAGCTTTAAGCCAAAACCATTGGAAAACAAATTATCTTGAGGTTTGTATCTGTCCTGGTGAGTGACGGATAGATTTTTGTCTACTCTTGACTTCAGGGACTTAGACCACGGATCCACCCAACTGCCAAGGGTGTCCTGGGACAAAGGAGGTGGGCTCAAAGCCACTGGGAACCTCTGCCCTGGGTTCTCTTGACTAGTCGAGGGAGCAGTTCTGCTTGTGCTCATGCATAGGAGAGGGAGGCCACGTGGCCTCTGGAGTCAGAGCACGCTGCAACCTAGGGTAACTTCCTCTGAAATGGTTTCTATTGGAATTTGAGTTTATTTCCTCACCTACAAAATGGGAATAATGCCATCTCTCTGCTAGGGTTGGTGTGAAGATTAAAGAAGACAGCTTCTTTTAAAAGGCTGGCACCTAGTCATGGGTGCTTTATACCCCACATCCTAGTACAACGAGAAGGATAGGAGATAGTTCAGGTATTTTCTGGACACAACACCCTGGGCAAATGTCTCAGGCTTTTCCTTTTCTTGAAAGCTGATCTGCCTGCTGTGAGCACGCCAGTGTGGGTCCTAACTTGCAGACCATTCTGCCTCTATCTGGTGGAAAGCATCTCAGCAGAGCTGGTTGTTATAAACTAGTTTCCTTTGTCTCTTCTCATGAGTCACTCATTTTGATGTATTTAAAAGTGTTACCAAATAGGTTGGTTTCAGAATTACTTACTGCACCCTTATCATCTCATAAATAAAGCAGGCGTGGGTGAGAGGTCAGCCGTGTGAATCTTTAAAGAATGGGGGCCCTGAGCAGTGCCTCCTACGCTAACAGTCTCCCTGTCACAGGTGGGGCAGTCCAGAGCAGTCCAACCTCAGGATGTAGTGATTTCTGGAGGTCCCAGACCCACACTCTGCCCCATACCACCCCCCACCCCCCGCTTTGTTTTTAGTAACAGCTTTGTAGAGGTACAATTCGCATACCCTATAATTCACCTGTGTAAAGTGTACAGTTCACTGGTTTTTGGTATATTCACAGAGTAGTGCCCCCATCACTACAATACATTTTAGAACATTTTCATCACCCCCAAAAGCAACTCCCTTACCCATTAGCCACCACTTGCCACTTCTCCTCAACCCTACCATCCCCGGCAGCCACTAATCTAGTCTCTGTTTTTGTGAGTTTGCCCATTCTGGTCATTCCATATAAATGGAATCATATAATATGTGGTCCTTTGTCACTGCCTCCTTTCAGTTAGTGTAATCTTTTCAAGGTTTTTCCAAGTTGTAGTATGTATCAGTACTTCATTTCTTGTTGTATGGACATACCACATTTTGTTTATCCACTCATTGCGGATGGACAGTTGGGTTGTTGCCAGTCTTTAGCTATTATGAGTTTTGCTGCTCTAAATGTTCATATACAAGTTTTTTTGTGTGGAAATATAGTTTCAGTTCTCATGCGTATATACCTGAGAGCGGGATTTCTGGGTCATATATAACACTGTATATAACTTTTGAGGAACTTCCAGACTGTTTTCCAAAGTGGCTGCACTGCACCATCTTACATTTCCACCAGCAGTGTATGAGAGTTCCAATTTTTTCACATCTTTGCCAACTCTTGTTAGTTTCCACTCCCTACCGGTCGACCAGCTACTTTTAAAGCGGTTCTATACCTCCTGGAGAACTGAGGATGTGTAACTTGGGAACATGTTGGGGGGGGGGGTGTGTGTGTGTGTGTGTGAGAGAGAGAGAGAGAGAGAGAGAGAGAGAGAGAGAGAGAAAGAGAGAGAGAGAGAATTGCCAAATAGAAATAGTCTTCTTGCCAACAATTTTTAAATGATTTGGGATATTTAAAAATAAAATATTGAGCATTAGTGTGATGTCTGCATATATTTTATGCCTTTGAGCATCAATCCTTTTTCTGTATTACCTCCTCCTCCTCCTCTCTCCACTTCTGCTTTGTCCTTTGCCTCAGCCACAAATCAAGAATGTAACCAATCTGAGATTCAGCATTTTTCCCGGAAAATAGCTGAAGTCTTGTCTTTTCTACAGCGTTTTTAGGTCTTAGATTATCTCCACCAACATATTTGAAGAGTGCTGGGGATGATAGCTCTGTGCACTGTCCTTGTTCAAGTAACTTCTTCCATCTTTTTTTTTTTTTTGCGGTACACGGGCCTCTCACTGTTGTGGCCTCTCCCGTTGCGGAGCACAGGCTCCGGACGCGCAGGCTCAGCGGCCATGGCTCACGGGCCCAGCCGCTCCGCGGCATGTGGGATCTTCCCGGACCGGGGCACGAACCCGTGTGCCCTGCATCAGCAGGCTGACTCTCAATCACTGTGCCACTAGGGAAGTCCACTTCTTCCATCTTAATTAGCAGTGGAAGATTTCCTTGGGAAAAAACAGAAGAATGTGTTGTTAATTGACAGATCGATTCTTTTGATGTATGTGTGTGTGTTAAGTGCCCGCTCTGTGCCAGGCCCTGAGGCAGCTGGTCCTTAATGACTTTGTCGAGCGGAAGGTCTAGCGGGGAAACAGGCAACAAAACAGGCACTCTTATCCACTGTGACCGAGGGCTGTGCGAGGGGCCGCTCCAGCAGTACATTTTCCTGGGGAAGAGCCTTTATTCCCCTCTTTTTTCACAAGGTGAGAGTTGATTCCCAGGTTCTATTTCCACCACTCTTGCCAGGAAGTAATATTCTCAGCTTCTCTTCCAACTCCTCTTTGGAATATGCATAGCTTAGTCTCTCTCCCTTTCTCTAATTCTCTGCAAATCAGCCTGCCTTCAGAAAGCATACATTCTGTGACCCTTGGTGCTATAAATTTCATAGGTTTGAACCCCCTTGGGGAGTTTGCAATTGTCCAGCTGTCTGAATGATGGGTGGCTAAGTGTCTAATTCAGCACTAAAATCTCAACAAGCCCACTTGTCTACAGATGAAAGTTGGGTTTTCCAACCCAGCTTTCAGGAGTGAAAAGGAAGGTATTTTGATCTCCATTTGCTTGATTTCTTAACCTAGCTGTCATTTAATTCCATTCTTGTTGGGGAAGGAGGATGCTGTTTACTCACACCTACCCCCAAGCCTCATAGGTACCTAGTGTGGAAGGATCTTGGAAGCCTTCCTGGAGGAAGTGATATTAAATGTAAGACATGAAAAACCAGAAGGAATTATCCAGGCGAAAAGGAGAGAAAAGAGTGTTACAGACAGTGAAAATAGCATGTATGGGACTGGGAGGTGAGAGAGAAAATGTGGAAGGCTCAAAGAACTGAAAGTTCAGTGTAGATGGAGTGTGAAATAGGAGCTGAGTGGATTGGGGTTCTGAGAGCCAGAAAAAGGGGATGGGGATGGTTGTGTTGATTTAATTATATATCTCAGATTCTTATTTGAACCAAAGGACAGTACCTCTGCTTTCTTACAGGTTTTCTCAATGAACTAAATATACCAAAGTACATAAAAATATTTTGCTGTCTGGTTACATTTACAGAAATAACCCTTGCTCATTGCAGTCTCTGTGAGGTATCAGTAAGTTTTAGCAAAAAGTGTCATGTCTGGGCTTCCCTGGTGGCGCAGTGGTTGAGAGTCTGCCTGCTGATGCAGGGGACACGGGTTCGTGCCCCGGTCTGGGAAGATCCCACATGCCGCGGAGCAACTGGGCCCGTGAGCCAAAATTACTGAGCCTGCGCGTCTGGAGCCTGTGCTCCGCAACAAGAGAGGCCGCGATAGTGAGAGGCCCGCGCACCGCGATGAAGAGTGGCCCCCGCCCTCCACAGCTAGAGAAAGCCCTCGCACAGAAACGAAGACCCAACACAGCCAAAAATAAATAAATAAATAAAGCAAACTGTCAACAAGTAAAAATAAACACTATTATATTAAAAAAAAAAAAAAAAAAAAAAAAAAAAGTGTCATGTCTCCTTGGGTAGATTTTGAGTATGTTTTCCGTTGAGTCCAGTTGTTGAGGTGAGATGCCTTGTTTCAATGCTTACCTCCTCTGGCTACTTTAATTTTGAAATGGAAAGGAAAGAGAATTTACTAAGAGCTCCCTTCCAGTTTTCTATCCAAATACATAGACTCCTGAATATGCCAAGAGTTGATGGGCTAAGGGTATTCTGCAGAATATTTCACAGGAACAGCCATATTGGAACTGGTGTCTCCTCACAGGTTCCCTCAGTTCTCTTGCCTTGTGAAACATCAGAATGTACAACTGCTTTTCCTGGGTGAGGTTTTAGGTGCGAAACCAGGTTTATGACAAGTATGGTCATTATTTTAGAATTGTACTTGGAATCAGTTTCACAGACCAGAGGAAAACTTTCCTTTCTAATATAGTACATCACTGTGAATTTATAGCTAGTTGGGAATAATAGGCAGTATGGACCCAAGTTTTCCTCAGCCTGAAATGTTACCAATTCCATTTACAGTGTTTCCTGATTAATCTGCCTTCTTTCAAATTCAGTGTTTAGTCTACCATTTATTTGGCCAATGGGTCTAATGTTCTGGGATAATTTGTTATACAGTGCTGTGCCTTCCAGGAAACATAAAATATTTTAAAGAAACTTATTGAGAAATTTATTAATCACCTTTTATGCAATTGAGGACAGTCAACAAAAGTTAATGTCTCAATGGGGAAGATAGTGATGGTGGATAACGAGAAGATTTGTATGTTCATAAATATAATAACTTAGTATGGGTCAGTTTTATTGTTATTAAGTCCTGAGGACACTCTCACCATTAGTAACCAGAATAGACTTTGAGAAATGAAGAAAGTAGGAATGAGAGGACTTAGTTGATGTATCAGAGTTAGATGAATTCACAATCAAGGTAAGCTGTGCCAGATGAATTCCCTTGGGAACCTACATCAGTAATCTCTTCATTTTTCATTATGTTCTGAAGTCACTTTGGTATGAAAAGAGCTACAGGAATCAAAGTTAGTCTTATGATTTACCAGTATTCAGATTTTGTTCTTTTACTAGCCATGTGAATTGGTACCCATCTTCTCAGGCTATCAACATAATTTCTTTTATTACTAGGGCTATTTTAAGCACTCTTTAATAATAAAATTCTTCCATTATCACCAGAATTGATGAAAAGTTTCAACACTTTTTATCCGTTTATTTTTAAAACTTGCCTTTTATACGAAGACCATGACTAAGAATAGAAAGTTTCTTGCAGGAGCTATTCAGTTCCTTGTCTTCAAGAAAGATGAAAAAATTGAGTAGCAGGAACATTTGATATTAACCTGATGGAAGAACCAAAAAACTGCTTGTAAGAAGTCATATTTTTAATCTGTTGTTCTTAATTGGAGTGTAAAGGATTGCTTGGTAATTAAGCAGAGGAAATCAGACTCTATAAAGACTTCAAAGATATATCTAGAATAGTCTCAAAGTGTTCAGTTGTCTGGAAGCCAAAAATCGTAGTCTAATGAAGGAATTGATATCAAACTTGTTCAATTTCCATGAGGTTAATTTTGTTTTTTCAATTGACAAACCTATAAAAGTCAAAAGAGGAAATCCTGTTTATCTAAAGCACATGGTTAGTTGACAGAGAAGAAAAAAAATATTGAGTAGATATTCCCTTGACACTGTGGCATTTTTGGATAAATCAACTTGATGGGTTCATAGAAAAATGTTTGGAACAGTATGAAAACATGTAGTACATCACAAAGGGAAGTGGGAGTGTAGATATGGGCTTAAATGTGTTCAGTGCTAAAATTCCTATGGGGTAGATGTGAACTACTGCCAATATACAGTCAATTTAAAGGTGACCCAAAAACAATCCTAAACCCAGAACTTTATAAACAAATTATTTAGGCCCTGAGAACACCTGATGATTTGTGATACAGGGGATGTGGATATATGTAGTTTTGCTTGCTTTTATCTATTGTACTTTTGAACATAACTTTGTAATACATCCAGGAATCAAGTAGGATTGGCAGTCGATCTTCATCCCAATGGACAGTATACACTTCTTTTGTACTGGTTGAGGTCCTGTCTGCTTAGAGGCAGTAAGATGGTCAAGATGGTTTTCAAAGTTTTCTTCAATCTTCTGATTCACAAAAACAAATCCAGGAAAGCTTAAGATAAAACCACAAAACCATTTTACTCTTTCTAGTTCTGAATTTATATCTTATCTCATCAAGACCATTCCAATGTCCTTTTCTCCATTTACATTTTTTACTTCATGTTAGATAGTTTGTTATCAGTCCATTTATTTCTGGGTGCTTCTTAATTTAGATTAGGGACTGAAATGGCGGTGGGGACGCAGGGAGAGATGGAGGAAAGAAACATGAAACCTTTATTTTTTATTTATTTTTTTTTTTGCGGTATGCGGGCCTCTCACTGTTGTGGCCTCTCCCATCGCGGAGCACAGGCTTCGGACGCGCAGGCTCTGCGGCCATGGCTCACGGGCTTAGTTGCTTTGCAGCATGTGGGATCTTCCCGGACTGGGGCACGAACCTGTGTCCCCTGCATCGGCAGGTGGACTCGCAACCACTGCGCCACCAGGGAAGCCCGAAACCTTTATTTTTTAAATACAAATACTGCAAAACTATCTCTGAACTGATAACGTTATTGAGAAAATGGTTATGAGTCCCCTTGGCCTTGATGATTTTCATTATTAGGAGTCCTAAAAAGGTGCTGAGCGGTATGTATCTACTTAGCTTTTGGCTACAACTTAAAATCTGATTGTTTAACTTAATCCTCAGGCTACCATGTCCGAGTTACACAAAGTCAGCAAACTGCACTACTTGCCAACTCTTTACATGTCCCCATACAAACCAATATAGGTTTTAAAGACTGGGAGGATAATTTGATCTCCATAAGTAGTGTGGTTTAGGTAAGCTTTCAAGTGTAATTTTGAAAATGTGTTTCAGTAATGGCTAGTTTGTACAAATAACTGCACTTGAGAATATCTATTGATACACTGGGAATCATTTAAACACCATTTGCTCTCAAAAAACATATGTCACATGGCCTGCGGGAGGTGAATGCCCAATACATGGATTGTGTATTTCATTTCTAAACTGTCCTCAACTCTTTTTTTATCTGCTGTGATTGGAATCCCCTATCCTCCACCTTCAATTCCCAGAATTCCTCTGGAATTTCAAACTGTTTCTTGATTCGTGTTGTAGGAGCTCAGTACCAGCTACATCTTTTAGTTATGATTTTCTGGCTCATGGATGAAGGGAAAAAAAATATATATATATGTAATATATATATAATATATATTTTTAAAAACCAGATTCCTAAAAAAGTTGGAATTTTCCCCCTTTTGTCCAATTTTAAATGAATCTACTGGAAACATCCTACAGCTGCTAGACGTTTATTTCATTACACAATATAATATTTAAGAACTAAACTGAACCAAATGACTGGAAGCTCACTTAGAATATATGCATGGGTTGTTTTCAGGAAAGATGGGTATTTCTCGGATATAGAAGAAAAAGCAAGTCCTTTGCCATCTTTTAAACAATTGGTTTGAGTTTATTCACATATGGACACTCATTATGTTAAATCCACAGTGAACATGCCTCTTTGCGTTCAGAGAGCAGAATGGTACAGGCATCCTATCTGGCTTTTTCACTCTCAGGATCCCCAGAGCAGTACCTGGCTCAGAATCAATGCTCAGTAAATGCTTGTGGCCTGGATGAGTAACTTACTATTGAAGGATTACACATGAGATGCTCAGGATGTATTTGAGTGAATGTATGCATGTGTGTGTGCAGGAATTAATGACGGCTGAATCATCCAGCAGTTGGGTTCCTATTTTGAATTATTCTTGAAGTAGTCGTGATCGATTTGGGCTGATTCCTGCACTCTTCCTGCATCCCTACCCACCCACTGTCATTCTGTTTACTCATCTTCTTCATTTGGTTGTCAGTTACTGTGTGAGCACCAGAGTGGCTGGCATGAAGGATAGCAGATTAAAAGGCTGAGGGTGATAATGTCTAAGAAATATTTTCTGTCCTTAACAGTCTCTCTACCCTGTATTACGTGGTAAAATAAATAAATAGCTGCAGTGTGGGAAGAGACTCATTGTGCTAGATACGTTTTGACCCAATTAAAACTTAAAAGTGTCAGCCGAGCTGCCCAGCACGTCTCTGGAGGACATGCTGAGCTGGTGGGGAGGGGTCTGGGCGATAGCAGTGCTGGTGTCGCTGAGGGAGGGGGACGTGTATGGAACTTGGCTTCACAGTTGTCCACAGGGCCTTAGGGTGCCTCTCTCATCTGTCACCCTATAAGCTGATTCTGTGTCTCAGGAGACAAAGTCCCTCCATTCACTTAGGAAAACACTGCTTAGAAATTCTCTCAATTAAGCGTTGTCAACAGAAGTTGTATTAGATTATAAATATAAAAATTGGAATTTTGGGTGGCTGGATGGGTATTGGGAGATGATTTTAACATATATTTAGAACAGAGTTATTTATTTTAGATTACTGGAAAGCTGCTGGTGATGCAGACTAATTAAAAGTTAAAGTTACTCTAATGAGTTTCTAGTTGAAATAACACAAGGAAGCCAAATAAGAAGCCTACAGGTTTAGCAGCAGACTTTATCTAGCAAACTGGATAGTTTGCATTGCCTACTATTAAAAGTAGGAGAGGAAATAGTATAAAACAATTAACCATGGGTAGTGAGGTACTAAAAATTATTTCTATTAGTCACCCTTTGCTTGTGGGATTTCTCACTTCTTTTTTTTTTATATATATATTGAATGAAAACACGTCTATCAGACACAGAGAACATTGCTGTGTAGGTGGTGGTGAGTCACACTGTGGTATTTTGTGTAATGACTAAGAACGTTGGGAGAAATCATACAGGCTGAAAACCTTCAAGGTTTGTTCTCTGTGTGTACACATCGCTTTTGGGACTTAACACTCTCCGTTGTTTTCCATTTATGTCTTTCCTGACTGGTTAGGAACAGGTAATAATTCACTGAATGCACCTCTATTTAAACAAACAAAAGTCGTTTCTAACTTTCAGGTTTCCAAACCACCCCTATGAAAATAAAATACTGTTCTCAGGGTCATCGTGGTTAAATTTTAAGAGCTGTGATGGCAATTCATGACTCCTTGATGCGATGGTCATTTGCTGTGGTAAGGCTGGATGTTCATAAATTTAATGATTTAGTACAGCTGAATAGTACATTTTCTCCATCCGTTTATAAAAGGGTAATTTTTTTGTTGCCACAGTGTCACCCTTCAGCCCTCCACTGCTTTGTCTGGCCTTTTCCCTGTGATGTGGTACTTATCACCATGTCATGTGACTTCAGGCCTGTTCACTTGTCCCTCTGAGAGGGTTTGACTTCTATCTGGTGGTGTTGAGTTGTGGGATGGGAGGCGAGGGTGGGCGAAGCAGAGGGCTAAATCCAGGGAAAGCACTGCTGATGTTGGGTGTATGTGAGGTGAGCCCCATGGTGTTGCTGCTTGCTGGGCATGTGGGAAACCTTTGGTGGGTGGGGTTAGGATGGGTGACTTAGGCCCGTTTGCTGTGGGTAAATACCTGGTGTATTTAATTTGAAGGAGAAAATTTAGCCTTGTGTGAATAATAAAATGTTGAAAATTCTGTGAGCTCTATACAGTGAGTCAGATGGATGATTACCTTGTCAGAGACTGTTTGAAAACCAAAACCAAAACCAAACAAACAAAGCCAAAACAAGAAACCCAAACAACCCAAAACAGAAACACATACAAAACAGTGGGTTGATTGGCAGGGTGACCCCAAGGACCTGTCTTAGCTTCTCCCTCTCCTCATTTTTTTAATCTCCATTTCTCCCAGCGTTCATCATATGTCTTTCTACTTCTGTGTGAATATAGAGTTAGCTTAACTCATTAGAAATAGAAATCCTGAGTTCCTTTATTAGACATTTCTCTTGTTATCTGGAAACTCACTTGTTGTTGGCTTACTGAAATCTATTGACTTGGTAGATTTTCAAAGAATAAATGCTTTAAATATTGGACTTAAGGTGTTATAAATAATCCCATATTTCAGTTTAGCTCACATCTCTGACAAGAGCTTTTCAACTCATTCAAGACCCTTATTGTATATTATCTCAAAATTCCTTCCCTTGCTTTATTTAGCAAATCAATCCATTTCCTTAGATTTGTACTGTGCCAATTGTTTTCTGATTTAAATAGATTTCTCTATAGAGCTGCCTGCTTACTCTAGAGTGTAGGATTGGTGGGGTTTCTTTGTACAGAATCTTTTAGAAGTGGGGCTTGATAATATGCTTTGTTAGGGATGAAACCTAGAATTTTAGTTCCTGCAGCTGGGCTTCCTTCAGAGTTCTTTTCTTATTAATAAAAAAGTCTAATTATTACCTTTTCTCCAAGATATAACTATATGAAATAAATATTTTATAAAGTTATGAAAAACATAATTGATATCTTCCCCAAGAAAAAAAGCCTTTAGGGTTTTGTTCGTTGCTTTCAGTTTTTAAGAAACTTGAGCTTTCCGTGGAGAGGAGTGATGCTTGGTGCAGATGTTTCTTTTTCTTTCATTTGCTAAATCATTTTCCTTTAACTTTTAAAACTGTCCAAGAAAGAATAATATGAAAAAAAAAATTCTTAGGCCGATGAAAGGAGCTAGGCCATCCCAGTCTGAGGTATAGTAGCAGGAACTAAATTTATTCTATTCATCTTTGCATTAATTGCCACTCCCCAAAACAATATCTGACATAGTTGGATTGCAAAAAGGAAAAAAAAAAAAAGTAAGGTGAGAGGTAAAAGTAAGGTGATCTAGAAGCAACCGGGATTGAGGTTGGGCTAACTACATTTGTTTGTTAATCTTAGTGAAAAACTTGGCTATTAACCCGCAGAGGAGCCAATACTCTTCTCTAGTCCACCACTCAGGAAAAACAAAAAACACTGAAAATATTCTTTGGGACTTCAATCATTAATATTAACCTATCACCTAATTTAATGTTAAGGGACATTGGGGGAAACATTGCCTATCTCTTGGCCTAAATGGAATGCATACTAATAGAATCTATGTAATTTCCAAGGAAAGGACAGGAATATTTCATGGAAGTGATCACGGTTTCAAACAAAAATTGTATCTGAAGTTGTCACATTTCCCAGATTGAACTACTTACACTAAAGAGCTCCGCTTTTTCCCTTTCCCTCCTCTTCATACATTTGTTTTCAATCAGTTTCTCTTCTAAAGCAATTCCTTGGTTTATCTAATGTTCAACCAGAATTTTCTTTCCTTACTGTGTACACAAGGCTCTATTTTCTCTACTCTGAATTCTTTGTTTTCCTGGGGCTCCAACAACCAGGCTTGATTTTCTTTTTTTTAGAACTTTATTGAGATATAATTTACAAGCCATAGAATGGACCCATTGTAAGTGTACAGTTCAGTGCATTTTTGTAAATTTATACAGTTTTGCAACCATCACCACAATCCAGTTCTAGAACAGTTCCATCACCTCATCTCCTCTTGTGTCCATTTGCAGTCTGTCTCTGCTCCTGCCTGTAGCCCCAAGCAACCACTGATCTGCTTTCTGCCTCTATAGATTGACTTCTTTTTCTTAAAAAATTCATGTAAAGAGATACTGTCTGAGGTACAGTGATCCTAATTGTTTTGTTTTCCATGATTGCCTCTTTCAGTATTTGAATTAATTATCAAAATGAAAAATTCTCTTGTAATATTATGTTGAAGTAATTCCATAGCTTTGAAGAAACTAATGTGTGAGATGATTTCCAATTAGTTTGTACTCTGTTATTTTTCCTCCTTGCATTAATTGTGCTTTCATTCCCCAACTTGCCCAGCAATGTATCTAAATGAGTGCAAGTAGCTGGAAAAGAAAAGGCAAAAGCAATCCATCCATTTTGTAACCAAAGAATGACCCCAAGAGTGGTGTCTGTGAGATGGGGTGTAGCTTCAAACACAGAAGGTAAAACTAAAGCTAGCAGCTTCCATAAGAAACCATAGAATAATTTTTTTGATCCACAACTTGCAAAGATCTCTTGCAGAAGACACAAAGCACTAACTCTTAAAGAAATAATATTAATAAGTTATATTTCATAAAAAAACACTTAGTGATCAAAATAGACTGTTAACAAAATGAAAAGACACAGGTGAGGCAAAATACTCTCAGTACATACCTCTGACAAAGGACATGTTTTGCAACAATAAGACAGACAACTCAGAAATGGGCAAAAGATTTGAGTAGATACCTCATAAAAGAATACGTATGAATGGCATGTGAACTTGTGAAAAGGTATATTCAGCATCAGTTGTCATCAGGAAAATACAAATTAAAACTGCTTTGAGATACCACTTCACATAAACTAGGATGGCTAAAATTAAAAAGATGCAGCACCAAATGTTTGTGTGAATGTGGAGTAACTGGAACTACCATATATTGATGGTGGGAGAGTACAGTGGTACAACCAGTTTCTGACGCATAAAGTGCAAAACCACTTCAGTGTATACCTTTCAAACTTGAAAATTGTATACTTAAGAGTGTACATTTACTGTATGTACATCTTACTGCAAAAAAGAGAAAAGAATGGGTTTTAATCATCGAAACTCATTGATCTTCACTATGTCCCACAATAATCTCCTCTCCCTCCTTCCCAGCTGCCCCAGCTTCCCTCACCTTACTTTTTTTTTTTTTTTTTTTTTTTTTTTTGCCATCCAGCTGTCAGATATTGTTTTGGGGACTGGCAATGAATGCAAAAATGAACAGAACAAATTTCATTCCTGCCCCCTGGGGATGAGTCTAGAAAGGGAGTCATACATGCTGATAACATAACTGCAGCAATCTGATAAATGCCGTAAGTTTAGGAGAGCAGAGAGGGGCTGCCCACCCCAGGAAAGTCAGGGTAGGCTGCCTGGGGGGATTAGCCGATCCCTTGAAAAAGCTTAGATAAACAGGATTGATTCTTAGACATGGTGGGGAGGGCTCTCTGGGAAAAGGGAACAGCATGTGCAGAAGATTCAGAAATGGGCAACTTGTGATCCCACGTGCTGAAAGGTGGCTGCTGGTGGTGGAGGAGGGGAGGGGAGGGGAGGGGGAGGAGGAGGTGACAGCCGGGGCAGCAAGGTGGGGCAAGTCAGCAAAGGCCATACCCTGAAGGGCCCTACCTACCAGCTAAGGAATTTGGACTTTATCCTAAGGAGAGGAGCTGTCGAAGCCTTCTGTCATCTTGTCTTCCTAACTAGAATCTGAATTCCATGAGATCCAGGTCTGTTCTTCATCTTTGCATCCTTTGTAATGTCTGGACAAGGTCCTGGAATGGGTAGGACATCGAGTAGGTGTTGATTGATCTCTAAGGCTGTGTGATAGTCTCTTAGAATCTTGCATGCTTGTTTCAGCCATATTATTAAAACGGAATGAGTCAGAGCAGAGATACTTTTGGAATGGAGGGATGGGGGGGTCTCATTACACTCTGGGCATTGCGCCTAGGCACTCCCAATTATTATTTAATCTGTGTCACTCTCCTTGCTCAGATCTACCAGTGACCTCTGATTGCTCTCAAGATAAAGACCAAAGTTCACAGTGGCCTGCAAGGCTGCTGTTCACTCACTGTCTGCAGTGCTTTTTACCTATTTAATGCCTATTCATTTCTCAGGTCTCCCTTCAGTTCACTCACAGCCTTCACGGCCCCACCTCTCGCCACAGTAAGTGGGTTCTCACAGCTCAGCTCCGTGTGATCGTCCCTCGGACTGTGTGATTATTTGATTTCCCTTCTGCCGCCTCGAGCACACGAGCTCTGTGATACCTTTCTACCCCCTGCATCTACAATGCCTAACATTTAGTAGACACTCAAAAAATGTTTTGGTTGCATGAATTTGGTTGCTTGAGAGAAGGCTATCAGATATATATTATTCTCATTTTTGAGGTGAAGAAATTGAAGTTCAGAGGTTAAGTCACTTGTTGAAGGTTACATAATCCATAAGAGCCAGACCTGGAACTCAGGGATGTCTGACAACAGAATCCTCCTCTTCGTGTGAACAGTCAGTCAGCAGGCCCAGCAGGCCGTGAGTGCAGCTCATGGATGCATTTTCCTATTAGCATCAGTGTCATGGTTCTACCCACCTTGTTGAATGATCAATAGAATAATAGGCTAGTGGTTAAGAACATGGCTCTGGACCCAGACAGTCTAGCCTCAAGTTCCTCCTCCACCATTTACTAGCTTTGTTACCTTGAGCAGGCTGTTTAGTCTCTCTGATTCAGCTTCCCGGAAAGTGGGGTAATATTACCCACTTTATAGGATTATTGTGAGGATAAACTAGATTAATCCATATAAAATGCTACTATTAAGCACACAGAAAGTGCTCAATAATTGTTAGCTATTACTATTATCACTACCCATGTATTCCTTCGCATTTTCTTACTATAATCTCAAATTATATCCAGAGGACCTATAGCAGTTTTGGGGGGGTTTTTTGGGGTTTTTTGCGGTATGCGGGCCTCTCACTGTTGTGGCCTCTCCCGTTGCGGAGCACAGGCTCCGGACGCGCAGGCTCAGCGGCCATGGCTCACGGGCCCAGCCACTCCGCGGCATGTGGGATCTTCCCGGACCGGGGCACGAATCCGTGTCCCCTGCATCGGCAGGTGGACTCTCAACCACTGCGCCACCAGGGAAGCCCCTCTATCGCAGTTTTTAATTTTTTTATTTTATGGAAATTCTCTCCTTGCATGGAACCATCTCATCTGCCCTTAAGTCCTAGTTCAACTGAGTCCTCTCAATTCAAACTTGGTCATTTCTGTGTCTCAGCAGAACCAGGAGGTTTCTAACAGCAAAATATGGTAATATTAATCCTCTTTGCTGTGAATTTCTAGGTTTTTAGGATTTACACATTTCTTCACACCTCTTTTCAGTTAGGAAAAACACAGTGCTGAAGTGTAGTAAAGGAAGCAGTATTAATAGCACTGTTCTCTCACAAATTACAATCCTTTCCCCAGATTAAGCACCATATCATCAAGCTCTTTGCATAACTGACCTGACCCCCACCCCCAGAAAACCCTAATTGTTGGGAAGTGATTTATGTCACCATTGTCCCCCATTCATTAATACGTGAGAGCAGGTGTAACTTACAGGAAATTAAAAAGAAGAAAGGAAGAAAAATAATTACTTCACATATATGACGGTTGCACGCCAGAATTTTAACATTTTAACATGTTCCCTTATAATGCAATTTTCTGTAAATATTTTTCATTCCTTCCCTGGTTTTCCATTGTTGAAATTCTTAACTAATTTCTTGTGGTTAGGGTGTAATAGTGTGTGGGTGTGTGTTTTAGTGACTTAACTGTTTACCTTGCTCTTAAAAGAAAATAGCCCCTGATTTGTATTTAAATGATGAGAGAACTAACTGCAGTAGGTTGCCCCTGCCTGTGCCGGGCATTACTACCTGCTGAGTTGATGTTGCAAATCTTCATCCAGCCCTGCCAGAGAAATGACACGCCCATCCTGGAGGTGAGGAAGCAGAGGCTTAATGAGATGAAGAATTTCCTCTGGCAGACAGCATGTGTCAGACCTTGCGTGGCTAGGCTCTGGAGGTGCGGGTGTTAACGGGATAGGGCATAAGGGGATAACCAGAAGCAAGCCTGGTAAATTAAGTTGGGGTTATAAATAGAAGACCTCAAAAGACAGGCTGAGGGATGTATAATTAATTTTGCAGGCAGTGTGGAACTAATGACATTTTGCACTTCCTCCCACCTGCTCAGTCCTCAACGCTGGGCGATCCGTGATGTAAGGAGCCTTCCAGGTGATTCTGTTGCTCACTCAAGTCTGAGAACCGCTGCTGTAATGTATCTGTGGCCATGCTGTAGGAAGGATGGAAAGGGCAAGGAGGAACAGTGGGAAGGCTGGTGCCAGAGCCAAAGGAGAGGTGATTAGGACATACGTTTGGGTAGTTTCATTGGAAACAAAACAAAGGGAAAAATTGTGAGAGTTTTCAAGGAAGAAATGATAGGGCTTGATGACCCAGTGAAGGTAGGAGTATAAGATGGGAGGCCGTTGTTCACGAGTGGTAGAGCTGCAGATACACCCCAAAGGCATTGTACGCCTCAGATATTTGAACCTTATTATTGTGCCTTAATTTATAGCAATTTAAAATATGTCTCACACCCATCCATCTGCTGCCCTTAACTAGACTGAACTTTCCCTGTAGGGATAAAAATGTACCAGATACTCAATACCAATAATAATGTTGACCATGGATTGAGTTATCAAATGCCAAGAACTATTCTCTATGCACTTTACAGTCATTATCCCATTGTTGTTCATTAGTTATGGATGCTCATAAATTGCTTTCTGTTAGTGTCCAGTCTAAGCTGCACACCACTAGAATATTAATGTTCCAGACCCTGATCTGAGAGGCCGAGTCTGGGCCCTGGAGTCAGGTGGCTCCAGGCCGAAACCCCAGCCCCATCATTTACCAGGTGTGTGGTCTTTGAGGCGTTTACTTACCCAACCTTGTGCCATAATTTCCCCCAGCTGTATTACAACAGGTGTTATTATTACAACAAGGATGTAATCATGAGTGGAACTCTTAGGGTTGTTGTGAGAGCTAAATGAGAAAATGCCTGCACAAGGCTTGACACTTAAAGTACCTAATACATATTGATGATGATTTTGATGATGCTTATGGGGATGCAGATGTCACTCCCTTGCTCAGAACCTTCAGTGGCTCTTCTTGGTCAAGAAAATAAGCTCCTTAATCGGGCATTTAAGATTCTCCACAAACAAGTCACTCCTTACCTCTCAGACCTTTCGTCTGATGATTCTTTGCCTAAACCCAGTGCTTCAGCTAAGCTGGTCAGTGTACCCCGCGAACACTCCAATCCATTACCATATCCCAGCCTTTGGTTCTGTTCCTCCACCCCTCTCGTCATGTCCCTCAGGGCCCATCCCGCTAGTCAGTGTTTGTGGAGCCATCCTTCCCAAACCCTCATCTGCAATACGATTAAATCCTTCCAAGCTCTGGAGCTTTAAAGGCTTTAATGCTCGATGGACCCCCTGCAGCAGTACAAGGTGGCCCAGAACAGTTCTGCCTGTGTTCAGCCCCCTTTCCCTACCCTTCGGTAAATGTAGGGCTGTGCCTGTCCCTCTCACTGTGCTTGGTGCCTAGCCCCAGGCCAAGGACCCGCTTTCTTAGTGCTGGTAACATACACCTATACTTAGCTTCTTGGTTTTTCCCAAGTTCATTTAAATATGTGTTGGTGTTGTTTTCTCACCCTGATAGTGCTGATAACTTCCCTTATAGGAATAACATTTAATCTGTGAAATAATTATTATTTTTTTTCTTCTCAGGATGAACTTGACCTCACAGACAAACACAGGGAAGCCATGTTTGCACTTCCAGCAGAGAAAAAATGGCAAATATACTGTAGCAAGAAAAAGGTAAGCTATTCATTATGATTATGGTTAACTGGAAAATGATCATTTTGGATGCCCTTTGCTCTCCCATTTCACCACCAGAATTCAGGCAGCTCTTTATGAGGTAAAAACCAGATTGAATGTGTCCTCTTGTGGCCTCGGTGCTACATGCAGTAAAGGGCCAGCTCCTTGGATGTTGTTTTTATCAACACTTCATTGCACCCCGCACACCTCACACCATTATTCATAACGCTGTGTAAATGAGACCCAAAATAACATCAGCTTACAGAAGACTGAAGTGTTTTTCCCTTGTCCTTTACATGAAAGTTTGTGTGTAGGTAGGTGAGAACTAACACTGTGGTTTCACAATTGTAGTTTTCACAGCCCTCTGTGACTCCCTTCTAACAACTTTCCATTTCGCCATCTCTAAGGTGTGGCCCGTCCTCGTGCTGTGGGGTGGCTCTGCAGCCATTTCACGTTCCAGACTAGGGGTGGAGGAAAGGGGGAGGCACAGGCTCCCCACGGCCCCACTCTCAGGGCCACATCCAGGAGTTACAGACCTGGATTCACCTCACATCGCACTGTTAGATACATGGCCACACTTCCCTGCCAGGAATGCAGCCTTATTCTGGGCAGTCATCCACACGTAAAAGCAGGGGGTTCTAGTACCTTTGGAGGAGGAGAGAAAGGGTATTGGGGGCAGCATAAAAAACTAACTATTCCCTAGCCTAGCACTACGCATCACCCTATGGACTGTATCTCCTTCAGTAAAGCTCACTCTGCCATCTTTTAAACCCCTGTGGCAAATTCTTAGACTGTTCTCTCACCCATTTTTGGAACCAGTTCTGTTCATGGCCACCTTTTGCCACTTTTCCTTCTGTTCTAGGGGAGACTTAAATCAGGACAGGGAAGTGGGAAGGTCAGGGCTAGCACCTAAGAAAAATGTTACCTCTCCAACAGGAGTGGGCACTCAATGACTAACCTCTGGAAGCAGGGAAACAGGAACAAAATATAACAATCCAGTATCTTGTCAAGACACGGTGTCAGCCAGGGAAACCTTTTCTTAGGGGACTAGGACGCATTTGGGGACCTCCATTTACCCCCATGGCTGCCCCCCACCCTTTGCCGCCTTGTGTAATTGGCATGCCCCCTGCCTGGGAGCATCTCTCCAGCAGTGAGCCTGCGTGTGCGCCTTTCCCACCAGGCTTTATAAGCTTTGCCAGCATCCGATACTTGGAAGCAAAGGTAGGATGAATGAACCACTGAGTTGTCATGAGTGTTATACTGAACTCTCAAACAATCTAAAGCACATTTAGTTTTCCACCTGAGCCATTGTACTTGATAAAACCACATGTGGGGTTTGGTTCCGGGGGGCCTTTGCTGAGAGACATGTCCAGCTATAGCCTTTCAAGATGATTTCTGAGCCACTATCAGATCAGATCAAGTTGGAGCATTAAGGGTTCCTAACCCCGTGGTAACCAGTAAGATGTGTTTGTGAATGAGCATATCCTTTTCTCCTCTTTCTCTCTGTTCACATGTTACCACCTAGAAAACCTCTCTTCTGTGGAACTGATGGTCAATGGCTCAGGAAACAGATTTTAAAATGAAAGAATTTTAAAATGAAAATAAAAATGTGTCATGTCCTGTTCTGAAAGTGATGGTAGTGTATGGTCTTGAAAACAAGAGAACTTCTCCTGCAGCTGTCTTCAAGACCTGGCCCCTAGAACTGAGAAAGAAAAGTCCTTAAGTGCCTGAGTACACACAGGACATTGTCTGTTTTGGCTCATCCGAGCGCAGATTTTTTTGCTCAAAATTAGGAAACAACATGAAGAGGGGATTGAGAATATGCACTAGAGGAAAGGAAAGGGCAGGAAAATGGGAGCAGCTTACCGAAGGGAAAGTTTTCTTCTTTCCCAGATTTTATTACACCCTTGACGGCAGTTGAAAGTTAATCATGGAAACTACTGCCCCTTAGATTAGAAAAGGCAAACCCTGGAGGATAGTAATGACCTCAGGTTCACAGCTGCTGCTCATTTTTCAATTTCCAGGCCTATCAAATCCCCTTGCAAACCTTGTCTCCTGTGTGCGTGGCGGGCTGGCTTTTTGTAGGAGGATGGATATGGTTGTGGCCACTGGCCTCAAAATCCCATTTCCTGACGGATGGGCTCTTCCTGCGAGTACCTGGCCGGATTGCACAGATCTTTGGAAATGCAGTTCTCCTGCTAGCTTCATTCCAGCAGCTTGGATTCCTTTTATGACTTAGCAGTGGTGTGGCTGAGTGGGAAAGCCATCTTAACTCTTTGGGGAATCCCATGGGTTTATAGATCTGCCTCACATTAAAATGGCTTGACTAAGGATTTTCTTGATTAGAGCTTCTCAGACTGTTAAAACTATGCTGTGCCTTTGGTCTGAAACTGACCCTTTGGGGCCCCGTAATAAATCGGGAAATAGCACAATGAACAAGAGAACACAAAATCCTAAGCACGAAAAGGGCACAATATTTGCCTCTCTTCCGAGAAGGTAATCTCCTTCAGGACAGGTTGCCCATTCTCCGAAGGAAACCCGTGGTGGCTGCCCTTAACGCCGAGAACAGATTGTTTTCCTTGGACCATCTCTTGAGTAACCTTTTCAAATCAGACATGTCACCAGCAAGCCTGACCACATCTATTTCTCAGGCCGAGGGAAAGCTACACCCCTATGGCTCCTTCAGACTTTCCATCTTTCAAGATTAGAACCCAGGGCATCATAGATGTTCTCACACATAGTGAAGCCATAGAGTAAGGGCCCACGAACGCCAACAGAAACAGAGTTGGTGAAAAGCAGGCTTTCTGTGTAAAAGTGCACAGCAGTTGTGGAGACAAACGGGGCTGGGAACTGAAGATGGGGCCAGGCCTTCTTTGGCCAAGTGGCTCTTTTCCATCCAGTAGAGACTTGAGTCCCAGCAGTGGCTATCTGCTTATCAAGCTCTGTGTTCATTTCTCAAACGGCTCTATCTGAGTCCTCTGGTTGAAAACCCATTTCCAGAGCCAAAATGAAAACTGCAAAAGTATTTCTGGGGCTAAAAGAATTGGAAAGAAATTAATTGGAATTTTGCCTAATTGAGTAATCCGGGGGAGAGCAGGAGATGGATGTCACAGCCTTGAAAGTCCAAACAAATCTGTAAAAATGACTGAGCTGGTTGGTCAGCCATGGTTTGTCCTATGCAGCCATCCGCTGTCAATTTTTTCAACTTTTACAAAAGGTCCAAAAAAAGGTTCTGTTGGTGGGGCTGGGGGTATTTTCAAATAGGAAATGTTTGTGGTTCTTATCTTTAAAGGTAATTCCCTTTTTAGTTCCAATCACAACATGCTCTTTTGTTTAAGTGAGGTTTTTCCCAGTCTTCAGCCAGAAACTGCATCTGTTAACAATCTTTTGGATTTTAAACTGAAGCCTTTTAAACAATGAACCATCTGACCACGAAAGGCATCTGGCCATGCTGTATTTGCTTATTGTTAACATGATTTTTAAACCCTGGGAAAAATACGGAGTAGGTCTTCAGAGAGGAGAAACTAAGATAGCGTAGTACGAGCTATATTATGGCAACAGCAATCTTATCAGCACAGGCAGAAAGCTTCTTTAATCACACTTCTTCACAGGAGCAGTTGCAATAGTTGTGTCACTTAACCAGTCCTTGTAAGTGTCCAGAAAATACTTGTTCCCCCTCCATGAGCTTCAGAGTTCACAAAGTCAGTGAATGGGGTTAGAAGCTGTTAGCTGTAGTAACATCAGATATTTGAGGCAAAGATCAGAATTTGATGACTGCACCTAATTTTTCCTCCTTCCATTTCTGATCCCTAAGCCAAGGCTTAAGTAAATGGCTCTAGATTCTCCATATTACATTTCTGTATCTTTTATATATATATATATATATATATATATATATATATATATATATATATATATATATTTGGTTGCATCAGGTCTAGTTGTGGCTCGCAGGCTCCTTAGTTGCAGTACATGGGCTCCTTAGTTGTGGCAGGAGGGCTCCTTAGTTGTGGCCTGTGAACTCTTAGTTGCGGCATACATGTGGGATCTAGTTCCCAGAGCAGCGATCGAACCCGGGCCCCCTGCATTGGGAACATGGGGTCTTAACCACTGTGCCACCAGGGAAGTCCCCATTTCTGTATCTTTTGAGGTCTGCTTTGGAGAAGGTGAGTTTTTACTCTGCTGCTGAGTTTGTTTTGACTCTAGTTTAACTAAATCACTCTAGAATCTTGTCTAACCTGGCTGCAGTTGAGCCGTTAAGCTTTGTGGGAAGTGCTGATCTGGTGATAGGCATGTTCTGAAGACATCTAGGAAAAGTGGCTGAAAATTCTCCTGATACCTTTCATTCACTCCCTTTATTTGGTTCGCATATCCTAATTGGATCACCTCCCCACTCCTCTCCACAAGAAGGAATTCTCCTTCACCACAAACACAAAAAGATGTATGGTGAGTGGTCATCAGGATCTTTTAGATCCTGGAGAGTCAAGGCCCTCCTGTGTTTGGAGCGTGGGGAGGAAGTGGTTTGATCAAAACAGGGATTTAAAGGAACATATGCTCAAGTAGTGGAATTAGAGACAAAAGGAACCATCGGTCTTCTACACGACTGTCAGACAAACCAGCTGGACAACAAGGAAGTGGGATGTTGATACATTAATCCTCTGGTTGTTCAGAGTCTCCTAATGGGAAGGGAAGAGGGAGGAGGAGTTAGGTCTCCTCTTCCTTCGTTACTGTAGTTGTTTGAATATGCAGTAGAGTGAACGTTAGGTTTTCAGGTGCCCACTTTGCTAGATGTCGAGATTTGGGAGAGAGAGCCAGTAAAAGGGAGGAAACTAGATATCCATAACTGTATTTCTAGACTTCTTTAGAAGTACCTGGTTTGGTCTGCTGTCATTGAGTTTTCACCCTGATAATGGATTCCAGTTGGCCTTTGTGCTCCTAAGTGCTAAGGGGTTACAGAATGCGGCAGGCATAAAAAAGATTAGAAGAGAGATCGGGCTGTCTTTCCCCTTCTACTTCTCTGAAGAACGGATGAGGGAAGCACAGTAGCTGGAGGATAATGGGTATCTCCAGGCTCTGAAACTCGCTGCCTTGTCTGCATGTTCCCTGGCTGTGAGAGATGAGGATGTGTGTTTAATCCCAGATTGAAGCAGTAAAAAAACAACAAGCTTTACGGATCTGGTGCTTCAGTCAATGAAGCAATGCAGTTGGTAAAGGACTAGTTGGTGTGTGATTCACCCCGACGTGTACTGAGTACCTTCTCTGGGGGCAGACTATTGGCTAGATTCTGAGGATGATTAAACAAGTAAGTCAAATTTCCTGGAGTGGATGGTGCGGGTAGAGGAAGCAGATAAAATCAAATAACTGACAAGTCTTTCCATGAGCTCCATACTAGGGTAAGCAGACAGGCTCTGGGGCACAGAGGAAGGAGCCTCCAAGCTCTGGGGGGTGTGTGTGTGTGTGTGTTGGAGACAGCAGTTCGTTCCTTCACCACTTTGACCCCTCCCGGGGTTATGCCAGCGAGGGACCTGTTGTTGTCGTCATGCTTTCATCCCATCATTTAGAAATGGGCTCCTTTTCCAGCAGCTGAGCTATGTTCACATATGCTGTACACTTTCCCTCTTGATTTGTACTTTGTTCTTTTTCCTTTTTGCCAATGCTTAAAAGGTCAAGTTTAGACTGTTGGGTAATCTGATCTTTACTAAACAATTTACAATTTCTAGGGCTTGTTAGGAAATCTGTAGAGAGGCTTAAACTTTTGAAACATGAAGACACTGAGGGGAAGACTGAAATAACTGAGGTTTGTTCAGCCCAGAGAAGTCAGGTGAAAACACCAACTCAGTCTGTTCACTGGGTGTGCATACCCCAGTGAAACTGTGGTATCTGTCAAAATATTGCCAATTCCAGTGGTAAAGAGCAGCTGCCTCAAGCCCTTCCAATAAAAACTGCCCTGACAATCTGACCTTTCCCCCAAGGGCCCACCAGTCTTCCTTCATGATTCAGGGACTCAAGGGTTAACTCCTGGCATGACAAGCAGGGGACGCCAGGACCCTGTTCCCATATTGCATCATTCGTTCTGATTCACTGATGCCCGTGTTACACTGTTGATAAATATTTTGAACATTGGCCTAAGTATGAGATGCTGATGGACCTAAAGATGGTGGCCAAAACCATTTGATCATACGTACCCAGAGCCTGAAACATGCGTCTTCCAGGAGTCGATCCCATGGAAATGATAAAAGATGCAGGCAAAGAACTATGTGTGAGGTGTTCTTTGCAGTGTTGTCTCTGAAAGCCAATGATGGTAAACGATTTAAAGGAGGATGGTTGTATTATCGTACACAACCAGAACAGTATCTTGCTCCCGCTGAAAAGTCATGCTTTCAAAGAAATTTTGATGACATGGGAAACTGCTCAGCATGTAATGATAAGGTTTAGAAAAAGATGTAAAACTGTATAATCAGTACGATCAAAAGTTTGCCAAGAGTAGATATAGAAGTAGGCAGACAGAAACCATTGTTTGGTGGGATTGTGGGTGGTTTACATTTTTTTCTTTATACAAATACTTCCCAAATTTTCCACAGTGCATTGTTCTCCATCCTACCTTGGGATAAGATTGTTTTGTTTTTTTCTGATTATAAAAATAAAATTGCTCTTTTAAAAAAATGTGTAGAGTATATTTTATATCTGTCAGTTTCAGTCAGAAAAGCAGGACTACTGGGGGAAACACACACACAAAGCAAAGAGATTAACCCTTATATAATCATGCAAGCTAGCTAAGCACTCCCCCTAAAGCTACTATCTTTGCTTCATGTCCCTGGAATAGGCAGTTGGGAAGGAGGGTGGATGTAAAGTGGGGATGGAGCAAGGACAGGCTGGAGCCCACAGGGACAGACTGTAACCTGTGGTAGTTCTCACTGCCTGACCCTGGAGTGGGTGTCCTGCAGAAGCCTGAGCCATTAGTCATGGAGCTCGACACACACACACACACACACACACACACACACACACACACACACACACACACACACACACACACACGCGGTGGAGCGGTTGCAAACCTGTTGTTCCACACCAGTGAGCCAGCAGGTAAAGAACAATGCCTATGGACTACAAAATGGCTGCTGCTTCATTGCCACCCTCCGCGTCTCCCTTGAATGTCTCTTGTGGCTCACCCTACGCAGAAAGATACAAGAAAGTATGTAGGCAAGTTGGTTCAGTCTAGCCAACTTGAACATTACAAAGCCACCACATATTGCTCTTTGAAATTAGGAGGAAAAATAAATATTATTTAAAATGCAACCAGTGCTTGTGCTGTAGAGACAACCCTAGCATTTTTTTTTTTCTTTAGCTCAGGGGCCCTTTACTTTCTCTATTTACTCTTCCATGGGAGGATTAAAACAAAGGTGAATCTGTAAACCACCCAGAGTTTTTCAATACCATTGATCTCTTTAAGCAGTAACTGTGAAAACTTGGTGATTCTTGGACCTGATGAGATGGCCTCAGCTTTCTGCCCAGAAATCCACTAAAGGCATGTTTCTCATGGCCCTTTTCCTGCTAAGTAGCATAATCTCATAGCCAGTGACCCATTTTCTGTCTTTATTTTCTTTTTGTTACAAAAGCCAGTGCTATCAAAATGAGCACCAGATTTTAGAATTGGAGTACAAAATTTGAGGATTCTCTGCCTCTGGCAGCCCTTAAACCAAAGTTGTACCCCAATAAAGGGCAGTTGGGGGCTTCCCGGGGCTTCCCTGCATGGCGCAGTGGTTAAGAACCTGCCTGCCAATGCAGGGGTCACGGGTTCGAGCCCTGGTCCGGGAAGACCCCCCATGCCGCAGAGCAGCTAAGCCCGTGAGCCACAACTACTGAGCCTGCGCTCTAGAGCCCGTGCTCCACAACAAGAGAAGCCACTGCAATAAGAAGCCCACGCGCTGCAACGAAGAGTAGCCCCCGCTCGCCGCAACTAGAGAAAGCCCGCGTGCAGCAATGAAGACCCAATACAGCCAAAAATAAATAAGTAAAATAAATTTATTTTTTTAAAAAAGGGGGCAGTTGGTTCATTAATATTTATTTGCCTCCTCTTCCTATAATCCCTTTGTTTAATAATACCAGTTTGGGGGCATTTTTCCCTCCCAGTGTTACCAATTCTATCATTCCAGCTGTGCCTACTGCCACCCCTGCCATGGAGGGTCCAGGTGGTCCTGAACTCACAGTTTTTGTTTTCATTAATGTTGACTCAGCTTCATTAATGAAGAAGCAGTGAGCAAACTTGCCCATAGAATGAACCAAAACATATCTACCTTTCTTATTTGGTGCTTGGTGAAGTGAGTGGACATCTTCTGGATTCTTCTGTTGGGGTGTTATACTCTGGTTCTGTAGAGTTCTCTGTTTTTCAGGCTTGAGATACTGCCAGTGAGAGAACCTCCCCTTGGGGTGGATTGTCTCCAAATGTCTTTCCATTAATGGATCTGCCTGCAGGTTTCCTAAATTATGTTTGTCCCTCACAGTTGTTCTAAACTGTAGTGTAATGTGTCTGACACTATTTTTTCTAAGATAAATAGAAGCCGAGTAATAGCTATGAGAAAGACTTTGCATAGTCAAAGGCCATCCAAAGGGTAAGCTGAGAAGGCAGGATACCCCATTGATTCTCTAGCTGTGTGACCTGGGACGTATTTCTTAACCCCTCTCATTTCTCTCTTCTCATCTGTACAATGAGGTCAATTTCATAAGCTTGTTGTGAAAACTGAGAAAATATGATTTTGAAGTTGTCAGAGAACTTGGGACATGTCAGTGTTAGCTGTGATCACTGGCAATGTCAGTGATGGTGACAATTGAAACAGTGGTATGGACTGAGTTTCTGCTTGTTCACATTCATGCTAGCCTGGGATTCAGCTCCATATTGGTAAATAATGATACCTGATTTTCTCAGAACAGTAGTGAGTATTTCAAAAGCACCTGTCCCTTAGTTGTTCACAGGACATTTCAGAGGGGAAATAGTAAGATGGGAGGATACATTGTGTAAAATAAGGGAAGAAACCAAGAAAGTCTTTATTGTGAGCATCAGAAATTGGTAAAAAGGGGCCCCATTTAATTCAACAGTTCTAGGGCAATGGTAGTCAACGGGCAGTCCCTTAACTTCTGGGTAGAGCTCTGAATCTGATTTCAGGAGCACCCTTAATTTACGTCTTGGATGATGGAGGCCAAGAGGAAGTCAGACTCCAGTCCACTTCTTTCTTCCTTTCACCCACGTTCCACTGCAGCACTCAGTCCCTGCTTCACATGGCAGCCCGTGGAGATGCTTACTTCATTGGGTTTGCAAACAACATTAAAATTCCTTCTTTGTGGCCTAGGAAAGGTAAGTGGTTGATAAATATCTTCAGTTTTCAAAATAAGACAATTAAAGAATATTTTTAGACCAACACAAAGATGTTCCATTAAACAAGTCAATTTTCACAAATGAGTAACTTACTAGGTCAAAATGAACTGGGTTTACAGGTTCTCTTCTCAGCCAGAAAACTTGTTCAAAGTTGCAGCATTGTAATCCAATAGTGCATTCTAGCTGTATGATTTCTAAAATTAAGCTAAAAAAACAAAATGTCAGTGTTGAGGAAATAATAACAGAACGTTTCAACACAGTTGCAGATACTGTTATTGTTAGGAGTCTTTTTATTGAAGTATAGTTGATGTACAATACTACAGAAGTTACAGGTGTACAATATAGTGATTCAAAATTTTTAAAGATTATACTCCATTTATAGTTATTATAAAATATTGGCTATATTCCCTGTGTTGTACAATATATCCTTGTAGGTTATTTTATACCTAATAGTTTGTACCTCTTACTCTCTTACCCCACTGGCCCCTCTCCCCACTGATAACCACTAATTTGTTCTCTTTATCTGTGAGTCTGCTGCTTTTTTGTTATATTCACTAGTTTGTTGTATTTTTTAGATTCCATGTATAAGTGATATCATACAGTATTTGTCTTCTCTGTCTGACTTATTTCACTTAGCATAATGCCCTCCAAGTCCATTCATGTTGCTGCAAATGGCAAAATTTCATTCTTTTTATGGCTGAGTAGTATTCCATTGTGTATATGTACCACATCTTCTTTATCCATTCATCTGTCGAAGGACACTTGGGTTGCTTCCATATCTTAGCAATTGTAAATAATGTGGCTCTGAACATTGGGGTGCATGTATCTTTTCAAATTAGTGTTTTTGGTTTTTTTGGATATATACCCAGGAGTGGAATTGCTGGGTCATATGGTAGTTCTCTTTTTAGTTTTCTGAGAAGCCTCCGTGCTGTTTTTCACAGTGGCTGCTATTGTTAGGAGTCTTAAACCTAATTACCCGAGTGGACATTCTGGGTTCCAATAAATTGGCATTCTCTAAAATTTCTAAAAAAGAAAACTAACAAACTTCTGATAACTTTCTACTCAATCATGCAATAAACTAGTATTTCCTGGTTGATTATTTTTTCTGTGTGAAATTTTTATGTACACAAAAAAGTACAGAATGTAAGAAACACCCACATTTAACAAATGCTAACATTTTATCATACTCACCATGGATTTTTAAGAAATAAAACATTATAAATATAGTTGAAGCCGAAAGGTGACCTCTATTCTGAAGGTGATATGTGTTTTTTTTTCTTTGCCCATATGTATATTATCTTACTCTGAATGTGTATATTCATAGACGATATATGGTATCTCTTCATTTTAACTATGATATAATGTTCCATTATATGAACATGCCACAGTTTAATTATTTTTATCCCGCCTTTGGATAATGTCTATTTCCAAGTTTTCATTATTTAAAAAAAATTGCAGTGAACATCCTTGTATATGTGTTCAAGAATTTCTCTAGGATAGGCACCTAGACATGTAATTACTGGGTCATTTGGTTTGAACATTTTTACCTTTAAATGTTCTCCAAAGTCATTGTAATAGTTTATACCTGCAGTGAATTAGTTGCCAACCATCTGAGGGCTTGGTATTGTCTGAGGGGATGGAACAAGTGTCTGGTTGCCCTGATCAATCATTTTATGTAAGTTTGAATGTTTCAGGTACAGGACACTGTCATTAAAGTTCTTCAGTTTTCTCCCATATACCTTAACCGATCAAATTAAAGTAAAAATTCCTGGAATAGGAAGTAAACATTTCATTTAAAACAGAAAAACCCAAGGTTTGAAAATGAAAGCGTTCCATTCAAATATCTTTAAAGCTGGACCAAAGTACAAAATGTTACAAGTACCTAAAAATGGACAATTCACTCAGCATTATGTTTATTTGGTTTGACTACAAAGGAAACTACTCTGTGTGTGGTTCACTCTTCCTCTCCTCTAGACCTCTTTGCACCCTCAGGTCCAGACCCAGGCAAACTGTGTTTCCATCTTTAGCCAGCTTTTGACTGATATATGCCATCACCAAACACAGGAAGTTCCTCTGAGGTATCCGCCACCTCCCTGGTGGGTGACTAAAGTGCAGGTGCAGAATCGGCACGTCTGCACAAACAGGCATGTTGGCGTTGGCTGGAAAAGCACACAATTGGTCTCTTTCTTCTCCTCTAACCAGAGCACCTTTATCTCAGTCATCTCTTTATACAAATTATGAAAGCCTCTCCCCTTTCTTGTACTCCTTGATTCCTTCAGATGTTGAGTAACTGTCTGTCCATCCTCCATGCATCTGCTTTGTGGATGCCACCTCTCTTTTTTTTTCTTGCGGTACGCGGGCCTCTCACTGTTGTGGCCTCTCCCGTTGCGGAGCACAGGCTCCGGATGCTCAGGCTCAGTGGCCATGGCTCACGGGCCCAGCCACTCCGCGGCATGTGGAATCTTCCCGGACCGGGGCACGAACCCGTGTCCCCTGAATCGGCAGGCGGACTCTCAACCACTGTGCCACCAGGGAAGCCCCCCCTCTAATTAGGGAACATCAGGGTGGAAGAGAATGACCCTGTGTTTTACATTCACTTATAGTCTTTCAAAGAACAATAAAAATAAATAAGCAATATATAGCTGAGACAAAGAAAGTTATCTTAGTTGGACAAACCAATTAATACGGAGTCATGGGGAGTATGGGGGTTGTGTGTCCCGTGGAGCTCTATTTTCCCCTCTGGAATGGGGGCTAGAGAAGCAGACACCACAGCTTTCACTCTGTACTTGTCACTCATGCCTGCATTGGTGCCCCTCTGTGAGGAGAACACTCCTGCTTCGGCTCCAGTCACTGGAAGAGACTTGGAGCTGTGGGTTTGAATGGAGGCCCCGGGAGGGCAGTCGTTCTCAGCTACCGCAGAGCTGCTATCTTTGGCTTCCAAATCTTAATTCTTAAGCAGATTCCTTTTGACAGCTCGGCTACAGGACAGATTCCATCAGGTGTTGATTGCAGAGTTTAGAGTACATGACAATCTTGGAGCTCTCAGTCTTTGCCATAGAGTACTTGTCAACAGTGCTATTGTGGACCAAGGTTCCAAATGCAACTCTGTGAGGCCCTTTGAGCCCCTTGCCTGTGTGTTGAAGCCCATAGGCACAGCTCCATTGCATTTCCAAAATTCTGCAACCTGCATGTGTAGAACTGCACATTAAATGAGTGTTCTCAGCTATCACTATATCTCTGGAAAGGAGTATCACTGTGGTTCACATATGAGAATTCAGGACTGTCTGCCCGTTCCAGTTATCACCAGCCCAGGAACATGTAGCTCATGAGACACTCCAGACCAACGCACATCCTTTGTTTCAGTTTTCCTTTGGACTGTGGCTTCCCTCCCTGGTTAACGGAGTGCACTATGAATAACTCCAAGCAGAGATGGCATAAGATTTATCTTGATTACTAACTCTAAACAACTAGGGGTTGAAGCCTGGAGCACTGTGAGAAGCATTTGGAGGCTGTGAAGGATCTCAGTACAAATAGTGTGGTATTTGAATAGCACTGTCTGCCCTGACACATGGTGGGAGAATGTGGCATTTGTAGCAGATATTTACCCTCCTTTGCCCTTGAAGGCTACTCTTGCGCCTAGATTATGGTTGTACATAAGTATCACATTCCATGCTTCTTGCCTTTGCATCTCTCCCTGGTTCTCCCAGATTCTCTAGATGCTATGGCACTTACTTTCATAAAAAGACCACCCAAAGCCTGCCTGACTTCACCGTCTTCAGGAGATAGGTTTATGAAAGACATCAGTAGAAGGAAGTATCCACTTTGTAAGAGAGACCAAAGAAGGAAAAAAGCCACTTTTCCTGAGTTTTTTCTATATATATTCATTTCATTCTTTTCACTAATAGCTCTAGCACACCTAATGTTATTGAATCCACATTACGGTTGGTGCATTTCAGAGCCTTTCCCTTTTGGGAAGTAGGAAGAAGCTTTGAGCTTCCAGCATAAGTTAGAATGTGCCACTAATAACTTCTATGCAGAGTTCTCCAGATTCCTTACACTCCGGGAACCAAGTAATGTGTGGAACTAGAAACGGGTTACAGTAGAAAGTCTACCAAAGAATACCAACTTTAAATTAGTGTCTTAAATTCTCTTGTTATTCTTCAGTGCACTATGGAACAGCATTAGACTGGAGCAGTCTTAAGATGGCATCCTTTCATCTGTCCCCGTATGTCAGGAAAAGCAGTTTATGTCTCCTCGGTTTCTAAGATGTACTCCCCCACGTTCTCACATTTAGACATTTCTGAGACAGTGACATCTTCCAACTGATGCTTTTCTTTTTTCTTTCTTTTGCCAAAAATGCTGTCATTAATTCAGTAGTATTCTGTAGAGCCAACGATGGCTTAAAATCAGAAATATGGTTATGACTCTCCTTCTAGGGGACAGGTAACCCTGCCATAGCATTTTTCACAGGCATCCTGAGAATGCTTCCCTGAATGGAATATGCCGTTACAGGCTCACTGTTTCCCCTGATTCTCTTCATAGTTTAATTACTATTTTCCAAAGTCCTCTCTTTATGGCCTCGTGTTAAGCATTATATTGCAAATCATAAACACACTTTGATTGTTTTCCCAAGAGCAGGTTACAGGACATCAAAACCCGCTTTACAACATTCTGAAAGGCTGGTCTGGTAGCAAATCTGGTAGCAAGATGTGAGGCAACAAAGGCCATTGACACCACTGATTGGATTTCCACACTGCATGAGGGTTTAGTGATGTGTGTCCAAACATGTTAATTTACCAACCAGCTGGACTAAATTGTACCTGGGTCTGTAGCACTCCCAGATGACACATGGGTCAAAGACTTGACTCTTAACAAGCTACATAGAAGTAATTTGTTTTATGTCATTACACACCTTTGTGTCATAGGCAACAGGGGGATGTGGGCTTGTATCATTTCTGAAAATAATAATTGGAGCCTGTTTCTTTTTCTTTGCCGTGAAAATGAAGGGAAATTGTCATCTAAAATTGGCTTCAGATGTTGGAGTTACACTGATTGAGATGTTTAGGCTCCAGTCATATTCCATGCCGTGAAGTGCTTTGCCAAAGAAGTGACTTATTAAAATAAATAAAATAAATGTCTCGTAGTTTGGAAAGTGGACTGTAAAGTCTCAGCTTTTAGTTCTAGGTAAGGATTGTGGCTATTTTCTTAACTATATTAGCACATGAAATGCATTTTCCCCCAGGATCCTGTAGCATATGACTTTTAAGATTTCAATTCTGTAAAGTCAGCCAAGGCTTTTTCAGGAAAGAAGAGGGTGTTGAAACAGGCTGGGCCTCTGAGCTGTTTAAGAAATGCAGCTGGCTTCTTTACTCTCAGAGTCACATTGTTACTTTTTGCTTCACTGCTGGGGTTCCCACAGAGAGACTAGATGTCTTTAAAGTGGCACTCTTTTCTTGCTTTTCTGATGTAGGTGATTTTGGGGAGAACAAAAATGATAACTGGCTGAGAAGCAGCACAACAAGCCTGATTTTTTTTTTTAAGGGAACAGTGGTCAAGTGTAGTTTTCTTTCTGGCTTGGGGTGGGGTTAGGGGAGGTGGGGAGAGGGCCTAAACTCACTGAGTTCACTGCTTTTTTTGATGAGCAGTACAAGAAGTCTCTTAGAAGTACTCCAGCTATTTGCCCAGCAAATTTCTGGGGAGGATAGACGACCAGGTGCATCTGTGGGTATAAGGGGGATAGAGTAGAATAGTCTCAGTGGATGCACAAATAGAAACCATGCCACACAGACTAGACAAGGCAACGGAAACAGGTAGAACTGAGGTGAAGTGGTCAGGATGGGGTAGGTGTTCTTCAGCAAAAGCTTTGGGCAAGACTGAGCATTTGTGTCATTTAGGTGTGAGAGTCTGGGGCAAGGTGTTAGTCATACAGCTTGGCTTCCACCTTAACACCTTTGTAGACTGTGTCCTCTTCAACCAGGCAGGACTAGTCATACATATTTTATTTTGCTAAACTGTAGTTATATTGAAATGCCAGAAAAAAATTGCTGAATGTTCTGTCTATAGCACTCTTCAAAGTGATCTCCACTTTTCACTGTCTTTGAGCTACTTAACAAATCTGCAAATTGTTTAAAAACAACTGATAGCAACACAAATGATTCTTGTCCATTGAAGTAACTTGTGTCTGATGCAATTGATTATTGCTGTATTGACCAGTTTTGCCTCTATTTGTAAACCAATGTTCATACATATCTTTGCTCTTTGAATTTTCTTTTGAACTGTTGTAACATCTTACTGGTTCTCTCTCATTTATTAATGAGTTCAACAAAATCTTTGACCTGAGTTCATGCCATAATTTTACCTTTAAAAAAATTATCCTTTATCAGTACAGAATTTTAACTCAGGGAGAACTGAGGGGCTACCTTATTTTAAGTAATCTGAGATCTTTTATCAAATTTTAAATGAGTACATTGTATGATAGTGGGAAGCCCTCTATGAGAAAACATGCATTGTATAGGGAAAAGCAGAGCTCAGGAGGTCAGAAGAGGTGTCAGGCTTCATACATGGAAGAAGCTATGATGTTTGAAGGGATGCACGTACAGGCGGAGAACAGGGGCAGCAGATGTATAATCCAGAGACCTGAAAAACAGTGCCCTAAAGGAGCCTAAACTTCCCTAAAGTTTCTTGGCGGCTAGTGAGCCTAGGTTCTATTCCATTTCTGTTAACTTATATTTATGTTTTAGAGATAAAGTGTCCTCAATCTTATAGAAAGAAACCCAATTTTACTATTGAGTTTATGTCTAACTTTGTTAAAATATGTATGCTTGATAAAATAAGGACTATCCATGTTGACCTCTGTTTCATGTATCTTTTATTCTAAATCATAAATGTTATTCTTTGTGGACCATCAGGAAAGCGAGAACTTGTTCTGTTTCCCCTTGGAGAGACATTCTGGTCGGATATCTTCCCAGTGCCCTCTCAGTAGAGACCATGTAGAGTTGAACATCACCGACAAGCATGTGAGAAGAGCCCTTTCATAGGAATTCAGATGGATGTATTGGGGTTATTTTTTCAAGTAGACATGAGGGTGTGATGACCTTATGGAAAATTTGAGATTTATTTATGAATTGAGGAAGATAAACATTTGCTATTCAGTCAGTGGAGAATTTTTGGCCTGGTTAGGAGATGACTTTGGGAGAACATCATAGCTTTATTCAAATCATTTCTATATTTGCTGGGTTATTTTTCATAGGAGAAATTAGACTTATTCCATGTAGTTCCCAAGGGCAAAACTAAGGCCAACAAGTGCTTGAAGTTACAAGAAGACATCTGTCAATTCAGTTATGAGGTGAATTTTCTGACAGTCGGTGAGAGCGCTGGTTCCAAACAATTGTGGACCCTTGAAGCCTTCTTTCAGAGAACATATGATCTATCACCTGCCGGTGACCTTCTATAAGGGATCCCTGTGAGGAGAAACTCAAACTAGGGTGTCTCTAGGGTCAAAGACCTAGCTATCTAATTCCATGATGGCTTGCCTTAAAAACATACAGATGTTTTGTAGCATTAGGAAAAATGGGGAAGGAAGTTTGCTCTTCTTCTGTGATTCTAAATGCTAAATGTGAAAGCCATTGTTATTGCGAATCACCCTCCAGTCTTTCCAGAAAATGACTGACATTCTAGGCTTAGGAGGGGGTGTTGGATTTCCTGGCAGATGCAGTAGATGCTGTTCTGTAATCAGTCCTTGTGTGGGCCCAACCGGATTTGGGCAGCAGATGCACTTGATGTGTAATTGTGGCAGTGGCCAAAAAATGTAACCAGGCTTGGCAGTCCCAGGAACCACATGACTATCTTGAAATGTGACAACATAGGAAGTATTTTTTGAAACCAACTGCCTGCCTTTGGCGAACTTCGGTTATAGGATATAGTTTCAGCCCACTGCTAGGGGTCAGAGGTAAGTGCTGGAAGGACTGAGTAAAGCTACTGTCCCAGGAGTTCAGGTTTGTGGACCCTACAGGGTTTTCTCTTCCCAATGAAAGAAGAACAAGAGGGAAGGAGTTGGAGGCAAATATCAGGATTTAAAGGACCTAATGATTCTGTGCTGTTTTTAAAAATGAGATTTCAGGAAGCAGCGAGCTTTGTAAGAAGGTAGACTTTTCAGGCATGGCAGGTCCTGCTCCTTCTCTTGCAAAAATGCACATTACTAGGCAAGTTCCACACACTTATGTGTTCAGCCTAACTTTTAATTGGGGCTATTGGACATAGAGTGGCTTCAAGGAGAGGAGAAAGCATGGAAAATAGTTGGTGTCCAAGTAAGAATTTTGATGTACTCCCGCTCTCTTGAGAGCCAAGCTTAATATAGCACAGGGTTTGGCAAACTATGGCTCGTGGGTCAAATCTGGCCAATAACCTGTTTTTGTAATAAAGTGTTACTGAAACATGGCAGGGCTCACTCTTTAAGTGTTATCTATAGCTGCTTTCACGCTGTACAAGGGCAGAGTTGAACTGAGTAGTTGCAACAGACTGTGGTCTACAAAGCCTAAAATATGTATGATCAGGCCCTTTACAGAAGAAGCTGGCTGTACCATACTTCATCATGGCCATCTTTCAAGAAGATGCTAATTATACTACTATTGAGCTAGAAGGGAAAGTTAGCAGAAGTCATTAGCAAGGCCTTCTGCAAAATATTTTTCCATCTTCCATCCTACCTGCTCTTCCTTCCCTGTTCCTTGGACCTGGTCTCACCCACATTGTCATCTGTTTCCTATCATTCACTTGAGTTTATTAGATGCCACACACATCATGGAGACATACCTAATAGAATAAAATATTTTGACCTGTCTGGCCCTTTCTGCCTAGTATTCTATAAAAATTCTAGGTATAGAGTGAATTTATTTAACATCTATTGTGTTCATTAGTATATGGGGCTGAACCCATGAAATCCAGAATGTGAATGACAGTTTAATGCAACAGGTGACTATTTTGATCATTAACAAGGTGTAGCATTTCTTGAGCCTATATGATCATAGTTAACATGTTTTCTAAGAGAATCTTCTTTAAAAAGGGAACAGGTTTTTATTAGTGTTTAGTTGCCTTTGTCCTGTAATGAACATTATCAGAATAAAGTTTACTTTGTATCATACTGAAATAGTACCTTTCTGCTGTTGAAATTCATTTAGTTAAACCTTAGTTTGTCTCTACTGTTTTTGAGTTAATGGTACTATTATATATCGTTATAGAAGATTTTTAGCTGATCTAGATGGTTAAATAGTGTGTCTTTATTTCCTAACAAGTATTATCTAAGAACCTCATGGGTTTGAAACTGAATGGATATTTATGGCCTTTGTTGGCCAAATGCATGTTGCTTCTGCCTGTGATTTGTGGTCTAGTGAACAGCCACAGAACGTGTCCTTTACAATTGATTGACCTTTGCACAGCCTATTTTGGGCCTTCTAAGAGCATCTTAAACTAAAGAAAAACTGTACCAGGTCTTACATATTATTACTTGATCCTATTGGAAATTTTCCCTGTGGTAATTTCAAAAGAAGTATTTACATTAAGACTTCATGTTTAAACTGCACTTTGAGACCCACTTATGTCACTGAAAGACTTCAGCTGCTACCAAGAAATTGTTTGCAACACAAATATGTAAGTGTGGAAATTTTAGAAAGTGTTAGCCTGCTTTGGGTACATACATCTTAGCCCAGATCATTCAATTTCTTTGTCTGCATAAACAGCTGATATTAGGGTTAATAGTCTGCTTTAGAAATAGAAAATCCAATAAGAGGAGATAATTAGAGAAATGTTTTAAAATAATTTGCTATAGGGAGCAGAGGTGTGCCCCAGGGATAGAGAACAGAAACACCACAAATGTTGCAGAGTCTCGACCTGATGTTGTTCATGTCGCACAGAACATTAGAAAAAGCAGAGCCCTTGTCCTAACAGAACACGTAATGCTTTCAAACTTACTTCTATTTTAATTGTGAAAATAGTGCCTGTTCTTAGTAAAATGACAGTTTGAATCATACAGAAGTTTATAAGTAAAAGACATTTCCTACTGCTACCCAGGGGTTAGCCATTGTTAAATTTTATTATATCTGTTTCCAGAAATGTTTGTCTGTAGTGTACATATTTTTTCTATAGATGGAAAATAATATTTTAAAGCATTTTTTTCCCTTCATAATATACTGGGTCATTTTTAATATCATTACACAACTCCACTCCATTCTTTGCTACTGCTACAAAGTAGTTTATTCAACCATTCCCCTTTCCATATACTTGTTAACTTTATTATATGCTAATTCAAACAGCACTACAGTGAAACAAATCTTTGTAATATGTAACTGTGCAAGTGTAATCATGGGCTAAATTCCTGAAGGTAGACTGACAAAGGCTGTGTGTGTTTTAAATGTGAGCAATTACTGATAAAATTTACCTCCAAACTGCTCCGATTTTTTCAATCCTGTTAACAAGGACTTAGAATAGCCATAGCTGGAGATCCTTAAAGAGTATCATTATCATCCTAGCTAACATTTATTGAGCACTTCTCTGTGTACTGTTCCCAGATCTTTATTTACTTGTATTAACTTATTAAATCCTCACAATGACCCTATGAGGTAGGCACCCCTTTTACAGAAAAGGAAACTAAAACTGAGTCACATGCAGAGATTACTTACCTTGCCTGCCTAGAAGTCACTTAAGGTGCCTGTCTGTTGATGGTGGTAGAAGAAGTGGAATACAGTCAGCTTGGATTGAAAGAGAGAGGATAGTGAAGCGAGAGACAGAAGTCTGGGATATAGCTGTGAATGCTTACTTCAGAAAGAGTGCAGACAAATGAATAATGCAAAATTTATTCTTACGGGCAAACTGATGCTGAGAAAAACAAATGTACTGTCGAACATTTAAAGAGAATGGGGGAGGATCTCTTGGATTTTTTTTTAGTAGCCACTGACCAGAGATATGGAGTGAATAACGTGTCAGTCGGAAATGAAGTGAGGTTAGAAATAGACTGTATTTCTTTACCTTCTAAATGAGTTGGTTGATTAGAGCCTGATTTAAAAAAACAAAAACAAAAAAAGATCAACGTTCTTGAAGGTCCCTTGTACTGTACAAGTTCCCTTTACTAGCAAAGAGTTTTTTTGTTTTGTTGTTTTGTTTTGTTGTTTTTTCAGAGTTTGAGATTGGAGGAGCAAAGTGGAAAACCAAGAAAAGAGGTTAAAGCTGTAGTCAGTGCAGGCTGAAAGCAAAGGCAGTGTCAAAGTGCCCATCCAGCAGGAAATTTTGTCCATGAATACTCTCTTATTGATGACTATCAAGCTACTAAGAAAATAGGATGAGTTGGATTAGATAAATAATAAAATAATTAACGTTGAGGAGTTTCTTCCCCCTCTAATTACCTTGTAAAGGAATTAGCTGTTGAAAGTTAAGGGTTTTGTAACTTAGTCACTGAACAACATAATTTTTTTTTAATTACTGATTTTAGGAATTGGGCCCTCAAACTAAATATAGTAACAAACTGTGTTTTCCATGGCATCTCACTATTAGAGGCATGTAGACTTGTAGAGCTTGTAGGGACTTTAGAAATGGTATAGTCTCACCTCTTATTTTGAACAGAAGAAAAACAAGGCCCAAAGATATTCAAGCTTAGCAAGAGATGCTGATTGAATAAACCAACAAGTAAGTTCTGGAACCTCATCTTTGCATGGCCTATCTGGTCATTTTTCCATCATACCATCTCTCTGAATATAAGTGATGTTTGCACATAGTCTCAAAAACCAGTTATCAGTGGAGAATTTAATAACATAAAATGTTTATGTCAATTCAATTCTAATTAATCTAACAGATCCTCTAAAGATAAGCATATATCTTAAATGCTTCTTACATTTCAAGAAGAAACAAAACTAGATATTAATATGAATTATCCATTCTGTAGGTAGAACGAAAAGAGCATTTAATGTGATTGCTAGAACTTGCATTCCCATAGGACAACCTTCTCTAGGGGTCTTTAAGGGTTACCTACCACCTGTTTTAAAAGAGAGGGGAAAAGCAACTTTTTAAAAGAACAGAATGAAGGCAATATTCTTGCTTATCAGAGGAAAGTTCTAATGGAATCACTGAAATAGGTAGCCAAAAGTAGAGTTAGATGTGTATGGTTTAGGGAGGGTTTTGTTTACAATTTCAGTGTCCACAGCTGGTCAGTGCTCTGGGCTCATCTTCAGGGGCTCTTGAGAAATCCCCATGAAGACAGCCGATAACATGAGGTGTAGAACAGAACGGGAGAACAGGTTAGGGAAAAGCTTCTTAAGTGCTGTCTGCATGCACACATTACAAAGATAGATGAGGTGTTGATAGAGGGGCAGTAGAGTTCCCACAGAAAGTCTAGAGAGAGGGTTCAGAGGTAGCCTGGGTAAGACATCAGGCCTTAGAATAATATTCAGAAATGTTGAATGTAGCAAAAGTAGCACTAAGGGTTTAGGGAGAGATGAACTCATTTTTGGCCGCTAACCATGTTTGAGTCTCTTATAGTGAAGTGGTGAGGAGTGAAAAGCCAGCTTTGCACTCAATGTGTATTGCTTGTGGTTAACCTGAGGTCTAACCTTAGGAAAGAAGTTGCCATGATTCTTTCCCACTGCCTCTGAATTTCCAGCAGGATGACCTTTAGCAACACATCTGTCCTCCCTTTACCTCTGTTTCCTCTTCGGTAAAATGAGTATAATGACAGCACCTACCTCACAGGGTAGATTAAATGAAGAGCACAGTGATTAGAACAGCATGGTTGATGCATGGTAAGCTCTGTATGTGCTGGATATTACAGTTGCTTCTATTACAACGACAGTAGTACAGTTTATACAAGCTCGTGTATTTTTCCACTTGTTTCTCTAGAACAAGTAAATAGAACCAAGACAGATGACTCAAAGAATAATACGTACTTGAGGTTAGTAATACAGAGGACCCACCCTCCCAGGAATATTATACATGTTACCCTTCCATCAGCGATCTCTTTCATGGACTTGTTAGGAGAAAGTCTCCCCCTTGGCAAGTCTCTGTGTCCAGTGCTCTTTCAGGGACCTCGGAGAACAATTGCGTTCAGATCCTTCTGGCCTGTGTCTGTGTATCACTGCAGACTCCAGAAGCCACACAAAGGAGGGGGAGATTTGGTTCACAGGGATGAGCTTCTCTTGGCTACTGTAGCACACATCTGTATAGAAGGACCAGGGAAATGCACTGCTAAAATGAAGAACTCTGAGGATTACCTCCCCGCCTCAGGGATGTAGTGATAACACTTAGTATTTTTACGAGAAGCTTTCACATATGTTAGCTCATTTGATTTTCTCAGCACTGGGGGCATGTAAAATAAAAATGAAGCTTTCTTCCCCTTATTTTGACTGCAGTATCTAGATCTACTCTTAATCTGTTTACATTATTTTAAAAGCATTTTCAGAGTGTAGAGATTTCTCTCTGTATACTAATCTTAAGCTTCTAAAATGATCGCTTTCCAGTAACCAGGACTTAATAGCTTACAGCAGGCTCTCATGGGACCCCAGACATGGGATGTGATTTTGTCGTAATTTTGGAAATTTGCCCTAGATTGAGGGACTAGAAAGATCTGGCACCTTCTATTTCATTTTATAGGTTCAAATACCATTGAATATCACTGGGTTTTGGCTTGCTGAAAACATTGGTAACAATGAGGTTTTGCAAACTTTAATACTCCATTTTAATAGGAGAGAAGTGTTCAGCATTTACACTACCATTGTAGCTATTTTATTAACATGTTAAATAATAATCAGGGGCTGTTCTAAAAACTCATCAGATTTCCTAAGCTTTTTAAAGCCATGGAAGTGTAATCCAGTCCAACTTCAAAGCGGCTGCTATAGCCTTTGTCCCCATCATCTGGGATGTTCAGTCTCCAGATGAAATTCATGCAACCCCCTGAGTTCAGATATCAGTTACTGCCAGCTTTCAAGGCACTGTAAGCAACAGTTACTTTGCCCCCTTTTCCTGACTACTTAAAGAATAGTTTTGAAATTGTTTCTTTTATCTCACCAGAGTAGACCTGCCTAGAAAGATTTGTTTAGAGAAAGTTTGTTTCTTTTCTTTTAAGTAAAGTGTAGGACTGAAATTAATAGCCCTACCTTGGAGCCCGTATCCCAAGGATGGGGATCCTGACACAGTAAATAGGTAGTAACTACTTCATTGTCCGGTAGCAGCTCCATGTACCTGGCCCAGCTCTTCTCCGAGGGGACAGGAGATGCCGATTATACTAAGGTGTTCTCTGAATGTGAAGCTAGAGAAGAGCTGAAATTTTCCCCTTCAAGTTTGTTTGGTCACACAAATGACTTGGAGCCACACAGGTGTGCAAACATGCATGGAAATCTCCCACCACAATGCCATCTTCAAGTGGACTCAATGCTCCAATGGAGCAGAGGCCACAGCCACCTGATTTTGGGGGGAGGTGTGAGCTCAGGCTGACACAGAGTACCCATCCACAGAAGCCCTGGGGGCTCTGGTGCTGGCTTTAAGTCACCCTGGTTTGTAAGATGCAGGACTGACTGGAGCGGTTTAGGAATGGGTTCCTGAATTCCTTGGGTTTCAGTTCTCTTCAGTTCAGATATATTACATTTTCTCAAACTCACAAGCTGTCATGGCATGAGGGCTGGACTTGGGACTCATGTATGTTCATGCTGTTACCTTCCATCCAATGTCGGGCTTTATTTTACCTCCTCATCTGAAGCAGTATCATCTACTTTTGGTCACATCAAATGAGACCTTTCTTCAAAATTTTTACTGTCTGCTGGAGTCTGAACAAACTAATGGGAAAAAGTCCGGTTAACAATTGGCCAAGTCCAGTGGTCATTTTTAAATTTATTTATTTTATTTATTTATTTTTGGCTGCATTAGGTCTTCGTTGCTGTTCACGGGCTTTCTCTAGTTGTGGCGAGCGGGGGCAACTCTTCATTGCAGTGCGCAGGCTTCTCATTGTGGTGGCTTCTCTTGTTGTGGAGCACAGGCTCTAGGTGTGCAGGCTTCAGTAGTTATAGCACGCTGGCTCAGTAGTTATGGCACACGGGCTTAGTTGCTCTGCGGCATGTGGGATCTTCCCGGACCAGGGCCCAAACCCATGTCCCCTGCATTGGCAGGCGGATTCTTAACCACTGCACTGCCAGGGAATCCCCCTGTGGTCATGGCTAAAGGCAGCTTTCCCTCTTTTGTGGACTTCATCCAGACGTGTGGTGTAGCAATACCGTCCTCAGTGCGACACAGGACCTAGAGATCCTTTGTCCTTGCAACAAACACAGAGAGCTTCCCAATGTTATTGCGCCCCTGAAGGAAAACAGCATCATACCATGTGTGGCTAAGTTCCCATGTCAACTCCCCTTGAACGCTGGTTCAGAAAATGTCCCCTTTGTCACACCTAATTCTGACTTCAGCACTCTCTGTGGAAATTGGATCAGGAAGACCACCCTGATCAGGGGGACAGTCTGATGATTTAAAGCTAACATTAAAAGACAAATATCTTGTATCTCAGTGTCTTCTAATGGTTTGTGTGGGCCATCGTCTAGAGGCTCTGGAAGTCAGATGTGCTTGTGGCTGTTGTGTATATACATCTGGTGGTATATCACTTTTTTTTTTTTTCTTTCTCTTTAGGACCAGGAAGAAAACAAGGGAGCAACAAGTTGGCCTGAATTCTACATTGATCAGCTCAATTCCATGGCTGCTGTAGGTATCCTTTCTGTTCTTCAACTCACAGTTTAAAATGTAAGTTTAGTACAAAGCACACAGTTGCACAATAAGTATTCACTTGAGTAAGAACTACCAAATGTCATTATCTTTCCAAACTCCATTCCAAACGCTCAGTGTTGGGGAGAAAGGGGAGGCAGGAGTGGTATTTGGCAAAATGATTTTTTTCCAGTATGTTTTAAATAAAATCAGCACATACTAAAATATAAGTGAGTTTAATGTTATTAGAGGAAATATAATCATAAATCTGGCCTCTGTTCAACTTTAACTTGCAATTGTTCCTACCAATCATTTGGAACTTTGATAGGGCAGCACCATTCTAAAAGTTAATACCATGTAAGAATAGTACAATGAAACTATCCCTTCACTGTTCTCATCCTTCTTTTTTTTTTTTAAACGGAGGACTTAGTTCCTGGGTTCTTGATCTTACAGGGTACGAAGGTACTCTTTTACTCGTACAAATAAGAAAAAATTTCATGGAATACGTGGTTTAATGGAAAGGCGTAATAATGATAATGCTGAGATATCCTTGGGAAATCTTCAGTATGTGGATTTTTCGTTTAGTAATTGATGAAAATGCATTCTCAATGTCTAAAATAATGCATTCTGATCACATGGATGTCTCTGTGATGTCAGAGTTTTGAGCTGCTTGAGGGGCATCTGTTGAGCCAGCAAAAATACAGCAGAAAACATGTCATCAACATTTGAGCCTTAATAGCCTAAATCTTGTTCACATTGATAAAAATTGGAGGCTGCTCACAGGAGAGCAGTCTTTGCCTCCATGGACACACGATTTTAAGAGTTAGTCTGTTAGGCTCAACTTTGAGTTTATTATATTCAAGCAGATGATAGCTTCCATAATACTTTCTCCACCTCTCCTTTTCCTGCCATCCACAGAGCCCTTGTGGAGAATTCATTTCTTATCACTTAGAACAAACATTCTAGATTGTCTAATATTTTGCTGCTGCTGCAACAGTTAAAAACTGACTACTATATGTGAATCATTCACACTTTTGCTAAATTTTCAGAGGCCTTGACTTTTAGTAACTTCCTCTTTTCTAGCTTTTTCTTTGAAGATGCTTCTTCTGCTGTCACATGATGAATAATAAGCACCATGGTAAAGAGGGCTGTATAAATTATAGAAGAAACTGCATAAGCTTTTGCCCCAAGGGTTTCTCTAAAAGCACAGCAGAAAAGAACAGAAAATAACCACCAAATCCTTATACCAGGCATTCTACACAACAGCAAAGATGAGAAAAGGGTGATCTCAGCATTTCTATGAATATGTTATCAGAACATGAGGCTTGTGATAACCATCAGGGATTTTTCTACATCTGCCGAAGCAATTATAATATAGAGTCATTTACAATTCCTGCACATAAAGGTTATTTTCTGAATTTTTTTTTTAATTTATTTATTTTTGTCTGTGTTGGGTCTTCATTGCTGCGTGCCGGCTTTCTCTAGTTGTGGTGAGTGGGGGGCTACTCTTCGCTGTGGTGCATGGGCTTCTCATTGCGGTGGCTTCTCTTGTTGCAGAGCACGGGCTCTAGGCGTGCGGGCTTCAGCAGTTGTGGAGCTCGGGCTTCAGTAGTGGCTCGCGGGCTCTAGAGCGCAGGCTCAATAGTGGTGGCACACAGGCTTAGTTACTGCGCGGCACGTGGGATCTTCCCAGACCAGGGATCAAACCCATGTCCCCGTCACTGGCAGGCGGCTTCTTAACCACTGCGCCACTGGGGAAGTCCCTATTTTCTGAATTCTTGTTCTTGGCTGTTAGGGTAAAAACAAGCTGTCAGGCAGGCTGTCTCTCTTTCTAATTAAGTCAGCCTTATTTGATGTCTAACAAGGGAAGTTGCTCCTTTGTTAATGAATTCACTTCTATCAATGGAGAAGTACTAAATAATATGGATTTTTCCTTTCTTCAAATTTTGGGACAGTTAGGTTAATGTGTCCTTTAGTGACTTACTCCATGCCTTTTCCGGAGTCAGCCTGACTCATTTCCTGCACTAGAGGGTGCATGATGTGCTGGTATGTGGCACTTCTTCAAGAGCCTCCCTTCTCCTTCATCTAGCTCCTTGGACAACCTTTTGCTACATTCATGAGTCATCTACATTTTAATTATATTTGCTTCCTAATCGAAAGCCCTCTCTAAGAGTATCATTTCCAGGCTCTTAAATTGTCACTTTGCTCTTCTTTATGGGTTAAACACCTCACAAAGCTTTCTAATGCTTCTTGAAGGACAGAGCCAGCATCTTTCCAGGGTTAAGGGTAGAAGGCATTACAACAGGTGATGAAATAATGAGGCTTCACCACTCCTGCATCTGTAAAGGAGCAAGGAGGCCTGATGAGGCCAGAAACGCCATGCTGAGTTTTCTGGTTTTTTCACCCTATCTGTGGCCACCACATCCTCCCATAGTTCTAGCCAATCTCTCTGGAGGATTCCTGACAGCACACAGCAGAAATCCTAAGACATTATCCCTGGGGACTGGAAAGGCACATGATTCCTCCAGATCCTCTCCTGGCCTGGCAGCTAAGCTCTCTGGCTGTCTGCTTTGGGAATTGTCGAAGGGGGGTTTATCCACATTGTCATCATCCACTGTCTTCAGCATCAGTAGCGGCTACTGCTGTTGAGTGTGCCTCATGTAACAGGCACTTTACATGCTGTTTTAAATCCTTACAAGCACCCTATGCTCTAAGTGCTATTTATAGATAAGGAATCTGAGACTCAGAGAAAGGTTACCTTGCCCAAGGTCATCTCATTTGGAAGTGGTAGAGCTGGAACTTAAACCTATCAGTCTAAGCTCAAAGACTCCTTTCCAGTTTGCCTCTCACTAACTCAGTTTTTTAACTCAGTTTTTTGGCACGTGAAAGAGGCCTGGTAATCCCACCCCCGCCTCCACCCCCAGCCTTTCTGAGGTGGAACAGGCATCTGGAGAGTCTGATAAGCAGTCCAGGTTGAGAACCTCAGCGCTTACTGGTCTGTGAAGCCCTTTGTGGAACAAGTTCAGTTACTTTACGGAAGCTTCGTAACAAGAATGCTTTGTTCTTTAAAGGACCCCTGAGTGATCTGCTGGCTTTTAAAGAGTGAAAAACAATATAATAAAAGAGTGCGTGTTCCAGAGGGACCTGGGCTTTCTTGGTGTGTGGCTTCTGCGTGCAGTCTCAGGGAGCAAGGATGTGAGGTGAAGTTCAGTGTGCTTAGCGGGTTGGCTTATTGATTTCACACCAATGAGATAGTTCAAACAGGAGCTTAGTTCCAGACTCCATACCAGGAATGATTTCTGTGCCTGGTTTGCACATCTCTCTCGGCCCTGCATGTTCCAGTGTAAACCTTAGCAGCTTTGACTGGAAGATCCTCTGCCAGGATGCACTTCGTCCTTTGCCCACTCCTCATGTGAACAAGGATTTAGTAAGTGCATAGAGCACCCAAGGAGGCCGCCACAAGCCAGTCCAGTGTATGGCAAGGTGCATACTGGATGTTTGGCCTAGCAGCCATCTTCAGAAATGTAGGCAGATCCCCTTTTCTGTCGAAAAGCTGCCAATTTAGACTTCTCCATAAATGTGAAGCTTGAAAACCTGAGACTCTACTTAAATTATTTTATTTCAAAAAGTCACATTAGAATGTCAGGTTCATCTCCATAACCTCGACTTTCTCAATACAATAAACGATCTTAGATTCAATTCTCATTGTACTACACACAGAAAAGAGTATACTGTCTTCTGTTTTGAGAGGAAAGTAATAGTCCTTATATTGGGGAAGGAAATTCCAATTTAAATTTCTTGACTTTTCATAAATCTCCTAATTCTGCTAGGGAGAATCTTAATGTAGTCTGCCTTTATTTGGAGGTTACACCCTCTCCAAGATTGATAAAAGGATAAATATGTGCATCTTTATTTAGTATTAATGAACCACAATAAGAAACGTGTGTAGTTTTAATTTGAGAGGTTTGGGTGACTACACTTAGGAACAAGAAGTGATGTTCATAAAAGTCTTGATTCTGGGCTGCAGATTCAAAGTGATTGCTTAAGAGTCTGAACAAGTTCAGCTGTGCCACAGGAGATTAAATGTACTTGGCTGGATTTGTGCTAAATTTTCCAGGATATGGGTCTCACAGAGCTGTGAAGAAATTCATTGGCTATTTCTGCGTGCAGCCTCTTCCCCTACCATCCTCTGGTGACAGCTGTCCGGGTGCATCACCAGCAAGAGGGCAGCTTTAGCAGAAACAATTCAAGTTTACAAAACAAGACTTTACTGATTTTTATTTCACTTGCCATAAATGATACTGATATATGTTTGCTTTGGGCTTCACCATCCTAAGTGTGAAGTCAAATTTAGGTTTTAGTTAGCATTTAGTTACTTAATGCTTGTACTGTTAACTTGAAAAAAATTAAGTAAAGTCACCCCTTGATGATGTGCGGACCTGAAAGAAAGGGAGAGACTGGACCATTGAGACACGTGGATAAGAGCCAGATGTTTTTTTTCTGTACCCCAATCTGTTTCCCAACCATGCATTTTATCAGAATGGGTAACAAGTAAAAAGACTGAGACTGGACAAGCACATGTTAAGAGTAGGAGGAAGGCAAGGGACCTGTGGTTCCGTGGGTAGAAGCACCTGGGGCCATAAGACTTGGTGACACTTTTAGTACATTTAGGTGATCATGGCATAAAAGGAATGCAAAAGACTTTTTAACAAGTCTATGAACCTTACTAGCATTCATAACTTTATGATATCAACTGAGATCTGCTTCCTTAGGGCCTTGCTCTTGGAAGTGAGATCCACAGACTGCAGCATCAGCGTCACGTGGAAACCCGTCAGAAGCGCAGCGTCTTAAGCTTCACCGCAGACATGCCAAATCAGGACCTGAATTTTAACAAGATCCCCAGGCGATTCGTGTCCACATTAAAGTTTGAGAAGCACTGCTCTAGTAGATCCCTGGGTAGGGAAAGCACACACACTCTCACACACACATACCCATACATTCCATATCCTGATTTCCAAATAACATTGAATCATTTCTAAAACTTAAGCATTTACTTCAAAGGAATTGTCTATCTTTGTATCAGGTCCAATTTAATCGTTCCTCTTAAAAAATAATTGGATGTAACAAAAAATGTAAAAAATTGCACTTTTTTTTTTAAGATTACCCTTTTTGACTGAGAAACGGAAGGGATGGCATGGGAAGATTGCTGCCTGCCTCTCTTTGATAGTGAGATCATGTTAACTTTAATGGGCAGATTGTTGTATGTAACTATAGGTCTCATCTTCTTTCTATCAAATATAAATAGTAATATCTTCATCAGAGTGTAGTTATAGAATAGTTACACAAGTATTTGGACAACTTAATCTCTACTAAGATTTCTCACCATTTTCTTAAAACTTTATTTAAATTCAAAAGAACTAACTTGTAGTGCAGAGAATGAATTTGCAGAATTCTTGGTGCTTTTGGTCTACCTTTTGGCTTGTACTAAATCTTGGTCATATTATTATTGATTATGTGTATTAAAAGTGATAGCATGTCATCTGTGGGCTTGTCTTCCTTGTACTATCATTAAAACAAAAATTGAAGAAGTAACTTTAGTTTTCTTTGCATAGAGAAAATCTCTACTGGCTTTAGAGAAGGAAGAGGAAGAAGAGAGAAGTAAAACTATAGAGAGTTTGAAGACAGCACTACGGACGAAACCAATGAGGTAATTTTTAGACTGGGTAGCGTGTACTACGTGTCTCTTTTCTTTTTCTTCTTTTCTACTTTCTTCTTCCCTTGTTTTTTCCCTTCCTTTCTTCTTTATTTTTCTGCAATAGCCAAACTCTTGAGGAAGTCTTAAATTAAAAACATGTAATTGAACCGTGGATGAAATACTTTAATCACTGAACATTCAATAAATTGTTTTTCTTCGGTTAAAAGATATGCAGACATCCATGAAGGTGGCTAAAATACCAAAAGGCAGAAACTAATAAGTGTTGGTGCACATGTGGAGAGATTGTAACCCTCATTCATTGCTGGGGGGAATGTAAAATGGTGCAACCATTTTGGAAAACAGTTGGACATTTCCGCAGAATATTAAACATAGTGTTGCCATATGACCCAACAATTCTACTTCTCGATATATAGCCCAAGGGAAGTGAAAACATGTCCCTAAAACCTTGTGTGCGAATATTAGCATTATTTATAATAGCCAGAAATTGGAAACACCTAAATTCTATCAACTGATGAATTGATAAATAAAATGTGACATATCCATAAAACAGAATATTTTTAACCCTAAAAAGGAATGGAGTACTGATACATGCTACAACATGGATAAGCCTTGAAAATATTTATGCAAAGCGAAAGAAGCCAGACACAAAGGACCATGTATTGTATGATGCCATTTATATGAAATATCCAGAAAAGACCAATCCATAGAGACAGAAAGATAAGTGGTTGCCTGGGGTTAGGGAGAGAGGAAAATGGTCTTTTGGGGATAATTAAAGTGTTCTAAAATCAGATAGTGACCATGGTTGCACAACTCTATGACTATATTAAAAATCACTGAATTACACATTTGAAAGTATGAATTTTATGGCATGTGAGTTATATCTCAATAAAATGGTTGTAAAAGAAATGGATGAGCAATCAGCTTCTACTGTGTGCCTCCCATACCTTCATTTTCCATTAATCCTCTGAGGTTTGGTGGGATATGGGGGTGCTTACAGATGCATTTCATCAGCACTAGTGCTATGAATGAAGCTTGGCTAGGTCTAGGTGATGTGGTTGGATAAAATAGCTGGGAAATAAAATTCCCTATATTTGATGATAAAATGCTAGGAAAAAATGTACTGATTCCTCAAAAATCATATACAGTTGTATATCAGAAGTTTTCTAGTCTATCCTAACAAGATCAGTGTTTCCCTCTGTATGTGTGTTCTGCATTCTCAGATGTTAATGGTTATCCAAGGCTAAATAAGTTTGGAAATTTCTGGAGTAGTCACATCAACAGGTTATGTTACTTTTGAACTTTTCAGAGGCTCAATCTACAGATGTGTATTGTGAATTATTCTCATTGATTGACTTTACGGTAAATAAGTGCTATAAATACACCAAAAATTAATGTACAGTAATAAAGTATTGCTTTTATTTGTTTTATATATTGGGATTCCATATAGCATGCCATACAAAAGAAGGTTTTTTCTATAAAACTAATGAGATAGATTATCATTTGTTTGGCAAGTAGATATCCTGGAGTTTAAGGATGGTCTTTGACTTTCATTGGTATGGGGCGTGCCTGGGTCAGTGGTCAACACTTAAACATGCATGGGGACTGGATTCTATCATAACACAGGATCAGCAGATGACTTTAACCTAAGGTGAATATTCTGAATGTTTTCTTGTTCCTGGTTTTCTGTGGTTATAAGATCTGTTAACTGGTTATTCATATCGGTTAAGATCTTTTTAACTCAAATGGAGATTTTTTTCACACTTCTGGTTAGACCTGACCATTGGGTCTGGGCCAAGGAAGAGGCCTCCAATTAAGAAGACTTCATGTAAGCCTTTGGGTACTTTAGAACTACATCTTCTTACTTTCTCCTGCCCACCAGCCCCCTAAACTTTTCTGTTAAGGGCTATTAAAATATTCCAAAAAGTCTTAAGTCTGATACATTTTAACCTTCTCCTCGTGACAGGTTTGTAACCCGATTCATTGACTTGGACGGCCTGTCATGTATTCTCAACTTTCTAAAGACCATGGACTACGAGACCTCGGAGTCTCGAATACATACCTCTCTCATTGGATGTATAAAGGCGCTAATGAACAACTCTCAAGGTCGGGCTCACGTCCTGGCTCATTCTGAGAGTATTAATGTAATTGCTCAGAGTCTGAGCACAGAGAACATTAAGACGAAGGTGGCTGTGCTGGAAATCTTGGGCGCTGTGTGCCTGGTTCCCGGGGGCCACAAGAAGGTTCTGCAGGCCATGCTGCACTACCAGAAGTACGCCAGCGAGAGAACCCGCTTTCAGGTGGGTGCTTCCTTGCCACTTCTTCATTCCTGCCTTCAGACCAGTGCCTTTCCTGGCCCCAAAGGGGGAATGTTAACTTGAGATTTTCCCCTGCGGTGAGCATTCACGATGGGACTTCAAGCATTTCCTTCTTCTTAGGTAGAGAGTAGAATGTTCTTTCTGTAGTTGATCAATCTGGGGTTGTGGATTTACAGTAGTCCCCCCCTTAACTGCAGTTTTGCTTTCCACCGTGCTAATTACCCGAGGTCAACTGCGGTTAAAAAATATTAAATGGAACATTCCAGAAATAAACAATTCATAAGCTTTAAATTGTGCAGCTGTTCTGAGTAACATGATGAAATCTTGTGCCGTCCTGCTCAGTACCTCCCAGGATGTGAATCATCCCTTTCTCTAGATACCCACACGGTATAAAACACCCAGTCATTAATGTAGGAAAAACATAGCCTATATAGGAGTATATATAGGGTTCAGTACTATCCATGGTTTCAGGCATCCACTGGGGATGTTGGAACATATCCCCTGTGAATAAGGGGAGGCTACTGTACTGAACTTAAAAATGTAGCCCTGCTTCCTACACATTATATAAAACACTTTTCGATCCACTAAATGGGTGTTCCCTGAAAATTTTATGTGTTGCCAGTCTTGATTTAGGATCAATATAAACAGTGAGATTATGTCACCACATTGTTTATACTCAAATATAAAAAGTAAGCAGAGTTAACAAAGCACAGTCTTTTGTACTTTGTATACATGTATATGTAAACATATATGATGTAAGAATTTTGAAAGTAGAGTTTTTAGGACTAATCTTAAGGAAAAAAAGGTAGCTTTCTATGGATCAATGTAATTCTGACTAAACACAAGCTTTTAAAAATTAACTTCAGAGTATTAAAAAATTAATAAAATGAGTATAAGGTTAGTAACTATTCAGTCCTTTGTTTTTACATCTGTATCCTTTGTAGACATTAATTAATGACTTGGATAAAAGCACGGGGCGGTATCGAGATGAAGTGAGTCTCAAGACAGCCATCATGTCCTTCATCAATGCAGTGCTAAGCCAAGGCGCAGGAGTGGTAAGAGCCTTCTGTACCACAATTTAAAACATATATTATTAAAGAATAATTTTTTTAAAAGATTACCAACTGTGTAGTCTAAAGAGCTTAAAAATGTATTCCATCACTCTTTTACTTTCAGGAAAGTTTGGACTTTAGACTTCATCTTCGCTATGAATTTCTGATGTTGGGAATTCAACCTGTAATAGATAAATTAAGGGAACATGAAAATTCAACATTAGATAGGTAAGTCACACTATTATGAGATAGTTCATGTGTTTTCCATGTGTATAGTGCCAGTCTATGAACTACTTGTGACCTAAGGAACTTGTACCAAAATGTTAGACCAGGTAATGATGTTTTTATAGTAAGACTTTCTCGATGAAAGAAGCAGCACTTGTGTAGAGAACTTAGGGTAGGTTTTGGCATTAGACTTGAATCCATATCCTAGTCCTGCCACTTACCTGCTATGTGTTCTGGTCAAGTTACTCAGTTTTTCTGAACCTTACTGTTTTTATACGTAAAGAAATAGTGATGATGACAATAACACTATTCTGCAGGGCTGTTATGAAAGCTGACTATAAAACATGTGGAATCACATGGCACCTTTGATAGACATTCTATGAATGTTAATTTCTACTTTCCTGTTCATTTGCTCTTGTCTGCAGTCATTTTACAATTTCTAACATATCCTACCAGCTTTCAGATCTTTCCTTCTACCACGCTTCTCCCTCATTCACACACTCCACCATGCTTTTCTCCTTGATAGTCTATGAACATGTCAAAATACACTTGCCTCAGGGCCTTTGCACCTGCTATTTCCTCAGCATTAAACGATCTTCCCACAGATGTCCAAATCGCTTTTTCCTTTTTTCCCATGCAGAGACCTTTTCCAGCCACTGTGTTCATACTCTTCACCTCACCTCACCTCCCATCATTCTCTATCCCCTTTATGCAGTTGGATTTGTCTTCACAGAACTTATCATTCCCCAGTCAATAACAGGGGCTCAATAAGTATTTGAATGAATAAGTGAAAGGCATGAACATTTCTTTTGTAATCTTTAATTCAGTGGTCAGTCAAGTTAGTTATATGGCCTTGTTTTTCCATAAAGAGATTCCATGAGTAGAATCTGGATTTGGTTGTGTTTGGATTTGATAAACGTTCATGAATTGTCTTCTATGTGCTGCACATCCTAGGCTTTCAGATTTGTCTCTTGTAGGGATCTCATTTCAGTCAGATGATGTCTTTTTTCCTTAGAACATAGTTAAGAGAAGGCATTCAAATTTTGTTGTTGTACTTCTTTTCGAGATACCTCTGAAATTTTAGGAAAGGCCGTAGTATTTATGTCCTGATTCCTACGTGCCTGTGTTTGTAGGATGTTCAACTTCTAATAGCTTTTCTTTAATTGTCTTTCAGGCATTTAGATTTTTTTGAAATGCTCCGAAATGAAGATGAGCTAGAATTTGCCAAAAGATTTGAACTGGTACGTGTGCTTACAATTATTCTAATTTGACTCAGCAGCTCGCAAATGTCCCTGTTGTAATGTGTGTCATAGAGATGACATGTAACCTAAGAGCAAAGTCAGATTTCTGTTTTGCTATCTAAGTGGCAGGATTAGCTTCTATTTGCCTTGTAATTGCTTACCTTACCTTGCAGGAATTGAAGAACTTGGATGTTTGACTTAGATTTCTTTTTCATATGAAATAGGTTCACATAGACACAAAAAGTGCTACTCAGATGTTTGAGCTGACCAGGAAGAGGCTGACCCACAGTGAAGCTTACCCTCACTTCATGTCCATCCTGCACCACTGCCTCCAAATGCCTTGTGAGTGTATTTGTGACTTAACACGTGTGTTTGTGAATGTTTGGACATCATCCAAAGGGCTCTGTCTTCTGAACAGTGTGGCTTAGGTTGGGTGCACACCAGGGATTCCAAACCTTAGTTTTGTGACAGCCCAGTGTGTCTCTGCACAGCTTAAGGGGTGTTGTAAAGTTCTCAAAATGAAATAAATTATAACTCGCTTTGATTTTAAAGATAAATATATGCCTTACAACACATTTAGAAGGGGGCAGAAAGTGCCTCTCAATCACGTAAGTGATCATCGTGTGTCAGAATTCCAGAAACGTTGGGAAGGGTTGTAAACATCTGTCTGGTTTTGTGGCTCTGGCGGGTGACCACTGTTGAAAAATATTCGTTCAAGTTTTGAAACCAGTTGAAGTATCTCCACTGTTCTTTTCTTTTTTAGACAAGAGAAGTGGCAACACCGTTCAGTACTGGCTACTCCTAGATAGAATTATACAGCAAATAGTTATTCAGAATGACAAAGGTCAGGACCCTGACTCCACGCCCTTGGAAAACTTTAATATTAAAAATGTCGTACGGATGTAAGTTTCTTCTTATTTTGCTACCCTTGAGATAATAGCACCAATATAAGGCATTTGTATTATCCTACTTCAAAATAGCAGCTGGGAGAACTGAAATGTTCTAGAGGTCAGATATGAGTTCCTATATGTATACATGTAATATATGTATGTAACATCTGTGTTTTAAATGGGTTTCAAGCATGCTGAGGACTTTCTCTGCATTAAACAATTTTTCTACCTAGAGAGAATGCATTTAGCAGTGGGCCTTTTATGCTTTTTGTAATGAATGCTCCTTTAACTATTATACAGGTTGGTTAATGAAAATGAAGTTAAGCAGTGGAAAGAACAAGCAGAAAAAATGAGAAAAGGTAAATGATGAGGTCCTGACAAGAGAAGAGGTCATGTTACTGGTTATTGGACAACTCTCCTTGCTGTATATTTTAGAAATTTGCATTGATGCTTCTCATTGACTTTGGTGTATAAACAGCCTTTCCCCTCCCCCATGTTTTCAGGGCATTTTGCCTGGTTTTTCTTGAATCAGATTATCTTAGTTGTCATGTTGATTCCCAAATATTTTATCCTTTCATTATAATCATTTTTTGAAGCATTTGCTGTTCAATGTTCATTAATTCAATTTTTCTGAACTACCATTCATTTTTTGAAGCATTTTTGAAGCATTTGCTGTTCAGTATTCATTAATTCAAATTTTCTTAACTACCGTTCATCCCAGCCTTCCCCGTAACTGCTCTTTAAAGCACACTAGATTTTAAGAACTATAATCAGGGACACCAGGGATTACCCAGAATTTTAAAAGAGAAGCACAGGCAACTTGGTTTCAGCAGCCCATTTCTCCACGTGCCCTTAATTTGGCACCAGTTATAAAAAGAGAAATCATGCAGAAAATCACTGACCTTTGGAGATGTACATGTTGTGAAACATTAACAGACCAGCCATTGGTGAGTATCTCAGTATGTCTTTGATATCAACACTCAGCATCAAATGACTTGGGGGGGTCACTTGTGCCTGTCACCATGCCAAACCACTCACAGAATAAGTATAACTCTTCCCCTCCTTCAAAATATTAGCAAATTAAAGTTGGACCCTTTGAGAAAACAGTCATACTCCCGGCCACTACTCTTTCACTATGCTGGTTAACTGACTTCCTTTTCCCTGTCCAAGTGACTCAGTCACATCCAGTGACATACAGTAGCATTCACCATAGTATTCAGTGTGTTGAAAAGATGGTCCAAGAGATGCTGAAGCATTTCCTTTCCTGTCATCACGTTTTGTCCATTGAGCAGAAAAGCAGGCTCACCACTGATATCGGAAAATACCAAATATGAAGTTCTGTTATATTGTGGGTTCCTTATATGAATTCAGATAGGTCTCAAATAAGTGAGGTTGCACATACATTTTTATAAATTAATTCCAGAAACTTCTATAGAAAGAATAGAGACACTGACAACAAATTAGGGTAAAGAGAGAATTATACCAGAGAAGATGGTCCATGAGTGGTACTTTAGGGATATACCCTGGAGCATGGAGACTCAGGTGTGCAAGTTGAAGAGAGTACTTAGGACATAAGCTTTGGAGTCATTTCAGTCCTTCATGCAGTGGGTATGTTCTGAATGGCTGCATGGGGCAGGCACGGTGCTGGGCTCTGGGTCTGGGTCTCAGCTCTGCTCCTGACTGACTGTGTGGGTAGGCTAAGTCATGTCCTTTACTCCTCCAGTCTTTGCCTCTGCAAAGTGAAGATTACATCTAACTCACAGGGTTGTTGTGAAGAGTAAATGACAAATATTAGGACTTTAGCATAGTACCTGGCATTTATTAGCTGCCTAGTAAATGGTAGAAAGTTTTGTAGCATTTAGGCAGTTGAGGTGGTACAAGAGGAAATGGCCAAGATCAGCTGGAGGAATAGGATGGTTTAAAGTGAGGTCATGCATAGAGTGCAAAAAAGGAGATATTGTCGGTAAAATTAATTCTTCTCTGTAAGTGTCAAGTAGCAAAGTTCTATTAAATAGGGTACCTGTTGATGAATTTCTCAGAGGGTGGAGGCTGTGAGGAGACAGGAAGTACTATGGACCTGAAAGGTGGAGAATATCTGGGGAGAATTCTCTGTAGTGCCGGATACCCAGTAAGTACTGAATAAAAGCTTAGCAAATGGAGACCATTTGTGGAGATAATCCTTTAGGCTGGAGCTTCCCATACCGGGCACTTTATCAGAATCCTCTAAGGAGCATTTGAAAACCACAGGTTCCTAAGCCCTGCCCCTGATCTATAGAACAGACTCCCTGGAATGTGGTCTGTGAGTCCTGAAATGTCAAAATCTCTCAGGTGGTTCTGAGGCTTGGCCAGATTTGTCAAAGGCTAATGACCGATAATGGGAAGTCAGGTCTTACATTGTCAAAGAGGAATGAAATGGAGATAGAAGTAGGAAAGTGGGATGCAGTGGGGTAGTTTTTAGATGTCGCTGAAGAAGTCAGGGAAGCATCCACAGAGTGGTAGAAGCGGGTTGACGGTTATCTTAACTCCAAGGCTGGTAAAATCCAAGGATTTTAGTGACTTGAACCCTTCTCTGCAAACTCTGATTTTAGAGAACTAAGAAGAGAGAAAGTAAAAGACAGAGAAAGCAAGAATTTAAATGTTATCAAATTCAGAAATAGAGACCAGCTCTGTATAGCTCTGCCCCAGTAGGTTCTATCTCTAGTGGGTTTATTGGTATAAAAAGACTAGGGATTGGGGCCAAGTATTTGAAATGAAAATCTGCAGGCTAAACTTCGTTAGTCCTCTTTTCCAAAGAGTATTACTCCTGTAAGTGCTAGAGTCAGCAGGCGTGTTGGCAACATAAGTAAGCATTATGCTAAATGGGATGCCTTGTTCCGTTATAGCAGGATTGGGGGAGTGAGTGCAACTACAGCTGAGAGCTAATATTTTTCTCCTCGTTTTATCGTGATTCTCATGCTCGGCAGGTACTACTGCCCTTAAGGTGTTTAATGCTGAGATAATAACATTTGCTCTTGCAAGTTTTAATAATTGTTTGCCAGCGCATAAAACACTTCAAGTCCAAGGGGCCCTCTGAGGGCAGTGGGAGCAATGACTCCACACTGGGACAAACCCTGGGTCCGGCAGCAGCACTTCCTCCCAGGGCAGGATCCTCCCTTTCAGCCCCTCTGCTAGTGGGATCTGAGCCAGCAAACCCAGCTAATGAACACTGGACTTGTCTAGTTCTCATTTCTAAGCTGTGAAAAGAGGCCCTGTTAATAGTCATTTTCCCTAGTGAGACTAAAGGGCCATTTCTAGGACAGGATTCTAAATTAAATACCAAGCAGGCACCATTCACCTCCACAAATAGTTGCTCACGCCTGTGTTCCGTCTTTGGAACTGTGACTCGAGGGCCTCTTCAGCCTTTTACAGAATGTAGTTGATAAAGTTGTTCATCTGAAGCCCCCTCCAAGCACGAGCACCATTGAGCCCATGAGTTGCTCCCTTTGATGGAGAAGAGGAATGATATTTACCTAATAAAGAGCCTCACAATCACCCTCAATCGATCTTCTGTTTAGAGAAAATGCTTCAGCTTTGAAGAGTTCACCGTTTTCATGTCCAGTTGTTTTCATGTGTAGAGCACAATGAATTACAACAGAAATTGGAAAAGAAAGAGCGAGAATGCGATGCCAAGACCCAGGAGAAGGAAGAGATGATGCAGACCTTGAATAAAATGAAAGAGAAACTTGAAAAGGAGACCACTGAGCACAAGCAAGTGAAGCAGCAGGTGGCAGACCTCACGGCCCAGCTCCACGAGCTCAGCAGGGTGAGCTCACGGCCCCGGGCTGGGTCTCCCATTGCTGGGCAGCTGCCAAGGCCTCCTTATCCCAGAGCCCCCATCCTTAAGGAGACATCTCTGCTGGGGGCAATAGAGCCTGAACCGTCTCCTGACCCATCACAGTGGTTGTGCGACCTGTTCCCCCTGCTTACCGTGCACGTTAGCAGAGGTGGTTGGAGGTATGCGTTTGTTCTCCAATACAGATCCTCTCACAAGAGCAAGGAAATCACATTAGCTTCTTAACGTGAAAACTGATTGCATGAAAACCAAACTGGAGGATGGTACCAGAAGTGAGAGACACGTGAGCCCTTTGCAAACGAGCCCTAGAGTGTCGCACACGAGGCCACTCAACTTACTGCGTCATTAACCCCACATTCTCAGATGTGTGAATTTCTCCATAATACACATGTTAGGCAAAGTTTCAGACCCTAAAAATCATCCAGTGAATTTACTTCTTCCGTTCATCTCCTCTTTTTCCTATTTTTATTTTTCAGAGGGCCGTCTGCACTTCACTCCCCGGCGGAGCCTCGCCTGGAGCCCCTGGGGGTCCCTTTCCTTCCTCTGTGCCCGGGCCCCTCCTCCCTCCCCCACCACCCCCACCTCTGCCTGGTGGAGCGCTTCCTCCTCCACCCCCTCCCCTCCCCCCCAGGGGGACCCCCCCCTCCCCCAGGGCCTCCTCCCTTGGGAGGAGTCATGCCACCTCCTGGTGCCCCCCTGGGCCTGGCACTCAAGAAGAAGAACATTCCTCAGCCCACGAATGCCCTGAAATCCTTCAACTGGTCTAAGCTGCCTGAGGTGAGCCATTAGTTCCAACTTTCCCTCTAACGGATGGCATTAGCAGCCCACTGTGTTGTCTCTGACCAGGCCGCCCTGGCTGTCAGTGATTTCATCTTCTAGTGTGGACTCAGGATTCTCACTAGCTCAGATATTCAAGTGATAAAGCTTCTGAATCAAGGGACCCAATTTTTGAAGCCAGCTCATTCTGAGCATCCGGTAGAGTGAAATATTTGGGATAGCAGCGCTTTGTAAAAAATAACTACATCTGTTCTTTTTGTGTCTAACTATAAACCCCAGCGCTTCTTAACTTGATGTTTGCAGAACAAACTGGAAGGAACAGTGTGGACCGAAATTGATGATACAAAAGTCTTCAAAGTTCTAGATCTTGAAGACCTGGAAAGAACTTTCTCTGCTTACCAAAGACAGCAGGTAAGAGCATGTGCCCTCCAGATGCTAAAATAATTAAGGAGTCATGTTCTTGTGCATGATCCCTGGGCCATCTGCCATAACCATGATATGATAGGCATCTTAATTCTAGGCTGTTTGGTCTAGCCTGTTATGTTCCTGCAAACAGCATGGTGTGTGGGTCTGCATGTGCGTTTAGGTTCCTGTCAGTTTGTGTGTGTGTGTGTGTGCGCGCGCGCACGCGCGTGTGTGTGTACATGTTGAAGGTATACAAGCTCCTTGTTAGGGAGCTTCAGGCTCTGGTGTCTTTCCACAACACCGTCTCCACTGGTGGAAGGAACTCTGTATCTTATTGTCACTTGTGCTTAGTCAAAGGGGCCACCAGGGGAAAATAGTAGGAGAGTTACCTAACTTGTAGTGTCACCCCACAGTGTTTGTTTCTGAAGCTATTTTAGTTATAATATTTTTGTCTCAAATGGTTATTATCAGAAGTGGACTACTTATTTGAAATAAATGGAACCTTTTGAAGTATGGGGGTTGGTAAATGACTATAAGTTGGCAGCTAGATGGAACCTAGAAAGAAGTTTTTGCTCTGTTCTGAACATGATCGACTCAGAAGTGGGGCTGTGAAGGCTGAGCAAGTGTGGGGATGGCAGTGGAACAAATAGGACCCGAGGAGCTTCTGAAAAGTGAGCAAACATGATAGTATGAGAACATGCAGCTTGATTTGGTGCTTGCTAACCTGGCCAAGTAGTCAGCATCATTTTGTGAGCTTGGTCACACCTGTGTGGTACCTCTCACCCCTCGAGAGGGCATCTTAGTAGAGTTCACAGCAAAGTGGCTTGGTACAGAGAGTCTCAGAAGTACAAGGAAGAGGTGGAGTGGGGTCTTCAACAGTCAGTCGGAGGTCTGGGGTGGGGGGAAAGTGAGTCTCAGGGTGCAAGGAGCAAAGTTCAAAGGGTGACTGAGGGAGAGAAATGATGAGAGCAGAGTGTGTCTTAAGGAACAGGAACAGGCAGATGCCAGGCATCTGTGTAGGGGCTTTCCTTGGGTTTTGCTGGGAGGCCCTTAACTCCCGTGTGAATCATTCCCAGGGTGGAGCATCCTCAGACAAGCAGCAGACTTCCTAGTCTGCTTAGGCTTGGCTTGGTTCCCAAGAAAGAGTGTCTCAGAACAGAACTGCCAAGCACCAAGGGAGAAGATGGACTGAGCCTGGGGAGAAAAAACAGCTGAGGGTTTTCTTTTTCAAAATGGCCTTTGATGCAACTAAAATTGAAAAGAAAAAGTAGTACATCTTTTAGCCAGAATATTTTCCCTTAAGTGAGAGAATATTTCTCTGCAGTGCCCTTAATGCTATTTTAATAAAGTACAAAAATGCAGGTGGTTGCCTGCCATGGCAGAATAACTGTAAGATAGGAGCACTCAGCTGGGACCCCTCCCAAAAGTATGACAGCAAACTTGTACAATGTCATAAGTGCCAAATAAAGGAAAATGACGAAAAAGAAGATAGGACATTGTCCAGTTGAAAGCAAGATACCTTATCTTTCAGGGGACAAACAAAAGATGTGTTGAGAGCTCTTGTATGGCAGGTACTTGGACCAGATTCATTCCTGAATGGCCACAACAGGCCTCCTCTCTCTCTCCCATCCCACGAAAGTTTCCTCTGGGCCTTAACATGAAGTGGGACATTAGGACATAGCCAGTTTCCTGGTGGATTCAAATAATCTTCTGACCTAATTACACGTCCTGCTGATTTCCTACTTCAGTTTCAGTCACTAATACTGGTCCATTCTAGTTGCCTAAGATGAAGGTTTGGGAACTTAGAGAAGTAAATAAAAGGAAGAGAAAACAGCAGTATTCCAAATGATGCTATTCAAGTCTGAGCTTGTGGGTTACATTTATTATGAAGGCAGATGGTTGAAAGACCCACGTTTACAAGACTCATAATTAACTGGCTTTCAGCAGAAGGTGCAGAAGGATGCTGCCAAAATGCTCTGGGACAAATATGTGGACAGTTCTCAAGAGCTCCAGGAGACAGGGTTGCAGAAAGCCTAGCCATTGGGTAATTGTCTCCTAGCAACCAATTGCTGTTTAAATAATCAGTAGTCATGCCAGTCAGGATAAACCAGAACATTTCGGTTGCACTTAACACTCAGTAGTAGACTGGTAAGTAGAATCATTTGTGACATTTGCAGTAGAACTTCCCAGAGAAAAATTTCAGCACACCCGCTCAGCTTGACTCAAGTATGTCTCCCCTCTTGGTGTAAGAACATGAGCTGAGAATTTTTAAACCATAAAGGTGTTTCCCAAATGAAGATAATTTGAGCCATTCCATTGAATTTATTGAATGTTGAGAGGCAGAAAGTCAAAAGATGAAGACAGACTAGTAGGAACACATAGGATAGACTAAAGGAAACGGAGTGCCTGTCATTGTGTCCCCTAGTCTCGTAACTAATGACAACGTCAAGACCTATACATTTTCATTTTAGTCTTGGCAATGCTCTATATAATTATTGTTACACTTGAATTGCTCTCTTTTCTACTCCCAAATGAATACCGGGAACCCTTTTTTTCAATGATTTCTCCTCTTTCTTCCCTCCAGAGTTATAAAACCCTGGTCGAACTCTCTGGATTTCAGCCAGTTGTGTGGCCAAGTAAATTTCTCAGAGAGGCAAAGAACCCATGAATACCATTGTCTGTGTGCATGCAACAGGAACACTACACAGAGTAAGATTTTGAAAAAAATTTCAAACTTCAGATTAGTATAATTTAGGTGAACACTGATTAATGACATGTAGGAGAGATTTGATATAAGTAAATGTACACACACACACAAGATGTGCCCTGTTGATATGAGAAATATTGAATCATTAAAAACAACAGATATTTTTACTGTCTGCTTTGCATATAAAGTATGTCAAAGGACACAAATGTATTAAACTATTGTGGAGGTCTATAATGCAGCTTATAGTATAAAAGCAGAGATGAGGAAAATCTGCAAATAACCAGAATATAGACTAAAAGATGATAATCAATATTAAGTATCCATTACATTTTTGGTGCTGAATATAATATATACAGCCCCAATCTCATCAACCCTAATTTTTAGTTCTCAAGGAACTGATACTTATTTGTTCATTTAATCTTCACACGAATTCTTTGAGGTGAGTATTATTCCTATGTCACAGATAATAAAAATATGGCTCAGTATGTATTCAGTGTCCAGACAGGTGTACAAGTGGCATAGTTCTCAGTTTCACTTTGTTCTTATTGATGGCTTTATTGATTATGAAGGTTAGACTTTGTAAAGCATTTTCTTTAACTCCAGTTTTAAGAACAAGATCATTTCTATTCAGGATTTTTTTTTCCAGTGTGGATATCAAAGGTGTGCAGAGCTGATTATGTAAGCTTATGTGCCACATAAAATGGAATTTAATAGCATACAGCTACTCCCCTGCTCACATTACAAAAGTTCATTTGAAAGTCAATGTCTTGAATCTCAGAACCTCTTTTCCTCATTGAAACTGTACTATACATGATCTCTAGGCCAGCCACAAGAGACTTATTTTAATACATAATGTAGCACATTGCATAGTAGTACTGTCTCAGTTACAATTAAACAACATTCATATTTGTTTTGTGGGAGATTTTCATCTTAAGATGTTATAAATTCATTCTCCCTATACATGCAATTTGGACAGAGAGAAAATGAACTAAAGTACTACATTTACCTAAAGGCACACATATCTCTGGAGCAACAAGTGAACAGCTGGTTATCTCCATTCCTCTTCCCCACTCTTTGCCTGGGGACACCCCTTCTTTATAGGTCCTATTATCAGCACGTGATATAACATTTCAAAGCCTCTCTGCTTTGAAATAGTTACAAAGGATAACTATCCTAGGCTCCAGAATCCAACTCTCCGTTAACATGTCATATACAAGTCATTCTTGGGGTCCCATTTGTAATAGTCAGTGGTATCTTCTGAATTTTTATGAATGGCTAAAGAAATTTCTTTTTGTATTCTTTTTACATTTTTTTATTATTCTGTATATCTAGTTTTTACATTGAAAATTATGTGATTTAGGACATTGATTTCAATAAGCTTTGTCCTTAGTCATGGCATATGAAGACAGGAGATAAAAATTGTAAATAGTGGTTTTTCTTAGTACCAAAGTATAAGGTACAGGTTCTATATAGCTGGACAACATGGTAAGAGTTAATCAAATACAAGGTTTTATATAAATACTAGTGCGTGCATTTCTCTGGAGAGGGATCTCCAGCTTTTATCAGATTTACAATGGGATCTCAACCTCAAAAAGATTAAGAACCATCCATATAAAGGTTGTCATTGTCTATGAAATGTTGAGTCATTATTTCATGGTGAAACCCTATCTATAGGAATTTGTCAGCACTGGCTCCTGAAAATGCAAGCCCCATCTTCCTATTTATGTTCCAAACCCTAAGCCCTACACCAAAAATCATCTGGAAAAATCAGACATCCTGTTAGGTGGAGCCAAATGTAGGCAATTCTATCATGTTTGGCCCAAGCCAATTAGTGAATAATTTAAAGTTTCAAAAAGAATATTAACTTATTTGAAATAGGCCTGGAAGCATCAATATTTTTAACATTCCCCATCTAATAAGCTTTGTGATTTTATTTAAAATGTGATGATTAAAGGACTCTTAAAATAGGGGAATCTCAAGATCTCCAATTAACCTAACTCTCACATGGCATTCCTCATCCTCACCTCTCAAAAGATAGATACATTACTTAGCTATTAACTGTTACACTTAGTGCTGCTGCTGGTTACAAGTGGGAGATCTTGACCAGCTGTGCTTCAATTCAACTGAAAAGCAGGGCAATAGGCAAAAAAATGGACTTGATCCTTGGCTTGAAAGATACAATAATTGTAATGTGTGATAGCTTCCAAGTATGGAGCTCATAAATATGTGACAGGTACTGTACAAAATGCTTTACATGCATATCACATTTAATACAATAAAAATCCGGTTGTTTACTTCATTTTACAGGTAGTGAAACTGAGCCCCAAGTCACATCCTTAGTAAATGCTTGTGGCCTGGTTCCATAGACCACTACAGTAGAGATTAATTTCCAGACAGTGGGAACTTAGGGAGAATGAGTTGCCAGACACCTTCGTACAAGTTTCTCCCTTGAAGGCCAGACAGGGAGAGCAGGGTCTAAATTCAATTTGCAACTTGTCTCTTTAAGAGAGAAAAGTAGGATAAGATGACCTCATGGAGTTCACTTCACCAAAGTTTTTTCTGCCCTTGAAAGGAGAAACTGCTGTTACAGGGAAAGAGTGCTAAGGAGTTTCAGGGTAAAAAACTTGACAGTTACAACAGGGACAAAAGAAAACTGTGACATCAGAGGAAAGAAAAGTTTCATGTGGTTATCACTTCATTTTTTAAACGCCATTCCAGAAAAGTAATCCCCCCTTGTATGGGTGGAGCAAGGGGAGGATACATTTTGTTTCCCATTCGAAGAATGATGTGAAACAGCTCATCTGTGTAAAATTGGCCTTGGCAGTGCTGCCGGGACCAGTGAGGCCTTAAGGAATCTGCTAAGTAAACGCTGATTGTGTAAGTAATTGGCCCGAAAACTGGGGTGTGTTTTGCACACCGAAGCTTTATTCATGCCATCACTGCAAAAATATGCAAAGAAAGCTGTGACTTTCTCATAACATGTCAATTACTGCTTCCTCTTTCCCTTCTTCACTCCAGGTCTTTTCTATGAACTATTTTCAACAGAGGCTGTTGACCTTGTACGCATGAACAGCCCCAAGGCAGTGGGGACAGGACCACCAATGGCTGCACAGCACATGAATCACTTATTGTCTCTTAATTGCAAGTTCTGTGTTTTTCCTCATACCTACCCAGAGCGCCCACAGACATTGTTTGGACTCTCGGGGAGTACTGAGTGTTGGTTTTACTGACCTATATTGTTGAACTGGTCTTTTTTCATTTCTTAATCCTTCCTAATGACGCAAGAAGATAGGAGATTATTCCATCCCCTCAAAAAAGCATATTTTGCCGGTAGCACATGACAATGGGAGTAGTTCCCTCAGGTTGATAGAGTTGATTGATATTTTCTGCTTCAAGGGAAAACCGTGAAATCTGCTTCATGTTGAATACATGGAGCCCAGTGGTCCTTTCAAAGAGGATTTGTTCCTTCACCACTTTGAGTCTTTTGGGGGTGTTTTAAACCCTTTCATTTCTGAATTTGATTTGCTACCATGGAAAACTGTGTACAGCACATGCCATCTTCTCTCTCTACCCTGAACGCTTAATACCCTGCTCTTCAATGTATCTCCAGCCAGACTCTCATCTTCATCAACTCTCATTGCTGCTCCTGGGAGCATAAAATCATCTCTTACCCTGTCACTGATTTCCTTGACCTTCCCCCATTGGTTGCTGTGATTTCTGAACTGCATGTATCTGATTTTCCTTTTCCATGCCTCTGCCATGGCTGTAGGATTTCTTTGTGAACAGTAACTCCAAGCAGGTAAGTGAGCTAAAACCCACACCTTGCTTAATGTAACTCCTTGGCTTACTATAAGCTCAAAATGTCTTGGTTTTCCTAGGGTTTTTTTTTTTCTCATAGTGTAATACAATGCCTACTTAATTTCACATTGGGTTTCAACTCTTAACTGAATATTGAGAGGTATGCCTGAAATCTCAGCACAATACGAAACAGTTAAAGTTTGGTCACATGGTGCCTCTTATTATAAACTCCATGTTGTCTTTGTTTCCTAAACTGTTATCCAGTTCTAGAACTCTTTGATTTCCTTACTGTTTTTTTTTTTGGCCAGAGTTCCCTATTTTTTAATCTTTTTTATTTTTTAAATTGGGGTATAGTTGCTTTACAATGTTGTGTTAGTTTCTGCTATATAACGAAGTGAATTAGCTATACATATACATATATCCCCATATCCCCCCGCCCTTGGACCTGCCTTCCACCACCACCACCCCGCCCCCGCGACCCCATCCTGTCCATCTAGGTCACCACAGGGCACCGAGCTGAGCTCCCTGCGCTATACAGCAGGTTCCCACTAGCAATTTGTTTTACACATGGCAGTGCACATATGTCAATCCCAATCTTGCACGTCCATTCTCTATGTCTGCTTTCGCTTCTTTCATTTTTTAATGGCATGATCTGTTTTTTAAATTGATCCTGACCTTTAACAAAATCAAACTTGCTATTTATCAAGTCAATCTATGTTTTCACCTTGATGCCCAATTTACTCAAACAGTATTTTATGTATAATTGTTTTATGCCTCTTCCACCATAAATTATGACTGGCCCTCATTGCTTACAGCTCTCTGTACAGCAGTAGAGTGTGCCAGTAGTGTTTTATTGTTAATTGAGGTAAATCAAACCAATGCCTTGAACTGCGCCCTCCCCGTTGTCCATCAGGCTCCAGGGTAATGCAAGGTACCATCTGGGCTTGGGAGCTTCCTGTTGCACATGAAGACGTTTGGGAGGTTTTATTGTTCAGCTTTCTGAGTGTTCAGGATGCAAATGGTTGTGGGGTGAATGGGCCCTGTAAATGGCTGGACCAGCAGTGGCATGTTTCAGCTGAGCTTGATTCGTAGTGACAGTCCTTCTGTCTGCTCTCCATCAGGATTTGGGGGACAAAAGGAGGGTACCGTTCATTGATAATTTATGCATCTTCAACTTAGAAGCACTTTGTTCTTCCAAATAATGCTTTTTCAAATGTGGGTGGTCAGCTTTTCTTATTTTCCTTTGTCAACTACATTTTAGCCTTTGTTTCAATTCCACCACTTCCATACATTCCCCTGCTTACCGTCTCGGCTTTGCGTGTGTGTGTGTGTGTGTGTGTGTGTGTGTGTGTGTGTGTGTACAGCAAATATAAAGGAAAACTGTGTATCTGAAGTCGGAATGTCCCTGTTTGACTTTGATGGATTTCTTTCATGCTCTTTATAGAAAGAAGCAGATGCCATTGATGACACACTGGGCTCCAAACTTAAAGTCAGAGAGCTTTCGGTGATTGATGGTCGGAGAGCTCAGAATTGCAACATCCTTCTATCGAGGTATTGTTGATGTTGTCTAAACATTCCTGGTAGGACCAACTTTCTTTTTTTTTAATTTAATTTAATTTAATATTTTTATACAGCAGGTTCTAATTAGTTATCTGTTTTAAACATATTAGTGTATATATATCAATCCCAATCTCCCAATTCATCTTACCACCCCCCACCCCCGCTTTCCCCCCTTGGTGTCTATACGTTTGTTCTCTACATCTGTGTCTCTATTTCTGCCTTGCAAGCCAGTTCATCTGTACCATTTTTCTAGATTCCACATATATGCGTTAATATATGATATTTGTTTTTCTCTTTCTGGCTTACTTCACTCTGTATGAGTGAAGTTTCTAGGTCCATCTGCATCTCTACAAATGACCCAATTTTGTTCCTTTCTATGGCTGAGTAATGTTCCATTGTATATATGTACCACATCTTCTTTATCCGTTCATCTGTTGATGGGTATTGAGGTTGCTTCCATGACCTGGCTATTGTAAATAGTGCTGCAATGAACATTGGAGTGCATGTGTCTTTTTGTGTGTGTGTTTTTTTTTTTTTTGGCTGTGTTGGGTCTTCGCTGCTGCACGTGGGCTTTCTCTAGTTGTGGCGACAGGGGCTACTCTTCGTTGTGGTGCATGGGCTTCTCATTGCGGTGGCTTTTCTTGTTGCGGAGCACAGGCTCTAGGCACGTGGGCTTCAGTAGTTGTGGCTCGTGGGCTTTAGAGCGCAGGCTCAGTAGTTGTGGTGCACGGGCTTAGTTGCTCTGCAGCACGTGGGATCTTCCCAGACTGGGGCATGAACCTGTGTCCCCTGTATTGGCAGGTGGATTCTTAACCACTGTGCCACCAGGGAAGTCCCGTGTGTGTCTTTTTGAATTATGGTTTTCTCTGGGTATATGCCCAGTAGTGGGATTGCTGGATCATATGGTAATTCTGTTTTTAGTTTTTTAAGGAACCTCCGTACTGTTCTCCATAGTGGCTGTATCAATTTACATTCCCACCAGCAGTGCAAGAGGGTTCCCTTTTCTCCACACCCTCTCCAGCATTTATTGTTTGTAGATTTTCTGATGATGCCCATTCTAACCGGTGTGAGGTGATACCTCATTGTAGTTTTGATTTGCATTTCTCTAATAGTTAATGATGTTGAGCAGCTTTTCATGTGCTTCTTGGCCATCTGTATGTCTTCTTTGGAGAAATGTCTATTTAGGTATTCTGCCCTTTTTTTTGTGTGTGTGGTACGCGGGCCTCTCCCATTGCAGAGCACAGGCTCCAGATGCACAGGCTCAGTGGCCATGGCTCACGGGCCCAGCTGCTCCGTGGCACGTGGGATCCTCCTGGACCGGGACATGAACCTGTGTCCCCTGCACCGGCAGGTGGACTCTCAACCACTGCACTGCCAGGGAAGCCCTTCTGCCCATTTTTTGATTGGGTTGTTTTTTTAATATTGAGCTGCATGAGCTGTTTATATATTTTGGAGATGAATCCTTTGTCCATTGATTCATTTACAAATATTTTCTCCCATTCTGAGGGTTGTCCTTTCATCTTGTTTATAGTTTCCTTTGCTGTGCAAAAGCTTTGAAGTTTCATTAGGTCCCACTTGTTTATTTTTGTTTTTATTTCCATTACTCTAGGAGGTGGGTTAAAAAAGATCTTGCTGTGATTTATGTCAAAGTGTGTTCTTCCTGTTTTCCTCTAAGAGTTTTATAGTGTCTGGTCTTACACTTAGGTCTTTAATCCATTTTGAGTTTATTTTTGTGTATGGTGCTAGGGAGTGTTCTAATTTCATTCTTTTACATGTAGCTGTCCAGTTTTCCCAGCACTCTTATTGAAGAGGCTGTGTTTTCTCCATTGCATATCCTTGCCTCGCCTCCTTTGTCATAGATTAGTTGACCATAGGTGTGTGGGTTTATCTCTGCACTTTCTATCCTGTTCCATTGATCTATATTTCTGTTTTTATGCCAGTACCATATTGTCTTGTTTACTGTAGCTTTGTAGTATAGTCCGAAGCCAGGGAGCCTGATTTCCTCCAACTCCATTTTTTTCCCTCAAGATTGCTTTAGCTATTTGGGGTCTTTTGTGTCTCCTTACAAATTTTAAGATTTTTTTGTTCTAGTTCTGTGAAAAATGCCATTGGTAATTTGATAGGGATTGCATTGAATCCGTAGATTGCTTTGGGTAGTATAGCCATTTTCACAATATTGATTCTTCCAATCCAAGAACATGGTATATCTCTCCATCTGTTTGTGTCATCTTTGATTTCTTTTATCAGTTGTCTTATAGTTTTCTGGGTACAGGTCTTTTGTCTCCTTAGGTAGGTTTATTCCTAGGTATTTTATTCTTTTTGTTGCAATGGTGAATGCAGTTGTTTCCCTAATTTCTCTTTCTGATCTTTCATTGTTAGTGTATAGGAATGCAAGAGATGTCTGTGCATTAATTTTGTATCCTGCAACTTTACCAAATTTATTGACTAGCTTTAGTAGTTTTCCGGTGGCATCTTTAGGATTATCTATGTACAGTAATCTGCAAACAGTGACAGTTTTACTTCTTTTTTTCCAATTTGTATTCCTTTTATTTCTTTTTCTTCTCTGATTGCTGTGGCTAGGACTTCCAAAACTATGTTGAATAATAATAGAGAGTGGACATCCTTGTCTTATTCCTGATCTTAGAGGAAATGCTCTCAGTTTTTCACCATTGAGAATGACGTTTGCTGTGGGGTTTGTTGTATATTGCCTTTATTATGTTGAGGTAGGTTCCCTCTGTGCTCACTTTCTGGAGGTTTTTTATCATAAATGGGTGTTGAATTTTGGCAAAAGCTTTTTCTGCATCTATTGAAATGATCATATGGTTTTTATCCTTCAATTTGTTATTATCGTGTATCACATTGATTGATTTGCCTATATTGAAGAATTCTTGCATCCCTGGGTTAAATTCCACTTGATCATGGTGTATGATCCTTTTAATGTGTTGTTGGATTCTGTTTGCCAGTATTTTGTTGAGGATTTTTGCATCTATTTTCATCAGTAATATTGGTCTGTAATTTTCTTTTTTTGTAGTATCTTTGTCTGCTTTTGGTATCAGGGTAATGGTGGCCTCGTAGAATGAGTTTGGGAGTGTTCCTTCCTCTGATATTTTTTGGAAGAGTTTGAGAAGGATGGGTGTTAGCTTTTCTCTAAATGTTTGATAAAATTCATCTGTGAAGCGATCAGATCCTGAACTTTTGTTTGTTGGAAGATTTTTTTTTTTTTTTTTTTTTTTGCAGTACACGGGCCTCCCACTGCCGTGGCCTCTCCTGTTGCGGAGCACAGGCTCCGGACGCACAGGCCCAGCGGCCATGGCTCACGGGCCCAGCCGCTCCGCAGCATGCAGGATCCTCCCAGACTGGGGCACGAACCCGCGTCTCCCGCATCGGCAGGCGGACTCTCAACCACTGCGCCACCAGGGAAGCCCTGTTGGAAGATTTTTAATCACAGTTTCAATCTCATTACTTGTGATTCGTCTGTTCATGTGTTCTCTTTCTTCCTGGTTCAGTCTTGGAAGGTTATACCTTTCTAAGAATTTGTCCATTTCTTCCAAGTTGTCCATTTTATTGGCATAGAGTTGCTTGTAGTAGTCTCTTAGGATGCTTTGTATTTCTGTGCTGTCTGTTGTAACTTCTTTTTCATTTCTAATTTTATTGATTTGAGTCCTCTCCCTCTTTTTCTTGGTGAGTCTGGCTAAAGGTTTATCAATTTTGTTTATCTTCTCAAAGAACCAGCTTTTAGTTGTATTGATCTTTGCTATTGTTTTCTTTGTTTCTATTTCATTTATTTCTGCTCTGATCTTTATGATTTCCTTCCTTCTGCTGACTTTGCATTTTGTTTGTTTTTCTTTCTCTAGTTCCTTTAGGTGTAAGGTTAGAATGTTCATTTGAGATTTTTCTTGTTTCTTGAGGTGGGATTGTATTGATATCAACTTCCCTCTTAGAACTGCTTTTGCTGCATCCCATAGGTTTTGAGTTGTCATGTTTTCATTGTCATTTGTCTCTAGGTATTTTTTGACTTCCTCTTTGATTTCTTCAGTGATCTCTTGGTTATTTAGTAACATATTGTTTAACCTCCATGTGTTTGTGTTTTTTACGTTTTCTTCCCTGTAATTGATTTCTGATCTCAGAGCATTGTGATCGGAAAAGATGCTTGATATGATTTCAATTTTCTTAAACTTACCATTTGTGACCCTAGATGTGATCTATCCTGGAGAATGTTCCATGTGCACTTGAGAAGAAAGTGTAATTTGCTGTTTTCGGATGGAATGTCCTATAAATATCAGTTAAATCTATCTGGTCTGTTGTGTCATTTAAAGCTTCTGTTTCCTTATTAATTTTCTGTCTGGATGATCTGTCCATTGGTGTAAGTGAGGTGTTAAAGTCCTCCACTATTATTGTGTTACTGTCGATTTACTCTTTTATAGCTGTTAGCATTTGCCTTATGTACTGAGGTGCTCCTATGTTGGGTGCATGTATATTTATAATTTTTATATCTTCTTCTTGGATTGATCCCTTGATCATTATGTAGTGTCCTTCCTTGTCTCTTATAACATTCTTTACTTTAAAGTCTATTTTGTCTGATATGAGTATTGCTACTCCAGCTTTCTTTGGATTTCCATTTGCATGGAATATCTTTTTCCATCCCTTCACTTTCAGTCTGTATGTGTCCCTAGGTCTGAAGTGGGTCTCTTGTAGACAGCATGTATATGGGTCTTGTTTTTATATCCATTCAGCAGGCCTGTGTCTTTTGGTTGGAGCATTTAATCCATTCACATTTAAGGTAATTACTGATATGTATGTTCCTATTATTGTTTTCTTAAAATTTTATTTTTATTTTTATTTTATTTATTTTTGGTCATGTTGGGTCTTTGTTGCTGCACATGGGCTTTCTCTAATTGCATCGGGTGGGGGCCACTCTTTGTTGCTGTGCACAGGCTTCTCACTGCAGTGGCCTCTCTTGCTGCAGAGCACGGGCTCTAGATGCATGGGCTTCAGTACTTGTGGCGCGCAGGCTCAGTAGTTGCTCCGCAGCATGTGGGATCCTTCCGGACCAGGGATCAAACCCGTGTCCCCTGCATTGGCAGGCAGATTCCTATCCACTGCGCCACCAGGAAAGCCCCCTATTACCATTTTCTTAATTCTTTTGGGTTTGTTTTTGTAGGCCCTTTTCTTCTCTTGTGTTTTCTGCCTAAAGAAGTTCCTTTACCATTTGTTGTAGAGCTGGTTTGGTGGTGCTGAATTCTCTTAGCTTTTGCTTGTCTGTAAAGCTTTTGATTTCTCTGTCAAATCTGAATCAGATCTTTGCCAGGTAGAGTAATCTTGGTTGTGGGTTCTTCACTTTCATCACTTTAAATATATCATGCCACTCCCTTCTAGCTTGTAGAGTTTCTGCTGAGAAATAAGCTGTTAATGTTATAGGAGTTCCCTTGTATGTTATTTGTCATTTTTCCCTTGTTGCTTTTAGTAATTTTTCTTTGTCTTTAATTTTTGTCAATTTGATTACTATGTGTCTCAGAATGTTTCTCCTTGGGCTTATTCTGCCTGGGACTCTCTGCGCTTCCTGGACTAGGGTGGCTAATTCCTTTCCCACATTAGGGAAGTTTTCGACTATAATCTCTTCAAATATTTTCTCAGGTCCTTTCTCTCTTCTCCTTCTGGCACCCCTGTAATGTGAATGTTGTTGCATTTAATGTTGTCCCAGAGGTCTCTTAGGCTGTCTTCATTTCTTTTCATTCTTTTTTCATTATTCTGTTCCATGGCAGTGAATTCCACTATTCTGTCTTCCAGGTCACTTATCTGTTCTTCTGCCTCAGTTATTCTGCTATTGATTCCTTCTAGTGTATTTTTTCATTTCAGTTATTATATTGTTCATCTCTGTTTGTTTGTTCTTTAATTCTTCTAGGTCTTTTTTAAACATTTCTTGCATCTTCTCAATCTTTGCCTCCATTCTTTTTCCGAGGTCCTGGATCATCTTCACTATCATTATTCTGAATTCTTTTTCTGGAAGATTGCCTATCTCCACTTCATTTAATTGTTTTTCTGGGGTTTCATCTTGTTCCTTCATCTGGTACATAGCCCTCTGCCTTTTCATTTTGTCTGTCTTTCTGTGAACATGGTTTTCGTTCCACAGGCTGCAGAATTGTAGTTCTTCTTGCTTCTGCTGTCTGCCCTCTGATGGATGAGGCTATCAGGACCAACTTTTCTATCATGTGGCTCCAAACCACATGTTTGGACTCCTCCTTTTACCTGGACTCTGCTGAGGGTCAGTTCTCTGAGTTTCTTCTGTCTGACGTGAAGAGGACCATTAGTGCCTCCTTTCCCTCGTGGAATATGTCACAGCTGGATGCCTACTTCCTTGCAGTTTAATTTCCACAGACTCCTAAATCTTAAAGAGCAGAACATCTCAAATCAATGTTTTGTTTTGTTTTTCCAGAGAGCCTATAAAATGTACTTTACTGTTATTTATACCTCTCGGCTTTAGAGATTCTTTAGCCATTGAAGTAACACTGTCACAGAATCAGCATCCACAGTGAAGGCATCAAGGCTCTTAGTTTCATTTTGCTTTCTAAAGTCACCTTTTTATACTTCAAGATTATATTATTTCATGCTCTTTGTGAACATTTTTATGACTAAAAAATGTGTAAAATTCAAACCTCAGTGAAATGCTAATTCATCCAGTTCAGCCCTTTCAGAAGTATTTCTCATAATTAGTGAACCATCATGGACTTGGAGCTTGAAAAGAAAAAAGGAAATTCAGGAACCTGGAATCTGATTATAGCTTCAGGCAATGTGTCAGGTCGTCCTGGGCATTTCAAGTAGTTTTTCTGAATCTAGTTTCTTCTTTCTCTAAAAGGGACTTTCACATCAGACAGAGATACCTAGTGCTGATGAAGGGAAGGAAAATATAAAGAACCCTGAACTTTGAGGCATTATGTATAAGTCACATTGGTTACATTCTGGAAAGAATGTTATATATGTATTGAGGCTAGCATAAGGTGACTTTCAGGGAGAGTAAAGACGGAAAGTAGAAGTTGTAGTAGTTCTTATTTTTCACATGGTCTTAGGGTAAGTTTCTTTTAACGCACAACACTGCTGCTTGGTTTGCAGCATAGAAGTTTGATTGATAGCCAGACATATATTACTTTATGGAGCAAATGTTTCTTTTAGTGGAAGAGAAATTGAAGTTTGGTAAGACCCTTGAATTTTAATACAACTTAGTAAGGTAACATGAACCATCCTGTTAGCTTTTAATTTCTGCCTCTGGCTGGAAGCTGTGTAAGTGGCCAGGCCCTGTGTTTATCCCCACTTTTGTTCAGGAAGACACCACTGAAAATAGTTTTGAAGGGCTACATTTTTTTTTCTACGGTCTATACAATTTGTTTTGTTAAAACTTCTTTTTACAAATAATGTTTTTACTTAATAGCAAAATTAAATGAAAAATTGGGCAAAGTTTTTCTTTTAAAACCCTAGAATTTCCCCCTCTATTTTGCACTTTTGCAGTCTAGGGGAGCACTTTAAAAACAGCTTGGCAAAGGGAGCTATCACTCTGAATTTCTATAGTAATTTAAGTGCTCTAGCTGTGACCCAGTTTCTCACAGACAGATTATTCTCAGTACAAGATGCCACCGAGGGTAATTACACTAGTTATAGATAAGGTTACAGCTCCTTCTGGCAAATTTCCCATCCCATTATTGGAGGAATTGTTTCATATTGTGGTATATCATTCCCTCATTACATCAAAAGTGTCAAAGGCTAAGGTGACTTAGAATGTGAATGTGTCTGAACTCTCTAGAAGATAATTTTAAGAACTTGCCTCATATCTGTTAAATTATCTATTGATATCCAATTTAATGGATAAGTATTACAATGAGCATAATTTTAAAATGTATTATGCATAACAAGGTGATTTTGAGATGCAGTTAACCTTATGGTAATTGGGCCTTATTGATCAGGGTCTAAAACCTTCTCTGCCACAGAGGATTCAGTACCACATGCTTGTCTGCTCAGTGGTCAATGGTTTTACTCTCTCATCAGGAAAGCACAGGGCTAAAGGTAAAAGAAATTAAGCAGAACTAATTTGTTTTTATTTAGTTGTTTAACCAGTCAGCGGTTGGTTTACCTTGCTTTCACTCTCCCCTTTTCGTTGGCAATGCATGAGTACACACAAAAGGAGCCAGGGGCTTAAAGGAGGGGAGAGCTGTGATATTTTGCTTTGATACTTTTTGCTTAGAGTTATCGCTTTGGAGTGTTTATTTGCCTGGCACTGTGCTGGGTGCCATAGGATGTCCCAAGACTTAAGGTAGCACTGTTGCCTTTGGCAGTGCATGGCTAATTGGAGAACAGTGACACAGGCAAGATGACCTGTGAACAATTCAGGCCTTAGACTGGTCTGGATGGGAGACAGGGAGCCCAGCCAAGGCGGGGGGCGAGGGGGCAGCAGCAGGGTTTCCCTGAGAAAGTCGGCCTCGAGGGCCATCGACAGTTACACAGGCAGGGGAGCGGAGGCAGTTCCAAGGGTGCAGCAGGAGCGAAGGCTCCAGAGGGGGTACAGGCCGGGCTATAGAGAGAGCCCTGCAATTGCAGCGGACGATTATCACGTGGATTAAATGAGACCAGGCAGGAGGGCCTGAGATCCAGGCCTGGTGCCTTTGTCAGGGCCCGAGTCAGCCCAGGGTCAGTTTATAAAATGGAGGTAATGGAAGCAGTGGGCTTGTAAGAATGAGACCCAGCGTGTGAGAAACACTGACAGAGTGCCTGTACGTGGCAGCTGCTCAGTTAATGGCCCGTTTGTATACCTGGGGGATCCGGAATTGGTGCCGTTTGTTCCAGAGAACAGCACTGTCTTAACGAGGTTTTGAGTTTGATCTCTGACGGGTTTGCAGTATAGGCTGGAGGGGTCAGAGCTGGAGGCACAGGCTACTCTCAGATAGGGAGCTCTTTCTATTGCCCAGCTCAGACCTGATGAGGGACAGACTGGAGAGAGACAAAACCTGTCACTAGCATTTGGAGACTGATTTTCTGCCTGGGGACAATGAGTAGGAATGTTTCCAAGTTGAAGTCAAGACTTCCTACCTTTCCACACTTAGTGTCTTTCTTCTTTTCTGCTTATTTCATTCTCAAAGACTGGTGACCCTCTCTGTGTCTTACCTTGCTGACTAGGAATTTAATTACCAGCCACGCAGTCATTACACCAGATTCCACCCCGGTGAAAGCCCGTGGCATGTTCCACTGGCGGTATTGTGATGCACACGTGTCTGCAGCGCTTGGTTATCTTTAAAAGCTCTTTCTTACCCCCATACCGCGAAATTTCACGGACTCTTTGGCCAGGGGCACCTGCCACAGCCTTGCCTGGAGCTGAGAAGGCGGCCGGAAGGAAAGGCCTTCTCATCCCAGGGGCTGAGCAGGGGAGGAAGTACAGGCCCTTTTCATGTGCTCACAGCATGAGAGGCCAGCGTCCCTCACAGCGCCCAGAAAGAGGCTGTCTGGAAGGTGTGACGCTCCAAGCCACCAGGGACCCTGCCTTTTACAGACCTGAGAAGTGAGTAGAATGGACACGATGTACCCGAGAATGAGACCTGTTCGTCAGGCCCCTGGAAGAGCCAGCAACAACTTCTCTGCTGTGTGTATGTAGGCGACACGGGGCAACTTAAGATTCACTCTGCTTTATTCCCTAAAACAGACCTCTCCCTTCTGTTAAAAAAAAAAGAAAGAAAAAAGAAAGAAAGAAACTTGGAAGCTGGCTTATATTGCAAAATGAACCCACCTAAAATACACTTTTATGAAGTGTTCTGCCCTTCTTTTTTTCCAGATGCTCACTTAACATGACAGCCGGGGTGTAGTAAACCACAAAAGGCTACTTTAAAGGAGAGGGATTTGGCTTAAATCCACTGAAGCAGAGCTAAAGCTGATCTAGCCATCCATCCTTAACTTAGTTTAATTATGCCTGGATGTTCCAGTTCTCTGGGCAAATTTTTGAAATACCTGAGCAGAGCAAGGTGGAGTTAAATACTGGTTTTAAATGGCTGGTTCGTTTCCTGCCTTGCAAAGAAAGTCGAAGTGGATGTCTCACAAGTTGCCACCCTCCTGCACACCAGAACACTGCCAAGCTTTAAAAGCAATTAAAAGGTTAGGATTGGTAGGGTCCTTAAATTACAGAGATTAGCGACTCAATCTGTGGATGACAGACGACACTAAGAACTCTTTGGCAACCTATAGAAGCCTCCCAGAGGGCCGTGTACCCTTCTCCTCTTTCCCCAAAGGTACAGCTTTTTTGTCTGCTCCCACAGACCACGTGCAAGGCGGGATGTTGACAGGTAGATTTTCTTAAGTACTAGCCATTAAAGTCTCAAGTCTCTTTGTGGGCCACATGAAGAGAAACCAAAATTGTTATGAATTAGAGCTAGTGTTTGGTCCAGACAGCCTCTGGGGATTGAGCAGCATAAATATATACAATTTCAAAAGCAAGAAGTTCTGCACTCCATATGGGGAGCTAATGAAATGCAAATCTGATACTTCAAGTATTGTTCTCACTCTGATGTTCAACTCCTTTTCTCTTAAATGCAAAACAGAAGGACTCAGCAGAAAGACACCATAAAGTGGTTTCTTCAACTCCGTGTGAAAAGGACACAGAACTAATCTTTTTTTTTTTTTTTTTTAAATAAGTGGAGCTTTTCTCGTGGTAACTAGACATTTCCACAGCCAGCTGGTTTTCATTAGTGGCAGTTTCAACCTTACTTAATGTACCACTTCTTTGGCCTTGCATGGCTACACCATGGTGTTTGCCCTTACTTGACTCAAGAGCCTTTAGTGTCCTGGAATCTAGGGCTACCCAGGGCCCATATGGTAGAGACCTTGATGCCGAGATACAGTTTTTCCCGTCATATGTTTTACTCATGCCAACTTGGCTAAATTGTTCCATTTAAGTTTGGGAGTTTTCCATTATGATGTTCTAGTGAACATATTCATGGGAAATGACTCCATAATGACTAAATCAATCTAGAGACGTCTGCCCAGATCCAGAATCGCTGTCCACAGCCCAGGAGTTATTATGGTGCTACAACTTGGACTAGGGAAGAGAATGGGTCTTATTCTAGAACATGGACACTTTGGCATGTTGCCTAGGTGCTCTATTTGGGTTTGAATGCATGAAATAGAAGAGAATGATATTTGTACAATAGGATTCCCAAATTTGTTCCTTCCCTGGCCTACTTATTGGTACATGAAACAACATTCAGTTTCAACAGCAGGATGGATGGTTTTAACAAGATCGTGTCAAAATCTGGAGAAATAGGACAAGCCAGAGGTATCCAGAGTGGGTTCTTTCCTCCTTCGTGGGCTTTATAGCCACCCCTGCACTCATCCAACCCTCTCGTTTACCTAGGAGAGCACAGCTGACCATGTATGCTTCATGTACCCTTGTGTGGAGTGTTTCAGCTTATCATTAGATTCTCTCAAACATTATAACCACCTTTAAAATAAGCACCATGTCTTCTAATTATTTTTTAATTCTCCCAGGTCTAATGGGTGCTCTATACAGAGAGGAAACTCTGATGAAACAATGGGTATGAGAGCACTTTGGGAAGTTTCATGATAACCCTACTAAGCGCTGTTTATTTATCAAATAGCTGCCCTTGAATATTAATGTTACATAAGTACTGCTGCTTTTTTTTTTCTGGGTGGAAAAGTCTGCCTTGCAGAGTATACATATAGTTTATTGAGCCCTTTCTATGGCCAGACACTATGCTAAACATGTCTCATGCATTATTTCACTTTATACACATACAAAAATCCTTTTTTTTTTAACATAGGTTATCATTATCTCTATTTTATAGATGAAGAAACTGAGGCTGAAGAAAAAAATTTTTCCAATTTTTCTGACACTGACCAAGAAATGTCAGAGCCAGCCACAGCCTGTCTGATGCCAAAGTCCCTTCCTTCAAACATTACACATGAAGGCTATATGCCTCGCTCTATATTTGTGTGTTCATGTCTTTATTCCCAGTCCTGAATGTCATTCTTCTTGAAGATCATAACTAGAAGAACAGATCGAATAATTGTACTAACACGTTAGTGGTAGCTTATAAGGAAGTAAGATTTTTTAAATAAGTCTGGGTCTGATGCTTACAAGTAGAACAAAAGAATGACCCTATTGTTACAGCTAATAATCTGATTAAGATTTTTTGCCCTGGTTGACTTGGTTGTATGTAATAAAAACATATTTTTATAAGTATGTTTTAATTTCAACTCTTTTCACAGTCAGTACTTTGTTGTCCTGCCAGAATCAAGACATAAATCCTTAATATAAATTAGTAAATCGTATGAATTAGTGGTAGACAGAAAAACAGAAAACAGATTTGGGTTTTTGCTTAAATCCTTCCCTATGAGATATTAACTAGATAAGCATTATTTGTAAAAAGAATTTGGGATTAGCAATCAAGTGTCTTGGGTTTGTGTTAGATACTGCCCCTTTGTATATGTTTGACCTTGGGCAAATCACTTAGCCATTCTGAGCCTCAGTTTCTCCCTCAATTAAAAAAAATCATCACAGTTAATTTGAATGCTAAATGAAATAATACATATGAAAACTCCTCAGCTATACATTTTATTTTGTATATCAACTATTCAGTTTTTTTAACAATAACATAGATCCTGCTAACCTTCTCAAAATCCATTTTTAATATGAGAGCGAACTTTAAACACTCCTGACACATAAGTTAAAAAGTTAGTTTTCCCCTTTCACCTTCAATTTGTGGATACTGTATATTAAAGAAAACAGGTATGTGTGGGTGTTTTCCCTATTTCTCATCTTCCAATCCCTTGTTTAAGGAAACTAAATGGTAGAACATAACAGCTTTGTTCTCTGTGTCAGCAGAGCATTAGAAAGCCCTGAAAGAATGTTAAAGCCGTTTCAAAATACTGTTTTTAGGGGCAACATTGTCAGGAAATAAGCTTTCACTGAGAGATTTGGAGAAAAACGGCACTTGAAGCTGGGATAGCAAAATGAGTTACCTTGTATTAAATGTTTACGGCTCAAGCCAATATCGTTAACAACAAGTAAAATATTCTTTCTCCAGGTTGAAATTATCCAACGATGAAATCAAACGGGCAATTCTAACCATGGATGAGCAGGAGGATCTGCCCAAGGACATGTTGGAACAGGTGAGCTGCCGGGCAACGCTCAGGGCACAGGCGACACCGGACTCTCAGCAGGGAGGGGGTACTGAGGAAAGAAGTCTGGTTGTTACTGGTACATGATTTCCTCATCTCTGAATTGAGGAGGTTGAACCAAGGTTCCACACAGCTCTGTCAGAAGCCTCTAGGACTTGATTCTTCCCTTGTTTCCAAAATGATGGGTGAGAAGGACGGTCCAGAATTCGTCAAATGCCTGGGACCCTCGATGCTGGAATCTGTCTCTCATGCTGCCTGCCATCAAGTTGTTACTCCTTAGCACGTCATAGAAATCTACTAGCTTTAGTAGAAAATGTCTGTTTCACTGGAATATTGAGAATCCCAGCACTGTGAGGTCACAGGCTGCACTGCATGAACTGAGTCATTGCTTAATCCCTGACACAATTTGTGTCTTGGTCTTGGCTTACTGTTCCCACAGCCACAGAAGCCACTGTTAACCCCCTAGCGCTGTCATCTTCATCAAAACACTCATATGTGTCGTAAGGTGGGATGTAAACTTCTTGGGGCTGGGTCTTGTCTCCGTAAGTTGTATAGCACTCTTCTTGCATTGTAAATGGCAGGAAATTCAAATGCTGGGGATAGTAAGTATGGCGTAGATTTATACACAATCAGTATACATCCTTGTCCATGGTATTTGAAGATAATTTGTATTTTTTATGTCCAGGCAACAAGTTGGATGTCGTGTCCTAGCCTCTCGTCATGCAGTGTTTCCGTAACATGCTCCGTGCAGCCACTCCAGCTGTGTTGTGTGTTGTCAGCAGCTTGGTTCAGTTATTTCCCAAATGATACTGTTGATGATACCGTACTAGCAGTTGCCCCAGGGATTGTTACCTATCTCTCAGTCTAGCTCTAAATTTTTCTGTGCATTGTGGGGACAGTCTCTGAATGCTCTAAGCCTGTTCGGTCTCCTTGTCCCTGCAACAGAATCATATTTTGAGAGATTTTGGTCAGAGGCCTCCATTTGTTAGAGCCAGGACCACTTAAGGTCAACAGTGGACACAGGTGATCATGATTTCAGGCTGAACTTGAGGTATCACCTGTAGGCAGGCTCAGCTCCCAGGAGAAGAGGAAATGGATATTTTGCTCCGCCAACAGGGATCCCAGTGGAGTGCCTGTATGCGTGTGCATTTTCCACACTTCTCACTGATTTCCCAGAAGGCCTCAGATACCAGGCAGGGAGGAATGATGTGTGTGGTATCACCACACCTCCATGGACCCGCCCCTCCCTGAAACCTCTGCAGCTGCAGTCATCCTGGGTGAAAACCGTCACACTTAGCAGTGGAGAAACTTTTCTTGCTGTCCTTTTAAGTTTTGATTTAGTTCCCCAAATAGCTAATGACTATGTTTCCAAGTCTGTTCGATGCTCTGTGTATAAATAGTTTAAACGTTTTCCTTTTTTCGAGCACTTTTAGCTCCTCTGCCCACTCTTCCCTCCCTCGCGGAACACCAGGCAAAATAGAGCCTCTGCCCCAAGAGAGTGGAGCCCAGCTGCCCTGTGTCCCTCCCTGGCCCCCAGGTGACCCTGTGCTCCAAATGCCTGCATCAAAAATTGCTTCACCCAGTGTGAAGAACCAAGCAGAAAGCTGCTTTAGTCCTTAGGTCTTCAGCCTCTATCGATAAGGTCATATGCTTAAAATTCCACAAGATCTGTTTACTGTGAAATTGCAACCAGCAAAATTCCTCCTTGAGGGAAGGGATTTCAGAATCTTGCCAAAAGGGCTTGTAGTGCAAATAGAACGTACTTCAAATAAATACAAGTAAGAAAATCAGTCTACTGAAGCAGAATCTGGCCAAGTGGATACTTTTGACCTGGCCTCTGCTGATAGTTGTGGGTGTCTTGCTCTCTGCTCATCTCCCAGGCTCTTTCTTTTTTTTTTTTTTTTTTTTTTTTTTTTTTTGCTGTATGTGGGCCTCTCACTGTTGTGGCCTCTCCCGTTGCGGAGCACAGGCTCCGGACGTGCACGCTCAGTGGCCATGGCTCACGGGCCCAGCCGCTCCGCGGCATGTGGGATCTTCCCAGACCGGGGCACGAACCCGTGTCCCCTGCATCGGCAGGCGGACTCCCAACCACTGCGCCACCAGGGAAGCCCTCCCAGGCTCTTTCTTTTCCTCCTTATTCTACCCCCCTTCCTCTGCTTCCTTTGCCTTCACACAGCGTCCTTTACTACTCGTTATGATCTGCATTTGAGCCACATTCCACCCCTCCTCTCCTGCTGCCTTTAGCCACTGAGATCAGTTCTCAGATGAGATCCATACGCTCCTCTTTCTTGGGATGCACACCTTTCTCCTTATCTCCAGGTGTTTGTCTGGCTCTTCATTCCTCTGAAAACTGTCCAAACACGGTCTGTTCTTGACTCTGACTTGAGACGGCCTGAGCCTTTAGCCTGTGCCTCTCACTGTGCTCTTGTGAGTAACAAGAGACAGATGGTGTCTGTGTTATCCTGAACAGGGCCCTGTAGGCTCAGCGGGGCAGGTATGGGGGGACCCCTGAAACTAGAACTGAATTTCCTTGTCCAGAAGGAAAAAGTCCAAACTCAGGGGAAAAAATAAGCCTTGTCCTCTCTCTTCTTCCTTCCTTCCCTTGCCCTACTACCTTCCCTCCAGCCCTGAGGAAGAACAAGAAGACACTTGTCCAGTGTTACCATTTGAACGTGGGAACATCCATGCCTAGAAGCTCTCAGGCCACCAGACCTGTGAATTCCCTGGCATCTGCTTCTGTCTTTCCGCCTTCCACCCCATTAGGAGAGAGGGGTGTCCCTGGCTTCTGCTCTGGCCCATCCTTTCCTTCTGCTCAGGGACCTCGCCCAGAGGGCCCTGTCCCTCTCCTCAAGGTCTTCCGTCTTGCCCTCTCAACATGTAACTTGTTCAGGTCCCAGCCCTTCCCACACACACCTCTTAAGACCGCACGTCCCCATCTGCTACTGTCCTCTCTCTTTTTTGACACAGCCAGTTCTTGAAAGCTTGTTCACTTTTCCTCACCTCACTGCAGTCCGTCCTCCTCACCTCCCTTAAGCTGTTCTCACTAAGGATACGAACTTTCTTGTTGACAAAGCCAGGGAGTACTTTGCAGTCCTTATCTTCCTTGACGTATTGGTGGTGTGTGACACCGATGGCCACTGGCCCCATGGTGAAACACCTCTTCCCTTGGCCTTGTGATTCCATATAGGCCCCTCCACTGCCCTTCTAGGAAGGTTCCTCTTCTTGTTCTCATCCCATCAATGCCGGCTTCTCTCCAGCCTTGCTTTTTTCTCTTGATGGGCCCCCTGGTTACCTTACTCACATCCATGCATGTTGTAACCCACACCAAAGCTTTGTCTTCCAGATTTCTTTGGGATTTCAGACCCATTTGTCCACCTGCCTACTAGAAATCACGACTTGGTTCTCTTGCCAGTATTTCAAACACTAAATTCACCTTCTCCTCACCCACCTTCCTCCAACCTTCTCCTCCTGGGTTCCCTGTTACACTCTGTGTACATCATCGCCCAAGCCGGAAGCCTGGGCCTCATCCTTTTGACCCTCATCTACCACAGTCGACAAATCAGGCCAGTTCAAACCCCATAAATAGCTCTAGAACCTGTCCACTACCCATTCCAGGCCACCACCATCTCTCACCTGGATTACTGCATCAACAATCTAATCACAACCCCCAGTACTTTTGATCCTTTCTAATTCTTTCTCCATTCTGCAGGCAGAGTGTTCTTTTTAAAGTGAAAACTCATTCCCCTACTTGAGATTTTGAGTTATATCCCATGCCCTCAAAATAAAGACTGAATTTTTTGCAAGGCCCTTGCTCCTCCCTGACCTTGCCCACTGCTGCCCTCCCCCACTGCTGTGGTGGCCGCTCTTCCTCCTGTGTAAGTGCTGCACTGCCCCTTCCAGAACCCAGCATGATAAGCACTCTGCCTGGAATATATTTCCAACCTCAAACCGTTCATCTCCTTCCCTGTAGTTCCAATTCTCTTTCTCTGCTGGTGGTACCCAGACTGACTGCCTTTTCTGAGATCCCTTAATTAAATCCAACGAACATTTGAAAACCTGCTAAGTGGACCACCCAATGCCAGCATCAAGTTTATGGGGAGGATCTCAGGGTCCAGAGGCTCAGTGTAATTTTTTTTTAAAAAAGTCCAAGAATATTTGATCTAGAAAATAGCACACAAACACAGCCCTGGGCATACACATACATGTTTGTGCCTTTAAAGAAAATTAGACACATACAAAAGTGCTTTTTCTACTTTAAATATTATTGCTATCTCTTCCACATTCCATGCTCCTTTCTTCATCCAAAATAAAATATGGAATCAAAAACTTCACATCCCATTGTGTTCCTCTCACCTAACTCTACATGGAGCAAAAAATGAGATGGAATTAGATAAGCCAAAGAAATAAGCAAATTGATTAGAAAATACACATAAAATTACTCATTTCAGCATGATGAAATGATGTAATGATGTAATAGGAAAAAAACGGAGCTGGAAGTCAAGACCTAGGTTCTATTTCTGAAGATCACACACACTTGCTTTATAATCCTGGGTGAATGACCTAATCTCTCTGGACCTCAGTTGTAGCATCTTCTCATGAGAAGGTTGAATCTCCAAGGCCCCTCTAATGGACTATGTAAAGTGGGTCCTAGTAAAGAACTTCCCAATTCTGATTTGAGGGGCACTATAGAACACATAGGTACCAGAAATGAATCTTACACCAGTTTAACTACTTTCAAGTAAAAATAGAAAGGTTTTTTTCCCATTTTATTGAAATATAATTGGCATACATCACTATAAATTTAAGGTGTGTGGCAGAATGGTTTGACTTACAGATGTGAAATGATTTCCACAATAAGTTTAGTTAGCATCCATCATCTCATATAGATAAAAGTTTTTTAAAGGCAAAAAATCAAAGCAACCTTTTTTTTTCCTTTCTGATGAGAACTCTTTTTTTTTTTTTTAATTTTTTCTTTCTTTATTTTATTTATTTATGGCTGTGTTGGGTCTTTGTTTCTGTACGAGGGCTTTCTCTAGTTGCGGCAAGTGTGGGGGGCCACTCCTCATCGTGGTGCGCGGGCCTCTCACTATCGTGACCTCTCTTGTTGTGGAGCACAGGCTCCAGACGCGCAGGCTCAGTAATTGTGGCTCACGGGGCTAGTTGCTCCGCAGCATGTGGGATCTTGCCAGATCAGGGCTCGAACCCCGTGTCCCCTGCATTGGCAGGCAGACTCCCAACCACTGCGCTACCAGGGGAGCCCTGATGAGAACTCTTAGGATTTACTGTCTTAATAACTTTCATATATATCAAGCAGCAGTGTTAATTATAACCATGATGTTGTACACTACATCCCCGTTACCGATTTATCTTGTAACTGGAAGTTTGTACCTTTTGGCCACCTAAATGGAAAGATTTAATCACTTCATTGTATCTGAACAGTCACCTGTGAGGAGAGCTTATAAATTAAAAGTTAAAATTTCATCTTGGGACAAATTGAACTGAAAGCGTGAAAAATTAGGGCAAGAATTTAAGTTATAAACCTCAGTTTTAATATTTGCATGTACTTTTTAGCTCTTGAAATTTGTTCCTGAAAAAAGTGACATTGATCTGTTGGAGGAACATAAACATGAACTGGATCGGATGGCCAAGGCTGATAGATTCCTTTTCGAGATGAGCAGGTGAGTTTGAAAATGTTTAAAAAGCAAAGATGCCCCTGGCCTTTCTAAGGAAGTGAATCTTTTGATTCCTGTTGAATTATCTGGGCCAGTTAACCTGCCTTAACTTGAAGCCTTTTTGAATCCCCAAATCTCCTCAAGTCTGAGTTGTGTGGAACTTGATTGTTTTGTTTATGTGAGTTCTCGCCCATGGGTGAGCCAGGGTCTGAGTTTCTTCACAGTTCTCTCTATTTCTGGGCCTCTTTGGCTCATGTACTTTGACCTAATCAAGTCATAACTTTTCTGGGTTCTAGTCAGTGTCATTCTCCTCAGCACTTTGATCCCTTGGGATTCTAGCCCACTCCTCCTTATACCTCAACATCTCAAGGTTGTTGTAAAATAGAAAAAAATGGGCAGACTCAGAGGCATCAACGTAGAGCCCACATAACTAAATAGCCAGGGTCTGGATGTCAAATCATGACACACGCAGACATCACTAATCGATCGTGGCACTCTTCCCACGGAACCTTGGCAAGCTTTCTCAACCCTTCTCCAGAAAGCCCCGCAGCAGCTGCTGCTCCGTAATTTAGTTTGGCCTGTGAGCTGAGTTGCTTTGCCATCCCAGGCCTAGCGAATTGATTCTGCATTAGACAAGGACCAGTGATCCTGAAACCCTCAGTCAACCCCAGGGCAGAGCTCCTCCCCTGAGTGCCAGTGGCCTACATGGTGGCCAAGGTGAACATGCCACTCTGCATTTCTGCCATATCTGGACTTATTTTTGTTGTTTCACCTCAACTTGCCATTTTGTATACTACTGTAGAACAAAGGATGGTTTTGAAATTTTGACACATGTGCCCAGCAACCCTTTGTGTGGACAAATACATGGCCACCTGCAATAACTGCCCCTTAGTAACTGTCTAGATCTTCGCATGCATCTTAATCCTGCTATCAGCCCTGTCAGGAGGGCTGTCAGGCAGGGAGGTATTCTCTGCCAGCAACTGAAGGAGTTAAGGTTCCTGCCCAAGGTCACCTAGTAAGAGCAGAACCTAGCCTGCATCTGTCTGATTTTATGGTATAGTTTTGGATGAGGGCTGATCGCTAGTCCTATTGGACTGAAGTTTCCACCAGAGAGCAGGTTAGGCAGCGACTTCAGAAGGCCTGGGCAGGTATGCCCACCCTCACCCGCTCAGAAACACCAAGCAGCCTGTCTTGGTGGTGATCACAGGCCAGTTCCCTGTTATCTCTAGTCGCTAGTCTCTATCCTGGAAGGCAGAGCTTTCCAGCCCTGAGGGGTGCAGCTAGGGACCTAACTGTGAAGAAAGAGGAAGGTTTGGGGATGTGAGTGGGGAGAGGATGGTGTGAGGAGAGAATGCCGGAGACAAGTTTTACCCTACAGTTCTGCAAGGCACACTTTGTGGCGAGTGAAGCACCATGGCAGGAGCGCAGGCAACTGCCCCTCATTTGCAGCAGAAGCGGGGAGTCTTTACATTTTCATTCCGTTTTATCGCTTTTCTGTTCTCAAGAGCTACTAGGACTCTGAGGAAGTGAAGGGGGCTTTAGTCAACGGCAGTTAGTTCTCACTTTCTTTTAGCAATTGCATAAGCTGATTGGAGCTGAGGCCCTGCTGCACTTGCCCGAACACTCCCTGTAGGGCACTGGGAGATGGGCTGTCCAGGTGCAGTTGGCCTCAGGCCCTATGCTCCTGTCCAGGAGAGGAACTCTGTGTGTGTGTGCGTGTTGGGGTGGGAGTGCTCTAAGGTACCATCACCTCCATATTCATTGAGTGAACATAGGTGTATTAAGTACATGTTCATTAGTTGATGCTTGCTCTTACAGGATTAATCATTATCAGCAAAGACTGCAGTCACTGTACTTCAAAAAGAAGTTTGCAGAGCGTGTGGCAGAAGTGAAACCCAAAGTAGAAGGTAAAGTCAAGCTGCCCAGACTGGCAATGATGTTCATCTCAAGTACCCATTTACAAGTGCAATGCAAGTGCATATAGTAAACTGGATCCCTTTGGTGATTTTTTTTTTTTTTGCTTGAAATCTGTTGGAATTCTGGCAGATAATTACTGAAGGTCTGTCCTTGGCTTGATGGCCTAGCCTGGGTTCTGGAACTCACAGCACACTCCCTGGACTCCTCTGCAGAACTGGGCTTTTGCTATCTGGGTGTTGGTGAGGAATTTATTTGATTGCTACTGGCATTAAACCTACAGTTAGCTTTCTCATAACGGGGCCTTACTGGATTTTTCCGAGGGAAGATTTGAGGCTGATATATGGTTTGATTTTGAGGCTGTTAAATTTTTAGGTGTTTGAAATGTGGGCAACTGAAGAGCACAGCCACAGAGTGCAGGCTGACTTTGGGGTCCTGATGACACCTGCTAGCTGTGGCATGTCACACATTTTTGCCCAGTTTTTCTATCAGTGGAATAGATCAATTGTCCTGTGATCTGACTCACACCGGGCAAGAAAGGGTTTGCAAAGAAATGTGGAAAATGCAATAGCTGCTCTATGTATTCCTAACTGCTTATGGTTGGTGAGTCAGCCAAGAACAAGACTGAGAAAGGCTAGGATTGTGCACCTGTCTCTGGGTCTCTTGAACAACTTGAGCTGGCTCTCCTTGCCCCCTTGCTCTTGGCTTCTGGTAAAGGTGTTCGGAAAGTGCTCCCTGGTAGTCTAACAGCCCCATCTTACATCGTCAGTATCTGTTATCAGGTGTGTGGATTTAGGATGGGTATCATTGAAAAGTCTTGTTGTAATAGTTTTATGTATTTTGTTTTGAAGCAATTCGTTCTGGTTCAGAAGAGGTGTTTAGGAGCAGTTCCCTGAAGCAGTTGCTGGAAGTGGTTTTGGCATTTGGAAATTACATGAATAAAGGCCAAAGAGGCAATGCATATGGATTCAAGATATCCAGCCTAAATAAGATTGCTGACACAAAATCCAGTATCGATAAGTAAGTATGGAAGATCTGGGAGCTTAGGTCGGGGCTCAACTTTGCACCCTCTGGTCCTCCTGGGCCTCCTCATCCCGAAGTGTCTGGTCTGCACTTCTCCTTCTCCTGCTCTTCCCTTCTCCACTGACTCCTCCCTTCCTGTCTCACGACCACACGTACCCCCAGGTTCCCACTGGGCCAGTTATCCTTCATTTTCATTCCACAGGGATATCATCTAGTCCAAGTTTTTTGTGTTTGGGGTTTTCTCGAGTAAACTTATTACAGTGTAATACACGAAAGACAGGTTCACTCACCATAAAGGTACAGCTTGATGACTTTTCACAAATTGAACACATCTGTATAACTAGTGCCCAGTTCAAGAAACAGAACCTTACCAGCACCCTAGTAGCCCCCTCACGGCCTCTCCGAATTGCTACTCCTCCACAGAGATAAAAAACTGACAGCTGATGACAGAATGTGAAGTTTGTTGGCTTTTTAGGTTATGGTTTCCTTGGTTCCTGGAAGCTAGCAGCTACATTAAAAAATGACAATGTATAAATGCATTTTGGCTGTTGGTATTCAGCTGCTCATCCCAAGACTCATTAAAATGTTTCCTAGAAAGTGTGTTTTAGGTGAACAGATTGCTGTTAGAGACACCAGAAGGTGAAAATGTGCTAGTGTCATTTCCATGTAAGGGCATTAGGCATTTTAACTCTAGCTTCCCTGAGAGTTGTGTTTCCCACTGACTTGGAAGGAATTTGTTTCTAAGTAAACTTCTCTGTAACCCGAATTATTTTTAGAAGTATAGGCTCTTCACCCTAATTATTCCCAACCAGTGAGACTCTTTATTCTATATTTTCTATAGGGTCAGTGAAGCATAGCATTATGGCAACCCTGAATCCATCGTATAAGAAACAAGCAGTATGTTCAGTTGTGGGGCTAAACCTTATTTTTGCATTGTGTAGAAATAGATGAACAAAGCACAGCTGATACGTTCTATCAACACCACCTTATTTTTCTTTGAATTTTATTATTTTTTATACAGCAGGTTCTTCTTATTAGTTATCCATTTTATACACATGAGTGTATATATGTCAATCCCAATCACCCAATTCATCACACCACCACCCCCACACCCCCACTTTCCCCCCTTAGTGTCCATACATTTGTTCTCTACATCTGTGTCTCACTTTCTGCCCTGCAAACCAGTTCACCTGTACCATTTTTCTAGATTCCACATATATGTGTTAATATATGATATTTGTTTTTCTCTTTCTTACTTCACCCTGTATGACAGTCCCTAGGTCCATCTGTGTCTCTACAAATGACCCAATTTCATTCCTTTTTATGGCTGAGTAATATTCCATTGTATATATGTACCACATCTTCTTTATCCATTCATCTGTTGATGGACATTTAGGTTGCTTCCATGACCTGGCTATTGTAAATAGTGCTGCAGTGAACATTGGGGTGCATGTGTCTTTTTGAATTATGGTTTTCTCTGAACACCACCTTATTTTTAATGTAAGCACTTGATCCTTTCAGAGCCCGTTCACATTTGATTGTCACATCAACCTGTGAAGTCCCCAGGCCAAGTGTTGTATCACCTGTTGTCAGATAAAGAAACTGAGGCAGGGTCAGGTGGCTCATTTAGCTTGTCTGAGGTCACAACCAGCAAGGTGTTTGGCCTTACATGTATTTGACAGTTGTTCTAGTGGTCTGCCCACAGCTCTCCTCTACCAACAGACTGATTTTATTTGGAGGTTGCAGTAAGTAACTGCAGCATCTTACTTGCATATAAAGAGCAGCCATCTTTTAAGGAACAGTATTCTCTTCAACTGGGCTTGCAGGTTGGGGAGGAGGGAAATCCTCACCACCAGTCAGTCCTATTCTCTTTCTCTTTCCTTCTCTCTCTCTCTCTCTCTCTCTCTCTCCCCCCCTCACACACACACACACACACACACACATTTGCCCCCCACCTTCCAACTTACTGATAAGCTGGCACTTACTACATGATTATCTGCTAGTTAATGATATAAAATTTATCCAATACACAATAAGCCTTTTCAAAACAATAAATTAAAAACATTTCTGATCTTCTTCTTTTCCCTCTTCACTCTGCATTAAAGGCTTATTTCTGGTAATGACCAGAGAGTAGTCAAATGTGAGGCTGTTTAGTTGTTGTTTTTATTATTCAGGAATTTATATTCACTCATATGAGGTGCTATTTGGATAGCAAACAAATGTGGTTTGCTATCCAAATGTGATCTGGTTTTAAGTCTTTCTACACTAAAAAAGGCATATATGGTTAATTAAATAAATTTCTCTGACTAACAAAGCATTTCTCTGAAATAATGAAGGAAAATGGCATTACTCTTTCTCGCGATGGTTGCTGGGATTTTGCCTCTCATGCAGCCGGCACATGGCAGACACATAGATTCTGTGAAAGGCAGAATGGAAGTGGAACAATACAGCTGAACACCTGCAAAATATGTGGCCAGAACTATTAGCCACTGTTTTCTTTGCTGAGCAATGGTTTTCTAATTATTAGCACAAGAAAAATAAGGGGAAATTTTTTCCATGTGGGCCAGTTGACTCAGAGGAATAGGATTGCATTGACTCCTAGGAAGCTGCAAGGGTAACCAGAAATGGTTTGCACTGCTATGGGGAAAAAATTGTTTGGCAGCTCTGCTTTACTTTTGTTGGGGGCGGTGCGTACTTAGCCTTGTGAATTAGCAAACTGCCTAAAAATTATGGAAATGTTTTTAAAGAAATGCATTTGTGTCCTGATTATGCTAACTTTCAATAGCGTAAGTGCTTCTTGATCTTGGCTGTTAGTCTCAGTGGGGAGTTTTAAAAAAATACCCACACCTGGTCCCACCTCATTCCAATGACTGAATCTCAGGTTGGCCCAGGCATCTGGGGTCCAGGTGATTGTAATGTGCATCAGAGTCGGGGACCAGGGGACCAGGCTACGACAGTGTGGCCTCATAGATAGTGTTATCAGATGCCTGCCTTTTCAACCCAGGTCAGTCAAGGTTCAGCCCTGTCACCACCAAAGAGGGAGCTGGTTGTGCAGTTAGGAGCTGAAGTGTTGCTAAAATTAGGCTGCGAGGGTATCATATCCATGATGGCACAGTCCTGGCCCATTTCCAGGTCCTGCCCTGAAATAGGGGGCATTCTAACTTTCCAGCCATCCTTTACTGCCACAGCAAAACAAATAAGGTCAGAAGGGGAAAGAGCAAAACAAATGAGTCAGAAGGGGAAAATGTTATCACCCAGTTGAAAGAAACCCTTAAATGAGAATTGTCAGTAATTTTCATCAGTGAGTTGCTGCTCTGTACTTTCAGACTTGAAAATTAGCTGTCCTCTCTAGTGGATTAAACATCCCTCGCTCCCCACCCCACCCTGCTTGTTAGGAACTTGCAGGGCAGGCCTCGTCTTTGGGTGGATGCACTGTGAAGGGATGTCCCCTTTGGCAGTGGTTCAGACTCCTTTCCATCACCCATCGCATTACGCAGATTTTGAAGGATCCCCATTATGGGCCAAAAACATAATTCTTATCCCCTGCCCTTCCCTTTCAGAAGACGTGTGCTCCTTTTGACATATATTTTTGTAAATCCCATGAAGGCTCTCCTCCCTTTCTCTTAAGAATGCCTGCCTTTCAGGAACCTACACATTTTGAAAGTAATGCAGGGATATAGCATTCTTGTGGAAGTAATCACTTGAATATACAAATCATATGCAGATACTAACCATGTTTAATACTCTCTCCTGTAATTGTAGGAACATTACACTTTTGCACTATCTCATAACTATTGTGGAAAATAAATACCCCAAGGTTCTTAATCTAAATGAGGAGCTGCGGGACATTCCTCAAGCAGCAAAAGTAAAGTAAGTACTTAGAGTGAATTCTTTCAGTTTTTTAAATCTGTTGGACTGTGGTTTAGCCGTTGAGATAGTTAGCGTTGCATGAAGAGGGTCCTTCTGTTTGCTTTCCCCTGAACAGTGTATGAAATAAAGTTTGAATAGTATCCAAGTCACTCAGATGTGTTACATGAGTTTGAATATACGGTTGACTCTTGAACGGGGGTGGGGGGTGGTTAAGGGTGCCGAATCCCCACTGCACAGCTGAAAATCCAACATATAACTTCATAGCTGACCCTTCCTGTGCGGGGTTCCTCAGTACCCGTGGTCCCACATCTGAGGATTCAGTCAACCACAGATCATGTAGTACATAATTATTGAAAAAACATCTGCGTATAAGTGGACCCACACAGTTCCCACCTGTGTTGTTCAAGGGTCACTGTGTACTTGTTCTAGCTGTTTCGGAATATTCCTGGATGCAGTTTCTAACTTCTACAAAACCTAATTTTCTGAGTTATGAAGAGTCTAGGGAAGCAGTGTGGCTTCACTAGTAGTTGGAAAGGGTGGTTCTCTTAAAATACAGGTGGGAACACCCTTAGTTAAATGAGGATATGAGGATACATTGTTAAGCAAATGGAAGTCCTGCAGGTCAGGGTGTTGCTAGTAATTTTCCCATGTGTACACACTCCCAGAAACCAAGCAACCTTTTAATGGAAAGCAGTCTTTATGCAAATGAAGGAACTAAAAATAAAGTGGAAAGTCACTAAACTTTCCCCACAAACTTCACACCACTTTTCAGAGACCTCATGAGGGGCAGGCACTTTTCCTCTCTGTTCCTTCTGCTTCCTTTTGCCCCCACCCCGCCTTTTTAAAATATTTATTTATTTGTTTGTTTTTGGCTGCATTGGGTCTTGGTTGTCCCGCGCGGGCTTTCTCTAGTTGTGGCAATAGGGGACTACGCTTTGTTGTGGTGCGCGGGCTTCTCATTGCGGTGGCGGAGCATGGGCTCCAGGCGCGTGGGCTCAGTAGTTGTGGCTTGCGGGCTCTAGAGCACAGGCTCAGTAGTTGTGGCGCATGGGCTTAGTTGCTCCGTGGTATGTGGGCTCTTCCCCGACCAGGGCTCGAACCCGTGTCCCCTGCATTGGCAGGCGGATTCTTAACCACTGTGCCACCAGGGAAATACTCCACTCCCCTTTTTTAAAAACATATTTAAACTGCACCTTTTTGCAGTGATTTTAGAAAGCCTGATGGGCAGGCTAATTTTTTCCCTCTGTAGAGTTTGGTAGAAATGTACCATGTAAGACATGAAATTACAATGTTGAAGTAAATGAAGTGTCAATGAATTTGTTTACATGTGAATTCTCTGCGAGAATTAAGTCGTAATCTCTCATGTTTAAAAGCTGTCAAATAAAAAGCATTATGGGAGAAGCCCAGGAAACTTTCTCTGTTTAAAAAAAAAAAAATAGTAAATGAAAACTAATTAGTAAAACTTTAAGAAAAATCACTGTTGATTGAAATGTAGGCCATCACCTTGTAATATTCATACTACCAGAGCATTCATGAAAAGCAATATAATAATAATGAAGAGCACAACACACGATTGTGGATCAACTGTTTCTTTTCCTTGTCCAAAGGGAGCCACACATGGCAAGAAATTTATTTCCACATACAGTAATTTGTTTAAGTGAGATTTTTGTGAGATTGAAACATGACATATTTCTATTCTGCCCTTTTTAACCTATAAATATTATACCTGCTGGCTGTGGGAAACAAAAAAAAAAAACATAATTCCATACCTAAATTTCATAAGTTTAAAATGTTGCTGTCTTTCTGTGAGATCTGAACACTGAAGGGAATTTTAAACATTTAAAATGAAGTAGTGTGGACTTCCAAGCATGAAATATTTAAACTCATCATATATTTAATACAATAAGTGTAAGTCCCATGTTGGTTACTAAAATGTTGCCATTTACAACAGCATGACTGAGCTGGACAAAGAAATAAGCACCTTGAGAAGTGGCCTGAAAGCAGTAGAGATGGTGAGTATGTTTCTCGTTCTAATTCCCAGTCCCTTCACTCTCTCTGGTGCTGGTGATGGCATCCAGCAGAGGAGTTGCTGGTTGCCTTGGCATGCAGGATAAACATTTATTGTTTAAAAAAAAGAAAAAAAATAATGCAACAACAAAGGAGCAAAGGCAGGCTGTGTTTAGCCTGGTGATGCAGTGACAGGTGGCAGGATGTCATGGGGGCATCACAGGAACAGGAACTGGGAAATTGGACCCAGAGTTCCACCACTTTCCTACTGTGAGGCAGGACTCATGAAAGTGGATTGGCTAGAGAGTCTTCAAGGTCTTCTCGGTGTTTCTGTTTATAAATGTTTACTCTTAGAGCAATGGAACTTCTCTGTTGTCTTTGAGTTGGTCCCTTGGGGAGTATTTTTTGAGCACTTTGGGGGTACAGTCCATTCTCAAGGCGAGGGGATCACGATGACTCAGAATCCTTACCCTCCAGGTGTTACAGTGGCCAGGAGCAGTCAGCAGTTCACCTCCTAAGTGATGACAAAGGTGCCTTGAGGAGGATCGGGGATGTAGGTTAGCGCGAGGCTTCGGGAATGGCTGGCGTGTGTGAAAGGAAGCTTCTCCTCTGGATGAGATGAACTTTGAGCTGTGGCTTAGAAGGAGGGTAGGGTGAACTTAGGTACAGAGGAGAGAGGCTGTCCCAGCTATACGAGATGACCTGGGCCTGGGCTCCATGGAAGGAAAGCAGGTCAGGGTGCCGGAGGCAGTGGAGCCGGTGGAACTAACCAGACTGTGAGGGCGCAGTGCCCCGTGGGTACTGCACGAGGGCTGCTGACAGGGCGGGGGCGAGTCAGGGTGAGAAGCCTCGCTCGGGAGAGCAGAGCTCTGGCCTGGCACTTGGTGAAGGAGGCTGGTCTACAGGCAGCTCGGGAAGGTGCCCCACAGATCATTTATTAGTAATGCCAGGAGGACCCTCCTCCTTTTTTTAAAAATAAATTTATCTATTTATTTTTTATTTTGTCTGCATTGGGTCTTCGTTGCCGCTTGCCGGCTTTCTCTAGTTGAGGCACGCAGGCTTCTCACTGCGGTGGCTTCTCGTTGCGGAGCACGGGCTCTAAGTGCGCAGGCTTCAGTAGTTGCAGCACCCGGGCTTCAGTGGTTGCGGCACGCGGGCTTCAGTAGTTGTGGCTCGAGGGCTTAGTTGCTCCACGGCATGTGGGATTTTCCCGGACCAGAGCTCGAACCCGTGTCCCCTGCATTGGCAGGTGGATTCTTAACCACTGCGCCGCCAGGGAGGTCCCACCTCCTCCTTCTTATAATCGTAAAACTGTGCCATAGGAAGTAGTTGACTTCATTAAAGAAATAGCTCTAATAAAAATTAGAGTCACAGTGTCTAACCTTTTCTATTTTTAATAAATTAAGGAGCATGTAAGGTTTTCCTTTTTTCCTTATTTTGGGGGAGGGGGGTAGGGGTGGGTCGCTGTTTAAAAAGAGCAGTAGATACTCTTTTTCCCAGCCCCTGTGGGCTGAGAGACTGAGTGCGCGTGGAGGACGGTCCTCAGCTTTCAGAGGCCATACTGGATAAGGGCAGTTTGGGACGAGGCTTGTGTTATAGCCTTCACTCTGCGGCCATTTCCTCCCAGTGGAAAGCTTTCTTGAGACTAGCATGGCAGTGACTGACAGTCCTAAAGCCTGACAATGGAGGCTCTGACCCCTGCATCTGAGCTAGTTCAGAGCAAGGCATGAGAGAGCGGTCCCAAGGAAGTTACGTGTTTGGGGGGTTTATTAAAGGTTGTTTTGCTGAAATCTCTCTAGCCCCTGGGTCCTGTACAATGTAACACACTCTTCACAGGAAAGGGGCTACAGAGGCCTCCCCCTCCCTCTGGCAGCTTAAATGTTAAGAGGAAGGAAATATCGGGAGGCAGACTTTAATCCGTCCAAACATTCATGTGTCCCAGTTGTTCTTTTCACAGATCGATTACATTGCTTGAAGGTATCAAAGACAGAAGTCTTATGGAATTATACATTCATGAAACACTTAAAAATTGCTTTCACATCTCTGCACTTCACACACATACATATACTCCCTTTCCAGGTCAAAGAACGAGGATTGTGGCAATTTCTTTTAATCAGAGCAAGTTTCATGATTTATAAGAGTATTTATTTATTTTTAAACATCTTTATTGTAGTATAATTGCTTTACAATGGTGTGTTAGTTTCTGCTTTATAAAAAAGTGACTCGGTTATACATATGTTCCCATATCTCTTCCCTCTTGCGTCTCCCTCCCTCCCACCCTCCCTATCCCACCCCTCTAGGTGGTCACAAAGCACCGAGCCGATCGCCCTGTGCTGTGCGGCAGCTTCCCACTAGCTATCTGTTTTATGTTTGGTAGTGTATATATGTCCATGCCATTCTCTCACTTTGTCACACCTTACCCTTCCCCCTCCCCTTATCCTCAAGTCCATTCTCTAGTAAGTCTGTGTCTTTATTCCCGTCTGTCCCCTAGGTTCTTCATGACCTTTTTTTCCCCCTTAGATTCCATATATATGTGTTAGCACACGGTATTTGTTTTTCTCTTTCTGACTTACTTCACTCTGTATGACAGTCTCTAGGTCCATCCTACAAATAACTCAATTTCGTTTCCTTTTGTGGCTGAGTAATATTCCATTGTATATATGTGCCACATCTTCTTTATCCATTCATCTGTTCATGGACACTTAGGTTGCTTGCATGGCCTGGCTATTGTAAATAGAGCTTCAGTGAACATTTTGGTACATGACTCTTTGAATTATGGTTTTCTCAGGGTATATGCCCAGTAGTGGGATTGCTGGGTCATATGGTAGTTCCATTTGTAGTTTTTTAAGGAACCTCCATACTGTTCTCCATAGTGGCTGTACCAATTCACATTCCCACCAGCAGTGCAAGAGAGTTCCCTTTCCTCCATACCCTCTCCAGCATTTATTGTTTCTAGATTTTTTGATGATGGCTGTTCTGACTGGTGTGAGATGATATCTCATTGTAGTTTTCATTTGCATTTCTCTAATGATTAATGATGTTGAGCATTCATTCATGTGTTTGTTCGCCATCTGTATATCTTCTTTGGAGAAATGTCTATTTAGGTCTTCTGCCCATTTTCGGATTGGGTGGTTTGTTTTTTTGATATTGAGCTGCATGAGCTGCTTGTAAATTTTGGAGATTAATCCTTTGTCAGTTGCTTCATTTGCAAATATTTTCTCCCATTCTGAGGGTTGTCTTTTCATCTTGCTTATGGTTTCCTCTGCTGTGCAAAAGCTTTGAAGTTTCATTAGGTCCCATTTGTTTATTTTTGCTTTTATTTCCATTTCTCTAGGAGGTGGGTCAAAAAGGATCTTGCTGTGATTTACGTCATAGAGTGTTCTGCCTATGTTTTCCTCTAAGAGTTTCAGAGTGTCTGGCCTTACATTTAGGTCTTTAATCATTTTGAGTTTATTTTTGTGTATGGTATTAGGGAGTGTTCTAATTTCATACTTTTACATGTACCCGTCCAGTTTTCCCAGCACCACTTATTGAAGAGGCTGTCTTTTCTCCACTCTATATTCTTGTCTCCTATATCAAAGATAAGGTGACCATATGTGCGTGGGTTTATCTCTGGGATTTCTATCCTGTTCCATGGATCTATATTTCTGTTTTTGTGCCAGTACCATACTGTCTTCATTACGGTACCTTTGTAGTATAGTATGAAGTCGGAGTGCCTGATTCCTCCAGCTCTGTTTTTTTTCTCAAGATTGCTTTGGCTATTCAGGGTCTTTTGTGTTTCCAGACAAATTGTATTTTTTTGTTCTAGTTCTGTGAAAAATGCCAATGGTAGTTTGATAGGGATTGCATTGCCTCTGTAGATTGCTTTGGATAGTAGAGTCATTTTCACAGTGTTGATTCTTCCAATCCAAGAATGTGGTATATCTCTCCATTTATTTGTATCATCTTTAATTTCTTTCATCAGTGTCTTATAATTTTCTGCATACAGGTCTTTTGTCTCCTTAGGTAGGTTTATTCCTAGGCATTTTATTCTTTTTGTTGCAATGGTAAATGGGAGTGTTTTCTTAATTTCACTTTCAGATTTTTCATCATTAGTGTATAGGAATGCTAGAGATTTCTGTGCATTAATTTTGTATCCCGCTACTCTACCAAATTCATTGATGGGCTCTAGTAGTTTTCTGGTAGAATCTTTAGGATTCTCTATGTATAGTATCATGTCATCTGCAAACAGTGACAGCTTTACTTCTTCTTTTCTGATTTGGATTCCTTTTATTTCTTTTTCTTCTCTGATTGCTGTGCCTAAAACTTCCAAAACAATGTTGAATAATAGTGGTGAGAGTGGGCAACCTTGTCTTGTTCCTGATCTTACTGGAAATGGATTCAGTTTTTCACCATTGAGGACGATGTTGGCTGTGGGTTTGTCATATATGGCCTTTATTATGTTGAGGAAAGTTCCCTCTGTGCCTACTTTCTGCAGGGTTTTTATCATAAATGGGTGTTGAATTTTGTCAAAAGCTTTCTCTGAATCAATGGAGATGATCATATGGTTTTTATTCTTCAATTTGTTAATATGGTGTATCACATTGATTGTTTTGCGTACATTGAAGAATCCTTGCATTCCTGGGATAAACCCCACTTGATCACAGTGTATGATCCTTTTACTGTGCTGTTGGATCCTGTTTGCTAGTATTTTGTTGAGGATTTTTGTATCTAAGTTCATCAGTGATATTGGCCTGTAGTTTTCTGTGGCATCTTTGTCTGGTTTTGGTATCAGGGTGACGGTGGCCTCGTAGAATGAGTTTGGTAGTGTTCCTCCCTCTGCTATATTTTAAAGAGTTTGAGAAGGATAGGTGTTAGCTCTTCTCTAAATGTTTGAGAGAATTCACTTGTGAAGCCATCTGGTCCTAGGCTTTTGTTTGTTGGAAGATTTTTAATCACAGTTGCAATTTCAGTGCTTGTGACTGGTCTGGTAATATTTTCTATTTCTTCCTGGTTCAGTCTAAGAAGGTTGTGCTTTTCTAAGAATTTGTCCATTTCTTCCAGGTTGTCCATTTTATTGGCATAGAGTTGCTTATAGTAATCTCTCATGATCTTTTGTATTTCTGCAGTGTCAGTTGTTACTTCTCCTTTTTCATTTCTAATTCTATTGATTTGAGTCTTCTCCCTTTTTTTCCTGATGAGTCTGGCTAATGGTTTCTCAATTTTGTTTATCTTCTCAAAGAACCAGCTTTTAGTTTTATTGATCTTTGGTATCATTTCCTTCATTTCTTTTTCATTTATTTCTGATCTGATCTTTATTTCTTTCCTTCTGCTAACTTTGGGGTTCTTTTGTTCTTCCTTCTCTAATTGCTTTAGGTGCAAGGTTAGGTTGTTTATTTGAGATGTTTCTTGTTTCTTAAGGTAGGATTGTATTGCTATAAACTTCCCTCTTAGAACTGCTTTTGCTGAATCCCATAGGTTTTGGGTCATCGTGTTTTCATTGTAATTTGTTTCTAGGTATTTTTTTTATTTCCTCTCTGATTTCCTCAGTGATCTCTTGGTTGTTACATAGTGTATTGTTTAGCCTCCATGTGCTTGTATTTTTTACAGATTTTTTCCTGTAATCGATAGTCTCATAGCATTGTGGTCAGAATAGATACTTGATACGATTTCAATTTGCTTATATTTACCAAAGCTTGATTTGTGACCCAAGTTATGATCTATCCTGGAGAATGTTCCATGAGCACTTGAGAAGAATGTGTATTCTGTTTTTGGATGGAATATCCTATAAATATCAATTAAGTCCGTCTTGTTTAATGTATCATTTAAAGCTTGTGTTTCCTTATTTATTTTCATTTTGGATGATCTGTCCATTGGTAAAAGTGGGGTGTTAAAGTCCCCTACTATGAATGTGTTACTGTCGATTTCCCCTTTTATGGCTGTTAGTATTTGCCTTAGGTATTGAGGTGCTCCTATGTTGGGTGCATAAATATGTACAATTGTTATATCTTCTTCTTGGATCGATCCCTTGATCATTATGTAGTGTCCTTCTTTGTCTCTTGTTATAGTCATTATTTTAAAGTCTATTTTGTCTTATATGAGAATTGCTACTCCAGCTTTCTTTTGACTTCAATTTGCATGGAATATCTTTTTCCATCCCCTCACTTTCACTCTGTATGTGTCCCTAGGTCTGAAGTGGGTCTCTTGTAGACAGCATATATACAGGTCTTGTTTTTGTATCCATTCAGCCAGTCAGTGTCTTTTGGTTGGAGCATTTAATTCATTTACATTTAAGGTAATTATTGGTATGTATGTTCCTCTTCCCAGTTTCTTAATTGTTTTGGGTTTGTTATTGTAGGTCTTTTCCTTCTCTTGTGTTTCCTGCCTAGAGAATTTCCTTTAGCATTTGTTATAAAGCTGGTTTGGTGGTGCTGAATTCTCTTAGCTTTTGCTTGTCTGTAAAGGTTTTAATTTCTTCTTCAAATCTGAATGAGATCCTTGCTGGGTAGAGTAATCTTGGTTGTAGGTTTTTCTCCTTCATCACTTTAAATATGTCCTGCCTCTCCCTTCTGGCTCTGCAGTTTCTGCTGAAAGATCAGCCGTTAAACTTACTGGGATTCCCTTGTGTGTTATTTGTTGTTTTTCCCTTGCTGCTTTTAATATTTTTTCTTTGTATTTAATTTTTGATAGTTTGATTAATATGTGTCTTGGTATGTTTCTCCTTGGATTTATCCTGTATGGGATTCTCTGTGCTTCCTGGGCTTGATTAACTATTTCCTTTCTCATATTAGGGAATTTTTCAACTATAATCTTTTCAAATATTTTCTCAGTCCATTTCTTTTTCTCTTCTTCTTCTTGACCCCTATAATTCGAATGTTGGTGCCTTTAATGTTGTCACAGAGGTCTCTGAGACTGTCCTCAATTCTTTTCATTCTTTTTTGTTTATTCTGCTCTGCAGTATTTATTTCCACTATTTTATCTTCCAGGTCACTTATCCATTCTTCTGCCTCAGTTATTCTGCTATTGATTCCTTCTAGAGAATTTTAAATTTCATTTATTGTGTTGTTTATCATCGTTTGCTCTTTATTTCTTCTAGTTCCTTGTTAAACATTTCTTGTATTTTCTCCATTCTATTTCCAAGATTTTGGATCATCTTTGCTATCATTACTCTGAATTCTTTTTCAGGTAGACTGCCTATTTCCTCTTCATTTGTTTGGTCTGGTGGGTTTTTACCTTGCTCCTTCATTTGCTGTGTGTTTCTCTGTCTTCTCATTTTGCTTAACTTACTGTGTTTGGGGTCTCCTTTTCGCAGGCTGCACGTTCGTAGTTCCCATTGTTTTTGGTGTCTGCCCCCAGTGGCTAAGGTTGATTCACTGGGTTGTGTAGGCTTCCTGGTGGAGGGGACTAGTGACTGTGTTCTGCTGGATGAGGCTGGATCTTGTCTCTCTGCTGGGCACGTCCACATCTGGTGGTGTGTTTTGGGGTGTCTGTGTCCTTATTATGATTTTAGGCAGCCTCTCTGCTATTGGATGGCATTGTGTTCCTGTCTTGCTAGTTGTTTGGCATAGGTTGTCCAGCACTGTAGCTTGCTGGTCGTTGAGTGAAGCTGGGTCTTGGCGTTGAGATGGAGATCTCTGGGAGGTTTTCGCCGTTTGATATTACATGGAGCTGGGAGGTCTCTTGTGGACCAGTGTCCTGAAGTTGGCTCTCCCAACTCACTGGCACAGCATTGACTCCTGGCTGGAGCACCAAGAGCCTTTAATCCACACGGCTCAGAATAAAAGGGAGAAAAAATGGAAGGAAGGAAGGAAGGAAGGAGATAAAATAAAAAATAAGTATTAAGAAATAAATTTTAAAACGTTAAAAAAATACGGATGGACAGAACACACTCACAAAAAGAGAAAAAGGGAAAAAAATATATATATCTCTTGTGCTCCCAAAGTCCACCTCTTCAGTTTGGGATGATTCGTTGTCTTATTCAGGTATTCCACAGATGCAGGGTACATCAAGTTGATTGTGGAGATTTAATCTGCTGCTCCTGAGGCTGCTGGGAGAAATTTCCCTTTCTCTTCTTTGTTCACACAGCTCCTGGTTCAGTTTTGGATTTGGCCCCGCCTCTGCGTGTAGGTCGCCTGAGGGCGTCTGTTCTTCGCTCAGACAGGACGGGGTTAAAGGAGCCGCTGATTCAGGGGCTCCGGCTCACTCAGGCCAGGGGGAGGGAGGGGTATGGAGTGCGATCCGAGCCTGCGGCGGCAGAGGCCGGCGTGACATTGCACCAGCCTGAGGCGTGCCGTGTGTCCTCCCGGGGAAGTTGTCCCTGGATCATGGGACCCTGGCAGTGGCGGGCTGCACAGGCTCCTGGGAGGGGAGAGCGACCTGTGCTTGCTCACAGGCTTCTTGGTGGTGGCAGTAGCAGCCTTAGCGTTTCATGCCCGTCTCTGGGGTCCGCGTTGATAGCCGCGGCTCGCGCCCGTCTCTGGAGCTCCTTTAAGCGGCACTCTTAATCCCCTCTCCTCACGCACCAGGAAACAAGGAGGGAAGAAAAAGTCTCTTGCCTCTTCGATAGCTCCAGACCTTTTCCCGGACTCCCTCCCGGCTAGCCGTGGTGCACTAATCCCTTCAGGCTGTGTTCACGCTGCCAACCCCAGTCCTTTCCCTCAGCTCCCAGCCCCGCCCGCCCCGGCGGCCAAGCAGACAAGCCTCTCGGGCTGGTGAGTGCTAGTCGGCACCGATTCTCTGTGCGGGAATCTCTCCGCTTTGCCCTCCGCACCCCTGTGGCTGCTCTCTCCTCCGCGGCTCTGAAGCTTCCCCCCTCCGCCACCCACAGTCTCCGCCTGCGAAGGGGCTTCCTAGTGTGTGGAAACCTTTCCTCCTTCACAGCTCCCTCCCACTGGTGCAGGTCCTGTCCCTATTTTCTCTGTTTATTCTTTTTTCTTTTACCCTACCCAGGTATGTGGGGAGTTTCTTGCCTTTTGGGAGGTCTGAGGTTTGAGGTCTTCTGCCAGCATTCAATAGGTGTTCTATAGGAGCTGTTCCACGTGTAGATGTATTTCTCATGTATTTGTGGGGAGGAATGTGATCTCCGCGTCTTACTCTTCCGCCATCTTGAAGCTCCCTGCCCTCTTTTTATGAGTGAAGAAACTAAGGCCCAGGCTACTTGCCATGGATAAGTACCAAATCAGTGGTAGAACTGAATCAGAACCCCTAGCCCGTGACCTCTACCGTCCTGCTCGTTAGAATCTCTGCCAAAGCAGGTATGGAAGGAAACAGAGATCCAGATTAGGTCAGGAGGTACACAGAATAGTTGTCACTGAGACCCTGGAGTCAGGCAGACGTGAGTTCAAATTTTGGTTCTGTCACTTATCAGCTACTTGACTTTGAGCAAAGAATTTAATCCCTCTGAACCTCAATTTATGTGTCTGTACAATTGGGATAATAATGCCTCACTCACAGAGGCTTTGTGGGATGAAATAAGAAAATGCATCTGGCAATGGTTGAAATTATTATTGAAGTTGATTTGAATAATCTATGTTCATCACCATGGTAATGGAGAATATGGATGATTAATGACACACTAATACTCCTACCTGTCTGCTCACAAAATCCAAATGGTATGGATGAGAAGAAAAATGGCATTATGGTGCCAAACGCTACAGTTGAAATTCTACTCACCTAGATATCACAGTTTAGGAAATAAGTAGACTTGGCAGAGATGGAGAGAAGGAAAAAATCAAAAGTACCAGAGATCTGAGCACAGAATATCAACAATCAAATTCCCTTGCTTTCAGTCACACACCTTTTGAATCCAATTTGCTCTCCATTATTTGTTTAACTTCTGTTAATTTTATCCAAATGCTAATCTCCTTACATTCTAAAGCCAGTATACAAAATCACACCAATAAAATACTCAGATGACTGGTTAAATTGCATTTTGCAACTGTGTGTGGGCACATGGGTTTGGCTCTGGCAGGGTTGGTGGAAGGGCAGGGGGAACTGGACTATCATAAAATGTTTTACACTAGTTTTGATGGGTTTGCCATTCTGACTTATTAAACTTGAGGCATAAGGAAAATGAGACAAAGGGGTGTCTGTGTTTGAAGCCTACGTTGACATTATCCATTTCCTGTGTTTAAGGAGCTGGAATATCAGAAGTCTCAGCCCTCAAGGCCTGGAGATAAGTTTGTGTCTGTTGTCAGCCAGTTCATCACGGTAGCCAGCTTCAGCTTCTCTGACGTTGAAGATCTTCTAGCAGAAGCTAAAGACCTGGTAAATTTCCCCTTGGGCACTGAGTGTTGCTTGACAGAGCTGGTACTTTCAGATATTATAAGTATACTTTCATTTCTAGGACTGTGATCAGTTGAAACACATGCTTTCTATCTAACTGGCCTTGAGGTTAGTAAGACCTTGAAGTATCTGAATGGTGTAAAACAAGTAAATACTTTGACAGTTTTAAATACTTTGATAGTTTTTCTCTTGATTGTTATTGGATCAAAGTAATTATCTCTGGGAGACAGAAAAGAGTGGATTATGAAAACCAAGGGCAGGATGAAATGTGAGATCAAGGTATGACTGAGGCCTCGGGCTTCAGAAACTTGTAAGATGCTCACCTGAGATAGAGACTTAGGAGGGTGGGATATTCCCTCTTTAAATCTCTAGAAGAACTTACTAAATGATTGATAGGCACTTTAATTCAGAGCCTCATTGCAAAAGGCTTTTTTTTTTTTTTTTTTTTTTTTTTTTTGCGGTACGCGGGCCTCTCACTGTTGTGGCCTCTCCCGTTGCGGAGCACAGGCTCCAGACGCGCAGGCTCAGCGGCCATGGCTCACGGGCCCAGCCGCTCCACGGCATGCGGGATCTTCCTGGACTAGGGCACGAACCCGTGTCCCCTGCATCGGCAGGCAGACTCTCAACCACTGCGCCACCAGGGAAGCCCAAAAGGCATATTTTTAATATGACTTTTTTAAAAAATGAATTTTGCTATTACAAAATCTTGTTTTCCTGTAAGGGAAGAGTTTTCATTGGCAAATAACCAACACCTTAAAATCCCCCTGCCCCATCTCTCTGTCTCTGTCTCTCTCTGGTTATTTCCTCTTCCAAAATTCATACACATTCATATACATGTGCACATTCTCTTGTCCCCTTCTCATTATTAACAAATGTCATTAAGCTTCTATCCACCCTACTGAGTTCCTCCACACTGCCCATCTCTCAGTTGTGACAACACTCTTTTGCTTTAACTTGAATCTTTCCTTTGAAACTTGAGTAATGAATCTCATTTTTCTGTGGTCCCCTGTTCAGTTGTAGATATGGATGATTGTATATGTAAGTGTACACACATACTCATTGAAGTTCAGAAGTAGACTGTGTTAAGATACACTAGCTAATCTTAACATGAAACCCCACCTCCAATGTTATTAAATAAATGGAAGACAAGATATGTTTGAATGACCACTGTCAGAGGTCCAGCCCCTGGTACCCCTGATTGAAATCAGTGAACTGATGTCAGCAGCCTCCCCTGTGATGGCCCCCACCTCAATCTAGGCAGTACAGTACCTATTTCATCACGGGCTCAAACATTTTTCTAAGAATCAACTGAATAGTTAATTTTTGATTTATACACACTCTTTTTTTTTTAAATTTTAGTGTGGGAACTTTAGTCTCAGACTAGTTTTGTTCAGATTTCTAAGACTAAAATATACATGACTTCATCATCACTAGAATTCCTAGATAAAAAGATCATTCAGGATGGCTTTGAAGTGCCTGAACTTGAGTGTTTTAGAAACTCAATTGTAGGCTATCTGTTGCTGTTTTGTTCATACCAGAACTTTCAGAAATTAGCTTATAAAACCATGGAGCAACTGAAGCGCTGCATGTGGTGTATGAAGAATGTCGTATTTTTCCCTAAAGAGCTTAGTTTCTAATAAAATATTTCCAAATAAGTAAAAGATTGAGAACGCATCGATGAAAAGAAAAATGGTAAAAAAGCATTATTATAAACTTAAAGATATGAAATATATATATAAAAAATTGAAAATTGTCTTCTTTAAGAATAAATGTTGAAAATATTTCCTTTATAGAGATAGGATTGCCAAAATGTCAGGAAATCTTAATATACTAAAGACAAGTAGTGCAAGAAAAATAAAAGCAATTAGACCATGAAGTATTTATGCAGTCCTCTGCAACCTAAGAGTTTCAAACTGTGAAGAAAATGAAAGATCTGGAAATTTTGAAGTAGTTGATTAGGCTTAGGGAGTAAGAATTTGTTTGACCTTGAAGTTAGAAACACTGTCCTTTGTAGTTTAGACGTAATAGCATTAGATCCTTACAGAAAGGAGTATAGTTCTAAAAAACAACTTGACTGGCATTGAACAGTATTTGGATGGTCATAATAATGCTAAGACACTTGAAAGCATACTATCTCGAGTTGTGAAGATAACAACCAGAAGAACTAAAAACAGAAATGTTAAAACTAAAAAGACTGGCTGTGCTATTTTGTTACCCTATATTTTTTTAATTTAATTTTTTAAAATTCGCCCTTAATATTTTGCATTTTATCTGTTTTTAAAAGTTTGCCTTGAAGGGGGTTCTAAAACAAAGGATTTAGAATAAAATTGTATTCTGTTATGAATTTTGGGTTGCCTTAATGATTCCATAATCAATGAGTGTTTTCTAATTGAGGCCCAGGAAGTACAGTAATACCAATATTATTTATGATTAGTAAAAGCAGCTAAGAAACACTGTATCCTTTTGCTTTTGATACTAACCACATGGCACCAATAAATGATACTAAGCTACTTCAAAGAAAAGTTAAAAGTACAAGTTTCCTTACCCCTGCTGAGTTTGCTCTTAGTTTTATGTCCTGGGAGCTCTGCCCTGTGATATTCTGCTTTCTTGTTTTTACTACTGTTTAGTTAATAAAGAGTCATAGGATGTAATCATAGATGTTAAGCTGAAATTAGGTGGACAAGGATAAATGGTTTCACAAGTCGTGGAGTATTACATTTTTTCCTTTAGAAGCGATTGATAGACACGTTCAGCAGCTGAAGATAAATCCAGCGAGTTACATTTGACTCAATTTGACCTTTAGCCCCTTGAGAGAGATTGATATTTATGTGATCATGGTGTTCTCTTGGAAGACTGAACTTCTTAAAACCTTCTTTTTTCCAGTTTACTAAAGCAGTGAAACACTTTGGGGAAGAGGCTGGCAAAATACAGCCAGATGAGTTCTTTGGCATTTTTGATCAGTTTCTTCAGGCTGTGTCAGAAGCCAAACAAGAGAATGAAAACATGAGAAAGAAGAAGGAGGAAGAAGAGCGCCGAGCTCGAATGGAGGCTCAGGTAAGTGGGTGGCCAGTTCCACCCCTGGAAAGTTCTGTTGCTGCATCTCCTTGGTTTTTAGGAAGCACTCTGTCATGCTGGCAAGAAGGAGGGCATCAATGTCCTCTCTAGAAGGCTGCTGGGAGTTTCAATCGGTAGAAAGTTTCTCGTGGGCAATGTGGCAAGCTATATACAAAGCCTAAAAAAATATATCCCCTTCCTTTGATCTGGAGTTCCACTTCTTAGAAATCATTCTAAAGAAATAATCATACATGAGCACAAAGAGAGCAGCAGTCTTTATGATAAGCCCTAACCTGGAACAACCTACACATTTACTGACTGGGCATTAGTTCTAAATGATGTAATAGCTACATAGTGGACTGTTTATGCAGTCCTTAAAAGTCATGTCTTTAAAGAATATTTAATGATGTGAGAAAGCTTAGATAACAATGGTTATCTCTTGATAAACAAAAGGGGAACAAATTATCCTTAATTCTTTAAGGATATCTAAATTTTCTATAATGTGTGTGTATTATTTGGCTCTTAATAATAGTAACTCTTGCATAACAGGTTCCAGGCATCCACAGTAGATACAGGCTTAGCCTTTGATGTCAGGAACGTGGCCTAATGAGCATTTGCTTTAGTGTCTCTATACCATCAAAGAAACCAATATTTGGGGTCTATTTAATAGTGATAACTTTGTTATTCCATCATAGAAATATGAGTAGCCTTAATTGCTCTCATTTTAACTAGAATATCATGGGGTTTACTGAGATTCTAGACAGCAAGAGTCTAATCACAAAGTGGTGGTCAGTTTTTTCATTGTTCCTTGCTTCTCTGATGAGCCCTGATGTCCCAGTCATCCTCTCTCATGACATCCAAGGGGGCTGGCAGCTATCAACAAACGTGGCTCAGTGGACTGAAGCACCATCATGTTCCACAGAATTCATCTCCACTCAATACAAAATACAGTATTATTTTGACACTTCTCTAAGAGGTCACTTTCCATTTGCAGCTCAAGGAACAACGTGAAAGGGAACGGAAAATGAGGAAAGCGAAAGAGAACAGTGAAGAAGGCGGAGAGTTTGATGACCTGGTTTCTGCTTTGCGCTCAGGAGAAGTGTTTGACAAAGACCTTTCTAAACTGAAACGGAATCGCAAGCGCATTACCAACCAGATGACAGACAGCAGCCGGGAGAGACCGGTCACAAAACTTAATTTCTAATTTCCCTTGAATACTTTTTTAGAAAGCTCATTAGTGGCCCTTTGAAGTGACTAGAACTTTTCATTACACTGCCTTGCAATCCAAACAGTGGCAATTTCTCCTTTCATCTGCGAGTGAATGCGTGAATGTGTGTGTATGTAAATGTATGTGTGTGTATATATGAAGAAATGTATATAGAAATCTGAGAGTTGTCTGGAGACCTATATGTTTGGTTAAAAAAAAAATCTATGTTTATGTATGTGCTCAGAACCCATTTGTGTATATGCATTCGTATTGAGTGTGGCTCATCTTCTTCCCCTGAACACCATGACTGTTCAGAAGCACAATACTATCTCCTCAAAGAGATACAGAGACATTCCCTAGAGTAAAAAGAAAAAAGAAAAAAAATAAAGCTTGAGAAATATTTTATGGTTTCCAAGCTTGATATACTTTGAAATTATTTTCACTGGTGAAACTGGTGTTGGAAAAATATAGATTTAAAATGTTTTTTGATAGTTGACAGTATGATGCTGGTGCATCACATCAGTAGTTGATAGGACCAGCTTAGAATTTCTGACATTGGTGTGGGGATGCAGTCTGTAAATGTTTATTGAGAACATCTGGCACACAATCTGAATTATGTAGACTGTCAATCAGAGTTCTTTTATATGTTTAAAACTTGGACATCAATTTTTACCCCCTAATTTCCTCGAGTTCTCTGCCAAGCACTCTTGATGATTTCTTTAGATTGCTTTTGGAAAGAACACTATCTAAATGCAATCCATGCTCTTGTTAAAGAACAAAATTACCATAATATGCTTGTTTTCCTAATAATATAGACCTATAAACTTTAAAAATAAAATTTCCCACCCAAGACCTACAAGGAGGAATTCTCTGAAGGGATAAAAATTATTTTTAAAAAAATTTTATGGGGTGCATTTTTTTTTTTTTTTTTGGTATTTTCTGTTTTGTAGGACAAGCTGCATCTTCTGTAAATATAGGTCTGGACTAAAGGACATTTAGTGAATGCACAAAATGTCAACACCACCAACAGAGATGCCATGCCAAGAGCTATTTATCTCTAAGTATGTTTGATGTGGTTTGCTGTTTATATGTTGTCATTTTAAATTGTGTGTCAGTAACACTACCTGTAAAATTTCAGTCCAAAAGATAAAGCTCTCAGGGAGAAATGAATAAAAACAATGAACATTAGAAAATAAAATATAGATGCTTACCATTAACCTACCAACTCTTAATATCCTTAAATTATATGATATATAAAGAGGACTGTTACTTTTTTTTTTTTGCTTTGCTTTATTTATTAGTAGTTGGGGAGGGGAGCTAAGGTTCTCTGTTTTCTTTCCATCGATCCTGTTGTGGTTGGGTTTCCTGTGGAGAGAGTAGTTTGTCCTATTGCACTAGAACATTATTTACTCACTGAGTTTTTCAGTCAATTAACGAATATTTATTGAAACACCTACTACGTGCCAGGCATAGTAGGGCTACAGTGGTAAGCAAGACAGAGCCCCTGCCCCCAAGGAGCTTATGCTCTAATGGGGACAGTTAAGGGGCAAACAGAATACCGATGCGTGTGCTGTACAGGAATCGTGCTATTTAAAAATAATTTGTATAAACTATAATGCCTAGCGCAGATGGCAAGGTCTGCACTACATGAAAGCTGTGAAATAGTGCTCTAAGAGTTGGCAAGAGCCGTGGTTTTACATTTTTTCCCCCCTCACTGCAAACTTAGCAACTTTCTACACATTATATGGATGACTCTAGCAAATAAAACAGTCACAAATACACAGCAGACGTCGCACTCCCCCAGCTCCTATGTACCAAGGTCTGCAAGTACACCACATTAAAGGTGCAGAAGAGACTTTGCTCAAAAAAGCTTGGAGGTGAGGAGAAGTGGGATGTACTAGTGGGTTTGTCTGTTCCTTAACTAAAGTGCCTCTATATATATTCTTTTCTATTTAGAGCAGGAGAAATTTGATCTGGCTCAAGTTTGGAACTGTCGTTTGAAAATGGCTTTGTTTTACAGTTTAAGGAATGGACAAGTGGAGGGAGAGTCACATAAAGGAGCAAGTTTGTGTAGCATGTTCCTCTCGCCCTTTTTCATCATCCTCATTTTGATATGGCCATCCTGGTAGGCCGCCTTTGCCATTTCCATTTTTCGTTTCTTTCCCCGAAAGCTGTGTGCAGGTAATTCCATGTGCCATTGTTGAGAAAAAAACCTACTTTTTAGATTGGTGCTGGTGTAAGTAGCCACTTTTTCCTCTCTTGGGTGTGTATTTTAAAAGTTTTTTGTTTGTTTGTTTTTTTAAATTAATGCCAAAAAGAAAAAGCATTATAATTTGTAAACTTAATTGTATGTCTTGTATCTTATTAGCTTAGTAGTTGGAACCACTTAGTCTTTAGGTGCGAGACTGTTGTTATAGTACCAAGAAAAAATGTTGTGTCATGAGACTGTAAATTTTTTTTTAAATAGCAACATGCAATAAAGAGATGACTTCATTAGGTGTTATGTATATGCTTTCTATGAGTTATTAAAACAGCATTATCAAACTTCTTTGCACTTTCCACCATTAAAATGAAATATTTCAAGTTGTTTACTAAATTAGAAATGATACATTTTTTAAACCTGTACATACTGGGCCTAGAGAAGTATAGTTTTCTGCTATGGCAGTGTTCAGGATGTCCACAGACTACCATATACTACTACCTCCTTCTATAACATGTTTTTGGTATAACTCTGTATGTGTTGAACAGTTTCGTGGTGGAGCTACTGGTGAAATTATTCAACTGGGGATATAGAAAAGAGTCTCTAATCTCTACAATCAAAATCTTTTTCATTTTGAAGCATTTCCTTTTAAAAGATTAACTTATGATATAGGTCAATATGGGAAGCATTACCATATAGAAGGAGTGTGTATTCTCTTCTCTGAAAATTGGGACTCTCTCAGCCCCACATCACTTCGGTTTCCTGGCCATCCTCTACCCAATTCGAAGTCAAGCTGAAAACAAATTATCCTAGTGGTTGCTTGAGAATCCAAGCACCTCTGATCTTGAGAGTGGACTCATAATGTTCTTCTAATTGCTAACATCTTGTTTTTTTCTATCTAGTCCCTGGTTACTGCATAGTATCCAAAGACTACTTTGTTCTTTTACACTGGCATCCAGACGGGAGAGATCCTGCTGCATGGTCAGCAAATTTTATATTCCTCCCTACAAACATGGGGACCTACATACAGAACCATCTAGACCCTCAGCAGCCCTTGGTGTATTGACAGAAACAGGGAAAAACCTGAAAATTACAGATCATTATGCTTATTTGTACATCTTCAGTTTTCCCGAGAAAATCATCACTGGGGAAAATGTGCTTCTGTCAGGCGGTGAAGCTGTTCAAACCCTCCAGGATTCTGCCCCTTTCCTATACTTAACACGGGTTGGTCAGGCAAAAGGATAATATTTAATAAGCTAGTTTGGACACAATTCTTTAAAAGATCAAGTTATGAAAGGGGGGAATTTTCTGTGACTTTTTTTAAACAACAACCACCACCTATTTCCTAATCATATAGAAAACCTAAGTTAAGACCACCCCCCCCCAAGGTTTGGAGGAGCTTCAAGATGGCAGAAGACTAAGACATGGAGATCACTTTCCCACAAATACATGAGAAATACATCTACATGTGGAACAACCCCTAAAGAACACCTACTGAATGCTGGCAGAAGACCTCAGACCTCCAAAAGGCAAGAAACTCCCCACATACCTGGGTATGGCAGAAGAAAAAAGAAAAAACAGAGACAAAAGAATAGGGATGGAACCTACACCAGTGGGAGGGAGCTGTGAAGGAGGAAAGGTTTCTACACACTAGGAAACCCCTTCGCGGGCGGAGACTGCGGGTGGCGGAAGTGGGGAAGCTTCAGAGCCGCGGAGGAGAGCGCAGCAACAGGGGTGCAGAGGGCAAAGCGGAGAGACTCCTGCACAGAGGATCGGTACCGACCAGCACTCACCAGCCCGAAAGGCTTGTCAGCTCACCCGCCGGGACAAGCGGAGGCTGGGAGCTGAGACTCGGGCTTTGGAGTGCACATCCCAGGGAGAGGACTGGGGTTGACTGTGTGAACACAGCCTGAAGGGGTTAGTGCGCCACAGCTAGCCGGGAGTGAGTCTGGGAAAAAGTCTGGAGCTGTCGAAGAGGCAAGAGACTTTTTCTTCCCTCTTTCTTACCTGGTGCATGAGGAGAGGGGATTGAGAGTGCCACTTAAAGGAGCTCCAGAGACGGGCGTGAGCCGCAGCTATCAGCGCGGACCCCACATACAGGCATGAGACGCTAAGGCTGCTGCTGCCACCAACAAGAAGACTGTCTGCAAGCACAGGCCACTATCTACACCTCCCCTCCCAGGAGCCTGTGCAGCCTGCCATTGCCAGGGTCCCGTGATCCAGGAACAACTTCCCCAGGAGAACGCACGGTGCGCCTCAGGATGCTGCAATGTCACGCCGGGCTCTGCCACCACAGGATTTCCCCTCATTCCATACCCCTCCCTCCCCCCGGCCTCAGTGAGCCAGAGCCCCCAAAGAAGCTGCTCCTTTAACCCTGTCCTGTCTGAGCAAAGAACAGACGTCCTCAGATGACCTACATGCAGAGGCAGGGCCAAATACAAAGCTGAATCCCAGGAGCTGTGTGAACAAACATGAGAAAGGGAAATCTCTCCCAGCAGCCTCAGGAGCAGCGGATTAAATCTCCACAGTCAACTTGATGTACCCTGCATCTGTGGACTACTTGAATAGACAACAAATCATCCCAGAATTGAGGTGGTGGCCTTTGGGATCAACGATATATATATATATTTTTCCTTTTTCTCTTTTTGTGAGTGTGTATGTGTATGCTTCTGTGTGTGATTTTGTCTGTTTAGCTTTGCTTTTAGCATTTCTCCTAGGGTTCTGACAGTTTTTTTGTTTTTTAGTATAGTTTTTATCACTTGTTATCATTGGTGGATTTGTTTTTTTGTTTGGTTGCTCTCTTCTTTCCTTTTTTTATTACTTAAAATTTTTTTATTTTTAATAACTACTATCTATTTTAATAACTTTATTCTATTTTTTTTTCCTTTCTTTCCTTTTTCTCCCCTTTATTCTGAACCATGTGGATGACAGAGTCTTGGTGCTCTGGCTGGGCGTCAGGCCTGTGCCTCTGAGGTGGGAGACCTGAGTTCGGGACATTGGTCCACCAGAGACCTCCCAGCTCCACGCAATATCAGACGGTGAAAATCTCCCAGAGCTCTCCATCTCAATGCCAAAACCCAGCTCCACTCAATGACCAGCAAGCTACAGTGCTGGACACCCTATGCCAAAAAATAGCAAGAAAGGAACACAACCCCACCCATTAGCAGAGAGGCTGCCTGAAATCACAATATGATCACAGACACCCCAAACACACCACCGGACATGGACCTGCCCACCAGAAAGACAAGATCCAGCCTCATCCACGGGAACACAGGCACTAGTCCCCTCCACCAGGAAGCCTACACAACCCACTGAATCAACCTTAGCCACTGAGGGCAGACACCAAAAACAACGGGAACTACGAATGTGCAGCCTGCGAAAACGAAAACCCAAACGCAGTAAGTTAAGCAAAATGAGAAGACAGAGAAACATGCAGCAGATGAAGGAGCAAGGTAAAAACCCACCAGACCAAACAAATGAAGAGGAAATAGGCAGTCTACCTGAAAAAGAATTCAGAGTAATGACAGTAAAGATAATACAAAATCTTGGAAACAAATTGGAGAAAATACAAGAAACGTTTAACAAGGACATAGAAGAACTAAAGAGCAAACAAACAATGATGTACAACACAATAAATGAAATTTAAAATTCTCTAGAAGGAATCAATAGCAGAATAACTGAGGCAGAAGAACGGATAAGTGACTGGGAAGATAAAATAGTGGAAATAACTACTGCAGAACAAAGAAAAAAGAATGAAAAGAATTGAGGACAGTCTCAGAGACCTCCAGGACATTAAACACACCAACACTCGAATTATAGGGGTCCCAGAAGAAGAGAAAAAGAAAGGGACTGAAAATATTTGTACAGATTATAGTTGAGAACTTCCCTAATACGGGAAAGGAAATAGTTAATCAAGCCCAGGGAGCACAGAGAGTCCCATACAGGATAAATCCAAGAAGACACACACCAAGCCACATATTAATCAAACTATCACAAATTAAATACAAAGAAAAAATAGTAAAAGCAGCAAGGGAAAAACAACAAATAACATACAAGGGAAGCCCCATAAGGTTAAGAGCTGATCTTTCAGCTCCTGCAAGCCAAAAGGGAGTGGCAGGACATATTTAAAGTGAAGAAAGGGAAAAACCTACAACCAAGATTACTCTACCCAGCAAGGATCTCATTCAGATTCCACAGAGAAATTAAAACCTTTACAGAGAAGAAAATGCTAAGAGAATTCAGCACCACCAAACCTGCTTTACAACAAATGCTAAAGGAACTTCTCCAGGCAGGAAACACAAGAGAAGAAAAAGAACTACAATAACAAACCCAAAACAATTAAGAAAATTGGTAATAGGAATATACATATCGATAATTACCTTAAAGGTAAATGGTTTAAAGGCTGCAACCAAAAGACATGGACTGGCTGAATGGATACAAAAACAAAACCCATATATATGCTGTCTACAAGAGACCCACTTCAGACCTAGGGACACATACAGACTGAAAGAGGATGGAAAAGGATATTCCATGCAAATGGAAGTCAAAGCTGGAGTAGCAATTCTCATATCAAACAAAATAGACTTTAAAATACACACTATTACAAGAGACAAAGAAGGACAATACATAATGATCAAGGGATCAATCCAACAAGAAGATAGAACAATTGTAAATATTTATGCACCCAAAATAGGAGCACCTCAATACATAAGGTAAATGCTAACTGCCATAAAAGGGGAAATCGACAGTAACACAATCATAGTAGGGGACTTTAACACCCCACTTTCACCAATGGACAGATCATCCAAAATGAAAATAAATAAGGAAACACAAGCTTTAAATGATACATTAAACAAGATGGACTTAATTGATATTTATAGGACATTCCATCCAAAAACAACAGAATACACATTCTTCTCAAGTGCTCATGGAACATTCTCCAGAATAGATCACATCTAGAGTCACAAATCAATCCTTGGTAAATTTAAGAAAATTGAAATCGTATCACGTATCCTTTCCAACCACAATGCTATGAGACTAGATATCAATTACAGGAAAAAATCTGTAAAAAAAATACAAACACATAGAGGCTAAACAATATACTACTTAATAACCCAGAGATCACTGAAGAAATCAAAGAGGAAATCAAAAAATACCTAGAAACAAATGACAATGAAAACACGACGACCCAAAACTTATGGAATGCAGCAAAAGCAGGTCTAAGAAGGAAGTTTATAGCAATACAGTCCTACCTTAAGAAAAAAGAAACATCTCAAATAAACAATCTAAACTTACACCTAAAGCAATTAGAGAAAGAAGAACAAAAAACCCCAAAGTTAGCAGAAGGAAAGAAATCATAAAGATCAGATCAGAAATAAATGAAAAATAAATGAAGGAAATGATACCAAAGATCAATAAAACTAAAAGCTGGTTCTTTGAGATGATAAACAAAATTGATACACCATTAGCCAGACTCATCAAGAAAAAAAGGGAGAAGACTCTAATCAATAGAATTAGGAGTGAAAAAGGAGAAGTAACAACTGACACTGCAGAAATACAAAGGATCATGAGAGATTACTACAAGCAACTATATGCCAATAAAATAGAAAACCTGGAAGAAATGGACAAATTCTTAGAAAAGCACAACCTTCTGAGACTGAACCATAAAGACATAGAAAATATAAACAGACAAATCACAGGCAATGAAATTGAAACTGTGATTAAAAATCTTCCAACAAACAAAAGCCCAGGACCAGATGGCTTCACAGGCGAATTCTACCAAACATTTAGAGAAGAGCTAACACCTATGCTTCTCAAACGCTTCCAAAATATAGCAGAGGGAGGAACACTCCCAAACTCATTTTACAAGGCCACCATCACCCTGATACCAAAACCAGACAAGGACGTCACAAGAAAGAAAACTACAGGCCAATATCACTGATGAACATAGATACAAAAATCCTCAGCAAAATAATAGCAAACAGAATCCAACAGCACAGTAAAAGGATCATACACCATGATCAAGTGGGGTTTTCCCAGGAATGCAAGGATTCTTCAATATATGCAAATCAATCAATGTGTTATACCATATTAACAAATTGAAGAATAAAAACCATATGATCATCTCAATAGGTGCAGAATAAGCTTTCGATGAAATTCAACATCATTTATGATAAAAACCCTCCAGAAAGTAGACATAGAGGGAACTTAACATAATAAAGGCCATATGTGAAAAACCCACAGCCAACATCATCCTCAATGGTGAAGAACTGAAACCATTTCCACTAAGATCAGGAACAAGACAAGGTCGCCCACTCTCACCACTCTTATTCAACATTGTTTTGGAAGTTTTAGCCACAGCAATCAGAGAAGAATAAGAAAGAAAAGGAATCCAAATCGGAAAAGAAGTAAAGCTGTCACTGTTTGCAGATGACATGATAACATACATAGAGAATCCTAAAGATGCTACCAGAAAACTACTAGAGCTAATCAATGAATTTGGTAAAGTAGCAGGATACAAAATTAATGCACAGAAATCTCCGGCATTCCTATACACTAATGATGAAAAATCTGAAAGTGAAGTTAAGGAAACACTCCCGTTTACCACTGCAACAAAAAGAATAAAATGCCTAGGAATAAACCTACCTAAGGAGACAAAAGACCTTTATGCAGAAAACTATAAGACACCAATGAAAGGAATTAAAGATGATACAAACAGATGGAGAGATATACCATGTTCTTGGATTGGAAAATTCAACATTGTGAAAATGACTATACTACCCAAAGCAATCTACAGATTCAATGCAATCCCTAGCAAACTACCAATGGCATTTTTCACAGAAATAGAAAACATTTCACAATTTGTATGGAAACATAAAAGATCCCGAGTAGCCAAAGCAATCTTGAGAAAGAAAAATGGAGCGGGAGGAATCAGGCTCCCAGACTTCAGACTATACTACAAACCTACAGTAATCAAGAGAATATGGTACTGGCAGAAAAACAGAAATACAGATCAATGGAACAGGATAGAAAGCTCAGAACTAAACCCACGCACATATGGTCACCTTATCTTTGATAAAGGAGGCAAGAATATACAATGGAGAAAAGACAGCTTCTTCAATGAGTGGTGCTGGGAAAACTGGACAGGTACATGTAAAAGAATGAAATTAGAATACTCCTTAACACCATACACAAAAATAAACTCAAAATGGATTAAAGTCCTAAATGTAAGGCCAGACACTATCAAACTCTTAGAGGAAAACATAGGCAGAACACTCTATGACATAAATCACAGCAAGATCCTATTTGACCCACCTCCTAGAGAAATGGAAATAAAAAAAATAAACAAAGGGACCTAATGAAACTTAAAAGCTTTTGCACAGCAAAGGAAACTGTAAGCAAGATGAAAAGACAACCCTCAGAATGGGAGAAAATATTTGCAAATGAAGCAACTGACAAAGGATTAACCTCCAAAATTTACAAGCAGCTTATGCAGCTCAATATCAAAAAAACAAAAAATCCAATCCAAACATGGGCAGAAGACCTAAATAGACATTTCTCCAAAGAAGATATACAGATTGCCAACAAACACATCAAAGAATGATCAACATCATTAATCATTAGAGAAATACAAATCAAAACTACAATGAGACATCATCTCGCACCAGTCAGACTGGCCATCATCAAAAATCTACAAACAATAAATGCTGGAGAGGGTGTGGAGAAAAGGGAACACTCTTGCACTGCTGGTGGGAATGCAAATTGATACAGCCACTATGGAGAACAGTATGGATGTTCCTTAAAAAACTAAAACTAGAACTACCATATGACCCAGCAATCCCACTACTGAGCATATACCCTGAGAAAACCATAATTCAAAAAGTGTCGTACCACAATGTACATTGCAGCTCTATTTACAATAGTCAGGAGATGGAAGCAACCTAAGTGTCCATCAACAGACGAATGGATAAAGAAAATGTAGCACATATATACAATGGAATATTACTCAGCCATAAAAAGAAACGAAATTGAGTTATTTGTAGTGAGGTGGATGGACCTAGAGTCTGTCATACAGATGAAGTAAGTCAGAAAAACAAATGCCGTATGCTAACACATATGTATGGAATCTAAAGAGAAAAAAAATGTGGTCATGAAGAACCTAGGGGCAGGATGGGAATAAAGACACAGACCTACTAGAGAATGGACTTGAGGACACAGGGAGGGGGAAGGGTAAGCTGGGACAAAGTGCGAGAGTGGCATGGACATATATACACTACGAAATATAAAACTGTTAGCTAGTGGGAAGCAGCCGCATAACACAGGGATATGAGCTTGGTGCTTTGTGACCACATAGAGGGGTGGGATATGGAGCGTGAGAGGCAGGGAGACGCAAGAGCGAGGAGATATGGGGATGTATGTGTATGTATAGCTGATTCACTTTGTTATAAAGCAGAAACTAACACACCATTGTAAAGCAGTTATACTCCAATAAAGATGTTAAAAAAAAAAAAAAAAAAAGACCTCCCAAGGTTTAACAGCTACTTGATAGCATTCAGTTCCATAAGCACTAGCTTCTAGAACCATTGAACTTTGTATGGAGAGTTTTAAAGTCAGGGTTCTTCTTGCATTGGGGTCATTCATGGACCATCACTATGTTGAGTTAGGTGCTCATTTTCTCCATGTGGTCTGTATATTGGCTTATATCTCTATATCCCTGTTCCCTCTATTAATAGGAACTCTACTGAAGTCTAAAAACTTTCAAGTGCATTATTGAGAAATGGCTTAAAATCTATAAATTCTTTATCTTGGAGAAAGCTTGCAACCTCTGGAGGAAGGAAATTTATAAGGATTTCATATTTTCCATAGTGAAGACCAGTCAATTACTTTTCATTCAACTTGTCAGGAAAACATCAGATCTAACCTTTTGGCCTCTTCCCTGACATGCTTTTGTCCACTGCAATCAACTGTGTGTTTCCATGGTATCAAACAAATAACATGAACATGAGATTGCACACTAGGGGCTTTTGACAATGGAGATCATTATTTTAATCAAACCTTGATATGTTTTTGTTTTCCATGGGAAAGAGAAAGGTTCCAAAGTATAATTTTCCCATGTCACTTAAATAAAGCATGTGTTCTCTCTGCTTCTCTGCCTGTGGTTCCTTTCAATGGGAGGTGGAAAAAAGGCAATGGTTCTATATTGACCTTCGGTACCATCTCCCATTTCATTTATACCCATTATGATCATGTGGGGACATTTCTGTGGCAAAGGAAGTGGCAATCCTCCAGTAGTGAGCATCTCTTAGTGTCCTTGTCCCCATCCTCCCACTCTGCCTGCAGTGTAAAGAAACCTTCCTAAGTCTAATGAGATTGGGGGGCCGTCCTAACTCTCCAGGGATGGGAGGGGTGCCTGGAGACTCGGCGATTGTGATGCTGAGCAATGACTCAGGAAGACAGGACAGGGGAGAGAAGGAGGTATCTCTACCAGCTGCTTAAAGAGAGAAAAGCCCCCGTATGCCTGGCCACACACTTCCTTACCAAACTGGCCGAGGCTGCCCTCCTCCCTTGAACACACCCCCTTAGCTAAACTCCCTTGGTTAACTTATGGTGCCCTCTGACTTCCCCAGTTTATTCACCTCTGGGTGTATCTCCAAAAAAACACCTTTTGAGACTTCAGCCCAGTCTCTAAAAGCTCAGGATTAACTCTTAGACCAATAGGACCTTTTTGTCCATGTCTCAGCTCCTTAGAAGCCAGGGGTGGAGGGGGGAAGAAACAAAAGGAAGGGCTAGTCACTAGTGAACTAGTCACGCTTAGGTAGTTTAGACCATAAATTTAGGATTTCCAGATTAAGACAGTTTCTGCAGGTTGACTGTCATTAGAAGGCTCACAGGAAGAGCCTGCCCTGCCTTGTTCCCATTCTTCCTTCCCTCAAACCAGTATTGTTAGTCACTCCACCACCATAAAGGCCTCATTATTTGGAATTCTCTTAAAAGCTTTTGCAGAAAACACTCCTCTCCTATCGCCTTGAATGTGAGATATTTGACCCTGAAATGCAGCAGCTGTTTAGTGACCTGACATTTTTATGGCTGGTGAGTTCTATGGCTAGAGGCACAGCTAGGAGGGCTCAGGCCGGCCCTGTCTCACTCGGTGGCTGCTAAAGGATTAATGCCACAGGGAAGGGAAGCCTCTACCACACGATCTGGAGAAATGATGCTTCGAGGGCACCTGGCGTTGAATTTCCCTCACTAGCATGTGGCGCAGGTGACCCTGATCATTCCTGAGACAGTTAAAATTTAAACATTAAAGTACTCCCCACAGAAGGCTGCTCCCAAGCTTTCTCGCCCTGATTTCTAAGCCACGCTCTAGAACCTGATCGCTCTGAGCTGTCTGTTGCCAGCGTCCATGAACTAGGAGCCTCATGGACCTCCTGAATGCCTTCACTTCCCTTTTTGGGAGCTAGGCAGAGCAGTTCTACAACTTCCCATAGTGGGACGCATGGTCCTGCTTCAGAGGTCCTTGTCCCTGCGTGCCGGGGATTCAATGCCACCAACTCACTAACTAGAATTAAACACACTGTCCTGATTGCACTGTCCAGCAGTCACGCAATTGCTTAGAGCAGATTACGTTTCAGTAGCAAAAAGGCTCATTCCAGGGTTTTCCTTTGTTTTACAGGCAACCATGGTACCGTGGATCCTCAGAGCCCCATCGGGGCTACACCAAAACTACATGCATTGACTTAGTCATGAAGTCAGTGTATACCATTGACGTGGCTTTTCCCTGTACAGGTTTCAGTGACCTAGGAAGAGTGAAGTGGAAGAGGAGGAAGGAACAAATCAAACTCACTGGATGGGCCCACTGCTCTCCTCACGGGAGTGGCCACGGCTGGAGTGCTGTGTTTGCCCAGACACTGCCTTTTAAATGCAACAAAAACACATCCCGGTAAGGAGGTTTAAAAACTGTCTCAGAAGCATCCACTGACAAGAACCTTTTAGCTAGCAAAACAAATTATGAAGGAGATACAACAGCTGGCCTCAAATATTTGAAGAGGGAGAAGACATTCTGTATTTCGCCCGAAGACAGGGCTGCAACCAACAGGTGAAAGTCACCCACACACTGATTTCACTTTCCCTAACCTGTAGAGAACCTCAAAGCTCCTTTAACTGACAGCAATTGGACAGGCTGCCTCATTAGATACTGAGTCCAACTATCCTTAGAGGCATTCACATCTCTAGACTGAATGACCATTCATCCCATGAGGGATGTCAGAAGTTTAGGATTAAATGGCAGGGTAGAAAAATGATTAAAAAATTTTTTTTATTTGGAAATAATTTCAAACCTAACTGCAAGAATACAAATACCATGGAGAACACGCTTTTCTCTTTTTCCCAGATTTGCTTATCGTTAACATTTTGCCCCATTTTGCTTCATTTGTTCTCTTGCTCTTTGTATGTGTGGTGTGTACACATATTTTTCCCTGAACCATTTGAGGGTAAATTGCATGTATCATGGCCCTTAATTCTTAAATACTCAAGTGTGCATTTCCTATGAATAGAGATATATTCTTACATTACTTCACTACATTTGTCAACTTTATAAATTTATACTGATACTTGTATCTAATCAACCATCCATGTTCCAGTTTTGTCAGCTGACATAATAATGAATGTCCTTTATAGCATTACCCCCCCCCCCAGAAAAGGATCTAGTCCAAGATTCATATATTGCATGTAGTTGTCATATCTCTTTAGCCTATTACACTCTTCAGCCTATTACACTCTTCAGCCTATTACACTCTTCAGCTTTTGTCTTTTATGACATTAATGTTTTTGAACAATAATCCTGTGGATGACAGAATAATGGCTGCCACAAAGATGGCCATGTTCTAGTCCCCAGAACCTATGAATATGTTACCTTACATGGCAAAGAGGGCTTTGCAGACTGATTAAGGATCTTGAGATAGGAAGTTTATCCTGGGTCATCCAGGTGGGGCCAATGTAATCACAAGGGTCATAAGAAAGATGCAGGAGGATCAGAGAAGATGTGAGGACAGAAGCAGAGGTTAGAGTTATGTGACTTCTGTCTTTGAAGATGGAAGGGGGCCACCAGCCAAGGAATACACGTCTCCACACCTACTTTTTTTAACTATAATTTTCCCTTTTTTGTGTTTGACTGGTTTTTTTTTTTTTAGAATGAAGTTATACATTCTCAGCTGGAATATATCATAGGTGGTATCAAGAAATCACATCTGGAGGCACACAATGTTTGTCCGTCCCTCATAAGTGACATAAATTTTGATCACCCAGGCCAACGTATCACCCAGTTTCCTCTCTGTGTAATTACAGGGTTTTGTTCTCTCTTGCAATTAATAAGCAGTCTGCTCCTCATCAAAATATCCCCATAGGTTGAGCATTCTTCAATGATTTTTGGCTGAACCAATCTTTACTACGATAATTGCAAAATGATTATATAGTTCAACTCCAATACTCTTCCCACATTTACCAGTTGGCCTCAGTATTCTACTATAAGCGAGATCCCTCCTACCTCCTCCATTGTTACTTTTCTGTGATCAATATGGACTCATAAAGTCCTATTTTGCCTGGTGGTTTATAAGTTTTTATGCTCAAATTGTTCTAGATTTGACCAAGGGGAGCCCCCTCAAGCTTGCTCCTGTGTCCTTGTAATATATGCTATTTAAAAAAAAAAACATTTCCTAATTTTCTAACAAAACCAAAGTTTCCAGGTTTATCTTCTACCTACCCTGCCCCAGCCTTGGAGTGAGACATTTTTCCAAGGAACTCTGGTGCCTTTTAGTGGGAATAGTATTAGGGACCAAGATTTATTTTGCTTCTTGACCCTTTCCACAGACAGAGTGAGGAAATGTATACATGTATATATCCATAAAACGCACATATACACAAATATACATGTGCACAAAAACAAGTATATACATAAGATGTTTTAGAAATGATGACTTCACACCAATACCTCAAGTTCTACTCCATCCCCACAGGCTCTTCCTTGCCTCCTGTTCTGTATTTCTATGTCCCTCCTTCCCCCGTATGAACCTTAACTCCCAACCATACCAACACATACTCAACACATACTCAATCCTATATTGAATATAAAAGCTTCAAAATTGCTTCTTACCTAACACTACCAAAAACTAACCTACTAAAGAGTACTGAATTCGTATATACTTCTCTCTTCTACTTCCCCTCCCCACATCCTATTCTGTTCCAGACTGAGAAAGATAATCAAAAACTGTGCTCATAAATAACTTGGATAGGCTCTTTCTCCCCCTTCAGTATAGTTATAGTAATCATTTGAAATACACTAAGATTCATTTGCTTCCATTTTCTTTCAGTTTTAGTTAGGTTTTGTCCCCTTCCCATTCTTCTTGATTTAATTTTATTTTTTGAATATGTAGTCACTCACATACTTTCAAAGTCAAAACTCTATGAAAAGGTACACTTGGAAGTGTCACTCTACCCTGTGTCCCTTTCACCTCATGCTATCTTGTAGGTACCCAACTTTAACATTTTCTTTTATAATGATAAATGTATTTTTCCTTCTTTTTTGCATGAAAGGTATCAAACTACATATGCCCTTTTGCAGTGAGCCTTTTACACTTAATATCTGCTGGAAATTACTCCATATTGATTCATCCAGATTTTTAGCCTCATTGTTTTTTTACAGCTGCATAGTGTGTACTGAATAAACATAGTTTATTCAACCAATCTCCAATACCTTCCAGTTACATATAACATTGCAATAAATAACCTTATGTATCTCTATTAATTATTGTTGGAGGTATATTTCCAGTATAAATTCCTAGAAGTGGTATCATTGGGTTGAAGAGTAGACACCTAGGTCACTTTATTAAAGACTGTTGAATTCCCCTCATAGGGGTTGTACCATTTTGCATTCTCTCCAGCTGCGGGTAGGTGTGCCTAATGGATTCAATCAGTTCTCACAATCTTCACTGTTACCCAACCCCTCCCCCCCCCCCCCCCCCGCAACAAACACCATCATCTCTCTCCTGGATTATGGCAGTGGCCTCCTAACTAGTCTCTTTGCTTCAGCATTTTCACCCCATAATCTATTCTCAACCCAACAGCCAAAGTGATGCTTTCAAAATGTATGTAAAATTCTAACAAGTCTACTGAAGCTCTGACTTCCTATCTCACTTAGGAATAAATGCAACAGTTCTCACAATGGCATCTTTGGCCCTAAATGGTCTAGACCCCAGCCCAGCACCATCACCTCTCTGACCTCATCCGTCACCATTACTTTCCTTATTCCTCCCTTTGCTTCCTCTTCTTCCTTGATCATACCAAGCGCTGACCTACATCAGAGGCTTTGCACTTCTGTTTCCTTTGCCTAAAACACTCTTCCCTAAGATATCACATCACTTTCTCTGTCATCTCCTTGAGGTCTTTCTTCTACTGTAACCTTCTTGCCACTCAATTTATGATTACAACCTATGCCAATCCCAGCATCCATCCCTATTCTCTGCTCTCCTTCATAACACTTATCATATATTTTATATACTATTTGTTTATTATGTCTCCTGATCCGACCCCACCCACTGGAATAAAAACTCCATGAAGTCAGAGATGTTACTCTGTTTTGCTCACTGAGGATTCCCAGCATCTGGAACAAGCTCTGACATACTAGAGGATCTCAGTGATGTATTTTAAACTGAATGAATGACTTCAATATATCACTCTCTTTGATAGATTGAATATGCAGAAAATAGAGATGACATGAATAATGCAATTGGTGAGGTTGATTTAATTGATCTATTTTAAACAAAGATATATTTGAAAAGATAAACCCTCTTTTCAAACGATTGACAGTGTTTCTCAACAGCAACTATTACATTTTGTGCCGAATAATTCTTTGTCATAGGGATTGCTGTGTGCATTATAGTATATTTAGCAGCATCCCCGGCCTCTACCTATTAGCACACCTTCCCAAGTGTGACAACCAAAACTGTCTCCAGACATTGCTAAGGGTCCCCTGGGGAGTAAAATCTCTCCCAGTGGAGACCCACTCATCTATGGTTACATTCCTAAAATTAAGCCATACATACACAAAAAGAGCAGAATTTAATAATAAAAGTTAAAACAAAAAAATATCACAATCATTTGGGGAGAAAATCTTCCAAGAAATACTGGGTCAAAAGTTAACCAAAACTAGATCTAGGGGAAGATGGCAGAAGAGTAAGACGCAGAAATCACCTTCCTCCCCACAGATACATGAGAAATACATCTACACGTGGAACAGCTCCTACAGAACACCTACTGAACGCTGGCAGAAGATCTCAGACCTCCCAAAAGGCAAGAAACTCCCCACGTACCTGGGTAGGGCAAAAGAAAAAAGAATAAACAGAGACAAAAGAATAGGGAGGGGACCTGCACCAGTGGGAGGGAGCTGTGAAGGAGGAGAGGTTTCCACACACTAGAAGCCCCTTCGCGGGCGGAGACTGCGGGTAGCAGAGGGGGGAAGCTTCGGAGCCACGGAGGAGAGCGCAGCAACAGGTGCGGAGGGCAAAGCGGAGAGATTCCCGCACAGACGATCAGTGCCAACCGGCACTCATCAGCCCGAGAGGCTTCTCTGCTCACCCGCCGGGGCGGGCGGGGGCTGGGAGCTGAGGCTCGGGCTTCGGTCCGTTGGAGCGCAGTGAGAGGACTGGCAGCGTGAACACAGCCTGAAGGGGTTAGTGCACCACGACTAGCTGGGAGGGAGTCCGGGGAAAAGTCTGGACCTGCCGAAGAGGCAAGAGACTTTTTCTTCCCTCTTTGTTTCCTGGTGCGCGAGGAGAGGGGATTAAGAGTGCCGCTTAAAGGAGCTCCAGACACGGGCGCGAGCCGCAGCTATCAGCGCGGACCCCAGAGACGGGCGTGAGACGCTAAGGCTGCTGCTGCCGCCACCAAGAAGCCTGTGTGCGAGCACAGGTCACTCTCCACACCTCCCCTCCCGGGAGCCTGTGCAGCCCGCCACTGCCAGGGTCCCGGGATCCAGGGACAACTTCCCCGGGAGAACGCACGGCACGCCTCAGGCTAGTGCAACGTCACGCCGGCCTCTGCCGCCGCAGGCTCGCCCCGCACTCCGTACCCCTCCCTCCCCCTGGCCTGAGTGAGCCGGAGCCCCCAAATCAGCGGCTTCTTTAACCCCATCCTGTCTGAGAGAAGAACAGACGGCCTCCGGCGATCAACACGCAGAGAGGCTGTGCGAACAAAGAAGAGAAAGGGAAATCTCTCCCAGCAGCCTCAGGAGCAGCAGATTAAATCTCCACAATCAACTTGATGTACCTTGCATCTGTGGAATACCTGAATAGACAACGAATCATCCCAAATTGAGGAGGTGGACTTTGAGAGCAACATTTATTATTTTTTCCCCTTTTCCTCTTTTTGTGAGTGTGTATGTGTATGCTTCTGTGTGAGATTTTGTCTGTATAGCTTTGCTTTCACCATTTGTCCTAGGGTTCTATCTGTCCGTTTTTTTGTTTGTTTTTTTACTTAAAAAATTTTTTTTCTTAATAATTATATTTTTATTTTAATAACTTTATTTTACCTTACTTTATTTTATTTTATCCTCTTTCTTTCTTCCTTTCTTCCTTCCTTCCTTTCTTTCTTTCTTTCTACTTTTTCTCCCTTTTATTCTGAGGTGTGTGGATGAAAGGCTCTTGGTGCTACAGCCAGGAGTCAGTGCTGTGCCTCTGAGGTGGGAGAGCCAACTTCAGAACACCGGTCCACAAGAGACCTCCCAGCTCCACGTAATATCAAACGGCAAAAATCTCCCAGACATCTCCATAACAACACCAACACCCAGCTTCACTCAACGACCAGCAAGCTACAGTGCTGGACACCCTATGCCAAACAACTAGCAAGACAGGAACACAGCCCCACCCATTAGCAGAGAGGCTGCCTAAAATCATAATAAGTCCATAGACACCCCAAAAGACACCACCAGACGTGGACCTGTCCACCAGAAAACAAGATCCAGCCTCATCCACCAAAACATAGGCACTTGTCCCCTCCACCAGGAAGCCTACACAACCCACTGAACCAACTTTAGCCACTGGGGACAGACACCAAAAACAATGGGAACTACGAACCTGCAGACTACAAAAAGGAGACCCCCAAAACAGTAAGATAAGCAAAATTAGAAGACAGAAAAACACACAGCAGATGAAGGAGCAAGATAAAAACCCACCAGACCTAACAAATGAAGAGGAAATAGGCAGTCTACCTGAAAAAGAATTCAGAATAATGATAGTAAAGATGATCCAAAATCTTGGAAATAGAATAGACAAAATGCAAAAAACATTTAACAAGGACCTAGAAGAACTAAAGATGAAACAAGCAATGATGAACAACACAATAAATGAAATTTAAAATTCTCTAGAAGGGATCAATAGCAGAATAACTGAGGCAGAAGAATGGATAAGTGACCTGGAAGATAAAATAGTGGAAATAACTACTGCAGAGCAGAATAAAGAAAAAAGAATGAAAAGAACTGAGGACAGTCTCAGAGACCTCTGGGACAACATTAAATGCACCAACATTCAAATTATAGGGGTTCCAGAAGAAGAAGAGAAAAAGAAAGGGACTGAGAAAATTTTTGAAGAGATTATAGTTGAAAACTTCCCTAATATGGGAAAGGAAATAGTTAATCAAATCCAGGAAGCACAGAGTACCATACAGGATAAATCCAAGGAGAAACATGCCAAGACACATATTAATCAAACTTTCACAAATTAAATACAAAGAAAACATATTAAAAGCAGCAAGGGAAAAACAACAAATAACACACAAGGGAATCCCCATAAGGTTAACAGCTGATCTTTCAGCAGAAACTCTGCAAGCCAGAAGGGACTGGCAGGACATATTTAAAGTGATGAAGGAGAAAAACCTACAACCAAGATTACTCTACCCAGCAAGGATCTCCTTCAGATTTGATGGAGAAATTAAAATCTTTACAGACAGGCAAAAGCTGAGAGAGTTCAGCACCACCAAACCAGCTTTACAACTAATGCTAAAGGATCTTCTCTAGGCAAGAAACACAAGAGAAGGAAAAGAACTACAATAACAAACCCAAAACAAATAAGAAAATGGGAATAGGAACATACATATCGATAATTACCTTAAATGTAAATGGACTAAATGCTCCCACCAAAAGCCACAGACTGGCTGAATGGATACAAAAACAAGACCCATATATATGCTGTCTACAAGAGACCCACTTCAGACCTAGAGACACATACAGACTGAAAGTGAGGGGATGGAAAATGATATTCCATGCAAATGGAAACCAAAAGAAAGCTGGAGTAGCAATTCTCATATCAGACAAAATAGACTTTAAAATAAAGACTATTAGAAGAGACAAAGAAGGACACTACATAATGATCAAGGGATCTATCCAAGAAGAAGATATAACAATTGTATATATTTATGCACCCAACATAGGAGCACCTCAATACCTAAGGCAAATACTAATAGCCATAAAAGGGGAAATCGACAGCAACACATTCCTAGTAGGGGACTTTAACACCCCACTTTTACCAATGGACAGATCATCCAAAATGAAAATAAATAAGGAAACATGAGCTTTAAATGATACATTAAACAAGATATACCTAATTGATATTTATAGGACATTCCATCCAAAAACAACAGAATACACATTTTTCTCAAGTGCTCATGGAACATTCTCCAGGATATATCATATCTTGGGTCACAAATCAAGCCTTGGTAAATTGAAGAAAATTGAAATTGTATCAGGTATCTTTTCCGACGACAACACTATGAGACTAGATATCAATTACAGGAAAAGATCTGTAAAAAAATACAAACACATGGAGGCTAAACAATACACTACTTAATAATGAAGTGATCACTGAAGAAATCAAAGAGGAAATCAAAAAATTCCTAGAAACACATGACAATGGAGACATGACGACCCAAAACCTATGGGATGCAGCAAAAGCAGTTCTAAGAGGGAAGTTTATAGCAATACAATCCCACCTTAAAAAACAGGAAACATTTAGAATAAACAACCTAACCTGGCACCTAAAGCAATTAGAGAAAGGGGAACAAAAAAACGCCAAAGTTAGCAAAAGGAAAGAAATCATAAAGACCAGATCAGAAATAAATGAAAAAGAAATGAAGGAAACAATAGCAAAGATCAATAAAACTAAAAGCTGATTCTTTGAGAAGATAAACAAAATTGAGAAACCATTAGCCAGACTCATCAGGAAAAAAAGGGAGAAGACTCAAATCAATAGAATTAGAAATGAAAAAGGAGAAGTAACAACTGACACTGCAGAAATACAAAAGATCATGAGAGATTACTACAAGCAACACTATGCCAATAAAATGGACAACCTGGAAAAAATGGACAAATTCTTAGAAAGGCACAAGCTTCTGAGACTGAACCAGGGAGAAATAGAAAATATGAACTGACCAATCATAAGCTCTGAAATTGAAACTGTGATTAAAAATCTTCCAACAAACAAAAGCCCAGGACCAGATGGCTTCACAGGTGAATTCATTCAAACATTTAGAGAAGAGCTAACACCTATCCTTCTCAAATTCTTCCAAAATATAGCACAGGGAGGAAAACTTCCAAACTCATTCTATGAGGCCACCATCACCCTGATACCAAAACCAGACAAGGACGTCACAAAGAAAGAAAACTACAGGCCAATATCACTGATGAACATAGATGCAAAAATCCTCAACAAAATACTAGCAAACAGAATCCAACAGCACATTAAAAGGATCATACACCATGATCAAGTGGGGTTTGTTCCAGGAATGCAAGGATCCTTCAGTATACGCAAATCAATCAATGTGATACACCATATTAACAAACTGAAGGAGGAAAAATCATATGGTCATCTCAACAGATGCAGAGAAAGCTTTTCACAAAATTCAATAACGATTTATGATAAAAACCCTGCAGAAAGTAGGCATAGTGGGAACTTTCCTCAACATAATAAAGGCCATATTGACAAACCCACAGCCAGCATCGTCCTCAATGGTGAAAAACTGAAAGCATTTCCACTAAGATCAGGAACAAGACAAGGCTGCCCACTCTCACCGCTCTTATTCAACATAGTTTTGGAAGTTTTAGCCACAGCAATCAGAGAAGAAAAGGACATAAAAGGAATCCAAATCGGAAAAGAAGTAGTACCTCTGTCAGTGTTTGCAGATGACATGATACTATACATAGAGAATCCTAAAGATGCTACCAGAAAACTACTAGAGCTAATCAATGAATTTGGTAAAGTACCAGGATACAAAATTGATGCACATAAATCTCTGACATTCCTATATATTAATGATGAAAAATCTGAAAGTGAAATCAAGAAAACACTCCCATTTACCACTGCAAGAAAAAGAATAAAATATCTAGGAAGAAACCTATCTAAGGAGACAAAGACCTCTATGCAGAAAATTATAAGACACTGATGAAAGAAATTAAAGATGATACAAATAGATGGAGAGATATACCATGTTCTTGGATTGGAAGAATCAATGTTGTGAAAATGACTCTACTACTAAAAGCAATCTACAGATTCAATGCAATCCCTATCAAACTACCACTGGCATTTTTCACAGAACTAGAACAAAAAATTTCACAATTTGTATGGAAACACAAAAGACCCGAATAGCCAAAGCAATCTTGAGAACGAAAAACAGAGCTGGAGGAATCAGGCTCCCTGACTTCAGACTATACTACAAAGCTATAGTAATCAACACAGTATGGTACTGGCACAAAAACAGAAATATAGATCAATGAAATAGGATAGAAAGCCCAGAGATAAACCCACACACATATGGTCACCTTATCTTTGAAAAAGGAGGCAGGAATGTACAGTGGAGAAAGGACAGCCTCTTCAATAAGTGGTGCTGGGAAAACTGGACAGGCACATGTAAAAGTATGAGATTAGATCACTCCCTAACACCATACACAAAAATAATCTCAATTTGGATTAAAGACCTAAATGTAAGGCCAGAAACTATCAAACTCTTAGAGGAAAACATAGGCAGAACATTCTGTGAAATAAATCACAGCAATTTCCTTTTTGACCCATCTCCTAGAGAAATGGAAATAAAAACAAAAATAAACAAATGGGACCTAATGAAACTTCAAAGCTTTTGCACAGCAAAGGAAACCCTAAACAAGATGAAAAGACAACCCTCAGAATGGGAGAAAATATTTGCAAATGAAGCAACTGACAAAGGATTAATCTCCAAAATTTATAAGCAGCACATGCAGCTCAATAACAAAAAAACAAACAACCCAATCCAAAAATGGGCAGAAGACCTAAATAGACATTTCTCCAAAGAAGATATACAGATTGGCAACAAACACATGAAAGAATGCTCAACATCATTAATCATTAGAGAAATGCAAATGAAAACTACAATGAGACATCATCTCACACTGGTCAGAATGGCCATCATCAAAAAATCTACAAACAATAAATGCTGAAGAGGGTGTAGAGAAAAGGGAACCCTCTTGCACTGTTGGTGAGAATGTAAATTGAAAAAAAAAAAATCTAGAAACAATAAATGCTGGAGAGGGTGTGGAGAAAAGGGAACACTCTTGCACTGCTGGTAGGAATGTGAATTGGTACAGCCACTATGGAGAACAGTATGGAGGTTCCTTAAAAAACTACAAATAGAACTACCATATGACCTAGCAATCCCACTACTGGGCGTATACCCTGAGAAAACCATAATTCAAAAAGAGTCATGTACCAAAATGTTCATAGCAGCCCTATTTACAATAGCCGGGAGATGGAAACAACCTAAGTGTCCATCATCGGATGAATGGATAAAGAAGATGTGGCACATATATACAATGGAATATTACTCAGCCATAAAAAGAAATGAAATTGACCTATTTGTAATGAGGTGGATGGACCTAGAGTCTGTCATACAGAGTGAAGTAAGTCAGAAAGAGAAAGACAAATACCATATGCTAACACATATATATGGAATTTAAGGGAAAGAAAGGTCATGAAGAACCTAGGGGTAAGACAGGAATAAAGACACAGACCTACTAGAGAATGGACTTGAGGATATGGGGAGGGGGAAGGGTCAGCTGTGACAAAGTGAGAGAGTGGCATGGACATATATACACTACCAAATATAAAATAGATAGCTAGTGGGAAGGAGCCGCATAGCACAGGGTGATCAGCTCGGTGCTTTGTGACCACCTAGAGGGTTGGGATAGGGAGGGTGGGAGGGAGGGAGATGCAAGAGGGAAGAGATATGGGAACATAAGTATATGTTTGACTGATTCACTTTTTTATAAAGCAGAAACTAACACACTATTGTAAAGCAATTATACTCCAATAAAGATGTTTAAAAAAAAGTTAACCAAAACTACATCTAAGATCTGTTTATAATAGGGCCACCAGATAAAATACAGGATGCCCAGTTAAATTATAATTTCAGATAATAATCATTTTTTAGTATAAGTATGTCCCATGCAATATTTTAGACACACACCAAAAATGTATCTGTTTATCTGAAATTGAAATTTAACTGGGCATATTAATATTTTACTAGCTAAATGTGGCAACTCCATAAAATAATGAAGATAACATTGCTACATATAAAAATATAGTATAGCTACTACACACGGAATACAGACCAAACTGTACTCAAAGGCAAAGTTATGTCTGTTGATGCCTTCATTTCTTTTTTTTAAGATTCTTTTTGATGTAGACTTTTTTTTTGTCTTTATTGAATTTGTTACAATATTGCTTCTGTTTTACATTTTGGTTTTTTGGCCGTGAGGCATGTGGGATCCTAGTTCCCCCCCAGGGATCGAACCCGCACCCCCTGCACTGGAAGGCAAAGTCTTAACCCCTGGACCGCCAGGGAAGTCCCATGCCTTCATTTCTTAACAACAGAAATGACTAAAAATGAACTAAAAGTTTAACTTAAAAAGAGAAAACAACAAAATAAACCAAAAGAAAACAATATTAGTAATCTAAAGGGATGCCTCATGGCTAAGTTAATTAAAGGAGGAACCCTTGCCCACTCTAGTTACAGCCTTGCTGGTGGGACTATAATCTTCAAGACCTTTAATTCCTGGGTAATACTGGATACACTCCAATGACTCTACATCTACTCACCCCTTTTCCGGGTGCCCTATCTCTGGCTTCTGTTGATGTCTTTTTCCTTTAAATATACTACCACACGTATTTGTCATGCTGTGTAACGTCCATCAGATTTTGTCTGCAGCCCCCGATGTTCTGACTAGAGGAAGCTCTTCAGTCACAAGTATAGACGTTATTGCATAAGCTGATGACTTTAGAAAGGGCCTACTTCATGCCCATTTAGTTGATGTAGTTGGATTAACTGAGACCTAGTGATTCTTACTGTCCCTCTTATACATTCTCCATCAACTTTACAGAGGAGTCCAGTATTTTCAAGGCATTTCTCTCCTACATCCTTTTAGACATGATTAGGGAGATGACAGCGACTCTCTGAAGGCATCAGCACGCAAAACATGAACCTGTGAGTGACTGGACACCCTGAAGGAAGCGATTCTATCAACTAACTTTGAGAACCAGAACAAAGAAGTAAGGCCTATTGTGTATGATCGGCTATCACCATATTGTCATTTCCTGAGCAACGTTCTTCTTATCAGCAGTGTCTCTGTTGCCAAATTTCAATTCGAAAGAGCATTACAAGGGGAAAAAAATCCCAACCTTTGTGTAGTATTTCCTAGGTAGTAAACACAGGATTTCCTGCATCCGAAATGACTTCAACAAATTGCCTGTTTCTTTGAGCATGGCCTGGTGACAAATTTGGACACTGTTCCGTTAGGCACAGATAAGCTTGCTGATTGAAATCTCCTCCAGCTGAGCAAGGGGTTTGGCCACGCATCCAGCAAAGTTCACAAAGCTGTCTAGCCCCACTGGGCCTGCGAGCTGCAGAGATAAGTTTTTATTTCATACTGATTTTTTTAAAATAAATTTATTTATTTATTTTTGGCTGTGTTGGGTCTTCGTTTCTGTGCGAGGGCTTTCTCTAGCTGCGGCAAGCGGGGGCCACTCTTCATCGCGGTGCCTGGGCCTCTCACTGTCGCGGCCTCTCTTGTTGCGGAGCACTGGCTCCAGACACGCAGGCTCAGTAGTTGTGGCTCACGGGCCTAGTTGCTCTGCGGCATGTGGGATCTTCCCAGACCAGGGCCTGAACCCGTGTCCCCTGCATTGGCAGGCAGATTCTCAACCACTGTGCCACCAGGGAAGCCTCATATTGATTTTTGCTTGGTCTTACTATTTCATGTGTTTCCATGTCTTCCCAAGGAGACTAGAAGTGTTGAATCACCCTTTTCTTCTGAGTGCTCAAGTGGGCAGCAAGGTGATACATAAAAAGATAGGTAGGTACATGGCCAACAAATGTTTTTGGTTCATTGGTTTTAGAAATAATAGGATTGGGGAATTCTGGAGGGTTAATGCTGAGCTTTTGAACACTGGCATTTGTTTCTGGGAGGGAAGGGTAAACTTTCCAACTCACACTCTCCAGAGGAAGGAAGTGTGTTCAGTGGAGGCGTGGAGGCACAGGAATCTCTCTCTCAGACATAATTCTGGTCACACCAGGATAATTTGTAAATCTGCATTAGAAACAGTTCCTTTCCCCATTTCCCATTCCTAATAAGGTGCTTGTGATGAACTAAGTGAGTGGAATTCTCTCCCCAGACTTCAGCACCTCTTTGTTTTAAAATCCTTCTTAGAGAGCTGCTTCCGGAAGCATGTGGTTTCATAACTCCCAGGACACATGGTTGGCTTGAAAAGCATCTGTGCTTTAGTCATCACAGTGATGTACCAAAGAGTCACAGCAACCTCTCCCATTTGCCAAAGGACAGAGGATATACAGGATTTTGATTCTATATCAAAATTCTATAGAAATGTGGTCTCCATGCCATTATGTCGAAGCCCGGAGTGAGGATTTGTAATATTTATAATATTTATACCATGTTGCCCGGGTTGCTGTCAAATATAAATACCATCTACATACCTGGACACAATCCCTATGACATGTCTGTGTTCATGGAAGACAAATCTGAAGCTTTAGTGAATCAGTGAATTGCTACCATTCATTTCATTAGCCCCCTTGGGCTTGGTTGTTGAGAATCAAGAATATCTGTTTACCATGTCTCTAAGCTTTAATGAACTTATGAAAATGAACTCATAAAAATATGACTGTATAAATTTTCATGATTAACATTTGAGAGGAAATTCATTTTAGAATGATAATAAGTACCATTTATTAAGGCTAGGCCCTGTAATAAGCATTTGTCATAAAAACAACCCAATAAAAACCCAATGACTCATATATTTTACAGAGGAGGAAATCTAGGCTCAGGAAAAGAAATTTACCCAAGGTTACACAAAATTCAACTATAATCTGACCAAAAAGTCTGAGACCTTAACAAATATTCCATTTAAAAAATTTGCAAGACACTGCCATTAGCCACCTAATTTTTTTTTTCCTATGTTGGTGATGCTATTCTCTGAGATTAAAATTTGAAATTAGAACAGAGCCTGCAGCTAGCTCCCTGGGGCCATTTTGGCTCACTGTTGCAAGTGGAATTTTCTGATAATAGAACAGTAGTCCTAGAATCCTGGGACTGGAGGAGACCTCAAAGGACTATTGTAGTGGACACACATTTTAGTTTCCTACTATCAACTCCCCTTTCTTCTGCTAACCATCCTCTTCCACCAGAAGGTCAATCAGAATGTTCCCATACCCCTAGATCAAGGGATGGTCATGTGACCCAAGCAAGGCAAATCAGAGCTGAGGAACACCAAGTCTGGTTCCAGTGACAATCCCTGAAGAGACTGCTGTTAGTCCTTGCTTCCCAGAACTCAGGAGCTTCCCTGGGTCCAGTCCTTTCTGAAGCTTAGCTCTTCAGCTTTCCCAGCAATTCTGAAAACTGGCCAGAGTCAGATTCTGTTGCTTGGAACTGAAAAATCCTGATACAAATGTCTAATTGGGGGTGTTCAAAGGACTGAGGGGCCAGGACTCTGCTTCTGCTTCAGCAAAGGGTTGTTTGAACCAAGGGTTTTGTGTTTTTAAAGTTGGAAGCATCATAAATCTCATCTAAGCTCCCTTTGTCCTTGGTAGTTCAAACTGTGACCATCTAGTTCAGCTCTTGGAGACTATAATTTTGATTTTTATACGCATTTATTCTGCAAATGAATTAAAACGTGAGAAGAAGGTGGCACCTTAGGAGCCTCTTTAATCTCACCACCATTTGTACACAGTCAAGACAGACGCGGGAACAACTGCCGTCCTAACTCACCCCATTGCCAGCACCTTCAAACCTGTTTCCAAATCACATCTGAACTTTCCTTTAAACAACTTATTATTACCACCAAATTGTACGACAGCACATTCTTTGTGTACACACGCAGTGCTGGCAGTTTTTATTATTTCCCACTCCTGTCTGTCAAAAGAGATTTGTTCTATAATTTATTCTTTAGAGTTATTGGATCTGAAATTTATAAAATTTTAAGGGACGATTCCAAATTCAAGACTAAATCTAAAGAAGCTGATCAGAATTTTTAAGCTACATTCCTTCCTATTCCTCATACTATCTCTTTCCAAAAAGGCAAAAATCTAAGGCTCTTTGCAAAAAGAAAAATAGAGGCTCAAATCTAACTCACAGTATTTTGGCTTGAGATTGAACGTAATCTTATATTTAACAGTGAATATCTGGGGTGTTTTTTTGGTCAAAAATAGATTTATCCTTTTTTCTGTTTTGATAAATGAGCTAAAATCAATGTGAAAAATGGAAAGGCATCTAAAGAGTTACATCAGGGTTGGGAGGCTTATGGCAATGGTGATTACAACAGATAGTCCTCAGGACAGGAACACATTGAATTCCAAAAGCTCAGATGGGAGTTAGAAAACTTGAAACACATTTTCCATTAGAAATCATGTTTAAAATGATAACCACGTCCTCAAGGTAGCCTACAAAGGGCTTTCAGACTGTTCTAATAGCCCTGGCACTACAGTAAATAGTCCTGGTTTATATGGAACAGAAAGGAACATGTTAAAATCTGACGCCTCTTTCTTTGCCCCTCACTCTGGCTTCCCAGAACGCTTTGCTTCCCTAGGCCTCCTCTGGGGTTCTCTCTCTGGCTTGTTCGTCCTCCAGGTACTACTACCCTCAAGTCACCTGCAGCAAAATGACATCAGGGGCTTATTAAAATGAAGATGACTAAGCCCCATCTCTTACACAGAAATTTCTGTAAGTGGTGACTTTCTAGAAGGAATATGCATTTGAACCCAGCTCCCCAGGTGATCCTTTTACACAGTGAGGTTTGAGAGCCACTGCACTAACCGTTTTGGTTTCTAATTGCCTACTTGCTCCTCCACTCCAAATCCAAGTTTCTGTTCACCCAAGCTTGCTGATCTCAGCTCAAGTGAAGATGAAGGCAATAGATTAATGTGAGTTCACAGAATACTTGGGTGACGCAATCCTCAGAGTTCTGCCCTTTTAACTCCCTGTGGAAGCCCCTGACCTAAAGATAATCATTTTTAACAACTATGTATATTTCTCTTCAGATAGAAACAGAGAAATTTGTGTGTGTGTATGGCAGGGGGAGGGAGAATTGGAATTATTATATATGTAGAGAGATTTTTACCTTACTTTTTTTTTTTTTTTTTTTTTTTTTTTGCGGTACACAGGCCTCTCACTGTTGTGGCCTCTCCCGTTGCGGAGCACAGGCTCCGGACCCGCAGGCTCAGCGGCCGTGGCTCACAGGCCCAGCCGCTCCGCGGCATGTGGGATCCTCCCGGACCGGGGAACAAACCCGTGTCCCCTGCATCGCCAGGCGGACTCTCAACCACTGCGCCACCAGGGAAGCCCCTACCCTACTTTTTTTTAACTTAATAAAATGTATTTCCCCACATGTTAGGTATTTTGTGACAACAGAATTTTAAATGACTAATTAAAATTTTATGACAAGTTCTTTGACAAGTTTCCTATCTGTTGAACATTTGTCACTATTACAAACAAGGCTCTTGTATATAGTCTTAGACAGAATCAGTTTGCCCTTGGGGTTCATTTCTGGAAATAGAATTCACAGTTTCTCACTACACATTGCTAAAATGCCCTCTGGAAGTGATCGTACCAGTTTCATTCCCAGGAGCTGGGTGTGATATTTCCCTTCTACTGACTGCACCACCATCAACATTGAGTCATTTCAGGATTAGGAAACTTTCAAGTACTTTTCTTTTTTAAATTAGGGATGATCCAAGCTGTGACTTCAAAGAATAAAGGGATATGGAAGACAGAGCAATTGGAGTTGTGGGCAGAGCCCTGGAGTGTGATCAAGAGCTGGGTCCTTGGTACCTGGTCATTGTGACTGTCAGTCTGTTTGAGTCTCCGTGAACCACACCCATGGAAAGGCTGAGTGGATCATGAGGCCACAATCCAAGCAGAAACCACTCACCTGGCAGTGCCTCTCCTACATTTCCACGCAGTTAATCAGTGGTTTGCACACGTTTGGGTAAGAATAACGCAGGCAAAATTAAAATTCCTTTTCCTGTGTTCACCCAGAGATCCCAATTTAGTCATCACGAGGTGCAGAGGAGCTTAGTTAAGAACCCCACATGAGGGCTTCCCTGGTGGCGCAGTGGTTAAGAATCCCCCTGCCAGTGCAGGGGACACGGGTTCAATCCCTGGTCTGGGAAGATCCCACATGCTGCAGAGCAACAAAGCCCATGTGCCACAACTACTGAGCCTGTGCTCTAGAGCCTGTGAGCCACAACTACTGAAGCCAGCGAGCCACAACTACTGAAGCCCACGCTCCTAGAGCCCGTGCTATGCCACAAGAGAAGCCACCACAATGAGAAGCCTGCGCACAGCAACCAAGACCCAATGCAACCAAAAATAAATAAATTAATTAAAAAAACAAAAGAAACCCCTTGTGAGTCCACCATCAGTGGCCTAGGGCCTCACTTGGGGAAATAGTTAACTAAAGCAGGGGAAGAGCATCTCTGGAGTGCCAGCCCTATAAGCCCAAGCTTATCTTGTCTCAGGAAAGTACTCCAGTATTGCTCTTTCCAAGAGGAATCCACTCTGAGCAGTTTCACTATATTATGATGATTATTTTGCTCTGTTTTAAAAGGGACACCTACACTTGAATGATGTGCTGCTCTGACCTGCCTAGCTTTCGGTCCAGCACCGGGGCTGGATGTCTTTAACTGTTCACAATTGTAGTTTGTCAGGATGGTACAGAGACCTTAGCTGGTCATCTCTCCCCCTCCAGCCTCATGCACGAGCATTAAGCTGGTTTGATGCCGAGTAGTGCTCACCAGAAAGCAATGAGAGAAAATGCTGGCAGAGATTTGTGATGGCACATTCTTCTGTGGCATAAAAGCAGCCTGTGAAATAAAGGCTGTAATAGAGTTGGAGACCAGGTACCTCCTGGCATCCCATGAAAGAGACCCAAGGCTAGGTCTCCCCAGCCCAGGCAGCGCTGAGAAGAATGAAAAGAAAATCTGCACTAGCATCCAGGCTTCCCATTTGCCAGTTCCAATTACCATCTAAATGTGCGCTTGAAGGGTCTCTGTCAACATGGCTTAGATCTGAACTCAAGTTGAAGGGAGATAAAAAACGAGTTTGCAGTACTGATGTACAAGGCATGCCTTAACCTCAGGCAAAGTGGGTGGTTACCCACTTCTATGGGCTGAACTGCATCCCTTCAAAATTTATATGTGGAAGTCCCCACCCTTAGCACCTCAGAATGTGACTGTATTTGGAGATACGATCTTTAAGGGGGTAATTAAGGTTAAATGAGGTCACTAGGGTGGGCCCTAATCCAACACGATTGGTAAGAAGAGGAGATTAGGACACAGATGCACACAGGGGAAAGGCCCTGTGAAGACGGAGAGAGAAGACAGCTGCCTAGAAGAGGCCTCAGGATGAAACCGACCCTGCGGATGCTAGGATCTGAGATTCCAAGCCTCCAGAATCAGAAGAAAAAATACAGTTCTGTTGTTTAAATGACTGTAGTCTGTAGTACTTGGTTATGGCAGCCCCAGCAAACTAACATGCTCACTGTAACATGATTTGAACAACTCTCTCCCCTGGACGCCTGGAATAGTCCCATGAGAGGTAGTCAGTCCTTTGGTTTTGGCTCTTCAGTTTAATAATCTCTTAACATCACACACACACACACACACACACACACACACACTTGTATCTCCTTCTGAGCCAGGCAGCTGGTTTACTCATCTCTATTCTCAGACTGCATATCAGAATCTCAATCTAGTGGAATTCAACAAACATTTATTAAGCACAAACTATATGCCAGACAAGCTAAGTGATAAAGATTTTAAAATATAGATGTAATCCTTGTATTTGAGACACTGTCTGGGGAGGGAGAATGAGGCCTGGTTTCAGGGCTGTGATGGAGAGAGCTTTGGGAGGACAGAGGTGGAGATAACGAATTTTGCTTGAGGGAGCTGAGGAAAAGGTGAGTTTGAAAGGATGAGTAGGAGGTTTCCAGATGAAGAGAAGGGGGATTCTGACTAAAGGGAATGGTATGTGCGCAGACACAGCAGTATCAGACCAAGTGTGCTTGGAAATGCTGAGAACCTCAGCAGAGCTGGAATATAAGTCTCTTGGGAGAAACTCACGCGGCCACAGGCACACCGGTCAGGAGCCCTCCAGACCCTCCAAACTCTTTCAGCATCTCTGAAACAAGCGCACGGTCCCTGCCAACCCAATTCTTGTGCACTGGCTTTTAAGAGCACAGGGAGCCCAGCATCAGAGCCAAAGTCCCCGATTTCACTCTCACGCATTTCATCTTCCCAGGCTCAGCTTTCGCTTCTGGAGAGCTGGAAAGGCACCAAGTAAGAGATGAGGTCTGAGCCATAGCCCCTAACATCTGCTCAGGAGAACATAATATCTTTATTGCTGTCTGTATGTCCAAGTTTCATTCAGCTTGTCAGAAATCCTGATGCCTTTCCTACTCCTTTCTGTGTGGTCACACCAGAATCTGTGTGTTTTGGCGAATAACTGATACTCTTCCTATTTATAGACTATTTCCCATGTTATTCACTTATAGGGTTTCTGGAGTCCAATGTTCTGTCAAGTCTCAGCTGGCTGGGAGTATGCAATAGTCATTAACACCACAGCTGCTTTTTTTTTTTTTTTTAATAGTTTCCATGTATAGCTCAGTTGTTAAATGCTCTTAGATAAGTTTAAAACTGTTTGTGTTAAAATACATATATCTAGCTGGGTAAAAATGCTCATTAGTGTTAAGTGCCTTTTAAAATTAAAATACCAAAGCTAAAAATAAAAGTTCCTCATTATCCAAGTGATAAAATATTCATTTTTGCCTTTTCAAGACATAGAAGAGTAGAAAGTATTTTTGAAAAAGTATTTCCTGACTGATCTAAACCAAAGCATAATCTTTGCTCCAAGTAAAATATACCAGGGCGCTGTGCAAAGAACCAAATACCTTTTCCCTTTCATCTCTTCTGCTTCCTTATAACCTGTTTTGAGAAGAAGAAAGTTTGGTAGAGGCCTACTCAAATGTTGAATTTCTTTTTCATACAGAATTTTTAACAGCTTATGTAACAATTGACTAGCATATCTCTTCATCCCACAATAATCCTTGATATCATGTTGGCAGCTTTTTAAAATAACAGCCTTATTGAAATATAATTCACACAACATAATTCACTCACTTGAAATGTACAATTCAATGGCTTTTAGTAGATTCACAAAATTGTGTAACCATCACTACAATCAATTTTAGAATATTTTCATTACTCCCAAAAGAAACTCCACACCATTTAACAGTCACTCCTTATTTCCCCTCATTCCTCTCTCCTCCAGCCCTAGGCAACCGCTAATCAACTCTCTGTCTGTGGATTTGCCTATTCTTGACATTTCATATAAATGGTATTTTACAATATGCGGTCTTTTGTGACTGGCTTCTTTTACCTAGCATGTTTTCAGAGTTCATCCATGTTGTAGTATGCATCAGGATTTCCTTCCTTTTTATTCCTGAGTAACACTCAATTGTATAGATAGTTATATATCTATTTTGTTTATCCATTCATCAGTTGATGGACATTGAGTCGTTTCCACGTTTTGGCTGTTATGAATAATGCTGCACAAGGTTTTGTGTGAACATGTGTTTTCATACATTTTCTATGGAGCCGAATTGCTAGGTGCTATCAGTTTGAGTGCTTTTCAATGTTGAACACCCCCAGATTTCATAACTGATGAACAGAGGGGAAGGTATTGGTTAATGTTGCACCCATGGACATAGAAAAGAGTCCATTTTGTTGCCAATAACACTACATAATTCTCTGGCCAAAACAAGAACTGGGTAATCACTCACCTCTGACTTATTAAAAAAAGAGTCAGTTGATCAGCAAATATGCCCACTGATTATCTAAGAAAGTGTCTATGTTTGTTCATATGTACAAACCAAGTATTGAGTGTCAGAAGCCAACCTTTCAGTAAGGCACCCTTTCCTCCTCTGTGTCATATTTAATTGCTTAGTTGCTAGACAGAGCACCATGATTTCCAGGGAAGGCACAGGGACTGTTAAGTAGGGACTTCTTGCCTTTATTTTGCCAACACTAGTGTTGCATCTTCTCTGTTTACTTATAGGATAATTCATGTCAACGCTGAGCATCTGTAACACACCAGGATTTGTGTTCAGTGCAGGGGTAAAAATATGACCAAGACGTGGCCACTGTCCTCACAAAGCCACCAGCCCCAGTGATGAAGATGAGAGCGGACAAGCTCACCATTCACTAATGCCAGGCATGTATCAATGTGTGGCCACTCAGATGGAGGACCAGCACCACTGGTTGGAGACATCAGGACAGACCCCAAGGAAGAAGTGGCACTTGATATGTGTCTTGAAGGATGAATAAGATTTTGAGGTCAAAATATATGGAGAGAAGACATTGCACAATTCTACACAGAGGAAATCACATGAATAAGGGCAGATGAGCAAGAAAGCATAGGGTCTATTTGGGGAGTTCAGATTTAAATTTTCTCAATGCCACTTACTAACCATAACACTTTGGACAATTTACCTGAATTCACCAAATCTCAATTTCCTCATTTGTAATATGGGCAAAATAATATCATTATATGCTCTATGGATTAAATGATATATTTTAAATGTTTATCACTATGTCTAAAACATAGTAAGTGATCAATAAAAATGTGGTTTCAATCGGTTTGGTTGGAATACAAGTAGATATAAGGGAGCGGAAAGTAAGTTGGACTCGTAATGCAGAGAGCCTTCATGTGGGATGAGAAGTTGGATCTTAGGTCCCTAAGCAGTAAGGACTCGCAAAGATGCTGGAGTAGGGGAGCACCAGCACTAGGGCTGAGCTTTGGCAAGAGCATGCAGAATGGGGTAAAGTCGGGCTACTCTTTAGAAGGTTATCGCAGTAGTTCTGGGGGGAGGTAATAAGGATCTGTGATGAAGCAGAAAGTATAAAAATTTTATGAGGAGTCCATTTGAAAGGCTTTTAATAAAGGCAGACTATATAGAACACAGAGACTGCTTAAATTTTGGAGGCAAAAGAGAAGCCAAAGCTTTTGAGCCTGTATCCAAGGGAATCGTGATGTCATTAACCAGGAAGAATGAGTTAAGAGGAAAGAGAAGTTCAGCTTTGGCTTGGAGGAGATCGAGGTACCTGGGAGACACGTGTGTGAAGGTGTCCAGCAGACAACTAGAAAAGGGGGTTAAATCAGGGAAGTGTCCAGGCTAGAGATTCTGGAGATACGTGCCAAGAACTATTGGTAGAAGTGAGGGAGTGGGTGACAGATCTTCACAGGAGAGTTGAGACTGCCATAAAAAAAAGAAACAAGAACTGAGGAAAGATCGATGAAACCTGTCTTGCATGCCTAAGGAGGTTAACAACAGGAAAATCCTTTACAAGCTGTCAAGTCCTGCAAAGACTCAAACTGATGAGAAACAGAAGAATGAACAGCTGCTGTTGAGAAGGTCAACCAACAGTACAACTGGGATTGATTTTTTGATGGTTCTGAGAAACAGTCAAATGAAATAATCACACTGCTATTCCTTGGATAGGATGTGATAGCAAAGGAGCCATTAAGCCAAGCTATTTTTGACAAGAGATTTTCTCCTCTATGCCTCAAATAACCAGGTTGATCCTTCCAACTTTCTTGATTATTCCAACTGCTTTTTGAGTCTCCATTTTCAGTCAGGTTTCCAAATTAAGTAATGATACGTGGGGGCTTCTATGACAAGGCATTGGTGGAGGAATCAATGGTGCCGTCCACTGTCCCTTCTTTGAAGGAGACAACTTCTAGAACAAATTTGTTCTCTTCATCACACATTTTACATTAGGTCTTCAAAGTATAAATAGTTCCACATTTTAAAGTCTGCAGTCAGTCAAAGGATGGTGGTCTGTTGGTGGCATCTGCCCTTAAAGTTCTAGCAAAATCTTACTTGATGTCTTCCCAGATGGTCATTTGGGAGGTCAGAGCCTGAGGCTTGAGGAATGTAGGGCCCATAAAGGCAGGAGGCCATGGTGCCCCAAGCTTTCCAGGTGCTAGCACTCAACACCTGTAGTCACAATGGTGTCTCACAAGGACCTTGAGAGGTAATTACTTTATCTTCAATTTTCAGACGAGCAAATAGTGACTAAGAAAAGTTAAAGCTGACCAAGGTCAAAAGCTAGTAAGTGGCTGAGCTATAAGTTGAACATATATTTGTCTAACTCCAGTGGTTTTTCTACTAAGTAATTTCTTTTCTGTCAGGTGTGTGAAGATCCCTACAATGTTCACCACCATGGTCCCTGATGCAGCAGTACTCAGACTTTTTAAGTGATGGCGTAGCTGCACTTCATGGCATTGGATCCCCATACCACCCCTGCCCCAAACCATTTAGTGTTCCATCATTTTATACTACATTCACCTTTCCGTATATTTTTCTGGATACATTTATTTTCAAATGTCTCTATAACTGAATTAAAGAAAAGCACTCCTATTTCAGCTTAACTATTTTTCCTATGCCCTTCTTAGATAAACCTGTGATGAGAGAAGCAAAATAGATTTCATGTCAATGAGCCTCAGATATAAATTATATAAATGCCTTTTCATAATCAGGATTGCAAAAGTGAAAAAGATACATTTGAAAATATTTAGCAACATTAAAGCTCTATTCTAAAAATGTAAGAATTACTAATAGTTGTATATTTTAGTTGCTTATGGATAATGCACATATAACAGCCATTTTGTACAAAATATGTGACAAATCAGGATAAACTAAGATTTCAAGTGTAAATTAATTTATGAATTTAATAGCTTTTATGCTTCCCCCAAATAATACACTAAAAAGTCTTCCTTGCCCTAGGGAAGTACTTATACAGTAAAACATGCCTAGTGAGGTCTGCAATTTGACTAAAATAAATCACTACTTGCCAACATTAAGGGGAAACAGTAATTTATAGGGCTGCAGTGAATTCAAGTTTTTTAAATTATAGTCTGCCCTAGGGGGAAACTATCCCCATACAAATGCATTTACAAGAAAATAATTGGAAAAGTTCGGAAGCCTGGGCATTTAGTATATTTTGCAAGGGCATAGTATTTTATTACCGTCATTATTTGCCTAACGTAAAGTGTTTATCAGACTTGATCTCAGCCATAAGAAAGTTTAAGTAGTAAAAAAAACAAAACAAAACAAAAACAAAGTAGTATTCATTACAACGACATCCCTACATCCTTGATTCTTCATATTCGAGGTGTTCTAAAGTTTTCTAAGCTCTTTATTACACTGCTTCTCAAAAACAGTTCCTTTACTAAATAAATAAGGACTTTAAATATACAGATTTATAAGCTGTTTGACTTAGGTAACTTGCAAATTAGGTTGGAACTAAAAATGAACCACCATGTTTTATTAAAACTAGTGTCCCATCTCTGTGGAAGATTTTCCGCTGCCTGGCTAGAGCGTATTTGAAACTTTTCCTTTTATGGCTTTAAAGAGAGTTCAACCCTATGCACACCATCATGAGCTCACATAGAGTCATGTGGTTTTGTACATCAGCCCTATGAGCTTCACTTCATTTTCTAGCCAACCTTGGCCCAAGGTCCTTCATGTAATCCCTCTCTTGCTCATACCAGCATCTCTTGAGCACCTGGCAAACTCCTTCCCTTGAGTTAATCCCACTGTCAATGCCCCACAAAAGGCTGCTATGTTCTAATAGTATAGAACACACACACACACAGACCCAGTAATTTGACTAGAGTCATGTCAATTTCCTGTTCCCTGACTGACCCTCAGCGCTGTCCCCCAGGAAACCCCCAGCAAACCCCCAGCCAGCCCTCTCTTCCATCCTCTTCAGAGGCTATTGCAAACCTCCTCTCCACATCCTGCACTCTCAGCTGATGACCTCCCCATCTACTCCTCACCCACCTCCATTCCTTTCCTTTCTTTTCCAGGAACAAGGCTACTCTCTCCATCTTCTTAGGAACGTTGTCCCATTAACAATGATGTCTCTAGTCTGAATGCTCTCTCCTTGGTTGATTTTTTTCCCCTTAGACACAGAATCCTCTGGATTCTCCAGCATCTCCCTGGTCCATGCCTTAAGGACTGACAGCCCTTAAACATAGGCGGCCCCAGGGTCCTTTGCAAAGCTCTCTTCTTCATTACCCTCCACACTTTCCCTGGGTGTCCCCAGATTCACCCTACAAAGTCAGGGGCCAGTGAGGAGACAGAACCGCATCAGTTATTTTAACTGCGATAAATTAATATACAGAATTGTCTGTTGACTAGGCATAAAGTTGTTAACTAGGTAACTGAAAGGGTGAAAAGAGAACTCTAAGGTATGGCAGGTAGCTCCTACTGGAAGCAGTTCTACCTCTAGGACTGAAAGTACAAAAGGAAGAGGCTGGGATTATTAAAACTAGCATTTAGAGAAGAGGCCCCATGAGGTGGGACCCAGCCCTTGGGGGAGGGGCATAGCTGGGGGCTGGCATGCCTCAAATGGGGGCAAGAGGAAGCTGGTTCTTCAAGTGTTAGAAAAACTGCACACTGGCCCCAGCAGCTCCTACTGGAGAGAACTACAACCACTGGAGTGAAGAAGGGAGCTGGAGGGGACCCGCTCCGCTGTCCCTCCTCCAGTCCTGCAGCTGCCCTCTGGTGGCAAAGCCTGGGGAAGAGGCAACTGGCAAAGCAGAAACATGGTCTGCCGAGTCTCAGCTCCAGCAGCTGAAAATGAGCAGAGAGTGAATTTGGATCGAGAGAGAAGAAAACCTGGCACAGCCCTATAGTCTTAAATGCCACAGGAGGATTAAAAGCCTATTTCCCCAGCCCAAGCCTCTCTCTTGAGCCGTAGGCTCATTTAGCCAACAACCCAGCCGCCCAGAATATTTATTTGGATGCCCCATTGTTACTTCAAACTCAATTATGTTGTAAGTTGCTCTCATTACCCTTCCCAACTCCTTGCCAGCCCTGCCCCTTTTCCCCCTGCTGAATGAATGCCAGCATCATGTATTATGAAATGCGTAAATGTTATTTCACCATGAACACTCCCTGTCCTTTGCTCTTCCCACTCATTCAGTCATCAGAGTCCTTCCACTCCCCTCAGTAGCTCTCAGATCCATTCCCTCCTCTCCACCTCCACTCTTAGTCTGTACCCTTGTTTCTTAATGGATGAGGCATTGTCTCCTAACTAGTCTTGCTGTCTCACATTTGACTCTGCTGCCACACCCTGAGCCCTCATTTCCTGCAGAGACACCCTAAACAAACAGTGATCTTTCTGCAATGCAAAACTTACCACCCTGATCTCTGCTTAAAATCCCTTACTGGCTACCCTTAACCTTCAAAATTAAATTCTGTTGGGCATGAGTTAGAAACATCTCCAGTTTTAATTCTCACTTCGACTTCTGCTCCCTACCCCACCCCCTTGCTCAGTTCAACCGAAATTCAATGATCCGAGCTCACCGCACCACTTAGCTTTCCTCCCCTTGCCATGTTCCCCCTCGCCTTTGAGTGTTTGTACATCCCATTCCCCTTTCTGCGTTAATCTTCACATTTCCCACCTCTTACCCTTCTTCCCTTTCTAATTCCTTTCCATTCGTCAGGACTGAGCAAGGTTCTGAGTCCTGGGAGAATTCTCCCAGTCTCAGCCACCGCGCTCACCCCCAGTCTGTTGGTGTCTCTCCTGTGAGCCCTCATAACCAACCCTTCGTGGCAGGTCTTCTTGGTGGTGTTATTGAATGGTTAAGCATGAGCGCTCTGGAGCCCAAATCCATGTTCAATCTCCAGCACTTCACCTTGCTGTCTGTGACTCTGGGAAAGTTATTCAAGCTTACCAGCCCTCGGTTTCCACGTGTGTAAACTGGAACTTGTAATAGTACCTTCCTGACAGGCAGTTATGAAGATTAAATGAGATAATATTTATAAAATTCCAATCCCAGTTTTTAATCATTCTTTTCAAAGTGTCTCACTTCCCTGACTGTTGATACATGTAGATTATTTAGAAGCCAGGACAGAAACTGATAGTGTACTACTTTAGAACAATGCTCTTCTGCTAAAACTCACAACCACATTTACTTTGGAAGGGCCAGGACCAGAAGGACACTGTAATTGCCTTGATTCCCTAATTATCTGGGGATGGGCTCAAGTCTCACTTTTTCTTAGGCACTAGGGCCTTTACTTCCTCAAGGAAAAAGAGTGAAGGCTTTGTCAGTCCTGGACCCTCTGGCTGGTGCTAAAGTGAGTTTGGTGGGAACGCCATTAGCTTATTCGTGGGAAAGATGGAATTGGCCAGCGCCCTGTTTCCACCTTCCGGTTTTGCTGGGGTTCTGACTGGGCCCGGGCAGGGAAATCCAATGAAGCAAGAGCTGAGGTTGCAGAAGTTCTTCCCTAAGGTGTAGTCAGGCAGCAGGCCTCTGTTCTACCTTGATGAAAACACTCCTTCTCAACATTTACTTGTGCTAGAGAACCCAAGGTCCAATGGGATCGTAAAACATTATTCCAAAAGAGATTATCCACCCCTCCCCCGCACTAATTCCTTCTACCACACACAGAGAAAAAGAAAACCACGCACAAGCCAACAGCGTGGAACTTCTCCAGACAGCCTTCTGACCACCATGTACGAAGCCCTCAAATACAGCCGTGGGGACCTCAGTATTTGGGGACGGTACATGTGCAGAAGCAAGACGCACGAATGTGTTTTGCTTCAATTTTCTTTTCACCAGGCCTATCCTTGACTTCTCACAGATTTCCCAGCAGAAGGATCAGGGTGGATGATGACATGGGAGAAAAATGTTCCACTGTGGCCAGTTCCTGTTCCTCCAGAGCGCTGTTTGTGTGCACGTGGACGGGAAGCCGAGAGACTCAGTTGCCTCCCGCAGTGGCTGGGGAGGTCATGCTGCTCCCCAGGAACTCGGATGGAGTGGCCTCTGTCTCTCAGTCCTCCGGGAGGATGTGGCTCACACTGGCTCCTGTCCAGCTGCAGCCTGTCGGCTCACATGGCCTCACTGAGGCCATCTGAGATCCTCCCAAGTTAGCATCAGCCCGGCTACATAATGCCCTCTTGTACCTCCCTCCAAGAATGCCGACTCTGACACTCCCATCACTGGGCTGTGAAATTACTAGGAAAAGTATAGCAGGGATAGCGCTGCTGTTGTTGCATTTTTTGTTTGTTTTAACGTGACAAGTTTTTTGGCCACACTCAAAAAGATCTCTCCCTGAGGAAAAAGCAAGAGAACCTGAATATGGGAAGAAAGGCTAAAATATAGTGTCTCCAGAGAAACTTTCCTTACAAGATTTCAGTGAGCGTGACTCACACTCCCTGGGAATGTTTTATTTTCTAAAACCTAATCTATAGAAGCACAAAGTCAGACGGTATGCAAGCATTTTGCATGTATTTGCCATCAATGTTAGGTGTTATAAGTATATTATATCTAGGATATTACAACCAAATTATGAAAGCCTTCACTTTTTATTCCTCTACACTAGTGCCCTTACTGCCTGACACGTAGAAAGATAATTAATGTGCTTGTCCTGTGGGAAAGGAAACTGTCTTCCAGATTATTAATGAGAGATGTTTTAGCCTTTTTAAAATTAGGGAGAGATACAATTTTCATTTTTAAAAATTAGAGTCAGCTTGCAATCATTCACTGAAAGGTATAAAAAGAGCACATACTGGCTTAAGCAATTGGCTTTTGAATATATTTTTATATAATATATTTGAATGCATTTATTTCTAATTCTGAATTTAATTTTTGTCTAGGATAGTGGGAAATTAAGTCATTTCCTACAAAATCATCAGTAAAATAGATGAAGTAAGTTGATTTCACACTTTTTTTTCTTTAGCAAAGGAAACCTGTTTAAATGAAATCTTGGGGCTTCCCTGGTGGCGCAATGGTTAGGAATCTGCCTGCCAATGCAGGGGACACGGGTTCAATCCCTGGCCCAGGAAGATCCCACATGCTGCGGAGCAGCTAAGCCCGTGCACCACAACTACTGAGCCCGCGTGCCACAACTACTGAAGCCCATGCGCCTAGAGCCCGTGTTCTGCAACAAGAGAAGCCATGACAATGAAAAGCCCGCGCACCGCAACGAAGACCCAACACAGCCAAAAATAAAAACAGATAAATAAATAAATTTATTTAAAAAAATAAAAATTTAAAAAATAAATGAAATCTTGCTTTAAAGCCCAATAAGTAAAACGGGTTTTTCAAAGAAATAGAGCAGCTTTGGCAGAAGCAGAGGGGGGCTCCTGAGCCTAGCTCTCTTTGCTGCCATGTCCACCTCATGGTGACACCAAGCACGCTCTGGAAACAGCAGTTGAAATAAGCAAATGAGCACATGCAAAGATGCTCACCATCACTAGCCATTAAGGAAATTCAAATGAAAACCATGAAGTCTCACTGCACACCTATCAGAACACCAAATACTGGCAAGTGTAGGAAGAAACAAGATCACTCATACCTTCCTGGTGGGAATAAAAAATGGTGCAACTACTCTGGAAAATAACTTGGCAGTTTCTTAAAAAACTAAACACGCACCTACTATACAACCCAACAATTGCACTCCTGGGCATTTACCCCACGAAGTGACAACTTAAATTTACACACAAGCCTGTACACAAGTGTTCACATGAGCTCTATTTGTAATAGCCCCCAAATGGAAACAACCAAGATGTCAATGAATGGCTAACAAAAGCCAAATTGTGGTACGTTCATACTACAGAATACTCCTCAGCAATCAAAAGGATCCAATTTTTAATATATGGAACAACCTGGATCAATTATGAGAATTACGCTGTGTGAAGAAAGCCAATCCCAAAAGGTTACATTCCGTATGATTCTGTTTGTGTAACACTCTTAAAAATGACAGACTTATAGAAATGGAGAACATATTAGTGTTTGCCAGGGATTAAGGATGTGGGAGGGAAACAGCTGTGGCAACAAAAGGGCAACAGGAAGGATTCTGAGGGTGATGAAAATGTCTCATATCTTGTCTGTATCAGCATCAATATGCTGGTTGTAATACTGTTTTGTAAAATGTTACTATTGGGGAAAACTGGGTAAAAGGCACACAGGCTCTCTTATTTCATAGAACTGCATGGGAATCTACAGTTTTCTTAGAATAAAGAGTTTAATAATATTTTTAAAACTATCAAAAAAGTTGATCTCTCTAAATATTGTTATCTATGATTCTGAGTAACCCCACAGTTTTGACTTGGATGTCACTTGCCAGTGGTTTTACCCGGGTCAGAACTCATCCACATATCACTCAGGAAGTGGTCATGATGCCTCTCAGGCAAATGCCAGGCACCAGGTTAAGCTCAATTTTCCTCCTTTCCAATTGAGTCAAAAGCACTTTACTTGAGCAGATATCATCAATCAACAGAGGATTCAGTGCTGGAAGTGAATCTCCTGTTTTTTAAGTTCATATCTTCTCTTAACTGGGTAAGTATTTAGGTGATAAGACAGTGAAAGTAAGCAAGAGATAAATAATATCAGCAAGAGATGATTGGTTGTCTGGTTGGTTGGTGTGTCATGTACCTACCTAACACGATATACTTTGTAAATTTGCCACACAGGTTTAAAACCATAGCATATTAGAGTAGCACCACAGAATCCTTCTACACCATCTGCTTGAACATCCCTAGGGAATGGGGACCTACTGTTTCCCTGTTCAATCTATTTCATTAGACATTCCATTTACAGAGCTAAATTTCACTATTTCACATCACCTCTCTGTACATCTGTAATTAAATAAAATTCTGCCCCTATTCTAAACACTTAAAGACAACTATCAGGCCCTTCTGCCAAAATCTTCCTTTTTCCAAGTTAAACGTCCATTTTGTTCTTCATTATCCTTCACAGGACAGTTATTAGTCACCAGGGAAATGAAAATAAAAACCACACTGAGATACCACTTCATACCTACTAGGGTGGCTAATATTCAAAACAAAACAATAATCCATAAAAAGTGTAGAGGAGAATGTGGAGAAATTGGAACCGTCATACACTGCTGATAAAAATAGGAAATGGTGCAGCCACTTTGGAAAAGTTTAGCAGTTCTTCAAAATGTTAAACAGAGAGTTACCATATAACCCTACGTTTCACTCCAAGGAATATACCCAAGAGAAACTAAAACATATGTCCATATAAAACTCATAATGTTAATAACAGCATTATTCACAGTAGGTAAAAAGTGGGAACAACCCCCCAAAACAACCCATTCATTAACTGATGGATGAACAAAATGTGGTATATCCATACAATGGAATATTATTCAGCAATAAAAGGGTAAAGCAATAAAAGGAATGAAGTACTGACATGCTACAACATGGATAAAGCTTGAAAATAAGGTTAATATGCTAAGTGAAATACAGATTTTGTACAGCAAAGGAAACCACAAACAAAATGAAGAGACAACCTTTGGACTGGGAGAAAATATTTGCAAATGATGCGATCAACAAGGGCTTAATTTCCAAAATATACAAACAGCTCACACAACTCAACAACAACAAAAAAAACCCAATCAAAAAATGGGCAGCAGGGGCTTCCCTGGTGGCGCAGTGGTTGGGAGTCTGCCTGCTAATGCAGGGGACACGAGTTCGAGCCCTGGTCTGGGAGGATCCCACATGCCACGGAGCAACTGGGCCCGTGAGCCACGGCTACTGAGCCTGCGTGTCTGGAGCCTGTGCTCCGCAATGGGAGAGGCTGCGATAGTGAGAGGCCCGCGCACTGCGATGAAGAGTGGCCCCCGCTTGCCACAACTAGAGAAAGCCCTCGCACAGAAACAAAGACCCAACACAGCCAAAAATAAATAAATTAATTACTAAACTCCTACCCCCAACATCTTCTTTAAAAAAAAAAAAAATTGGGCAGCAGACCTAAACAGACATTTCTCCAAAGAAGACATACAGATGGCCAACAGGCACATGAAAAGATGCTCAACATTGCTAATTATTAGAGAAATGCAAATCAAAACTACAAAGAGCTACCACCTCACACGGGTCAGAATGACCATCATTAAAAAAAAGTCTACAAATAACAAATGCTGGAGAGGGTGTAAAGAAAAGAGAACCCTCCTACACTGCTGTGGGAATGTAAATCAGTGCAGCCACTATGGAGAACAGTATGGAGGTTCCTTAAAAAACTGAAAATAGAGCTAGCTACCATATGATCCAGCAATCCCACTCCTTGGCATATATCTGGAGAAAACCAACATTCAAAAAGACACATGCACCCCAATGTTCACTGCAGCACTGTTTACAATAGTCAGGACATGGAACCAACCTAAATGTCCATCAACAGATGAATGGATAAAGAAGATGTGGTGTATATACACAATGGAATATTGCTCAGCCATAAAAAAAGAATGAAATAGTGCCTTCTGCAGCAACATGGATGGACCTGGAGATTATCAGACTAAGTGAAATAAGTCAGACAGAGAAAGACAAATACCATATGATATCACTTATATGTGGAATCTAAAATATGACACAAATGAACTTATCTATGAAACAGAAACAGACTCACAGAGAGAACAGACTTGTGGTTGCCAAAGCAGGGGGTGGTTGTGGAGGGATGGACTGGGAGTTTGGGATTAGCAGATGCAAATTATATGTAGAATGGATAAACAACAAGGTCCTACTGTATAGCACAGGGAACTAGATTCAATATCCTGTGATAAACCATAATGGAAAAGAATATGAAAAAGAATGTGTATATATGTATAACTGAATCACTTTGCTATATAGTAGAAATAAACACATTATAAATCAACTGTACTTCAATAAATTTTTAAAAGATATGCTAAGTGAAAAAATCCAGTCACCAAAAACAACAACATAACCCACGTTGTATGATTTCATTAATATGGAATGTCCACAATAGGCCAATCCATAGACAATGTAGGTTAGTGGTTGCCAGAGGCTGGAAGGAGAGAGAAATGAGGACTGACTGCTAATGGGTGTGGGCTTTCTTTTTAAGGTGATGAAAAATTTCTAAAGTCAGATAGTGATAATGGTTGCACAAGTCTGTGAATATACCATAACCTGCTAAATTGTACACATTAAATGATGAATCAAATGGTATATAAATGATATATCAAAGCTGTTAAAACAAAGGTGCTTAACAGCTTTTACGATGTTGCTTTATTATTTACTATCTCTCAGCCCTCATTAATTTCAATGTGCTTGTGAAATGAACTTTAAGACATCTAATGTAGAATCTCCCATTTAGAGGAATGAAATTTCAACAAAATAATTTTTAAGGAATTTTGAAACTCGTCATATTAGACAAATTAAACCAAACTATTGAAAGCATGAGGTTGAAAAGTAATAAACCTTAGGCCTAAAAATGTGTTTCGTGACTATGAAGCTTAGTTAAAATTTTTGATAAATTGACAACATGGAAAAGTGAAAGCATTATCATATTGATGTTTATTAGCCTCAAATGTTATAAAAAGAACTAAAGCAGTTTATTTGATTTGGCTAAACATATATTAATTACTTATTAAAACACAGCCTTAAAATAACATGTTTAGAATGCCTGACTAGTGATTTAGAACTAATTACCAAATATTGTTCTTTTGCTAAATCTTTACATTTGTTTTACTGAGGTTTGCTAAATTAGTTAACGAACTCAACCATAGCATATATCTAGCATATTTTTGATAAAATGTGTCACAAACATACTTTTCCATGTATCTTTAAAATAGTTAATAGAATCATTGCAGCACTATTTACAATAGCCAAGACATGAAAACAACCTAAATATCCAGTAACAGATGAATAAAGATGTGGTACCTATAGACAATGGAATATTACTCAGCCATAAAAAAGAATAAAATGATGCCATTTGCAGCAACATGGATAGACCTAGAGATTATCATACTAAGTGAAGTAAGCCAGGCAGAGAAAGACAAATATGATATTGCTTATATGTGGAATCTAAAAAATGATACAAATGAACTTATTTATAAAACAGAAATAGACCCACAGATATAGAAACAAACTTATGGTTACCAAAGGGGAAAGGAAGGGTGATAAATTAGGAGTTTGAGATTAACATATACACACTGCTATATATAAAATAACCAACAAGGACCTACTGCATAGCACAGGGAACTATACTAATATTTTGTAATAACCAATAAGGGAAAAGAATCTGAAAAAGAATAGATTATATATATATATATATATATATATATATACATGTATAACTGAATCACTTTGCTCTACACCTGAAATTAACACAACATTGCAAACCAACTATACTTCAAAAAAATATTAACAGCAAGAAAATAATTCCAATATTCCATAAGGCCAATTGTTTTGGGGGCACAAGACTAGCAAATCCCATGAATATCAACCAACTGCCTTACTTCTTTCATTGCAAATTGCATTTTCTTAGAAGTAATATTGTTTGGTTTAACCTGATGATGACTAGACATTCAGTAAGTGAACAGATGGTGTTCTTGGCAAAGCATGGCATGCACAGAAGTCAAATCCAAATTCAGAATAAGTGTTTATTACAAATAAGGGAAAATCCACAATGGGAAAAGGGTACAAAATAGGAAAAATAAATAAATAAAACAGTTAATAGGAAATGCTTACATCATATTTTCCAGGAAAGAAATTTGTATACAGGAAGTTTATTGTATAGTATAGAATGTATTTTTATTCTCAGGAATAAAAATTGTGAGGCGTTAAGAAAGCAGTAGGGATGAAAGAAGTTGAACTGTGATGAAATTTCAAGAAAGTCCTCAGCAGAACCCACAGGAACTTGAGAGCTGGCATGGTCCTTCAGAGCTATCCCAAATTAAGATAAGAGGCCTGGATTTTTGTACCCTGACATTGACCAGTCATTGGATATGGGCTACCCCTGGGAGTGGGCATATCCTTGGGTGAAGGAATTCCTTTCATCTTAGGGAGGGATTAGCTATGAGCCATCAACAGGTAATATGTCTGCCAGCTCCGAAAACGAGTGACTTGGTCCAGAAGGGGGTATCTGGACAGGGTATCACAGCATCCACCAGAGTTCACCCCTACCACTGCCTGGATTCAGTTGCTTTGTATAAAGCATTTGTTCCATAGGGGTACAGCATCCTTGGGATTCTGGTTGGTCTCTTTCTCTTGGGAAACTTACAGGATAAACGTTAGTGGGATGATCCCACTACAGCAGTTGATCTCAGAGCTGCAATGAATATTCAGCATCTCCCTTCTCTACTACACATCCCAAATTCCCCTCACCCTTGGCTAGAACCTCTGCTAGTCTAGGTGGCTTACCTGCTCAGGTGACCCAGACCCTCATTACTGTGTGATCCAAACCCGTGTTCACTATGCTCTCCTCAGGCACTTGTTTACTGCCAGGTTAGGCAGGAGAATACTAAATGATGCCCAGGAGACCACGTGAAACAAAGTTTATTTTTCCTTCCCCGTTGTGTAACAGCAGTGCTGCCTCCTGCTGGACCTGTGACGCCTACAACCTAGTTAAAAAGCTTAGCTAGGTTCGCCCCTCTGGGAAGCCAGCACTTAAAAAGTCTCCACCCTTTGAGACGTGTCTCACAGTATGGCTATTGATGTTTCGATGTATACTAAACAGACATGTGCTTTCAAATTGCATCCTCTATATCTTTGCTACATAGTGTTGACAACCAGAATGCCAACATTATTTTAGAAAGGTTGAGAAGTTCTCCAAAAATGGAGAATATCTTCAGGAGGAACATCTTTTCTTTTCCCATGTTAGTTATGCTGTTTGAGGACAAAGCCAGTCATAGTAGCTTTCTTCCAAAGGAGTAGCTTAATTTTTAAATGGACCAAGGAGGGAATTTCATTCTATGTGAACTACTTATCAGTTTCCCCATAATTAGGGTGGATATTCATTCCACCAGGATCCACCCAAAAGTAGATTTTAGGGTATATAGCCAGTATCTGTGTCCATGCCATACTGGTTGTTAAATATTTGTCTATCTCACCTACAGTTTGATCATTTAAAAGGTAAGTTGTAGATATAAAGTTGATCAGTCTTTTTGGCACCAAAACAAAGAACCAGTCTGGACTCTATATAGAACTTATAACAGCATTGACCTCAAGTTTACCTCTGCTATTGACTTAAATGCTGTGGTACACAAGCGTATTTGATTTCTTTTTCTGTTTTTCTTTTTATAAATTTATTAATTTATGTTTGGCTGCGTTGGATCCTCGATGCTGTGTGCAGGCTTTCTCTCTAGTTGCTGCAGGTGTGGGCTACTCTTCATTGCGGTGTGCGGGCTTCTCATTGCGGTGGCTTCTCTTGTTGCGGAGCATGGGTTCTAGGTGCATGGGCTTCAGTAGTTGTGGCACGTGGGCTCAGTAGTTGTGGCTTGCAGGCTCTAGAGCGCAGGCTCAGTAGTTGTGGTGCACAGGCTTAGTTGCTCCGCGGCATGTGGGATCTTCCCTGACCAGGGATCAAACCCGTGTCCCCTGCATTGGCAGGCAGATTCTTAATCACTGTGCCACCAGGGAAGCCCCTGATTTCTTCTTCTTTTTTTTTTTTTTTTGATAGACTGCTATCTACTTCAAGCTAAATCCAACACTGTGCTTAATTTCAGATTATTTTTGTCTCACATCTATTCCAATTATTGATTTAAAACAAAATCTACTCTTGACTCTTTTTTCCCTCTGCACATTCCTCAGGAAAATTTTGGCAAATAGGCTGATCAAGTAGACTACATGGGAATGAATATATTTTTATCAGCTCCTTTAAAATATGTAGACATGCAGTAATACAAAAACATTACCTCAATTAGGAAAGCAAAAAGAAAAAGTTAACTTGGAAAAAAATTTTAAGGCAATGTTATATTTTAATAGTCCAGAGTAGTTCATTTCTCTTTACTTAGGTTTATGGATAAACTTATGGGGGATGAAAGGAAATAGGGTAAAATAGAATGAACTAAGAACTTATTAGCAACCTAATTTACTTTAATAGATTTTGTGCTTCCTTCAATCTACGTGCTCTGTAAGACAAAACAACTGTCTGTTCCCCTGCTTTCAACCAGGGTCTGAGAGCCTGGCACATAGTAGATGCTCAGTAAATATTTCAAACTAATGTTTTTGTTGCTCATCTGACACCCTATAATTGCAGCCAACTTCTCTTTCCCTCTTTCCTTTTTAAAGAACTTGTTATCCCCTTCCCTCCCTCCTCAGCCTCCTCTTCTTTCTTCTCTTTATTTCTCTTTTAGGAAGAAATTTCTTCCCCTCCCTTCCCTTCTTCTCACTTCAAAGTATGTCACAGGAAAAAGTTTAGGAGACACTCAGAATGTTCAGTAACAACAAGAGAACAGAGCCTTTACACATGACCACATTTTCTATTCTTCGTCTCCTGTGTTACATTTTCACCAAATTCAGGAAGGCCTGAATTGACATGATTTTATTTAATATTTTTTTTAATGTTTAAGGGAGGTGTTGTCCTGTTGTGGGTCTCATGTAATTAAGAGAAAGAATCCACAATCGAAAAGCATTCCCATCCAGCCCTTGTCTGATTGTGCATGATCACTAAGAGAATCTGACCGATCCCAGTTCCCAGAGGCAGTCTGTGTGGATAATCTGAGGATAATCTGTTTTAGCCATAACATGAGACTGTAAGACTCACTTTCCATCTCCAAAGAACTAGGGGGATCTTCTCTTTCCTCTAAAGAGGTGGATCTGCCTACAAGTTAAAAGTAATAGAAGCAAGCTTTATTGAAGCCTCCTGTCCTTCCTGTGGGGAAGACCAGAGGGGCTCCCCAGCCACAAAGGTTTACACCACTGTAGGCGGCAGGCTGGGTGGCCTGATGACGGAGGCAAGGGGTGGAGTTAATCATGCAGCCTAAGCATCTCCAAGGAAACCAGGTTCCTCCAGGTACACAGGGGGCACCCATGAGTCTGTTAGTTCCTGACCACTTGGCTCAGGCTGCCCTGAGACATAGCCACTAGGTTCACTCTATTATCAGAGCCAGCCAGGCACAGTCCTGACCTTTAGGAAGAGGGACCTGACGTTCCACAGCTAGTTGCCTGGGCACCCAGTCATCATTTCAGAAGTGATCACAGAAGTCAATTTTACTCTTACATTTCAAATATAATATTGATGCTGAAATTCAAACTGAAAAAAATTCAAGCTCCATCTGGCAGCAGAGAGCCGGAGGAGGACAAGGGAGGCATGCTAACCGAGATAAATCACACATTTGACAGCACGCAGATGATTAGACTCTATGTTCATTTCACATCAACCTGCCTCCTCTGTACTCACAGACTCCCAAACTGCATCCCTACACACCCCAGACCCCTGCTGGGGTTCCAATACCAGTACCTCCAATTCTAGTTGTTGTTTAGCTGCCTATGTGATCCTGAATAAGTTGTTTCTTTGAATCTCAGTCTCCTCATCTGTGGAATGGGAATAGTAATATCTGGCCCACAGATATGAAATAAGCGATGTAAGCAAAGGACCTAATGGGGGCACTCAGTCATGCCAGCCAAATCCAACACCCCCCTCTAGAAGGTAAGGTCTTAGACTAAAACTCCTAAGTTATAAGCCTCATTCTATTTTCCATCTAAAGAAATTTGTCTCTCAGTTGCTCTGACATTTTATCAACACGTTGTGAAATAAATGCCTTAATCATTTATTAAATAAATGATTTGAACTTTCATAGCACTAGTCATATTTATTCTAAGTTTTTTTTTCAGAGAATTAGGAGGCAAAAGAAAGTTGCAACACTGTATGCTGTTAAATCTTACACTTAGTTTTAACATCATGTTGATAAAGGTCTTAATTTTATAAATAATTATGTATTTAGTCTGTATTTCCTATTAACTATTTCAACTAAATTTTTGGCTATTTAGAAATGTTATTACCAATATTTTAAGACCTTACATCATCCAATAAGAAGTATTCACTGCTTTTGTTTTAAAGAGAGATATTAAAATAACACTATGGACTTCCCAGGTGGCACTCCTGTCATGGATGCCTGAAGTGTGTTCAGTAATTTAATCACATCAGAGAGGAAAACAAAGTTCAGGCATTCTAGGGCAGCCATGCACCACCTCCAAGAGCATCCATGGGAAAATGAGGAGGCCTGGACAGTGCCCGCCTGGCACTCTCAGGACAGAGGCTTGAAGGAAAGCCTTGAAAGCTACAAGGAGCATGACATGCAGTCAGACCTGGGTTTGAAGGCCTCTGCCATGCAGCATTGTGATCTGGGTTCTCCCATCAGGCTTCCCATTACCGCCTCATAGCAGACTATGTTCTTCATAGGTGAACTCAAGCTGGAGCTAAGCAGAAACTGCATTTTCCAATCTAAAAAGACTGGCTACTGAAGAAACTGGCAACCCGAAATGACCAAAGGGTGTAGGTAAAACAAGCCCCAACAAAAGCCTGATTTCTTTAACCAAAGGTCTGGAAAAGGGCAGCCTACTAGACAAAAACATTTTAGAGGGAGGATCTTCAAGATGGCAGAGGAGTAAGATGTGGAGATCAACTTTCTCCCCACAAATACATCAAAAGTACATCTTTATGTGAAACAACTCCTACAGAACACCTATCGAACACTGGCAGAAGACCTCAGACTTCCCAAAACCCATGTAGCTGACAGGGTTTTGGTGTTCCAGCCGGGTGTCAGGCCTGAGCCTATGAGGTATGAGAGCCAAATTCAGGACATTGGATCACCAGACACCCCCTGGCCCCAGGTAATATCAATCAGTGAGAGCTCTCCCAGAGATCTCCATCTCAACGCTAAGACCCAGCTCCACGCAATGACCAGCAACCTCCAGTGCTGGACACCCCATGCCAAACAACTAGCGAGACAGGAACACAGCCCCACCCATTAGCAGAGAAGGTGCCTAAAATCATAATAAGTTCACAGACATCCCAAAACACACCACTGGACGCGGTCCTGCCGACCAGAAAGACAAGATCCAGCATCATCCACCAGAACACAGGCACAAGTCCCCTCCACCAGGAAGCCTACACAACCCACTGAATCAACCTTAGCCACTGGGGGCAGACACCAAAAACAACGGGAACTACGAACATGCAGCCTGAGAAAAGGAGACCCCAAACACAGTAAGTTAAGCAAAATGAGAAGACAGAGAAACACGCAGCAGATGAAGGAGCAAAGTAAAAACCCACCAGACCTAACAAATGAAAAGGAAATAGGCAGTCTACCTGAAAAAGAATTCAGAGTCACGATAGTAAAGATGATCCAAAATCTTGGAAATAGAATGGAGAAAAAACAAGAAACGTTTAACAAGAACCTAGAAGAATGAAAGAGCAAACAAACAATGATGAATAACACAATAAATGAAATTAAAAATTCTCTAGCAGGAATCAATAGCAGAATAACTGAGGCAGAAGAACGGATAAGTGACCTGGAAGATGAAATAGTGGAAATAATTACTGCAGAGCAGACTACAGAAAAAAGAATGAAAAGAATTGAGGGCAGTCTCAAGGGACAACATTAAACGCACCAACATTCTAGAATTATAGGGGTCCCAGAAGAAGAAGAGAAAAAGAAAGGGACTGAGAAAATTTTTGAAGAGATTATAGTTGAAAACTTCCCTAATATGGGAAAGGAAATAGTCAATCAAGTCCAGGAAGCACAGAGTACTATACAGGATAAATCCAAGGAGAAACATGCCAAGACACATATTAATCAAACTTTCACAAATTAAATACAAAGAAAAAATACTAAAAGCAGCAAGGGAAAAGCAACAAATAACATGCAAGGGAACCCCCATAAGGTTAACAGCTGATCTTTCAGCAGAAACTCTGCAAGCCAAAAGGGAGTGGCAGGACATATTTAAAGTGATGAAACGGAAGAACCTACAGCCAACATTACTCTACCCAGCAAGGATCTCATTCAGATTCAACAGAGAAATTAAAACCTTTACAGACAAGCAAAAGCTAAGAGAATTCAGTACCATCAAACCAGCTTAACAAGAAATGCTAAAGGAACTTCTCTAGGCAGGAAACACAAGAGAAGGAAAAGACCTACAATAACAAACCCAAAACAATTAAGAAAATAGTAATAGGAACATACATATTGATAACTACCTTAAATGTAAATGGATTAAATGCTCCAACCAAAAGACATACACTGGCTGAATGGATACAAAAACAAGACCTGTATATATGTTGTCTACAAGAGACCCACTTCAGACCTAGGGATACATATGGACTGAAAGTGAGGGGATGGAAAAATATATTCCATACAAATGGAAATCAGAAGAAAGCTGGAGTAGCAATTCTCATATCAGACAAAATAGACTTTAAAATAAAGACTATAACAAGACACAAAGAAGGACAGTACATAATGATCAAGGGATCGATGCAAGAAGAAGATATAACAATTGTAAACATTTATGCACCCAACATAGGAGCACCTCAATACATAAGGCAAATGCTAACTGCCATAAAAGGGGAAATCGACAGTAACACAATCATAATAGGGGACTTCAACACCCCACTTTCACCAATGGAAAGATCATCCAAAATGAAAATAAATAAGGAAACATGAGCTTTAAATGATACATTAAACAAGAGGGACTTAATTGATATTTATAGGACATTCCGTCCAAAACAACATAATACACTTACTTCTCAAGTGTCCATGGAACATTCTCGAGGATAGATCATACCTTGGGTCACAAATCAAGCCTTGGTAATTTAAGTAAATTGACATCATATCAAGCATCTTTTCCGACCACAACACTATGACACTAGATATCAATTACAGGAAAAATAGCCTTCATGTGTTTGTAGTTTTTAGTTTTTTTCTTGCAAAAACTACAAACACATGAAGGCTAAACAATATGCTACTAAATAACCAAGAGATCACTGAAGAAATCAAAGAGGAAATAAAAAAAATACCTAGAAACAAATTACAATGAAAACACGATGGCCCAAAACCTATGGGATGCAGCAAAAGCAGTTCTAAGGGGGAAGTTTATAGCAATACAATCCTACCTCAAGAAACAAGAAACATCTCAAATAAACAACCCAACCTTACATCTAAAGCAAATAGAGAAAGAACAAAAATCCCCCAAAATTACCAGAAGGAAAGAAATCATAAAGATCAGATCAGAAATAAATGAAAAAGAAATGAAGGAAACGATACCAAAGATCAACCAAACTAAAAGCTGGTTCTTTGAGATGATAAAAAAAAATTGATACACCATTAGCCAGACTCATCAAGAAAAAAAGGGAGAAGAGTCTAATCAACAGAATTAGAAATGAAAAAGGAGAAGTAACAACTGACACTGCAGAAATACAAAGGAGCATGAGAGATTACTATAAGCAACTATATGCCAATAATATGGACAGCCTGGAAGAAATGGACAAATTCTTAGAAAAGCACAACATTCCAAGACTGAACCAGGAAGAAATAGAAAATATTAACAGACCAATCACAAGCACTGAAAATGACACCGTGATTAAAAATCTTCCAACAAACAAAAGCCCAGGACCAGATGGATTCACAGGCGAATTCTATCAAACATTTAGAGAAGAGCTAACACCTATCCTTCTCAAACTCTTCCAAAATATAGCAGAGGGAGGAGCACTCCCAAACTCATTCTACAAGGCCACAATCACCTTGATACCAAAACCAGACAAGGACGTCACAAAGAAAGAAAACAACAGGTCAATATCACTGATGAACATAGATGCAAAACTCCTCAACAAAATACTAGCAAACAGAATCCAGCAGCACATTAAAAGGATCATACACCATGATGAAATGGGGTTTATCCCAGGAATGCAAGGATTCTTCAATATATGTAAATCAATCAATGTGATAAACCAAATTAACAAATTGAAGGATAAAAATCATGTGATCATCTCAATAGATGCAGAAAAGGCTTTCAACAAAATTCCACACCAATTTATGATTAAAAACCCTCCAGAAAGTAGGCATAGAGGGAACTTACCTCAACATACTGAAGCCCATATATGACATTGTTCTCAATGGTGAAAAAATGAAACCATTTACTCTAACATCAGGAACAAGACAAGGTTGTACACTCTCACTACTGTTAGTCAACATAGTTTTGTAAATTTTAGCCAGAGCAATCAGAGAAGAAAAAGAAATAAAAGGAATCCAAATCAGAAAAGAAGAAGTAAAGCTGTCATTGTTTGCAGATGACATGATACTATACATAGAGAATCCTAAAGATGTTACCAGAAGACTACTAGAGCTAATCAATGAATTTGGTAGAGTAGCAAGATACAACATTAATGCTCAGAAATCTCTTGCATTCCTATACACTAATGATGAAAAAACTGAAAGAGAAATTAAGGAAACACTCCCATTTACCACTGCAACAAAAAGAATAAAATATCTAGGAATAAACCTACCTAAGGAGACAAAAGACCTGTATGCAGAAAACTATAAGACACTGATGAAAGAATTAAAGATGATACAAACAGATGGAGAGATACACCATGTTCTTGGATTGGAAGAATCAACATTGTGAAAATGACTTTACTACCCAAAGCAACCTACAGATTCAATGCAATCCCTATCAAACTACCAATGCCATTTTTCACAGAATTAGGACAAAAAAGTTCACAATTTGTATGGAAACACAAAAGACCCCTAATAGCCAAAGCAATCTTGAGAACGAAAAACAGAGCTGGGGGAATCAGGCTCCCTGACTTCAGACTATACTACAAAGCTATAGTAAGCAACACAGTATAGTACTGGCACAAAGACAGAAATATAGATCAATGGAACAGGATAGAAAGCCCAGAGATAAACCCACACACATATGGTCACCTTATCTTTGATTAAGGAGGCAAGAATATACAATGGAGAAAAGACAGCCTCTTCAATAAGTGGTGCTGGGAAAACTGGACAGCTACATGTAAAAGAATGAAATTAGAACACTCCCTAATACCATACACAAAAATAAACTCAAAATGGATTAAAGACCTAAATATAAGGCTAGACACTGTAAAACTCTTAGAGGAAAACATAGGCAGAACACTCTATGACATAAATCACAGCAAGATCCTTTTGGACCCACCTCCTAGAGAAATGGAAATAAAAACAAAAATAAACAAATGGGACCTAATGAAACTTAAAAACTTTTGCACAGCAAAGGAAACCATTCACAAGACCAAAAGACAACCCTCAGAATGGGAGAAAATATTTGCAAATTAAGCAACTGACAAAGGATTATTCTCCAAAATTTACAAGCAGCTTATGCAGCTCAATATCCAAAAAACAAACAACCCAATCCAAAAATGGGCAGAAGACTTAAGAGACATTTCTCCAAAGAAGATATACAGATTGCTAACAAACACATGAAAGGATGTTCAACAACACTAATCATTAGAGAAATGCAAATCAAAACTACAATGAGATATCACCTCACACCAGTGAGAATGGCCATCATCAAAAAATCTACAAACAATAAATGTTGGAGAGGGTGTGGAGACAAGGGAACACTCTTGCACTGTTGGTGGGAATGTAAATTCATACAGCCACTATGGAGAACAGTATAGAGGTTCCTTAAAAAACTAAAACTAGAACTACCATATGACCCAGCAATCCCGCTACAGGGCATATACCCTGAGAAAGCCATAATTCAAAAAGAGTCATGCACCAAAATATTCATTGCAGCTCTATTTACAATAGCCAGGACATGGAAGCAACCTCAGTGTCCATCGACAGATGAATGGATAAAGATGTGGCACATATATACAATGGAATATTACTCAGCCATAAAAAGAAATGAAATTGAGTTATTTGTAGTGAGGTGGATGGACCTAGAGTCTGTCACACAGAGTGAAGTAAGTCAGAAAGAGAGAAACAAATTCCGTATGCTAACACATAGATATGGAATCAAAAAAAAAAAATGGTTCTGAAGAACCTAGGGGCAGGACAGAAATAAAGATACAGACGTAGAGAATGGACTTGAGGACACGGGGAGGGGGAAGGGTAAGCTGAGACGAAGTGAGAGTGGCACTGACATATATACACTATCGAATGTAAAATAGATAGCTAGTGGAAAGCAGCTGCATAGCACAGGGAGATCAGTTCTGTGCTTTGTGACCACCCAGAGGGGTGGGATAGGGAGGGAGGGTGGGAGTGAGATGCAAGAGGGAAGAGGTATGGGGATATATGTATACGTATAGCTGATTCACTTTGTTGTCAGCAGCAACTAACACAACAATGTAAAGCAATTATACTCCAATAAAGATGTTAAAAAAAAAACCTTTTAGAAACAAATAAATAAAAATAACATCATGGCCCTAGGTGCTACCAAACAGGTAATATAAAGGGAAAGAATTTTAACCAAAGGTTAATAATCTTTCTTATTTGACTTAGAAAGCGAAAGCTGAACCTTGGTGACAACTGCTGGATGAAATTTAATAACTGAAGCATGAGGAACTTGTTTTTAAATTTTTTATTATTACCACCCTTTAACTTTCTCTGTTCCACAAATAGACTGTCTTATTCTATGCACTCACCTCAATTTAAATTATGGATCTAACACGATACATTTGCCTTAAATTTGCATAGCACCAAGAAGATACATTATTTTTATGAGAACCAAACCATAATCAACAAGAATGTTAAAGTATTTAAATGCACTGTGATGTGCCACTTTTAAAATGGTTGATATTTTCCTCTTTGAAAATTGTTGTACTTAATAATGGAGCCTCCTTGTGGGGAGTTAATAGTACTTCAGTCTTTCAAATCACAGGTAAAATGCTATTTTAATTTTTTCCTCACTCGCAGTGGGAGCATATACAGTAGTGCTCCCAAGAAAATATGTATTTGCCTGTAATCCCCTGACATTCAGAGATCTGCAGGCACTGAATGACTACTAGGGAATGGTGAACTCTGCCATCTCTCCTTTGGTTTGTCTATAGTCCTTGTAGCTAAAGCTAAAGCAGGGTTAACAGTATTTTTTTTTAGTTAAATTGATTGTTAGGTTCTTTGGAGAGAAAACAACAAGGTGACTGACAATTGTTGACTTTTAAACTAGCCCACATAGTGGGATCCTTGAGAACATATTATATTAGTCAGGTGTGTGTTTTGCCTTAATCTAGTAGAGATATTTCTCTGCTTTTGACTAGACAGCATATTCCTCTGAGAGGGAAGGCAGCCTTATTTAACTAAGCCCAATGCTTTGGGAAAGAGATGCTAGCCATCTAGATCAGCCAGCTAAATTTCCTGAATAAACATGATAACAAATGTTAGATTCTGGTGGCTTGTGCTTTCTTGACCAATGATACAGGGAGATCCAGCTGAAGGAGGAACACCCAGGGACAATGGTGTAAAGATATACAATTATCCTCTATTCCTTTACTCATGTGGAGAGGCTAAAACAGGGTATTGATATAAAAAAATTATCTGAATCCAAGTGAGTACTAACAGTATGATTAAAAGATAAGACTGGCTTACAGTTAAAAAAAAAAACTGGGAAAAATTCAGTTAAACTACTCAAACACACAATTTAGAAGTACTCCTATGGTGGTGTATTTTCAGGAGCCCAGGCCAGTAACTCAGGCCTTACTCAGAGGCTACTGGGCAGAGAAGACAGTACTTCCAGCCAATAGTCCCAAAAACCAGAGGGTCCACTGCAATGAAAAATAGGTAAATGATTTTACTCCGTCCAAGGCCAAGTGGAGGGACCTGCCCCCTCTCTTCACAGACCACTAACCGTGCTCTTTTGTGTTTTTTTTTTATCATTTATTTTAAAAATACATTATAATAATTTATCTCATTATGTCTTTACCTGAAGACCACTATAATCATAGTTTGGTAAAAATTTTTAGTAGTATTATTTAATAAATATCTTTTCAGCTATCAATGCAAGTTCATTTTCCAAAACTGAGATCACTTGAAGTTTTTTTTTGTTTGTTTGTTTTTTTGTTTGTTTTTTTTTTTTTTTGCCGTACGCAGGCCTCTCATTGTTGTGGCCTCTCCCGTTGCGGAGCACAGGCTCCGGACGCACAGGCTCAGCGGCCATGGCTCACGGGCCCAGCCGCCCCATGGCATGTGGGATCTTCCCAGACTGGGGCACGAACTCGTGTCCCCTGCATCGGCAGGTGGACTCTCAACCACTGCGCCACCAGGGAAGCCCTGAAGTATTTTTTTTTAATTAATTTATTTATTGTTTCTGGCAGCGTTGGGTCTTTGTTGCTGCACACGGGCTTTTCTCTGGTTGTGGCTAGTGGGGGCTACTCTTCGTTGCGGTTCACGGGCTTCTCATTGTGGTGGCTTCTCTTGTTGTAGAGCACGGGCTCTAGGCGCATGGGCTTCAGTAGTTGTGGCATGTGGGATCTGTAGTTGTGGCTCGCAAGCTCAGTAGTTGTGGCTCGTGGGCTCTAGAGCACAGGATCACTAATTGTGGCGTACGGGCTTAGCTGCTCTGCAGCATGAGGGATCTTCCCAGATCAGGGATCAAACCCGTGGCCCCTACACTGGCAGGCAGATTCTCAACCACTGCGCCACCAAGGAAGCCCTCGAAATATTTTAATAACAGATTTTTTCTAAAATGAAATTTGTAGCTATATTTTACTAAATATAGATTTCATAATAAAAATAGCATTTATTGACCGTTTTCTCTGGGCAGGCATCATGCTAAGTGCCCTATATGCATAGGTATTATATAAAGTATTCAATCTTCCTGCCTAGGGCTATTTTTCAGACTTTAGCACTGGGACATGGAGCCCAGGTAGAGAATGGTATTCTTCCCAAGCTGAGAATGTAGAGATCAGAGTTCAAGGCAGCTGAACAAACTGGAATTTGCAGGCCAGAGTACTAGAGAAAAAGGAGTTATGTGATGGAGGGAGACAGAAGTCTGCCTGGGGGTTCTCCCATGGATCTTTGTTACAGAACTGGGGTGTAAATATATAGAAAAAATTGCCATGAGCCCTAGGAGAGGGTGACTATGGTAAAACTGGGAGATGAATGAATACAGATACCTGAAATCATACTGGACTGGGTGATGGAGTTATAGTCCAAGCAGAGTGGAGAGACTTCATGGAGAACATTGGGCATTCATTTAAGACAATAGAGAGACTGTAACTTGGCAATGAAAATCATGCACCCAAACAAGAGTCATATCCTGGGACTAAGGCCAAAACTAGAGTGGCTCAAAGATTAAAAACCAAGTCTGAAAGGATCTAAAGGACCCACTGGTAATTTAAGTAAAATGTCCCTTAAAGGAAAACACAAAATCCATTGTCTACAATGCACTGTCTCAATGTAAAACATATAATCTAAGATAACTAGACAAGGATTAAAAAAAAGGAAATACCAACCATAATCCAGGAGAAGCAGTACTTTTTATAGCCCAGATGTTTGAAATACCAGGTAAGAACTTCAAAAACACCTGTTATAAATATGATTCGGGGCTTAAAGGAAAAGGTGGACATAGTGAATGAACATGTGGGAACTCTCAGAACTAGAATTTCTATTTCTTTCTACTATATATTTTTCCTATTTTAGAACTTCATATGGGGTCATATAGTATGTACCCTTTTGTACCAGATTTTTCTCTTGGCAAATTGTCAAGCATTCATCTATTATTCTGTGGCAAGTAGTTTATTGCAAAGTAAACAGTGAAGTAGTTAGATGCTTACACCTAAATGTAGAATCAGTGATTACAATAGCTACAAGTGTAGACAGATACAAGAGTGCTTTCTTCATGAACCATTCATTATCTCAAGAAATGTAGCAAATTGTGATGAAAGTTTTCAAAATGGTGAATACTGCTTGATAAAAATCTAAAACAAATACACATTTTTTTATTTATAAAAAAGTTGTATTTAAATAAACTTTTCAGGGTATATAAAACCATGTTTAAAAACTATTTCTATGAAGAATGGATTAAAGTTCTAAAATTACATAATGATTCATAGATGTCAGCTATTTCAATGTTTGGTAGGATATTTGATAATTGTATGGGATGTGGGACAACTCTGCTTCAGGCAGTATTCTCATATGTTTTGTAGGACATTTAGCATTCTTAGATACCACTCAATAAATACCAATAACATTATGACACCCAAAATCCCCCCACACAATTTCCAAAATGTACCTTAGGGAAGGGTAATATTCCTAATGATAATAGCAACTCTGTCTTTTCATCATAGCCTTAAAACTGTTAGATTAATGCGTTTTTAAAATGTTGAAAAGATCAAGAGACGAACCACAAACTAGGAGAAAATATTTGCAAAGACACATCTGATTAAAGACTGTTATCCAAAATACACAAAGAACTTTTAAAAGTCAATAAGAAAATGAACAACCCATTTCAGAAAATGGGCCAAAGACCTGAACAGACACAAAGGAGATATCCAGATGGCAAATAAGCATATGAAAAGATGCTATACATCGTTGGTCATCAGGGAAAAGCAAATTAAAATAATGAGATACAAGTACATACCTATTAGAATGTCCAAAACCCCAAACACTGACAACACCAAATGCTGACGCAGATGAGGATGTGGAGTAACTGGAACTCTCATTCATTGCTGGTGGGAATACAAAGTGAAACATCTTTTTTAGAAGAGAGTTTGGCAGTTTCTCACTAAACTAAATGTACTCTAACCATACATTTCAGCAGTCATGCTCCTTGGTTTTTACCCAAATGAGTTGGAAACTTATGTGCACATAAAAAAACTGCTCATGGATGTTTATAGCAGCTTTTTTCATTATTTACAAAATATAGAAGCAACCAAGATGTCTTCCAGTAGGTGAATGGAAAAATAAACCATGGTACATCCAGACAATGGAATATTATTCAGTGCAAAAAATAAATGAGCATATAAAGCCATGAAAAGACGTGGAGGAACCCTAAATGCATATTGCTAAGTGAAAGAAGTTAATCTGAAAAAGCTACATACTGTATGATTCCAACTATATGACATTCTTGAAAAGACAAAAGCACAGGGACAGTAAAAAGGCACTGCTTGCCAGAGGTTGGTGGTTGGGGGATGAATAGGTGGAGCACAGGATTTTTAGGGCAGTGAAACTACTCTTTAGGACACTATAATGATGAATACATGTCAAGATATACTTGTCCAAACCCACAGAATGTACAACACCAAGAGTGAACCCTAATATAAACTGTGGACTTTGAATGACTATGATGTATGAATGTAGGTTCATTGAGTGTAACAAATCTGGTGGAGGATACAGATAGATAATGGAGGAGGCTCCAAACATGTGGTGATAAGGGGTATACAGGAAATCTCTCTACCTGCCTCTCAATTTTACTGTGAACATAAAACTGGTCTAAAATAGTTAAATCTTTTATTTTTTTAAGGGTGTTAAGCTTTCAGAGTTTAAAAAATGATAAGACAAAAATATGCCTTAAAGGGCTTCCCTGGTGGCGCAGTGGTTGAGAGTCCACCTGCCAATGCAGGGGACACGGGTTCGTGCCCTGGTCCGGGAGGGTCCCACATGCTGCGGACCGGCTGGGCCCGTGAGCCATGGCCGCTGGGCCTGTGCGTCCGGAGCCTGTGCTCCGCAACAGGAGAGGCCACAACAGTGAGAGGCCCACATACAGCAAAAAAAAAAAAAAAAAAAAAAGCCTTAAAAATCCTTGATAGATACTCAAATTTCTGGATAGTATATTAAATACTTATATTATCCAGAAGATTGACTACCTACCCTTCTCAATGCCTGACTTCAACTTTCACTGCTATTTTATCTTCATCCATATATTGGGTTGGCCACAAAGTGCCTTCGGTTTTTAAGTAAAAATAAAAGGCATCTTGAACTTTGTTCAATAAAGTATTCACCATTTTGTGCCACTACCTTCTGCCATTTTTCAGGCAACTTCATCATAATTCCATCTTCCCAAAACTTTTTATCTTTTTGAGAAAAGAACTGTTCCAGGTACCTTTTACAGTCTTCCAGGGAATTAAATTTTTTCCATTAAGAGAATTTTGTAAAGACCGAAATAAATGGAAATCCAAAGGTGCAATGTCTGGTGAATACAGTGGATGAATTGGAACTTCCCAGCCAAGCTGTAACAGCTTTTGCTTGGTCATCAAAGAAACATGCGGTCTTGCATTATCCTGATGGAAGATTATGCGTTTTCTGTTGACTAATTCCAAACGCTTTTCATCAAGTGCTTCTTTCAGTTGGTCTAATTGGGAGCAGTATTTGTTGGAATTAATCGTTTGGTTTTCTGGAAGGAGCTCATAATAGAAGATTCCCTTCCAATCCCACCATATACACAACATCACTTTCTTTGGATAAAGACTGGCCTTTGGTGTGGTTGGTGATGGTTCATTTCGCTTGCCCCATGATCTCTTCCATTCCACATTATTGTACAGTATCCACTTTTCATCGCCCATCGCAACTTGTTTTAAAAACAGAACATTACGTTTCAGTAGAGAATCGCATGTGGAAATACGGTCAAGGTTTTTTTTCACTTAACTTATGTGGAACCCAAACATCAAAGTGATGAACATAACCAAGCTGGTGCAAATGATTTTCAATGCTTGATTTGAACATTTTGAGTATATTGGCTACCTCCTGCATGGTATAATGTTGATTGTTCTCAATTAATGTCTCGATTTGATCACTATCAACTTCAACTGCTCTACCCAACCGTGGAGCATCGTCCAGCGAGAAATCTCCGGCACGGTATTTGGCAAACCACTTTTTTTTTTTTAAGAAGATGTTGGGGGTAGGAGTTTATTAATTAATTTATTTATTTTTGCTGTGTTGCATCTTCGTTTCTGTGCAAGGGCTTTCTCTAGTTGTGGCAAGCGGGGGCCACTTTTCATCGCGGTGCGCAGGCCTCTCACTATTGCGGCCTCTCTTGTTGCAGAGCACAGGCTCCAGACGCACAGGCTCAGTAGTTGTGGCTCACGGGCCTAGTTGCTCCGCGGCATGCGGGATCCTCCCAGACCAGGGCTCGAACCCGTGTCCCCTGCATTAGCAGGCAGACTCTTAACCACTGCTCCACCAGGGAAGCCCATAAACCACTTTTGACACATTCGATCAGTCAGCACCTTCTCCATACATTGCACAAATCTTTTTCTGCATTTCAGTTGCGTTTTTACCCTCTCTTGAAATAAAGCATAATGTGCCGAAAATGTTGCTTTTCTTCTGTCTTCAATAGTAAAACAGCTACACAAAAATTCACCAATTTTGGTAAGTTTTTTTTAATGCACACTGATATGACAGCTGTCACAACACAATCTAACAAAACTGTTTTGAATGAAGTTAAAGACAACTAAGTGCTACTAGATCCATCTACGGAAAAAAGACAAACGAACTTTTTGGCCAACCCCAATACTTCCCTTTATTTTTAAATACGTGCTAGTTATCCCTAGTAATATAAAACATAATTCCATGGTTTCCTCTAGTTGTCTTCCTCTGCTTTCTATAGCCCAAGTCTGTAAGAGACTGGCCTCTATTTTCTACCTTCAATTTCTCACTTCCTAATCACTAAGGTACCTGGTGTCTGTTACAGGCTGGCTCCTAAAACAACTCATTACAGCCACTAATTACCTTCTAATTGCTTCTTTTCAATCCTCATTCTATTTCTCTCTGTGTAGCATTTGTCTATTATTTTTCTTTCAGCCATAATAGTAACTATTCACAGTAAATGCCTGGCTAAGGATCAGGCACAATGTTAAGTGCATCACATATACTATCCTCTAAGGTAGGTATTATTATTCTCCTTCTTTTACACATGGGGAAATGGAAATATTGTGAGGTTAACTGGCTCACTGTCAAACAGCTGTTAAGTGGTGGAGGTTAGCTTTACATCAGGTTAGTATGACCCCTAAGCTGGATCCCTTAGCCACTCCTGATAATGAGTATGTAATTATTGCAGGAGATTTGGAAAATGTAGTACAGTACTGTTATGGGTTGAATTGTGTCCCCCTAAAAAGATGTGTTGAAGACCTAACCCTTGGTACCTGTAAACATCACCTTATTTGGAAATAGAGTCTTTTCAGATGTAATCATGTTAAGATTAGGTCATTTGGGTGGGCACTAATGCAATACGATTGGTGTTCTTTTAAGAGGGTAGCTTGAGCACATAGATAAACACGGTGGGAAGATGATGTTACATCAGACATACAAGTAGAATGTCATTTGAAAATAGGATTAGAGTGATGCAGCTGCAAGCCAAAGAATGCCAGAGTGCCAGCAAACCACCAGAAGCTAGAAAGAGGCAAGGAATTGTTCCCTCTACAGGCGTCAGAGGGCACACAGCCCTGCCAACACCTTGGTTTCAGGCTTCTAGCTTCCAGGAACTAGGAGACAATAAGTCTCTGTTGTTTTAAGCCACCTAGCTTGTGGTACTTTGTTTAATGGCATCCCTATGAAACTAGTACAAGTATAACCAGAAATATGGAACAATGATATCACCACTGTTAACACTGATATATTTATGTCTAGTCTTTTTCTATGTGTGTGCATTCATTAAAAAAGGAAGTGTTACACTGAACATTCAGTTCAGAATTTTGCTTAAGTTAAAATTATGAGGATTTTCCCAACTTATTAAAATGTGTACAAAGCAATTCACAGTGACGACATAAAATTTCTTTGTATAAACATTTCATTTATTTAACCATTTATCATTGGGTGTTTTGATTATTCTCAGTGATAACACAGTGATAATCATCTCTAAATCTCTTCCCATTTGTGAATATTTTTATAAACTAGTTTGGAAGAAGTGAAATTGCTCAACAAATGATATATTTTTTTACATGTCTTTCCCTGATTCTCTCTGGTAAACTAGCTGACCTACGGTTTAGTTTGTATCTCTCAAGAAGATATCAGGCCCCCAAATTTTGTTTACACAAAAAAGTACTGTTTCTAAAAATGCCCTTAGACTTGAAATTCCCCACACTCCGTTTCAAATATAGTTAGCTCCTTAGGGAGAACCTTCAGGACTCTCTGTTTAAAGGCCTGTCCACACCACTGATCAAAACACCTGGCCACGGCTTCCCTGGTGGTGCAGCGGTTGAGAGTCCGCCTGCCGATGCAGGGGACACGGGCTCGTGCCCCGGTCCGGGAAGATCCCACATGCCGCGGAGCAGCTAGGCCCGTGAGCCATGGCCGCTGAGCCTGTGCATCCGCAGCCTGTGCTCCGCAACGGGAGAGGCCACAGCAGTGAGAGGCCCGCGTACTGCAAAAAAACAAAAAACCAAAAAAAACCACCTGACCACTGCTCTGAAGCTGGGGGAAGAGAGTGGTCTTCTTCTTTGGGGTGCCTGCCTCTTTTGGAGTAATACCCCGCTTTAGGAGCAAGGCAGTGGTGGGGACAGTAGCCTCTAATCTTCTCAGCTTCTTAGTCTTTCCTAGCATGGAGGCTCTGCCCTACAACAAGCTGGGTGAGGGCAATCGCAGTCCCAGTATTCCCAGCATGCTGCACTGAGGTTAAGCACCCACCCTGTGAATGGGGACCAGGCGGAAGAAGAGAACTCCCAATCTCTATGGCCACAATCACCTGGGATTTAGTCTCTGCAACATGTAGCTGGAAAGATGAGAAGTTCTCGGTACCTGCTCCTCTCAGGAAGCACCACAGTGCGGGACTGGGAACTGGGGAAAGAGGGAGCCCTGGGTTCTTGGCTGTACTCACCTGAAGTGGAGTTTCTGTCACAATAAGCTGAGAGAAGGAGCTGGTTATAATTCAAATTCTACCCACTCTTGCTGTTCTTACTGAGTTACAGCAGACTTTCTTGCATAACTATTTCTTCATTTGCTGCACGCTCTTGTTACTGAACCAGGTTCATCTTGCCCAACGCACAGCAAGCGAAACGCTGAGACACTGAGCTGTGTAGCAGAGAGAGGGTTTATTCTCATGGCAGTCAAGCAAGGATACGGAAGAACGACTCTCAAACCTGCCTCCCCAAAGGCAAGGGCACGGGTATTTATGGGATAACGAATAAAGAAGCAGGGCGGTCTGAGGCGTGGGGAGTGTAGGGAAAGGTGTGATTGGAAAAAGGTGTTGTTAACTGTCCTTCTGCGCAGGTGTAACTAACTACAGGCCTCTGCAGTTCAAACGTGGAGGCCCTTAGCACCATCTGAGGGTGGAGTTTTCAGCCCTCTGACGTCAAAAGGTCACAGAGAGGACATTCATGCCTACCCAGTTGAAGGGCTGGCAATCCTATCCAGTCTTAATCAGCCCAGCTCAAACTAGATGCAGCTGACTCCAAGTTCTTGGAAAATAACTCAGGCAGACATCTTGTTGTTTAGGCCATGTGCTGCTTGGAGGACGTGTAAGTCTTAAAATGACCTTGATTAGTGAAGACAGATGCAATGAATTTGACCAACCATTATGCATGGTTTTACTCTTACAATTTCCAGACGCTTCAAATGGTTGCTTTTACAATAATTTTCACCAGCTACGCTTGTCTCACTGGGGAGCAGGTCACAGAGCTCCTCAGTGCCATTCCATAAGTAGAACCCCCAACATATACTTTATGTATTATTTTGATTTACTGACCCAACAATACTAACAATTTTCAAGTAATCAAAAATATTAAAAACTAATTTTAAAAAACAGCCTGAGGGGCTTCCCTGGTGGTGCAGTGGTTGAGAATCTGCCTGCCAATGCAGGGGACACGGGTTAGAGCCCTGGTCTGGGGAGATCCCACATGCCGCGGAGAAACTAGGCCCGTGAGCCACAATTACTGAGCCTGCGCATCTGGAGCCTGTGCTCCACAACAAGAGAGGCCGCGATAGTGAAAGGCCCGTGCACTGCAATGAAAAGTGGCCCCCACTTACCGCAACTAGAGAAAGCCCTCGCACAGAAACGAAGACCCAACACAGCCATAAATAAATAAATTAAAATAATAAATAAAAAATAAAAAACAGCCTGAGACAGCATTATAGGGGTTGCCACAGCCCTCCACTGGTGCTGAGATAGAGTAATAATCTTTCTGTGTCCAAAGAAGGGCTCTAAAGCTGTCTAAGTTAACCCTGGGTCCTCTCAGACTGAGTGGGGATAATTCATACAGCCCGCTGTGGATGTGACCAGAAACAGATCAATGGGTGCCTCAGTACAAACAGATGACCACTGAAGACTGATGCTCACCTGGGCCTTGGAGCTAAATAAGCCCATAGAGCCTGGGCTTATTTAAGCCCGTCTTAAGTTTCTACCATCTGGCAGAATAGGAGATTGGGGAAAAATTGAGATGCATAAGTGACTTTCTTGCACCATGAACATTATGGACCAGGATCTAGATCTGATAAAGTGCAGGCAATTCTTTTGACAAGTTTAGTGGAAGGGTGGGAGCTCAGGGAGAGAAAAGGGATGAATAAATTGGAGAGGTTTTGTTTTCTCCTTTTAAGTAAGAATGCTTAAGAGCTCATGGGAAGGATGTGGTTCAACAGGAAAGGCTAAGGATACCACAGAAAGGAGATAATTGATAGCATGAGGGTCCTGAGGCTGGTGAGGGGACCAGCTTCTTTACTATTGGAAAGACAGAGCTGAGAACTGGTATAAATTCAGTTTAGTTTGTTACATTTGATGGCTAAAATATGAGGGTATATGTATCTGATGGCTTCTATTTTCTTTGTGAAGTAGGAGCAAAAGTGATCTTCCAAAAGGGGAGAATTGGTTGAAAGTTTGAGGGGTCACGAAAATCGGCAGAAAGAGTGAGCAGACAAGAGAAGAGGTTCAGACTGCTGGGCAGGGTGGAAGGGTAGGGCGAGGCTATGGATCCTAGATGTAGAGGGTACTAATTGATCTGACTCTAATTTTCTCCAGCTGTACTCAGCCACCCTGGAGCAGGAATGGAGAAGGCCAATGATTGGAGTCATCCAGGGCTGGGATTTATATGAGAAAATAACTGCTCAAAATCTCTTCATATATTTTTAAAACACACATCTTATATAGCTGTTCTCCAAATTAAACAAATCCTTTCTTTTAAATTTTATGATATCTATTTCCCATCCCTTTGATTGTTGTTTTTATCTTCCCAGGCTCTTTTCCAGGTTTCCCATTATCTTTCACAAATTAGAGAAGCAGTACTGTGCAGTGGTTAAGATGAGACTTCTGGCACCAGTCTGCTAGGGACAAATCTTACATCTAGAACTTACTTCCTGTGTGTGTCCCTGTGTGCTTCAGTTTTTTCATCTGTAAAATTGGTGGTGTGATAATAATAGCATCCCCCCACCCACCCGCTACTTAGAGGGTTGCTTTGAGGATTAAATGAGCTAATGTATGTACTATGCTGAGTATGACTTGTTATTGTAATTTAAATGAAATACTCAAGCTGGGAGCAGAATGAGATATGAAGGATTACATTCTGGCCTTTATGTCTAAGCAATATTTAATACATCCCAATATTGCACAGCTTCTCTTTCTCCTTTTCCCACAAAGTCATGAGGAAAGGTCTAAGTCTTATATTTATTTGAGTCATTCTTTCACATCTTTTATTCAAGGCGCTAATTTTTGTCTCTAAGTATTTACAACTGGACCAGATTGGTTCCTGGCCTTTATCTGCATGTCTTTTGCTTCCAAATCCATCTCTTCTTTGCTAACCACTTCTGAAAATGCTGCACCTTTTCTTCCTTACAGGTAAACTAAAGAGTCCTCATTATGGCCCATTTTTATAAAGCACAAAGTCTTCGATTAGTCTGTATGCCCTCTTAAGGCAGGTAATGTGATTTCTTCCCATTAGTAGCCTTAGTACCCAGGAAGTTGTTCTACATAAAATACGAAATAAAACCAGTAGATGGTGATGATGTTGATGTTGATGGTGGTGGTGATGATGATGATGATAGTACCACAACTTCTCATCCTTAGTTTCTCTATCCATTGATCTTTATGGGGGCAACGGAGGGTAGAGAAGGGAATATGGGGCTCTGAGGTTCAAGTCCTAGTTCTATCACTGACCGGTTGTATAGCCTCAAATTTAAAGACAAACACAACACTCTAAATTGTTCAGTAACTTACTAGCTACTTTCTCCCTCTCCCCTCACATTCTTACCCACCATTACTCTTAGAACCACTAACAGAACAATCTTCTTCCCAAGCCACCCCCTTCCTAAAACTTCCTACACCTGCCTACCAAGAGTCAGGGTGGGGATTCATTTTCCTGCCTACAGTCCTTCATGCCACCACCTCGTCACTCCCAATCTCATGGATTTCCCCCTCACTCACGAAGCAGGTCTATTTCATGTTACATTTATTTTTAAATGCCTTCCTTCAATTCTTCTTCTCAGGCAATACCTTATTTTGCAACATGCTTGCCTCCTTCCCCTAAGATCTCTAACTCTTTCTCTGCCTCTATTCACAGCTGCTGAATTTCTGCACTATGATACCTTTCATAATTGGAAGACTTTATCATTTTCCCCTAAATATCAGACATGACTTCCATTTTCTCAAAATGTGAAAAATACACAACTTTTTTGCCTTTAACAGGATATCTGTTCAACGTGAGTTCAGCTGCACTGTCTGTAAATGTTTTATAGTAAGTGCTAAAGAGGAGACATGATCTCATCTACTCTGTACTACACTCAGTGTAGGAAGATATATAAAGATAATTCATAAACTTCTGATTGTGTGATGCCTTGAGAAAGGGAAAAATTAAAACATCTTTAGCTCTGACAAGAATCATATATATACAGATGGCCAAGAAGTACATGAAAAGCTGCTCAACATCACTAATTACTAGAGAAATGCAAATCAAAAGTACAATGAGGTATCACCTCACACCAGTTAGAATGGGCATCATCGGAAAATCTACAAACAACAAATGCTGGAGAGGGTGTGGAGAAAAGGGAACCCTCTTGCCCTGTTTGTGGGAATCTAAATTGATACAGCCACTATGGAGAACAGTATGGAGGTTCCTTTAAAAACTAAAAATAGAATTACCATATGACCGAGCAATCCCACTACTGGGCATATACCCAGAGAAAACCATAATTCAAAAAGACACATGCACCCCAATGTTCATTGCAGCACTATTTACAATAGCCAGGAGGACATGGTAGCAACCTATATGCCCATTGACAGATGAATAGATAAAGAAGATGTGGTACATATATACAATGGAATATTACTCAGCCATTAAAAGGGACGAAATTTGGTCATTTGTAGAGACATGGATGGATCTAGAGACTGTCATACAGAGTGAAATAAGTCAGAAAGAGAAAAACAAATATCATATATTAACGCATATATGTGGAACCTATAAAAATGGTAGAGATGAACCAGTTTGCAGGGCAGAAATTGAGACACAGATGTAGAGAACAAACATATAGACACCAAGGGGGGAAAGTGGTGGGGGGTGGTAGTGGGATGAATTGGGAGATTGGGATTGACGTGTATACACTGCTGTGGATAAAATGGATGACTAATAAGAACCTGCTGTATAAAAAAAATCATATATTTCCATCTTTGATTACAAAATAATGACATACACCCTTCTGTCACACAAAAAAATTAAATACTAATGAAGATCTTTAAATACTTTACAAGAAAAAAAGGTGGCCATTTCACATTAAAATCTTTATATGAGAGCAGAGGTTTCATATCTAGTTTAAAGTACTTATTCAATTAAGGCTGTGAAATACTGAAGAGGAGCAAGATGAAGAAAGAAAGAGGAAGAAAACACAAAAACATCTTGTAAAATTCTGAGTAAATGATTCTATGTACAGTGGCATTTAATGTGAGAAATTTCACCCACACAAATCCTGAATTGTGCTTGTGCTTTCAAATATTTTTAAACAGCATCTTTGTTTTGCACCTTTCTGAAGGTATTTCTGGCTTGATTAAAGTACCTCTCTGACTTTACCCCTAAGTTATGAGTACTCTATTACATATAATAATCCCACAGCCATTCTCCTTTCAAATAAAGACATTATTTTTTTTTTTTTAATTTTTTTGCAGTACGCGGGCCTCTCGCTGTTGTGGCCTCTCCCGTTGCGGAGCACAGGCTCCGGACGCGCAGGCTCAGCGGCCATGGCTCACGGGCCTAGCCGCTCCGCGGCATGTGGGATCTTCCCGGACCAGGGCACGAACCCGTGTCCCCTGCATCGGCAGGTGGACTCTGAACCACTGCGCCACCAGGGCAGTCCTAGACCACATTATTTTATATGTCATGTCTATTAAGCAACTATTTTTTTTAAACAAATGTACCCAAACTTCCAAATGTAGAAGAATATGATTTTCCTGGAGAGCTTTATGCTTATTCCAAGAATGCATCCACTTCTCAAAATATTTTTTGAATTCCTCTTTGGAATCACCTTCGGTTAGATGAAAGCTACCTAGGATAGCCAAGCTTATTACTTTTATAGAGCTCTCATATAGGTATATATGCATTACTCACAAAATTCAATCAACTTGACTTCAAATTACATTTTTGGCTGCATCCAAAAATCAAATTTACCTCAAATGCAAAGATTTTCTACTATGAAAATTATTTTTTAAGAATGTGAAAGCTTTCTGAGAGCGGCACCCCTAAGTCATTAGAAACAAAAGTACCAGGTTAGAGTAAGGTTTAAGTCTCAAAGCTTCCAAGGCAGATAATTTTGGGAGTTAGATGGGGGACATTAATTTCTAAGTATAATCTTGAAATACTTTAAAAAATAGCCACATTTCTTTATGTTCATACTTCTCTTTGCCCCTCAAATGGTTGGATTTTATAGTAATAAACCACTTTTAGTAATAAACCATTTTTTCAAAATCCTAAAATAGTCTTAAATGGAATATGAATTTAAAATTTCTCACAAAGATTATGGGGGTGGGGTGGGGAGGAAATGCACCAAAGTATGTAAGGATAAAAATTTTCGACTCCTAACCTAAGCACCCAAGGCATGTGTCAGAGGTGCAAGTTCTAGAAATCTGAAGTTCTGCTGAATGCTGGTGATTTAGAGGGGCCTTCGAGCAATTCTTAAGGTCTTCATTTTTCCTGAAAGTCTATGTATATGAACCAGTTGCATTCAATGAATTTTTTTGTTTGTTTCACAGTGTGATTCCTGTAATATGAGATTTTCAGTAATTGTGAATTTTATTTTTGTCATTTTTGGCACTTACAGTTCACAATGCTTGGTTGTGTGGTTAAACATCGTTTTAAGTTTTGCACTTTACATTCCTTTCCGCACTTCTGAAGGAAAGGACACTGTCTTGTATGTTGTTTGGGGGAAGTGGTAAGCCTCCCCCTCTGCCTCTTTTGTAAATGTTTGGCTTTATGAAACACACGATTCTCCCCGGAATCCTGTATTGTTCATCGAAGCGGGTGGAAATTTGCCTTCACAAGCTGTGCATCCCAACCCTTCTTGGAGGCTGGTATCCCCGGCTTCAGATTTAGGCTGTTTAGCTGCTGCTGTCGCAGGATCTGGTGGCCCCTCCGGGCAGAAAAGCACAACTGGATTTTTGCGAGCCCACATGGCCACGTCGTCCCCTCCCACCACGCTGGTTGGGTTGGAAGAGGACATCCTGCTGCAGGCCCCCAGGTGGTTGCTATAGCGGTTTCGAAGGGGATTGCTGCTTCTAGCCGGCAGAGCCGGGCCCTGGTTGGGCAGGAAAACGTCCATGTTCCTAGTCCGGTAGCCCTCTTCCCGGTTGCGCCCTAGGAGCATCGAAATGTTTGGGTTGCGAATGGCATAGATGACAGGGTTGATGGCCCCATTGGCCCAGGTCAGCCATACGGCCACCACGTTGAGGAGCGAGGGAGCCTGCGTGGCTTGGGCCTGCCGGGCCGCGGTCAGCAGCACCAGGAAGCAGTAGGGCCCCCAGCAGCAGATGACGAAGACAATCATGATGAGCACTGTGGTGGCCGTGCGCACGTCGCTGAAGAAGCGCAGCACGCGCGCGCAGGTGGTCAGGGGCCGCACGCGCAAGTCCGACAGGCGCACGGTCCTGCAGACGTGGTAGTGGTAGAAGCACATGAGCAGGAAGGGCAGCAGGTAGCAAGCCACCACCAACCCCACACTGTAGGCCGCGCCCAATTGCGCGGGGTCCGGGGTCGTCCGGTACAGGCAGCCGTGGAAGCTCTGCGCCGCCGGGGACTCCCAGGTAGCACAGAGCAGCTCCCAGGGCAAGGAGAAGCCCAGCGCCGCCAGCCAAGCGCCGCCAGCCAAGCGCCGGCCAGCAGCTGCAGCGCGCGGCGGCGCCCGATCTTCTCCCGCATCGGCCGCACGATGGCGCAGTAGCGGTCCAGCGAGATGAGAGGGCTACGCTGAGCGTGGACACGATGCCGAAGCACGAGCTGAAGAGATGGCTGGCGGCGCCAGGGCCCCGCGGCGGCGGCGGGCGCCGGGCCCTCGGGCGGTGTGAAGAGGTCCAGGAAGGCGGCTGGCAGGCAGAGCAGCGCCGTGAGCAGATCCGACAGAGACAGGGACAGGATGAACGCGTTGGTGAGGGTGCGGAGCTGTCGGTGCTTCACGATCACCCCTATCACCGCGCAGTTGCCCAGGCTAGACAGCAGGAAGATGAGCAGGAGGACGAGCGTCTGGGCCTCCACCGCCGCCCCCTGAGATAGCAGCGGCGCCGCCGCGGGGCCCAGCGGTGGCCTCCCCGCCGCGCCGTGCCCGCCGAGGCCGCCGCCAGCCGAGGCGCCAGTGCTGTCGCCCCCGCTCCCGCCGCTCTGGTTCCCCAGCGCCGCGGCCGACGCGGTGCTGAAAGAGAGCACGGCCACCGCCGTCGCCGCCGCAGAGGAAGTCCGGCCAGGCGTGCCGGCCGCGGAGGGGGCGCCGGGGCGTGGGCTGCCCGACAAGGTTGTGCTCACTGTTGGGCGCACCGGCGGCGGCGGCTGCTTCTCCATGGGGCCCCGCGGCGGCCGCGGGTCTGCTCATCCCGCACCGGGGGAGGCGGCCGCAAGCCCGAGGTGGCTCGGGGCCGGGGTCAGGGGCCTCTGCCTGGAGTTGCGCTCGGCCGGAGGGTTGACCGTAGCCCACGACCCGCGGAGCTTTTGACGTGCGGTCCAGGCGTTGCCAAGGAAACCGCGTGTTTACGCGAGAGCGCGGGGCGGGACGCCGGCCGAGTACCCTCAGAAAAGTCGGTCCAGGATGTCACCTCTCCCCGAGGTTATGCGGCCAGGGAGGTGGGCTTCAGAGAGTGCCAGGTCGACCTCCTCAGGGACCACTGCCCAGCCTGATCAGATAAAGCGGGACTGGTCCTCACACAGATGGCCAAATTCAACAAGGGTTCACTCTCAAGCTCTCTTGGATACACGTGTCCTACAGAGAGGCGGGGGGCGAGGCGGGGGTTGCTTTGCTTCCTGTGGGTGTTTCTGGCATCTACAGGTAGGAAAGGAATCTAGAACCTGAAGTGGAAAACAATCGAAATTCGGAGATCTTAAACCTGAGAGAGCAGAAAAAGTTAAACCAGGTGTTCTCAAACTTGAGCATGCAACAGAATCACCTAGGGCTTGTTAAAACACAGTTGACTGGGCCCAACCCCAGGTGTTCAGATTCAGTAGATCTGGGGTCTTGTCCGAGAATATGCATTTCTAACAAGTTGCTGGGTGGTGATGATATTGCTGGTCCAAGGACCACACTTTGAGAACCACTGATGTAATAAGCTTATTAAAATGCACATTGGCTGGCTGACTCCCAGGAGTACTGAGGATGGGCCCATGAATCTAAACCCCAAAGGTGATTCTGATACAGGTGCTTTGAGGAGCTAGAATATGGATCCTGGAGGCAGGATGTCATCTTGTTTTCAAGGACCTGGACCCCAGGACCATTACTCTCTCACACGTGTCAGGGAAGAGGGGAGAGTCACTGGTTCCTTGCCCTGCTGGCAGCCTTCATCAGTTCTCTGGAATGTGGTATGTTTTGAGTTTAAGGTGCTGCCAGCCAAGCAGTCGCCACAGATGCAGCTCCAGGTATCTGGCGGGAAGATACAGGTTCAGGAAGGGCCAGCCTTCCCAGGGAAACTGCATCTCAAGTTTCTGGGCATGGCCTCTAATGAGGGAAACTGTGATAAACCCTTAGGTTCTCTAAAGCAGTGGTCTACAAAGTGTGGACCCTGGACCAGCAGCATCAGCATGACCTGGGAACTTGTTAGGAATGCAGATTCCCAGGCCACACCCCAAATCTACTGAATCTGAAACTCTGGGGATGGAGCCCAGCCACGAGCCCTGCAAGTGATTCTGATGCTCGTTTGAGAAACACTGATCTCAAGAATGACTAATATACTTTCAGGTCTTAGGATCAACAATAGTAGTGTTTTGGGCACTTATTTTAGTGAGGAAAAATATACTACTGGAAACTTACAGTATAAGTTCATTTAAGGTGGTAAAATAAGACTGGGTTTCTCGGTCTCAGCATTATTGACATTTTGAGCCAGGTAATTCTCTGTTGTGGAGGCTATCCTAGGCACTGTAGGATGTTTAACAGTAACCCTAGCCTCTACCCGCGAGATGGCAGTAGTGACAACTAAAACTGTCTTCAGACATTGCCGAGTGTTCAGGGGGAGAGGGGGACCGACCTCAGCTGAAAACCGCGGAACTAAGCCAAAAATATGTAACAGATTAGTGTAGTTAGGTTTTCAGAAACAACAAATAAGGGTCCTAGCCCAAAGACCTTACAGTTTTAGGCAAACACAAATATACTACAACGTCATAAATGTTGTTTAAAAATATAAGGACTGTAGGAAGAGAATCTGGCAACTGAGAGACCAGTTAAGAAAAGGCATTGCGGGACTTCCCTGGTGGCGCAGTGGTTGGGAGTTCGCCTGCCACTGCAGGGGACGCGGGTTCGAGCCCTGGTCCAGGAGGATCCCACATGCTGTGGAGCAACTATGCCCGTGCACCACAACTACTGAGCCTGTGCTCTGGAGCCCGCGAGCCACAGCTGCTAAGCCCGCATGCCACAACTGCTGAGGCCTGCGCGCCTAGAGCCTGTGCTCTGCCACAGAGAAGCCACCGCAATGAGAAGCCTGCACACCACAACGAAGAGTGGCCCCCACTCCTCGCAGCTAGAGAAAGCCCGCGTGCGGCGGTGAAGACCCAACGCAGCCAAAAATAGATGAATAAAAATAAATGAATAAATAGATTTGGGGAAAAAAAGGTAAAAGAAAAGGCATTGTAGTAGCCCAGGGGAGAAATGAAAGAGTCTGAACTAAGGCATTTACAGTGAAGAAGGAGGCAGTATATGGATTAGAGTCTTTGGATATAAACAATACATTGAGGGCACTGTCTCATTTAAGCAAAAGCAGAATTTACTGGAAGGACAGGGGGAGTTCAAAAGGATAGTCTAACAGCCAACCCCAAGAAAAAGAGAAGTCAGGGCAGCTCTACAGGTAGAGATATCAGAAAGGAACTGAGGGTGATCTCTTTAGGGCTCTATAGGAATAAGTCTGCTTCAACCATTTTTCAGACCTTATGTCATTTCTCTCAAGATCCCAGGTCTTAGAGGAGAGAGTCTGATTGGAGTACCCCTTGTCTGGAAGCCCCATCAAGGCTATGTGCAAGGGGATGGATGGTTTCCCAAAGGAAAAGGAGAGTGTTGTTGATAAAAGAAGGGAAAAGGAATGATGCCGGCCAAATCCACAGACATCCACCTCAGAGCATCAACAGACAGGACAAAAGGGCATGAAAAAGGAGCCAAGGATAGATCCCAAGTTCCTGGCTCGATGGATGGTGGTACCATTGATCAAATTAGGGAATACGGGAGGAGGGGCACATTCTAGGGGCAGATGAGTCTGCTTTGTCCACCAAGTAGTGAATCTGCAGTATGGCTCTGGAGCTTAGGATTTAGGGACTTGGGAGATGTCAGCCTCTCTACAAGAGAGAAAAACGCGGGCATGAATATGACGACTTAGGAACAGAGTACTGAGCGAAGAGAGAAAGGAACCATGGGTGGAATGCTAGGGAGTAGCAAAAATTAAGAAGCAGGTAAAGGGAGAAAAGCTAAGCAGGTGAGTGATGTATTTAATGAGGCATATTTGGCCAACTGAGAAATCAGCTGTCCTGTGTTTCGGGGTGCTTTGTTTTACTTTTGCTTTTCAGAAGAGGAGAATGTAAGTTTCTCAGCCTCCTCTCAGAAGAGTTGCTGTGATGATGAGGTCAGCTCTATTCTTCACCTCCAGGTAGGGAGGTAGCAGGCTTCTTATGTGTCTCAGAGCTAAGAGGAGAAGTTTCCAGGTAGGGGAGACTCACCTGTAAAGCCTGGGCCCAAATAGGGAATTAAAATCGATTGGTTAAAACTGCAGTCCTCCTACCAGCAGTACCAGCATCAGCTGGGTGCTTGTTAGAAATGCCCCACCCCATGCCTAGGAAATGAGAATCTGCATTCTAAGATCCCTGGGTAATTCACACCTACATTGAAGTGTGAGAGGCACTGTCCTAAGGAGGGATGGTACGGAAATTGTGGAATTTGAGGGACGAAGAGGAGGGTGCCCCAACTCTTACGGAGTCTAGAGGACCTGGAGCAAAAAGATTTGCAAGTGCATGGTGAAGAGGAGATGGACCTGGGCCCACACAACTGCAGCACCCGATGGGTACTAATGGGGCCTGAGTACTAACCTATGGTCTTGAGAACCTCAGTGGATGGCTCTGTGTCTGAGCTCTGCACCAAGGGAGTAGAGGTTGGTGCTCTAAAATGTACCACACTTGCCTGCAAGAAGCAAGAAGCAGCATCCACCATGGATTGCATAAACCCTTGGGTGACCATTAAGTCTGGCCGTTAGATCAAGCATAGTTTCCAATGAGTAATGAGGGTGAAACCAGACTGCAATAGTTGAGTAGCAAATGGAAGATGAGAAAATGTACCCATTGAGAAGAGAGTAAGGAATCTAGGAGCTTGACTGCAAAGGGAAGGAAATAGGGGCGACAGACAGCAGGCTGAAGAGGGAAGGTGGACAAGGGGTGTTTGTTTCATTTTGTTTATGATGATACTCGATAAGACCTTAGAGGAAGGAACCAATGAGGGGAAGGAGGTTGCCTGAAAGAGGTTAGTGATGAGACAAGACCCTTAGCAAGGATGGGAAGGGATAGCTGTGAGCACTATTCAGAAGGTAGAATCAACAGGGCTTAGTGACTGATTAGACACTTGGAGGTGAGAGGAACAGCTGTTGATTTCCCTAGTGGTTTTTTTTTTTTTTTTTTTTGCGGTACGCGGGCCTCTCACTGTTGTGGCCTCTCCCGTTGCGGAGCACAGGCTCCGGATGCGCAGGCTCAGCGGCCATGGCTCACGGGCCCAGCCGCTCCGCGGCATGCGGGATCTTCCCGGACCGGGGCACGAACCCGTGTCCCCTGCATCGGCAGGCGAACTCTCAACCGCTGCGCCACCAGGGAAGCCCTCCCTAGTGGTTTTGACTCCATGGGAGACATGGTGAAATATAGAAGGAATGAATATTATTGCAAGGGTTTGGCTCTGGTTTGGATTACAATTTAGGAAGATTTAAGCAGTATCTAGTTTTCAATGTTCAAGAAACATAACATATTTGTTAAAGTATCATAGAACAAGTTCTGGCTGTCCTGTCTTAGAGGCAGAGGAAGTGTAGCAGGAAAATACTGGACTTGGGGTCAGAAGCCCTAGACTGACAGCCTTAAATGCGACCTGAGGGAGTTAGTTGACACTTCTGGCTTGCATTTCTCTCATATTCATGAATGAGACAAAAGCAGTGGCATACCATGGGTGGGCAGAGGGAGTGCCGGCCTGGGTGCAGTTGATCAGGGGGTGCACTGTCTGTAGAGAATTTTGAAACAATAATAAAACTGACTGTCAGTCCGCAATTTTGTTATCACCACGTGCTAACAATTCTAAAGAATGTCAGTGATAAAATACTCCCCACCCTCGGTAGCCATAGAATAATAATCAAATTTCACAGTGTACCTCGTTAGATCAGGGGAGATGTGTGTGCACATTACAAAATGCTATAAACTTCTAAACAATCTATGTGTCTTTTTTTCTTCAAATTAATGTGACTTGTGAAATTTAGAGAGCAAATAGTGGCTCTATTTCTATTAAAATAAAGTACAGCAAATCTCCCTGATCTGTAGAAAATTTCTTGGTCATATTTAGTGTTATTTTTTGGAGGTAAGTGAATTTTTTACCACAGATTTTAAGAGATAATGAATGGAAAACATTAGTTTTTGTGTATTTAATAGGGAAATCAAGAACATTAACTTTATAGCCTTCCTTTTGGTCAGGTAATTCAATCAGAGACCTAATAACTGGGTCTACACAGACTTGCTGGATGATACAGCCAGTTGAAATGAATTAATTACTTCATTGTATGCTCAAAAAAAAATACTATTGCTTACCTCAAAAAAGAGTCTACTGATTCAAGGTTGACAGAGTTCAGAGCACAAATTAAGGTCAAAACAATGAATCTAAAATAAACTGAGAAAATACCCCCCACCCACCAGAAAAAAAGTCTACTGAATATTGAGAAAATCACATGGTGAATAATTTTTAATACTTCATTTTATAATGACTGATAATGATCATATTTTATTTTTTAACAGGTTCACAATTAACTAGCAAGAATGCCAATAGTTAACATGTCCTTCATGTTTTAAATTACCTGGCATGTAGTTGGCAGAGTATGTGACTTGCTCCACTGTAGATATTTATTGATTGACTCCTACTGTGTACCTATACTTCAGTAATGCAATAAACAACCCCTTTTATAACAGTGTTAAAGATATATCAAAAGCCTGATTCTTGATCTTCTCTCACGAGTTTACGGGTATAGGAGCTGGGCTCTGCAGCACAGAGGACATCCCTGCAGCAGCTACAACAACTCTCACCCAAAGAAGCTGACCACCCCATTCCTCCCCAGTTTATGACTGCTATGTGTTGAGGACTTTATAATAAGCTGTCTCCCTTGCATGCTGCTTAGAGAGAGGGCATTATTTTACTCAAAAACTGGAAGACTAAAATAATGAACTTGTAAGACTCATTGCTGTGAGGGCTACAATTGAAGCTATTATTCAAAGAGCATTTAAAACAGAATATTATAGTAATTACCACAGAGGAATATTTAAAAGTAACAAGAACTAAGGTTTTAATTTTACCTGATATGTTAATAATTAGAAAAGTATTCTGCATTTTGTATTCTATAAGCAATATTTATACCAATACACATGTATAAATATGAGGAATAATGACTTTATATTTAACCACAGTGTATTATTTTAAGAAGAATGTTAGTTGGCTTACATGTACAATTTGGATACAGTTTTCCAAGTAATTCAGAGAGAAATTACGTATGATAACAATTTAAAGAAAGCCCTTAAAAGTCATATAAGTCATTTGAGAAGAAATCCATCCCTCAATGGGTCATCATCTTCTACTATAAAGCTTGCTGTACCTGTGTAATGGGCTTGTCCAGATACTTCCACTATAACAGCTTTAAAATCACCACATTTTACTTCCTGAAAAAAGAAGGTGATAGGAGAATATCAAGATACTGCCCTCATAGTTTATCTAGCCTAAAAGTTGTATTCTCAGTTTTTATCATTTTAAAGAGAACCCAAGAGTTAATCATATAGGCAATGGGAGGTTTTTAAGGTAAGTGACTGGATTTGTGTTTTTGATTTAGTTTAGCTGTAAAGTAGGGAACAAATTGGAGAGGAGAGAGACTAGAAACCCAGCAATCTGTTAAGAGGTAACCTTAATTCATCAATTAAATCTAGAGACAGGAGGGCAGTTTTTAGAGAATGGAGAACAAAATATAGAGATACTTTGGAGGCAGAATTGATAGACCTGGGGACTGATGTACGTAGGAGGTGAGGAATAGAGATGAGTTAATATGACCATAGTTTCTAGCTTGGAAGTGAAGCTGGCGCCACCATTAGCTGAGATGGGGAATGAGACAGGAAGAACACATTTAGGAAGGGAGAACTTGTAAACAAGTTGAGTTGGAGATATCTCTGGGACAATCATCTTGAGATGAGTTTAGTGGACAGTGTCAGACTCAGGAGAGAGGCACAGGTAAGCGTGGTAGGGATGAAGCTTTGGGAGTCATCATTACTGGGTGGTTGAGAGTTGAATTCACTCTCACGTGGGTGAAACTGCCCATCTGCATTAAATGTTTGCCTAAGAGCAAGAAAATATGGTGGTTAACAGTACAGGCTCTGCTCAGAGGGAGCCACATGCATAGCCTGGCTCTGTTACCTGTCTGTTTGACCTATGGCAAATTATCTAAACTCTAATTCTCCATTTTATCACTTGTGAAAAAAGGATGATAACATTACTGACCTCAGAGGATTCTTGGGAGAATTAAAAGAGACGGTATATGTGAAGTGCTTAGCTTGGAAACTGACACATAGTCAAGCACCCAATAAATGTTGTCGATTATTATTTTGTCTTGAGTCTCAGACTTGAAGATAACGTATTCCAAGTTTTTGCATATAACATAAATGGTTTGGTATCCCATAAGATCAGCGTATTATATATGAATCCCTAACTTAAAGCAAATTCTATATTCAGAAAAGAACAAACTTTAAAAACAGCTACATTAGGATATAAAAGTCTTTATTAGGATAAGTTATCTGCTATATTAAAGGACTCTTTGTGAGTAGATTCACTTATTAGATGCAATTTAATCATACTACAGTAGATTTTACTTACTACTATGAGTAAATTCATTAATTAGCTGTTAGCTCATTTATAATTTGATTCCATTACAAAAATACTTTCCACAACTTTTCAGGACTTTCACATCTTATTATATAAAATGGAACATTCCTATAGAATAAAAACAAAAAACTTCCAAACCCTAATTTAATGGTTCTCAAACATTTTGGTCTCAGGATCCCTTTATACCCTAAGATTTGAGGACCTCACCCACCATTACCCTGATACCAAAACCAGACAAAGACACTTAAAAAAGAAAATTACAGGCCAATATCTTTGATGAATATAGATGCAAAAATCCTCAACAAAATATTAGCAAACCAAATCCAAGAATATATAAAAAGGATCATACACTGGATTTATACCAGGGTCACAAGGATGGTTCAACATATACAAATCAAGCTGGATTTATACCAGGGTCACAAGGATGGTTCAACATATACAAATCGATCAATGTGATATACTACATTAACAAAAGGAAAGACAAAAACCACATAATCATCTCAACAGATGCAGAAAAAGCATTCAACAAAATTCAACATCCATTCATGATTAAAAACTCTCATCAAAGTGGGTATAGCGAGAACATATCTCAACATAATAAGGGTCATTTATGACAAACCCACAGCTAGTATAATACTCAATGGTGAAAAGCTGAAAGCCTTCCCACTAAATTTAGGAACTAGACAAGGATGCCCACTTTCACCACTTCTATTTAACCTAGTATTGGAAATCCTAGCCATAGCAATCAGACAAGAAAAAGAAATAAAAGTTATCCATATTGGGAAGGAAGAGGTAAAACTGTCACTATTTGCAGATGACATGATACTCTATATAGTGAACCCTAAAGTCTCCACTCTAAAACTATTAGAACTAATAAATAAATTCACCAAGGTTGCAGGATACAAGATTAATATACAAAAATCGGTCACGTTTCTAAACACCAATAATGAAATATCAGAAAGTAAAAAACAATCCCATTTAAAATCAGGTCAAAAAAATAATACCTAGGAATAAACTTAACCAAGGAGGTGAAAGACCTATATGCTGAAAACTATAAAACACTGATGAAGGAAACTGAAGATGATTTAAACAAATGAAAAGATATTCCATGCTCTTGGATTGGAAGAAATAATATTATTAAAATGGCCATACTACCCAAAGCAATCTACAGATTTAATGCAACCTCTATCAAAATACCCAGGCCATTTTTCACAGAACCAGAACAAAGAATCCTAAAATATATATGGAACCATAAAAGCCCCCAAACTGCCAAAGCAATCCTGAGAAAAAAGAATGAAGCTGGAGGTATAACCCTCCCAGACTTTGGACTATACTACGAAGCTATAGTAATCAAAACAGCATGGTATTGGCAGAAAAACAGACAAATAAATCAATGGAACAGAATAGAGAGCCCAGAAACAAAGCCACACACCTATAGTCATTAAACGACAAAGGAGGCAAGAATATACAATGGAGAAAAGACAGTCTCTTCAATAAGTAGTGCTGGGAAATCTGGAAGAAGAGAACATAGGCACTCTTTGACATAAGTAGTAGCAATATTTGCTTGGATCTGTCTCCTAAGGCAAAAGAAATAAAAGCAAAAATAAACAAATAGGGCCTAATTAAACTTAAAGGCTTTTGCACAGCAAAGGAAACCACCAATAAAACAAATAGACAACCTATGGAATGGGAGAAAATACTTGCAAATGATGTGACCAACAAGGGCTTAATTTCCAAAATGTACAAATAGCTCATACAATTCAATATCAAAAAAACCAAACAATCCAATCAAAAAATGGGCAGAAGGGACTTCCCTGGTCGTCCAGTGGTTAAGACTTTGCCTTCCAATGCAGGGGGTGTGGGATTGATCCCTGGTCGGGGAGCTAAGATCCCACATGCCTCAGGGCCAATAAACCAAAACATAAAACAGAAGCAATATTGTAAGAAACTCAATAAAGACTTAAAAAATGATCCACATCAAAAAATCTTTTAAAAAAATGGGCAGAAGACTTGAATAGACATTTTTCCAAAGAAGACATACAAATGGCTAACAGGCACATGAAATCGTTAGAGAAATGCAAATCAAAACCACAATGAGGTACCACCTCACACCAATCAACATGGCTATCATCAAAAAGTCTACAAATAACAAATGGTGGTGAGGATGTGGAGAAAAGGGAACCCTCCTATACTGTTGGTAGGGATGTAAATTGGCGCAGCCACTATGGAAGACAAAATGGAGGTTCCTCAAAAAATTAAAAATAGAACTATCATATGATCCAGCAATTCTACTCCTGGGTATATATCTGAAAAAATGAAAACACTAATGCAAAAACATGCATGCACCCCAATGTTCATAGAAGCACTATTTACAAGAGCCAAGACGGGAAAGCAACCCAAGTGTCCATCAACAGATGATTGGATTAAAAAGATGTGGTACACACACACACACACACACACTGGAATATTACTCAGCCATAAAAAACAGTGAAATAATGCCATTATTATGGATGCTATTATTATTATTAATGTGGATGGAGAGAATATTGTGCTTAGTGAAAGTCAGACAGAGAAACACAAATACTATATGATATCACTTATTTGTAGAATCTAAAAAATAATACAAATAAATGTATATGCAAAACAGAAACATACTCACAGATATAGAAAACAAACTTGTGCTTACCAAAGGGGAAAGGAAAGAGAGTAGGGACAAATTAGGGGTATGGGATTAACAGATACAAACTACTATCTATAGAATAGATAAGCAACAAGGATATACTGTATAGCACAGGGAATTATACCCAACATCTCATAATAACCTACCATGGAATATAATCTGCAAAAATACTGAAACACTATGTTGTATACCTGAAACTAACACAATATTGTAAATCAACTATGCTTTAATTTTAAAAGATTTTAGGACCACAAAGAGTTTTTGTTTATTTCAGTTATATCAATTAATATTTGCTATATTGGGAATTAAAGATATTTGTTAAGAACCTGCTGTATAAAAACAGTAAATAAAATTCTAAAATTCAAAAAAAATAAAGATATTTGTTCATTAATGCATTTAAAAATAATAAACCAATTACATTTTGTCATAAACAACAAATTTTTGTGAAAATAACTATATCTGCCAAAACAAAAAAAAAATTAATGAGAAATATGGCATTTTTTACATTTTTGCAAATCTCTTTAATGTCTGGCATAACAAAAGGCAGCTAGATTCTCGTATTTGCTTCTGCATTCAATCAGCTGGGATATCACCCATCACGTAGCTCCGGGAGAACTCCACTGTACATTTGTGAGAGAATGAAAGTGAAAAGGAAGCAACGTCTCAGTATTATTATGAACACATCTTTGATTTTGTGGACCCATGGATAGGACCCCAAGGTCCTTTCCACACTTTGAAAACCAATATCCTAGCTGAACGGAAGTTTTTTCAGGCCTGTCTTAAAATTCTCTTCTAAGAGCTAAGTGAAGAAACTTATCTAACACCCACCTTAGGTCTCCACAGTCTCAAAAGTAACATACTTACAAATGAGAAGCTAAGGGTGCCACTCACCCTCACAGCCTTCCCTGTGAATACTGAGCCGGTTGCACTGCTTTTAAAGGCTCTGGTCTGGTTCAGTTCTAGAAGCCCTTTGTGATACTGCAGAGCAATTCGGGCTGTCACTCCTGAGCCGGTAGGACTTCTGTCAACCTGTTGCGGAATAAATGAAGATGAGATGTTCACAGTGTTCTAGTTCCATATTACCTGGCTGTGTGCCTAAAAATTCCAGTTTGGAATTCCCTGGCGGTCCAGTGGTTAGGACTCTGAGCTTTCACTGCGGGGGCCAGGGTTCAATCCCTGGTCAGGGAACTAAGATCCCACAAGCTGTGCAGCACAGCCAAGAAAAAAATAAAAATAAAAATAAATAAAAATAAAAATTCCAGTTTTAATACCTGTTCATCTGCAAACACACAGATGTTGGTGGTTGGTTCCTCACTATAAGCGTCTTTTCCATCTGTTAATATAGTTCCATATAGAAAGGCAAGGTCTTCGCTGTCAGGATGATTAATTTTAAACTGTAAATAAAATAATTATCAACCACACATAAAATAAATATTTTCATTCAAACTTATCTTTTAAATAACATATATGGGGTACTCTTAGACAGGGGTACTCTTAGACATAATTTTTCCATCTTTATCATTTAAAAAATATTTTTGGGGTCACAGCACTAAATACTAGAAATTATGTTTTTCTCTAGATGAATAAAGATAGTTTTGTTGGAAGTTATGATTCTTATACTTTGAGCCCTTTCTAAGGAAGTCAGCCTGCACATAGCCTCTACTAAAGGAACAGTCCTATTTTATACACATACCTGCCAAAACACATACTCTTTGAACCACTGACCCCAGCATTGACCCCAGGATGGTCAATTCACAGGCCAGCCATGGCTGCTCAAGCAGGAGGAGTTAAGGCAATCCTACTCTCACCCTCAGGAACTTGAAGGGGATAATGTTGAAAAAGCAAGCAATGAGTATCTAGAGCTGAAATTAATACCACTGATAGATACAAGAACTGTCAGAGGCCATGAGCAAGCAAAAAGTATAAGGATGCAGAAGCTATTAGGTAAGAGAAACAATTGGATGGGTAAAAAAAGACTTATAAAGGATGAAGTCAGTATCATAAAAAGCAGCAGGTACACACAGAGAGAAGCAAGCACTGGCAGGGTAGCTAGGTCACGTCAGTGGTAAAGCTTGGTCAGGTCCAAATGTGCAATGCTTCCTGAACTTGGGAGGTCTGGTTGTTTAACTTCTGGATTCCTGTAATGCCTGGTAGCTTGGCTGAGATTACTATAACCTTACTTCCATTGTATCCTTACAGTTAGTATAGTCCAATACCACTTACCTGTCATTTAAAGCAGTTGAAGAGATTTGGATTCTTAAAATCCAAAGAGTCCATCTATAACCCAGTTAAAGAGGCCCGTATATTGGATCTTTGTTCTCTGACCTCTTAAAGCCCCTATGCCCCACCTCCACAATAGCACCAGTACATCACACTGCCCACACGGATGCTTCCCCCACTAGACTGAGCTCCTTGAAGGTCGTGGGGTTTGTTCTTCCTCTGGGTCTCCAGCATCTAGCATGGTGTCCGACATACAATAAGTCCTTGGTAAATGTTTGCTAAAAGGACAAAGATGAATTTATTTTATATTTACTTTAGCTCCCTCCCCCCTGGGCAAATGGCCTTTGCCTAAATCTGCATTAGCAGTATGAATAATCAGCGGTTCACAAAGTAGTCCTACTGCCTGCTTCATCACTGACAGAACTACTCACATTTTTTTCAGAATCCTTCCTCCCTCAAAGTCTACCCCTTGCCACCTTGGTGAGAAGTTCTAGCTTTGAGAACTTCAAAATTACTCCTTTTATTAAGAAAACAATGCCTTTTTCTCTTGATTTTATTAAAAATAAGGTCAAATTATTTTGTGTCAAATTGTTAAACTATTAGCTGTCTCCTTACTGGAACAGAAAATGGATGTGAATTCAGAGTTTCAGAAGTTACTATGATAAAATAATTCTACCTATTGGTATTGACAGTCCTGGAAAAATGATAATTTAGAACAGGAATATGGTATATATTCATTTTGTTATTTAAGTTATTATGTTAAAATAAAGCCTCAGATATGTTAAATAGGCCCATAAATAATTAGTAGAAGTATATTAGATTCTATCTTTCCTAAGTTATTTTTTACTTAGAATGATAAATTCTCATATGCTAAAACATTTAAATATATATATGAGTTTTATATATAGATCCCAATTAGGTAAAATTGAGTTTTATATATAGGTCCCAATTAGGTAAAAAGGCACACTTGTGCTAGAAAGGAAAGAATATTCTAGAATTACTTATTATCTAAACTGATTTTATAACAATAGTTCTCCCAAGCCAAACTAGAGTTACTTGAGTGGTTATTTAAGTAACTTCTTAGCAATATAGGAAAAATTCACTAACTAGGAATTAATGTTCTCTGTGAAATAAGAGAAAGTCTGAGCAGATTTAATGAAATCTATTTTGTAAGCTATATTTTACATTCATTATTTTCAAGGTTTGCAGAATGACCACATATATCAAAGCATTTCAAATTAGTGGAATATTATATAATACATTTTCTATGTTTAAGTAACCACAAATTATATTATTATTATGTATTATTAAAGTTAATAATAGTTATCATTTATTGAACATTTACTATGGCTAGGCACTATTTTAAGTCCTTTACACATATTGACTTATTCTTACAACTCCCTATGAAGCAGGTATTTCATAATTTCCATTTACAGCTAGGAAAACTGAGGCACATGGAAGTTATGTAACTTGTTCAAGGTTATAAAAGCTACAAGTAGCAAAACTACAACTCCCAGGTAGTCTTGCTCTAGAGTCTAAGATTATAACCAGTGCCCTATTCTTAGTACTACTGATAATTTGAACTCAGAGGTATTTAATTTTCTGTATAGACATGTCATCTATATTCCCTCCATGTCACAGAGGAGGGTATCTGCTATGATAGCAGCATCTGTACTGACCTGAGCTTTCACTGCTTCTGTCACTGCACTTGCTGCATCCATGAGGTCCCTTGTCTTTGTGGAACAAACATCAAGTCCTAACTTTTCAGCACTAACAAACGCATAAAATGCGCCACCATATGCAATGTCCACCACCACCTTTCCATGACCGGGAACATCCACTAGGAAATCTAAAAAAGATATGTTTGAAAATAAGTTTGTTTTAGTATTTCAGCAATAAAATTCACAGCATTTTAAATATATGTGTATTTCTGGGGGTTGGGGTGGGGGTATTTTTTCCTATCGTAAAAAGGAATGGAGCAAAAATCCATTTTCAAAATGAGTATGCATCACATAATTAATAATAGACCTTTAGCTCAGTACATCTTTCTATTTTTAAGTTAATGAGGTTTGTATAAGTTTTAGAACATGAATGCCATGTTTTTCCTAAATCATACACACATATTTTGTTAACTATTCTGAAGATCTTTTCTAGAAAACATCATAGAGGCAGAGAGAGAGGAAATTCTGGGACATGAATGTGTGAAAACTATGAAGGAAAATGTAGGTGCCTCTCATGCAGATATCAAAAAAGGGGCCAGCCTGTGGAAGGATGAGGCTAAGTCAACCAACAGGGCAGAGAGGGGTCTCAAATTCAGAAATTAAGTTGTGAAAAATAAAATAGTTCTTGTATTACTGAGTTTGCACAGTGAGTCATACAAAGATACCAGGGGGCTACCAGTTAGAGTAGAACCACAGGACCCTTTTAACACATGATGTGTCAAAACAGAGCAAGTTTATAATCAAAGGAGTAAAACACACCTGTGGAACTTAAGAGCAAAAGTGAATCAAAAATGTCTTTATCTTGATGCTGATGCAACATGAAAAGCAGGTTTAATGAAAGGAGACTCAGGAAATAGATGGAAATGTGGGACGGCCAGAATGGGGAAAGCTAAGTGTGGCTTTGAAGTCCTCATGCATAAAATGGAATTGCTGTTTCCATCCTAAAGGGATTGTTTTGAGAATTCCATGTGATAACGTGTGGGGAATAGTGGGCACAGATTAGGAATACAATAAATTTTAATATTAAAGCCAAAAGTTTAACTTCCAACTGGAATAGGGCTCTTAAGAGGACAGATGTTTACATTTGCCAATCAGCATATTCTTCTCTGAATTTCATTTATTCACACAATATTCATTGACTGTGTACTGTTCTAGCACTTAAACACAGTGAATAAAACTAAAGAGTCTTCATTTTAGCTGGGTGGAGTGGAGATGAACTCAGCAATCCTGAGGTAGGGACTGTTGTCATCCTCACTTTATAGATGACATTGAGGCATGGAATCCCTTCCACAAGGTCACAGAGATGGGGAGGGGCAGAGCCGTGATCTTGGACACTATCCATCTGCCTTTTACGCAATTTTCAAAGTAGGGAGTTTAAGGATTTCATTTTCTTAATGGCTCAAAGTGACCATTAATGCCCACTGATTATATTATGGTCACGCAGTGATGCTTTCAGGAACTACTGTGCTTGTGGGGTTGGCTGCCCCTGCCCTAACCAACCCCAAACTATGATGTACGTAGTTGGTGATCCTGCTGCCACCTGTCATTTCCCACAAAATCTAGAGTGCTTCTAATCTGCTGCTGGGGTGGCCTAAGGGGAAATCAGGTAGCCAAGCTAGTTAACTGCTGAGGTTTTTAAAGATGCAATCCTAACATAAATTCCTGTCTCCCTCAAGTTCCCTCCCAATCCGGACGTGACACCAATTCTTTCTGGGAAACTGGCATCAGTTTGCCCAGTGGCATTCTTTATCAACTTGTGTGTTTCAGCTGCCTGAGGTATTCTAAGACTCTCAAACACCTGGGCTATTACTGCATCATTCATAACATTTATAATCAGGCTAAACTGGAACCCAAATCCACGAGGAGGATCAAGATCAAATTAACAGAATGATTTGCACAGCTGGAAGACTTTGAAGGAACGATAACCCTATTGCTGGATTGACTAAATTAGCTCCCAGCTCACTTCCAGTCAGACTACTAAAGCATCTTGATAGAATTCAGCCTTCGCTGATGGAATTTGTAGCAATCTCCCTCTTTGTTAAGGATGAATAGTTACAGACACTGTTTTACATGACATACAGGCTCTGTACTAGAGAACCCACCAAAGCCTTTTAAAGGCTCTGCACACCTCGAGAACTATAACTAGCAACCCTATATATTCTGCAGTCTTTCTATGTCTAGGAAGATGTTTTTTAAAAATTCTAAGTACCTTGCATACTCTCATTAAATCCTCAAAAAAACCTCAGTGAGATAACAAATGAAGATACAATGGACACGGAGGGGGTCAGTAATTTGACTAAGTTTGCATAGCTTTAAGGGGGTGTCAGGATTTGGACCCAGACAATGTCTGTACCTGTTCTTAAAGAATTAGACCAGCAACATCTGTATCTTCTCGAAAATATTTAATTCTTCCCCCAAGAACTGGGGAAGGCAATTTTTACAGATGACTTTTAGTAACGTGTTTACTAACTTGTCAGGGTGTAATGTGTCTAGCAATCATATTCTGAGCCAGCTTGGAGCCCCGGTTCTTTGCACTTCCCTTGACCCTAGTGGACCTTGCCTTATCCAACTGTGAAATCTCTAGGAATGCCTGACGAGTGGAGAATGAGGCGCTGAGTATGGGAAGCACGGAATTCTGTACCCCTCAAGACTCTCCCCAAGCCACAGACGGATAGATCTGCGGGGTAATCAAATTGCATGCACCATACAAATTCGCAAGGGCAAGGTGCTGACACACACTTGCAGTTATTTAGAATTACCTTTTTAGTGATTGTAAAGGCTTTGTGGGGTGGGTTAGTTGCGCTGCGTGGGTTCCAGCCCAGAGAGACAGTGTAATTAGTTGGGTCCTGGGCTGCAGGGCCGGAAGGGTCCCGCCGGTTACCTGTGGCCAGCGCGAAGGCCGGGACGCTGTGGAAGCGCACCGGGCCGCCACTGCGGCCGCCCTCGCACTCCACGAAGGCGGCCACCAGCCCGCACGGGCAGTGGATGTTGACCAGGGCCTCGCGGACGCCGGCGGGGGGCGCTGGCACCAGCCCGAAGTCGAGCGCGAACCGGCCCAGAGCCAGCACCGCGTGGCCGCACATGGAACTGTAGCCCTCGTTGTGCAGGAACAGGACGCCCAGGTGCGCGTCAGGCAGCTCGCTCGGCACCAGCACAGCCCCGTACATGTCCCGGTGCCCCCGGGGCTCGAACATGAGCCGTCGCCGCACGTGGTCGAGGTGCTGGCGCATGTAGCGTTGCTTGGCCAGCAGCGTGGGGCCGACCACCTCCGGACACCCAGCCAGCACGATGCGCAGGGGCTCGCCGCCCGTGTGCATGTCCACCACCGACAGAGCCGGCGTCCTCGGGTCGTGCGGAGGCAGCGGGGGCACAGCCGGCGGGCTCGCCATCGTCTGCGTCCAGATGGGAATCGACCACTGCCGGGCCGCTCGCGGTTCCAGCCGCGGGTCTAGCCGCGGGTCTAACCGCCTCCTCTCCGCCAGAGGGCCAGGCCGCGGCGCCACCTAAAGGGCGGGGCCTTCGAGCCGAGACCCGGAAGCCCGAGGCGGGGCGGGGCTTCGGAGCGGTCGCCCGGGTTACCAGGAGGCGGAGCCGTCGAGGCGGCTTTGGCCCGGATGTCCGGGCGCTGCGGTCGGGTCGGCTGATCCACGAACCTCTCCAAGGAAACCTACAAGCTGCCGATGGGTGAGTGATTGCAGAGGTCCCGGGAAGCATTTATCCTAGTTTCTGCTTCTTGCCTACTCTCCCAGCTCTGGGCCACAGCGGGTGGCCTCCGGATAGCGGCGAATCCTTGTCCCTTGCTCCCAGCAGCTCTTGGCCGGGTCGAGGTGGGATAGGGATAGTCTCTGCTCCAGACAAGCTGCAGCGGGGAGACCGACTGCAGAGGGGACGCCGGCTGCGTACTGGGGGAAAAGGCCAGGCCTTTGTTGTTTGTTCAAAATGTCACCTCAGTCCCTTTGTTTCGGTCCCTTTGTTTAACATTCCTGAGAGTTGACTTTACAATTTAAAGCGCGGGCGTAAGTGCAGGAAAACAGGAAAGGAAGCAGAAGCTAATTGCTGCTTAACTGTTGTGTCCTGCTTCAGCATCAAACGTTGAGTTTGGGGGGCCCTTCACAAAGGGGCATGACGGTTGCAAAAAGTAAAAAATCTAGACCTCCTTTACTAAAGGAAATCAAAGGGGAAAGTGAGCGTACAGTGGGAGCTAGGGTTTTTTTGGTCGACGGTAAGCTGTTGCGTTCAGTTTATCATACCGGTTTTCAGGCCTTGGATTTTGAGAAATTTTAGATTATTTACACTCAAATGTATTTATTATGCATCTGCTAGATGCAAAACCGGTATAGAAGGTTTCCAATTCTTTACCTTCTGCCTTCTCAAAAAATCTGAAACAACTCGTTTCCGTCTATTAGTTTAGAGCATTGTGATTACAACTGGTTTAAAAATAAGTGCCAAGTAAGGTAAAGAAGCCCATGGGTTTTTTAAAAAGTCAGAAATTTGATAAAAGTGAAAATATTAAACTTGAGGCATTTTAGTCAGCGCCATTTCTATTTTTCTCTTAAGCACAAGGAGAAAGAAAAAACTCTACTTGAATTTGAAAGAAGAAAGAGTATTGTGGATCAGGCAGTCTCTAGATTGTGAATTCATGAAGAATTTGGGAAATGATTGTTCAAGAATAGCCATAAAATGCATAATTTCCCAAGTTAATTCACATTTGGCCACAGTTGTTTTGGATTTATTCCACACTAGGCTGTAGGTTCTTTGAGGGTAGGGACTCTGTCATGTTCCTCCGTGGATCTTAAGGGGCCCTTCACCAATGGAATCAGACACTTAATGCATGTTTACTGAAGGAATGAATCAGTGATTGAAGGGAATCAGATGTCACTGATGAAAAAAACTCGTTCGATAGTTTCTCCCTGTAGATGAGGTCAAAGACAATCTGTAGGCCCTGAGTTTTTTGGTTAAAAAGAGCTGCTTTTTATGTTGTCCAAGCCTTGAGATCAGAGGGTTGATTCTAATGCAGTGGTTCCTAAGTCTTGGTCAGAGGCCCAGTGACAGCCTTGATGAAATCTTCACTTGTCCTCTACAAAAATGACCAAAGTTAGGATAATTTACAAGCTTCTTGTAAGGTGAATGTATTTACTTTAAAGGCCTTCCCTTTATTCTGAACTTATGTCCTTTCTGCTTTTCTGGTATTAAAGGGTGTTCTGTCGTGAAGGAAGGTGATAATAGATTTCGTGTGTATGCTCGCACTTAATGTCCTGACTGGGCAAAATAAAAAGTATCCATCCTCTCTTAGTCCTCTAGTTAAAAAAAAAAAAAAGGAAATTCAAAAGTCTAGACCATCTAATCAAAGGGAATGATGGCTGGTTGGAGCCACTGGAGACGTACCAGGTTAGGCTTTGAGTTGTGGGCATGAAGTCCGATCTGCTGGTTGAGGACCTTAATCTTAAGGAACAGTATTAGCAATAAGGTTCCATGTAACCTTCAGTAGTGTCACAGTGTAAAAGGAAAACTTTAAATAAATGCATCAAGACTTTTGTCTAATACATATTTTTTAATTGAAAGTGTGTTGAGATATTTCTGCCAAATGTTTCAGCTCCTATTACCTTATTTTTTATAATCACAAAAGATGTTACTATACTGGCATTTGTTTTTAAAAAGCTGTCGATATTCAACCAGCATGCCTTGGACTGTATTGTGGGAAGACCCTGTTATTTAAAAATGGCTCAACTGAAATATATGGAGAATGTGGGGTAAGTCTTAACATTTGTATGTTATTTCATTTGTAAAATCTTTTTGCTTCTGAAATATTGTCACATGTAGAATAACTTTTTTCTTCAATGTATTCAACTTGTAAAAGAATATGGAGGCATTAATAAAATCCTTATTTGTGTTGTCATATTGATTATATATCTATAATACATCTTGACGGTCACAGTTATTAAGTTTTTTAATTTGATAGTTTTATAATAATTTCGAATTACTTTTTATTAATATAGAAAAGTGATTTGGACAATAATTTAGCATTACAACTCCAGAGCATTTCTCTGCAATTTTTATATGGTGTTAATAACTAGGTTTTTCATGTAATATTAGTCAACTATTTTAGTAACTTAATAAAGAGTCCTTTAATAACCTTATACAGGTATAGCAAATACAATGTAGATTGCTTTTTATTTTACTTATGCTTTCTCTTTTATTTTTAAAAGATGCACATGTAAACAGATGTTTAAACTGAAATGTGATGTCTTAGTGAATGATTTTTTGGGGGTGTTAATGTTCTAGGATAATATCCGTACATAAAATACTGTTCTTATATATCATAGGTGTGTCCAAGAGGACAGAGAACAAATGCACAGAAGTATTGTCAGCCTTGCACAGAGTCTCCAGAACTTTATGATTGGCTCTATCTTGGATTTATGGCTATGCTTCCTCTTGTTTTACATTGGTTCTTCATTGAATGGTACTCAGGGAAAAAGAGGTTAGCACTTTCTATGAATGTATCTGGGTGGACTGATGTTGGAATAGCTATCATTTAGAAGACCTTATCAAGTAATTATACTTCTGTTTTTGTAAAAGTGGCAAACCTGTTTTTCCTTTATCTTCTGATTACTTTTGACCGTGGCAAGGAAACTTAATGCTAGGGCATGCCTCAGTAAATATTAAGGGAAATATCCTTTGTCTGTTTTACTCTGAGTGATGCTGAGGGAGTATTTTATTTATATTTTTATTTCTTAATTATCTTCATTGGTTTTCTACAAAGACTTGGTTATGATTACAAACTGTTTATTGTTCTAAAACAAATACTTTGCAACTTAATACTAGTAATCTAGTATAATGTAGTTAAAATGTTATAGCTGCAACCTAATTATGAAAACTCATACTAAAACAAATCCAAAAAATTTACTGAGCATTGCGTTTTATGTTGAAAAGATCAGGGAAGGAGATACAAACATAACTGATGTGGTTTATAGTCATACTCTTGTAGAGAAGACAAATAGATACATAACTAATTATAATACAAATCAGTCTTAAAAGTATATAACCAAAAAGTATATAAAAGCTTTATAAACAAAATGCTCTGGAATCACAAAGAATGGAAGAGATAAATTGTGCCTGGTGGCACCCGAAACACTTCAAAAAAGGAACATTTTAGGCAGAGGCAACAGCGTGAACACTGGCGGGGAGGTATGAAACGTGATCTCTTGTGGGTGGGAATGGAAGTAGTTGGGTGTTCAAAGTGTGGATTGCATATGAGAGAAAGGTAATAAAAAGGAAGGTGGGAAAGGGGGTTGTGGCCAGAATGTGAAAGTTCTTGGTGATGATGTGAACCGTATCCCACTGGGAATGAGGAACCAGATTCTACTGTAGTACATTTCAGCCATCCTGGCTGTTGGTTCCTCTGACATCTCAGCATCTTTCCTGCTTTTGACATCTCAGCATCTTTCCTGCTTTAAGTCCTGTCCGTTTCCCCAAACTCTTCTCTACCTGAAATACTCTCTTCTCCCTGCAACTTTTTACCTAGATGCCTTTTCTTCCTTCAGATGTCAGGTTAAATTACACCTACTCGGAGAGGCCTCCCCTGACCCAATCTAATGTAGGTCTGTCCCCGTTATTTTTCTCTTTTAATAACACTCTCATTTTGTTGTTGTTGTTGCTTTGTATTTAGCAGTCAACACAATTTGTAGTTATGTTTGTCTCCTCATTCAATGTTATTTCCCACCCCTGACCATAGGCTCCATGAGGGCAGTGGCCATCGCTGTTGTTCTCTATGAAATCTCCAGAGACCAGCACAGCCGCTGGCACATGGTAGATACTCACTTAGTATTTGCCGAGTGAATGATTTATTGGTGAAGGTTTTGGTTTAGAGAAACAGCATCTTGGATGTATGTTTTAGGAAGATAACTTCTGTGGAGGGCAGATTAGTGGTGAGACATATTAGAAAGCTGTTGTCCAAGAAATAGTGATGGCCAGTGGTAGGAACGGAAGTGAAGAGAAGGTCAGGTGGAAGTAGAACCAGTACTTTTCTGGATCTACCTAATAAGTCCACAGTGACTATTTACATTGGAAGAGCATTCATTATTTTTTCAGAAGACTCTTATTAAAAAAATTGTTTTAAAGCAGCTTTCATCCTGCTTTTAATTTCTGTTATAGAATGATGAGAGATGAGGGCTAGAAAAGAGATGTGATTAACAGAGCTAAAATAGAATAATTGCTCATTTGGAACTTCTCAGCCTAGAGTGGAGAAGAGGTGGGCTTAATGGATATACCTCACCAAATGCATTTGAACTAAAACATCAGATATGTTTTGAGAGAGAATTTTAGAGCAGAGGGTAGAGCCTTGGTTTGGGGGTAAAGCAGAGGTGTGATTAGTGCTTAGGCAGGAAAGGAGGTGGGTTTAAAAAGGAGATTGCATATCTATGCTTTGCCTAGGAAATTGGTAGCAAGGAAGGCAAGGACTATCTCTTGCATTTTCCTGAGACATTGCACTTAAAATCAAGGAAGCAGGGGCCTAGCTGTCTGAGGCTAGACTCATATGTTTCTCGACATTTTTTTCATTCTTTCCTCCTTAAAGAAGCTTTTTAGATACCTTTTTTCCCCCAATTCCACCTACCCCATAAAATTTTAATATCACAGATATATTGTTTATTGGTTTATATAGTGTATGTATACATGTGCTTTATATATAAAAAGTGTAATATTATTTTATACTCTTGTCCCCTTGGGAGTGCTAGTGCCCATTGAGAATGCATGGGCTAGACACTAATCAAAACTTCCCTTTCTGGCCTGCTTGCTTTCCCCAAAGTTTAGTATTAAATTTGTTTTTCTTTGAGGCCAGGGCAGAGATAGGCAGAAATTGCATGTTTTTATGTAATGAAGCCAGAAGCTGTGCTTCTTCTCTAATTTGTTTTTATGTAATTTATAGCTTTCCAAATGTATTCATGCAACAATCTTTAGGGATGTTTGCAATGTGCCAGGTGCTGTGCTAGGTTGCGGGATTCAGAGATGATGAAAATGTGGATGCTCACAGTCCAGTGGATGAGGTAGACAAACCATCACAGTGTATGTGAGGGTCTATAGGAGAGGTGTGTACAGAGGTTTAAGGCTAGCTTAAAGAGGGAAGAAGTCAATTCTGTCCTCTCAAAATCGGGTGGTGTCACAGGAGAAAAAACTCACTTTAAGTTGAACTTTGAAAAACGAGTAGTTTTTGAGAGAGGAATTGAAGAAAGAGTCAGACAATAAGAAAAAGATGTGCAAAAGTCTAGACCCAAGAAAGAGCACAGCATAACCAAGAAATGAGAGCTGAGGGTGCTATGAGAAATAGGGACTAAATGAGACCAAGATATAAAGAGGTTTGGGGCTGGGGGAGTCTTAGGAAATACTCCTAAGACCTGGGGACAACCCCAGAGCTGATCTTGAAGGATACACCATTTGCCAGATAGGTGACGTGTTTTGAGGTGGAGCATGAAGCATGCTGGGATGAATGGAGCAGTGAGGAAACAAAGTAATTTCGTAAGGGCAGGAGGTGTGGGAGATAAGGCTGGTAGGAAGTATTTTTCCTGAAAGGCAGATGGGATCCACTGAAGTAGTTTAATAAGGGGAGTTTTAAAAGCAGATTCCATTTTGTAAAGATTACGTAGTTGACTGCAGATGGATTGAAAGGGAGCATGATGAGAAGAGGAAGCCAGTAAGAAGGTTGCTAAAGTCATGGCAAGAAATAATGAGGTTGGGATTTTGCCTCTAAAAATATGAATTCTGTAAGGAAGCAAAAGATTGGATTATATAATACGAAAGTGTACATGTTTACTTACATATTTCGTGTCTTCATCTGTGTAAAATGGCACAGGAGTTCTGCTTCCAACACCATGGGCTAATTAGGAGCTCCAGGTCACCCTCCTGCATGAAATAACTAAAGTCTGGAAGAGACATACTGTTTAAGACATTGCTGGTCTCACAGGAATAAGGGGGGATCTCCGAGAACTCTTCTTTTTCAGAAAACAAGCAAACCCACCCTGAGCTGGGGCCAGAGTGACAAACCAGGCAGTAGGGTTGGGAGGGTAGCCAGAGGTTAACTGCCGATAGCAACTGGGTAGTCCTTTCTGTTCCACGTGATGTTGAGTTGGGATGCACCCATCTAGAGGCTGGACTGGGCTGTGGTGTTCAAAATGAGTAACTCATATGCTGGAGTAGGTGCCGGCTGTCAGCTGTTAGCACATGGGGGCTGCTGACCAGCTGCTCTTTTATCTTTGGTATTCTGCAGCTTAATTATAATGTGAATTTCTTTTTATTTATTCTGCTTGGGATGTGTTTTGCTTCCTAGGAAGCAATTCTGTGAATTTGTTTTTCATTCTTTCAGATGAGCCCAGTCAAACCACAGAACAGTGAGAAATAATCACTGGTGGTTGTTTCGAGCCATTGAGTTTTAGGGTAGTTTGCTGTGCAGTGATAGGTAACTGAAACATTGTTCAAATAGAAAACTCAAAAGCATCTGTAGAGAAGCAATCATAAATAATGAGAGTTTAGTGAAGAGGCTGGCTGTAAGCTAAGTATATAAAATCAATTACCTCCCTATATTTCATTTACAGAATCACAGTACTGTGAGGTAGCCAAGACCAAGGTAGCTAAGCTACATTGGATTTATACTGTGGAACTTGACAAGCTAATTCTCTAATTTATATGGAAGTTCAAAGGCCCAAGAATGAGCAACACCACTGAAAAAGTAAAAGAATGTATGTAATATCAAGAATTATTGTCATCTTCTGTTGTCTCAGGGATAGATAAATGGACCCCAGGAACAAAATAGAGAACCTAGAAACAGGCTGGTTATATAGGAGACTTTATATGGCAGAAGTGGCATGGCAGCTTAGTGGGGCAAACAGAGCAACTATTCAAGAAAATGCTGCTGCTGGGACAGTTGGATATCCAAATGGGAAAAGCTAAAGTTATATCCTAACTTAGATACAGAAATCTCTTCTGAGTTAAAGATTGAAACATGAAAAGCAAAATCTTAAAACTTTTAGAAGAAAATATAGGATAATATTTTTCTTAGAGTGAGAATCTGCTAACCAGAAATTTAAAAATTGATAATGGCAACTATATTAAAATTTAGAGCATCTATTCATAAAAAGACATCACAAAGAAAATGAAAATTCAACCCACAAACTGAGAGGAAGACATTTGCAACACATTTTACTAACAAAGCAGAATGGATAAATAATGGAAAGATCACACAATGGAATATTATACAGCAGTGAAAACGACTGAACTTCAGATATAAGCAAAACCATGAATGAATCTTGGAAATGTAATTTTGAGTGGAAAGAAAAATCTCAGAAAGCTTACCTCACTTTATCATGTTGAAAAATAAGCAAAACTAAATAGTGGTTTTCAAGTATAAATACAGTTGGAATAAAAACTGTTTAGAAAAACTGATAAAGAACATTTAGTATAATGGTTATTTCTAGGGGAGAGACAGGAATGGGGAGGAACAGGTAGATATAAGTTGTTAATGTTTTAGTTATTGGGTTAGGTGGTGAGCTTACAATGTTTATTATATTTTATAACTAATATGTATTACATATAATCTTTTATGTACTTTTAATGTTTAAGATAATTTAAAATGATGCATAGATAACTTTAAGACATTTTTAATAATTTGGCGAGATACTGAAGATAAAGGTAGATCTAATATCTGCTCTTCTACACATTTAGACAATATTGGCACAGTATTATCTGGGATGAGTATTTATCCCTTTTTAGTAAACAAGGTTAAATCCTTCTCAAGTAGTTTTCATATGTGCTTGGCTTTACTTACCTATTTAAAAGATTTTTTTGTTTCAGGATTTATCAGTCAAAACTTTTTTAGAATACATATTTTGAAGCATACACAGGTTTTATTAAAAGCCACTTAACATGCTGAGAATTTTCTGGTGATTGTGCTTCCTTTGTTTTACTAGTTCCAGTGCCCTTTTCCAACACATCACTGCGTTATTTGAATGCACTATGGCAGCTATCATCACCTTACTTGTGAGCGATCCAGTCGGTGTGCTTTATATCCGTTCATGTCGAGTATTGATGCTTTCTGATTGGTACACCATGCTTTACAATCCAAGTCCAGATTATGTTACCACAGTGCACTGTACTCATGAAGCTGTCTACCCACTGTAAGTATTTATTTAGATGTAAGATCATTTTTTTAAAAATGATGATTATAGATTTCATTCATTTAAGCAGATTGAGCCTTGTGAAATGGCTCCTAGGCACTGGGGGAGATATACAGAAATGATTTTCTTCTTTTAAGTGATACATAGTCTGAGAAGAGGAAATAGAAATACATCTTAGTATAATAGAAGTGAAAGTATTTTTGTGTTGATGTTGAAGTATGTCTGAGCACTTCTAAAATAAGCTTTATCTTTTTCTTAAGGGAATTATAAGGAAAACCTTTTTCTTATACAACGGAGAAGCAATATCTGACGTACAGGAAGTAGTATAGGCTTTGGAGCTAAAAACAGGCTTGAGTTTGAATCCCAGGTCTGTCAGCTGTTAACTTGAACATGTTAAGAGCCTCTTATCCTCGGCTTTCCTGTTGGTAAAAATGGGAATAATGATACCTTATAAGGTGACTTAAATAAATGCCTTACATACAGGAAGCACTTATAAGTAGCTGGCATTATTATTAGAGTGCTTGGCTTAATGTTCTTTCTTTTTTGTTTTTGTTTTTTTTTAAAAATATCAAATTCATAAGAGTCTGTATAATACTACCCTGGCCTACATTTTTAGAATTTCTGTGAATTAGTGTTCATTCTGATGTGTTTTTCTCAGTAAATGTATAATAGAATTGTCTGGTATTTGTATTCTCATAGTTGTAGCAAGTTACCATTATGTAATATGCTCAACAAAATAGTACTTTTTGTGCAATTCTTAATAGTACTAAGTGTCAAAAACAAACATGCACATATGTAAAAAGATACTTTGCAAAAAACAACATCCAAAAAAAAAAGTAGAAAAAAAAAGCAACACAAAACAAAAAATGAGATCCAGATACAGAGCTCTAAAAATATTTTCCACCTGCCTACCTTTTAAGTCCTGCAAATTATTTATATATATACAGAGACAACCAGACATATTTATATATATAAATTGTATCTAAAAGACTGATACTATCTTCTTTGTTGATTTCATAGAGCTATAACCCTCAGCTTTGATTATTCTCTTGTCACATATTGTCCTGGGGACTTGCAGAACTTAACCTGGTCCTATATAGAGAAGTTAATTACTGAATCAGATATTATATTTAAATAAGATGTATAACCATCTTATTTAAAAGAAAATCAGACTCATTTACTGCTATTCACATCTATAGTGTTTTTTATAATATCTGTAAATCCTGTAGTAGGAGAGTCAAAAAATATGAGAACGGCGATGGCAAATAGGTACTTGCAGCCCTCATTCTGCAGTCATAACAGCCACTTCTAATTTATTACAGCACTTGTCCTGCTGAGTTGGGTGTAGCCTCAGAGCCTTGTCACAGCACTCAGTCAGACTCATCACACAACTTCATTGATTAGGACATTTTCCATCTGTTCACCATCTTTGAATTAAGTAGGTATTTTTTTTTTCTTAGCAGCTTTACCAATAGTCACTGTGGAATGGACTGTCTGCCTTGTTTTATTAATTATACAAAACAATGTTTTATTAAAAGTATGAGAAGATTTTATAATACCAGCATTTGAATTCATACATGTTACTTTACATAACCATTTAAACTTACATATATGGCTAGACTGGGGCTAAACATTTCTGAAAGCTGTAGGACTTACCAAAGTCATAATGATTTTTATCTTTTGTAAGTCAACAAAAAGTAATGGTGCAATATTAACAGAAACCTTGGAACACTATTACATTGACTAGTGGAGGATATCTTCTCCATTGGTATATATAAATTCCTTACAAATTGAAAAATATCCGAATACTTTTACTGATAGTTATAGTTTTGAGGGGAAATTAATTAGATAAGATATGGAAAAACATGCAAGCTTCTATCATTAGAAACTTACTGCAAAAGGTAATGTTTACTAAAACTTTGAGTTATTGACAATGAGCAGTAATTACTGTTGTAACAAAACTTAGCTTTAGCTTGTCAGATTTATCCTATGTGCATATGAGGGGCATGGATGGGGGGGCGGAGGTAGAGGATGAGGTCTTCTGGTGGAGAGCAGGGGCAGGACACGGGTATCTGCTTCCAAAAGCTAGTTTCCTAGTTCTTTAGGACAGGTAGCACATGATGGTTTCCTTCTGATTAAACTAATAGTCTTTTTGGAGCTCTTAAGGAACTACAAGCTGAAGGAATAGACAGATTTTACTTTGTTTTGATATTGGTAAGAGGTAGCCTAAGAAGACAAAACTCATCATCCAAGAAGTGAGGCTTGAAATAATGCAGTATGGTACAGGGCTGGACCTAAAATCATCATGAGAGCACAGCGACCCGGTATCATTAAGCTGTGTGGAGAAGAGGCATGTGGTCAGTTATTTGAAACAACTCCCGTGCTTCCCTTGACTCTCCCTTGCAAGGGAGAGGGTTTGCATATAAGATGGTAAAAAATAATTTGAAAATCCTCATGAAAAGGAAGTTAGAACTATGTGCATAGAAATGTAATTATTCAGAATAAGGAGCTAGAAACTATAGTCTGCTGATACAGAGATCTTTTTGCAACTTTTTTCTGATTGTAAAAATTACATTATAGGATATTTGGAAAACAGAAAAGGCATACCCCGAATAAAATAATCTGTAATTCCATTTCTTAAGATGATCACTGCTAAAAATGTCTTTCCAGCTGCACTTTTTATTTTATTTTTATTTTTTTATTCTTTTTTAAAAAATATTAAGGTTATTCTATGCACATGCCATTTTGTAGCCTGCTCTTGTCACTTAATGTATGAGGCACAGTTGCTTTTGTTGTTAACATTTCTTTCATAACTGGATTTTTAACGTCTGCATAGTATTCCAGCATAAATGTACTCTAAAATTTAACCAACTTCCTATTGTTGAATATTTATTTTCTTCCTGAGTTTTCTTTATTGTGTGATTCAATAAAAATGCTTGTTCATCAGGTTTTTGTGTATACCCAATTGTTTCCCTTTGATAAATTTCTACAAGTAAAATTTTTGAATTAAAGGATATAAAAATTTTAGGATTTTGGATACACATTTCCAAACTGTCTACCGGAAAGGACTCAGCATACACTTTGCAGTGGTATTATGAGAGCCTTTTTGGTGAACCCTCCACCAATCTGAATATTCGATGGATAGACTTTTTAAACCTTTTTCAGGATCTTTGATTTTAAAATGATCAATGATAAAAATACATTTTAAAACATTTTTGATGTTATAATTTTTTATTTTATTTTCCAGATACACCATTGTATTTATCTATTATGCATTCTGCTTGGTATTAATGATGCTGCTCCGACCTCTTCTGGTAAAGAAGATTGCCTGTGGGTTAGGGAAATCTGATCGATTTAAAAGTATTTATGCTGCACTTTACTTCTTCCCAATTTTAACCGTGCTTCAGGCAGTTGGTGGAGGCCTTTTATGTAAGTTTGTTGGGTAAAGTCAATGAAATATATTTACTATATGTGATAAACAGTATTTTCTCTGAGTATAATATAATAGATGGAAATTACTCTTGATATAATAGATGGTTTTTACATATAATAGATGGAAATTACTCATGATAATATATACTGTTTACCATTAAGTCTAGTTTTCTAAATTCCTTTATGAAAGACTTTTAGATAAAGTAAAAAATCCTCAATATATATTTTTTTAATATATCCATTCATTTATTCAGCAACATTTAGACTGATCTGTGACTCGAAAGAAGAATGAGAGAAAGTTGGTGTTAAAGAGCTCATATACTACTAGGAAAGCTATAAGTAGCTGAGAGAACATAGTGAGGGACTTTTTGAATGTGTGACGTTGAACACTGCAAGGATGTTGGATACCATCTTTATATGGAGCCTGCCTGGGTGCAGAGGGCAAGCTTCTGGCCTGAAGGAACTGGGCAAGATGGCATCACTGTGCAAGTAATGTAGCTTAGTAATGAATTTGATTCAAAGTTAGGAGGGTGGAGCTGAGGATAAGGCCACGGGAAGAAGAAATTGGAGACTAGTCAGGGGTCTGTTATCCCTCATATTCTGGTTTTACAGATGTATTGTTTCTTTTGGCTTGCATAGTGTTTGAAAATCTATAGTTTTTCCTAGCTCCTACCATTTCCTATCTTCTTAGATTTGGCCCACTTCATTCTCCTGGATGACCTCTGTAGGCGTTTGAGGTTGCTATTCTTGCTCTAGGGACTAGAGACCTGCTCTTAAAAGGATTTCAGGAGGAAGAGTAACATGACTAGATTTGCATTTTAGAAAGATAACTTGGTAGCAGTGTGGAAGATGGATTGGCAGGGAAGAGAACCTGGGGGATCAGTTAAGAGATGACAGCCATAAGCTGGGCCTGACTGTCTGACCTAAAGCAGAGAAACATTGGGAAAGAAGAACTATTTCAAAGACAGAGTTAACTAAGCTAGGTAACTAATTAAATATAGGGGTTGAGGAAATGGGAGGAGAATACGATAAAGGAGCTTTCTGACTTAGTAACTAGTGAATGTATGAATAATGAATGTTAGAATAAGCAAATAGGTTGGTGAGAAGTGAATTCAGTTTTAGGTATTCATGGAATATTCAAAAGAGCACAGGTAGTCATTTATCCTAGACAAGCTTGGGAGAGCTGACTAGGCTTGAAGATTTAAGAATTACCAGCCCTCAGATCCCTGTGTCCTAGACTGCCACTGGTTCTATTGTATAGAACCTCTTGGTTGTGAAATGGGGAAAAGGGAAAAGCTGTGGAAAGCATGGAAAGGTTTGGAAAGTTAACCTAAGGAGACTGCCAGACAGCGTTGCTTCCCATGTTGTAGCTGCCTATATGGAAAATGCCTTTTCCCACACTGAAAGTCTTTGGATCATTTGGTTAACAAGCCTCCACTCAAAGCACATTCATAGGAGGATCAAGGAGTTATTGTTTATTTGCACTAAGTATAAACTTGTGCAATCTGCTGAGATTAGTCACAGAGGGTATCATACCAACTCATAATTTTATGGTGTTGAAAAAAGGCACCAGCAGATTTGGAGTCTGGTGAGGACTCGTTTCTTGGTTCATTGATGGCTGCCTTCTTTCAGTGTCCTCACGTAGCAGAAGAGGGAAGAGGTCTTTGAGGTCTCTTTTATAAGGGCACGAATCCCATTCATGAGGGCTCCACCCTCATGACCTAATCCACCCCAAAGGCCCCTCCACCTATTAACAGCATCATATTGGGGGTTAGGATTTCAACATAAGAATTTGGGGGGGTGGGGTCACAAACATTTAGTCCGTGACAAGGGAATATAGCAAGTCTGAGCAAAGTAGAGCACCAAGAGGCTTCTGGTAGCTCAAGATACCAGGGTCTAGGGAGAGAGACACTGGGGTAATTAGGAAGATGTCAGTGACAAACTTGTACTTGCTTGGAAGTATTATTAAAGCCAGTTTTTAAGTGTGATCTTCCTCTGAACCACCAGCAGAACTAAAATGAAGATTTCCAGGCACTACCCCCAGACCTAGTTGCTCAAAATATTACATTGTTTTAGACCCTAGAGCAAGAACCACTCTAAATCCTGCTCTGAGCCCAGAACCTCCCTCTACTCCCCACAAGTTTGGGGCTTGTTGGAAATTTCCTCTTTCTCCTTTTTACTACCAGTTCTTTCTCTACCAGTTCTTACTATCATTAGCAACATTGTTTAGCTATTTGTAAGTTAATTGGGATTCTTTTGAATGGCTGGTTAGGACCTAATCATTGTCAGTTATTTAGTAATTGGAATCAGGCCTGCATAGATAATTCAGAGATTCTGGCTGCCATATCCTTAATTAACATTTGAAAATGTTCCCGATGGATTCCACCGCATTGTATTGTAGAATGATTAATAGTTTTAGTAACTGAAGTTAATTGTTTTAAAATAATTGTATAAAAAATAATTCAAGGTATCTTTCTCAATTTGTCCATTTGTTTTAGTGAGCTATAAATTTAGAACATTTTAAGAGGTGGTACTTTTAAGAAAAATTTTCACTTAAAGTATTATTTTACTGTACTGTATTTGAAGTAGAACTGTCTAGAAATTTGACATTAAGAGCACTGAATGATCCATTTAGCCTTTGAGGTTATTGTTATATGACCTTTTAATTAAAGCCAAATTACTCTTATATATAGCCTTTCTCAACTGAAGTTCCCCATCTGGACCACAAAACACAGAAAACTGAGTAATTATTTTCCCAATTCTCCCAAGTTTGATACATAACTAGTATCATGCCAGATGCATAGGAGAGAAGTTGATTCTTTACCTCAGTGGAAGCCTTCAGGCAGGGGTCTTCAAAGCTGGGCCAATGATAGTTTTACATTTTTTTTTTTTAATTAATTAATTTATTGATTTATTTTTGGCTGTGTTGGGTCTTCGTTTCTCTGCAAGGGCTTTCTCTAGTTGCAGCAAGCGGGGGCCACTCTTCATCGCGGTGCGCGGGCCTCTCACTATCGCGGCCTCTCTTGTTGCGGAGCACAGGCTCCAGACGCGCAGGCTCAGTAGTTGTGGCTCATGGGCCTAGTTGCTCCGCAGCATGTGGGATCTTCCCAGACCAGGGCTCGAACCCGTGTCCCCTGCATTAGCAGGCAGATTCTCAACCACTGCGCCACCAGGGAAGCCCGATAGTTTTACATTTTTTAACTGGTGGGGAAAAAAAATCAAAAGAAGAGTAGTATTTCTTGACATGTGACCATTATATAAAATTTGAATTTTATTGTCTGAATAACTTATATATAAGTTATAACTTACAAACTTATAAAGTAAGTTTTACTGGAACACAGACACATCCATTTTCTATATGATCTGGCTGCTTTCCCACTACAACTTCGGACTTAGGTGACTGAGACATAAACTGCATGGCCCACGAAGCCAAAAGTATTCACTATCTGGCCCTTTACAGAAAAAGTTTGCTGACCCCTGCCTTAGAGCATTAGGGCTTCACTCTCTCCCAAGACTGGTTGAGAAGGTTTTTGTCTGTGGAAAGAATTATACTGTTTGAATTTTTTGATGGTTTATTCAGAAAATAATTTTCAGCATAATACCAATGTTTGTCTTTCAGACTATGCCTTCCCATACATTATATTAGTATTATCTTTGGTTACTCTGGCTGTGTACATGTCGGCTTCCGAAATAGAGGTAGGACATCTTTTTTCCTTTGTTAAAGACTTTTTTTTTAATAGACTTGACAACTGAATAGGAGAATAGTGCATATGATATGATATGTTACAACTGATTGTTTTAGTAATCCTTGGCTAAACGATGCCACTCAGTAGCTTTTGGCTCACTAGTTCATGAAAAGTTGTATACTAGACAATATTTGCTTGGGAAATTAGTGAAGTAGTCAGGCTTAACTCTGGCATGTTAGAGAAAAAATTCATTTCACATCATTTATCCACATAGAAAATGTATAATTATTGAAATGTTGAACCTTATTAACACTATTTTGAAGGAAACATAAAAATGCTTTATTTTATATAGAACTAATTCTAGGCTTTTTTTTTTTTTTTTTTTTGCAGTGAACACTAACAGTCATCAATAATTACAGTATACATTCCATACCCTTCTATGTTTTGTCCCTAATTTTATTTTCTTGATTACGGATGTCTACTTTTGCCCTATAATATCTGTAATACTTTGGTGATTTGGAAATATCATTAACACTCACATTAGTTCCGATGCTGTTCCTATCTTGAGATCCTTTTTGTGCCTCTAACTTTTTAATATTTCAGTGGAAGGCCACTGTTAGAACTCTTAGAGAGTAAACTCTAAAGGAATAAAAGTGTAACATGTCTTAGTACTCTTCCGTCCTATCCTTGCTAATCTAGTGCCTATGCACTGTTTTCAACCGCCCACTACAGTTGATATGTGCTCTCGTATAATTCTTAACATAAAAAAGTTCACCCCAGAGAAAGTTGTTAACTATTTTGGAGTGGTTGCTCTTGAAGCTCCTGTTTCTATTACATTAGTGAAAGAATGAGAGGGGGAACAAACCACCTAGAAATCATAGTGAATTTTAGGTAGACTAGCAGTAGAGGAACTAGACAGTACTTTTATGGTGATTTTTCAGATGCTTCCATTTATATTCTACTCCCATTTCTCCTTGGTAATCTTTAATCAACTTTGCAGTATGATTAAAGATAAACAAATTAGTTTTGGCACTTTTATCAACTCTAGGGAAATGGGGGGGTAATGATTGGATATTTAAATAAAACGAAATTTTTGAATTTTTGTTTATTATCCATAGTTACTATGGAAAGTTCAATTAACTTGAATCATATTTGTTTCTCTGCTGCTGGGAATCCCCCATATATAAAACATTCATGTACTTCAATTAGCACTCTATACATGAATCAGAAATAGGGATTCAAGTCAGGAAAAGACAGTCAAGCTCTAGGTGAGCTGATGAGCCATTTAATGAGGGAAACTTGTTAAGTAACCAGTTGCAAATTACATTTTAGTGTGTTCATTAGCACATTTAGATATTACTTTTATAATAATTTGGTCCTTCCAATTTCTGTATATTGTAGAGCAGTATTAAAGATAAAAGGGAAATCAGAGTAGTCACATGTCATTTCTGCTCCCTTCTAAGTATCCAGGCAGCAGACTCTAGGAATGCTGGAGTTAAGGAAGTTGGGTGTATGTACCTCCTCCTTCCCACTGGTAGACTCAGCTGCTGTGGATCAGGGCAGGAACAAGGCACATAATGTGGCGTTCCCCTTCCAGTTCAGATCTTTCAGAAGAAGCTGTAGTGTTTCCAGGGTCGAATGGTGATGTAGACCAGAACCTAGAGATGTGGGCTCCTGTCTTGGTGCTGCCGCTGAGTGCTGAATGTAGGAAGCCTCAGTTTCCTCATCTGTGAAGTGTAGTAGCAAGACTGGGTGATTTCTTAGGTCCCTGTGATTCTGAGGTTATGATTTTGTGTGACAATAATATGTTTTAAAGTAAAATGTAATAAATTATCTAGCCAATTCAGCCCAATAATCTGTATTTCTCTTTTCTTTCTTTTATAAAATTATGTAGAACTGCTATGATCTTCTGGTCAGAAAGAAAAGACTCATTGTTCTCTTCAGCCACTGGTTACTTCATGCCTATGGAATAATCTCCATTTCCAGAGTGGATAAACTCGAGCAAGATTTACCCCTTTTGGCATTGGTACCCACACCAGCCCTTTTTTACTTGTTCACCGCAAAATTTACTGAACCTTCACGGATACTCTCAGAAGGAGCCAATGGACACTGAATGTAAAATGCCAAAAAAACCTAAAAAGTGTTCTTAATAAAAGGAAGTAAAGAAATAAAAAAATGTATTAGTACTCTTCTGTCATACATGGGAATATGATTGTCAGTACACCTAATGTTATGGGGGGTTTGTTGTTTGTTTTCTTTTTTTGACTTAACAGATTTTGTGGTTTGATGGAAAATACAAAATACCATAATTCTCCATTATGTAGTATAACACACCATACACTTAGAGCATACGGTTATATTACACTAGAAGCCTATTAGGAAGCACTTACTTACCTCTTGCAACAATTTAGCTATTCTTTTGTGCAAAGTCATGTTTCTGTGTACCTAGCAATATGTTGTTCCCATTTTTATTAAGAAAAACTGTAACAAGTATAATCTGAAATCCTTAGCATTGGCATAATTGTGCATGCCTGTTGTGTTTCAGTTTTTCAAGTATACTGAATTATAAAGTCAGACATATTTGTGGGGTCTGATAGCAAACATGGAAATCAAGTATGTTGTTTTTTGTTACCTGTTTATTTTCACCAATACAGTATTTTGATCTATTACAAAAATAGAGCATAATTTATATAACAGGTCTTTTGTTTTAGGTAGTTTGGTTGAAGACATCTTCAGGTTATTCCTGTTCCTGTAAAGAAAAATGATAATAAAACGCTTAACTACAAAAAAATCTCAAATATCTGGCATTTAATTGTATTTGCCACACTAATTGTGGAAATAATTCAAAATGTTAAGTAGTAAGATTAGTGTCTCTTTCCCAAGTGAATAAATATACTTCCTTCCCCCATATCTCATTTTTGAAGGATATATGCACGTGCCATATTTTATGAATCCTGAGACACAATTTTTGTCACATTGTGATATCTCAATTGATGGCTTCTTAGATTTAACAAAATACAGAATATATACAGTACATAAAGTTTTCCTGTGGTTGGTTGTTAATACCTGTGCTGTGATTTTTATGCTCTGAAGTCTTCAGGAGACTCATTATTGGGAGCAAAATAAGATTTTTGCACTTAATAATCTGACCATGTTTATCCATTTTTATTTTTAGAAGGTTATTTCCTTTTTCTGCTCCTTGGCGAGGGTTGTGTGAGTTTGTTAAATCTCAAACTTTTAAGACTTCCATTGACAGTTGCAAAATAGAAAATGCACTCACTTTTTCTGTAGTTTTGTACCTTTTAAATTCACAGCAGTTGTATCCTTTAAGTTATTTTGTTAGTTTTTCTTTGTTGATGTTTTTTCATAGTACATTCAACCACTGGGAGACGGATTCTTTTGATAGGACTCTGTTTCTTCTTATTTTCTGTAGGAATAAATAAAATGTAAAAAGTCTATATGTATCTTATATAGGTTTATGTAGTTACAATTTTAAATTGCCCCAAGAATCCTCAATTGGATGATTGTATAATGGGCGGGGGCGGGATGGTACTGAGGGATCATGCATCTGATTACCAGGACTATCTTTTTGTCACAGTATATTGGAGTCATTTTAATAATTATTTTCCCCTCCAATGTCCTCTTCTAGCAGAAAAATGTGTATGCAAAAGGAGAAATTGTGCAAGTAATATGATTACAAGTCCTCAAATGCAAAGAATTTCGGAAATACTTAATACATATTTGCATTTTTAATTTGCTTCCTTCAGAACAAGACTAGAACAATTCATAGCAACTGTGGTTGCTAATGTTACTAAATAATTTGTTAAAATGGTCATTAAAAATACATAAAAACAACCCTTTTTCTAGTTCAGCTTTGTTTTGTCTTAGATCCTTGTACTGTATTACTACTCTGGCTGCTACAGTGTATAGTAATTACTTTTAAGTTAAAATATTTTCTTAATTTGGGTCAATTGATAAATATAACAATTACATTGTTATATATTTGTCTAAAACCGATAGTTTTCAAGACTTGGCTGCCCAATGGAGCCAGCTGGAGAGAGTTCTAAAAACACGCCAGGGTCTCACCCCCAGAGATTCAGGGTGAATTGGTCTGGCTGAGCAGAGGGATTTTTAAAACTTCCTCCAGGTGACTCTAACGTTTGAAAACCATGGTCTAAACACTCTCTTCCTAGTTCAGATCTTAATTTTTCGAAGAGATCTTTTGAAAATTTCTGAGCGAATGATTTTTTAAAGTATTTCTTACTGAAATTTTGATTCTGCTTCAATAACTAGGTTCTTTTCCAGAATTAAATGATCAAAATAAATTATATCAAGTCCTTTTCATCACAATAACAAAAAGATAACTTTAACAGACAGTTAAACGAATTTTTTAATCTTTCTCTAAAAATATCTCTTGGCCTAAAAAAGTCTTCTGTAGAGCACATATCAAGTTAAAATATTTGATTAGCACACAAATTGTTTATCTGTAACCTAAGTTATAGTACATGGTGTAATACTCAGGGATTTTTTGGAATTTTAAAACAAAATTATTTTTAATACTTCTTTACAAATAATCTGTACACAGTTACTATTTGGTTTAGGTATACACCAAGAATTAACTTATTTACCTTTAATTTACAAGAAAGAATGTTAAAGCAAAAAGTAACGATTTTAGTTTTCAGGATGAAGTCTGGCATTTCACATTCGGCCAAGCCTATCCCCCACTCTTGCCAACTGGTACCCACTCAGCCACGCTATTACTGTTCCTGGCCAGCTTACGTCAGCTGCTCCTTCAGGAAGACATCCCTGTATATTCCCAATGCCCCAAAAGATTGAGAGGTGCCTCTTTACCCTCCATAGCCACTCACTAGAAGGAATCCACCATATTCTAATCATCTCTTCACTTGTCTGTTTCTCACAGTGTATGACCAGTTTCAGGGACTGGTCTTGTTCGACTCAGAAACTGGGCATGTGCTCTAGTACCGGGCTCAAAGGTATTCAATATGCTAATACAGATAGTGCAACGACCCTGAAGGAGAGCACCAGGACCTGCAGGGCCACAGTGACACATTGTGTCCAGAAGAGGGCAGGAGAGGGCTGTTAAGCTGGAAGAGATCAAGGCTTCTCTAGAAGTCCATCAGTGACAGAAGACTTTCAACGCGAAATATCCAAGAGCTGAGAGGTGCCTCAGAGATGTTCAAGTAATTCAAGGGGCCAGGGTGACTATTATCTCCTCAGGAGGGCAGAAGATTTCAGGGATCTCAATGCCTAATTTGTGTCTGAGGCATTATTTATTATTCCTGTTAGTTAGCATTCATATTTAACCAGGGCAACTGAAGAGTGGAAGTTAAATAACATGTAAGAAGCAGAGCTGAGATTTGATCCCAGGTCCACCTTCCTCCAAAGCCCATGTGGTGCCAGTGCTCCAGGAGCAGAAACAAGTGGAGTAAGGGAATCCAGAAATCCTCCTTTACATCTCAGCTCCATTTCCAGTTCTCCAGAGACCTCTCCCAATTCCTTAACTAGGTCAAGCCTCTCTCCCTCTTAGGTTCTCTCATAGCTCTCATACCCCACCTGTAAAATTCCTATGACAAGAGGTTTTACATACATGTGCGTAATACTTGGTTCTCCCACTGTGTCAGGGGTGGGCAAACTACAGGGGCAATTCTGCTACAATGGCAGACCTGAGTAGTTGCTACAGAGACCTTATGGGTGACAAAGCCAAAAAATATTATGGCCCTTTAACATTTGCCGGCTTCTGTACTAGACTGTGAATTCCATTTGGGCAGGGATTATACCTGTTTTCATTCACCACTGTAACCCCAGAGCCTAACACGGTACTTGGCACAGAATAGGCATTCAGTAAATACTTGTGGAATTCAGTTTAGTTTTAATAGTGAAACATGGATGAAACCTTAAAAACAGGAGGAATTTCAAGTATCAGTATGCCCAGTTAGGAACATTTCAGTGGCTGCAAACAGTACTGACTTTTAAAATTGAAATTCCTCCAATCAGTAATCTATTGACTGAAAATATTTTCAGTAGAAATATGTGTTTTTTCTTATAAAATTAAGTGATATTCTTTTCATTTCCAACAACAAAAAGAGGATATTTTAATTTTTTCCGTAATTGGTCACTGTGTAACAGAGCATATTCATCATTGCATGGCCTAGAACAAAGAAATCATCCCTTCTTCTCTTATTTGTCTCAGACTATGTGATCCTTAGGGTTTGCCATGTTGCCAAAAAAAATCTCACCCACTCCATGAGTGATCAAAGGAGAAGATGCAATACTCTAGCTCAGGGTTTGGCAAACCTTTTCCGTAATAGATAATTTAGGTGTGGCGAGCCACATGGTCCCTGTCAGTGTCTGCCATTGTAGCACAAAAGCAGCCATATGTAATGTGTGACTGTATGAGCATGGCTGGGGTTCAATAAAGCTTTATCTACAAATATAAGAATTTGAATTTCATATAATTTTCTGGCACCAGGAAATATTATCCTTTTGATTTTTTTCAACCATTTGAAAATATAAAAACCATTCTTAGCTCTGAGCCCTATAAAAACAGGAGGGGGCAGCTTTACAGAAAAACCCGAACGAAATTTTTGGCCAATCCAATATTTTCCATACTTGCAATATTTCATAATAAATATTAACTGGAACTTGTTCCAGTTGTCTAGAATAAGAATGGTTTAATTAAGGGTCATATATACGGGGCTTCTCTGGTGGCACAGTGGTCGGGGGGTCCGCCTGCCGATACAGGGGGCGTGGGTTCGTGCCCCAGTCTGGGAGGATACCGCGTGCCACGGAGCGGCTGGGCCTGTGACCCCCGCGGCAGTGAGAGGCCCACGTACCACAAAAAAAAAAAAAAAAAAAAGAGTCGTATATACGGATTGCCTATCAAATGAACTTAAATTTTAATTAAGTGATTGTACCATTTGGATGAAATAAAAATGAATGGCACATGCTGAATTGGCCTATTATTTATATTTTATTTGGGTTGGTTTTCACTCAAAGCAACTATTACTCTTTTCTGAACATGATACTTTAAGTTGAAAATAGAAGTAAAAATTAAGATCCATGCTGAGACTGAATATACAAACCAACAATGGCCACACCATACATGACAATAGACCCATGCAATGATCATATATGTAATGAGCCCAGAACAGTCATAACTTGATCAATGACCACCAACTTCCCTCTTTTATGACCCTTCTTCTAACTTGGGACCAACCAGAGAGAAGCCAAGTATGCTTACTAATTAATCACATAGGCTGTCCTCCTTCTAGTCAGCCTGTTACCAGCCTCCCCATGCTAACAACCTCCAATCAGAACACACCTGAAGCCTTCCTTTTTTTTTTCCCACACTAAACCTCTCTCACTCCCACACCTGCCTCTGAATCTCTGGCAAAAACAAGTGATGGTGACTCTGACTCCCTTGTTCTACCAAGCTTTATGCCTCAGCTTGTTCTCGTTTGGGTGGCCTGCAATTTTTTCCATGCTGCAATCCTCCACTTTCCATAGGTTATCAATAAGACAGTACTCAAAATACATGAAAAAGGGAATATGGTATTAGTTATTCCGTGGGTTTAGCTTTTCAATATAGTCTATTTTTTTGCTCCAGTGCAAAGATTCCATCAGGTTTCAGACAAAAATGGAAATCAGATTTGCTCGTGTGAAAACAGTGTAATTGACACCTAGAGATGATTTGGCTCTTAAAATTCTGCTTGCTCTACAGTTGCTAGGGATGGCCTGACCTAGCAAAGAAAATTCAGAGTTAAGCAAGATTCACCAGGGACCCTTATGCACTAAGACATAATAGGTATCACCAACCTGGAGCAGGACCACCAAGACAGCTTTTAGGTTGATAAGAAGGTTCACCCATAAAAGTCCTTATTGGCTGCTAAAACATTATTTCTTTTGTCAAGCAATACCCTCAGAATATTGGTTTTTACCAAATATTGAGATGTTTTTAATTGTACCACTTTCTCTCATTTTACTTTTATTTCATCTTATTTTTAAATTTTCTACAACCCACCTTTAATATTGCTTATCTAATGATGATGCTTTTAAACCTTAATAACTTCTAATAGATCTGTACACTTGCCAGATGACATTATTTTCATTTCACCACTCCATCTCTCCCCTACGCTCTATTCTCCTTCCTTCTCACCAGCCCCTTCTACCTCCACCATCCCACCTTCCCAAGGGATTCCAGCCCTGGGACCTCTGGGCTGTACTGTGCGAGGATTCACCTTCACTTCTAGCTGCAGCCCTGATCTGGAAGGAGTTCTGTAGCCCTTGTGTCTAACATGACACGAGTAGGGATTGAGGATGAAGGTTGATATTCCTCTGGAGAGCCCAGGTTGCTTGCTCATGAGTCAATTGTGTTGCATAGGATGTGTTATCACCTCAGAAGCCCCAGAAGGCATCACTAGAAAATAGCAACTATTGCTGCCTTTAATGCTGTTGCTGTTTTTATTGCTAAACTCAGCTCAGGAAGAAAAGGGAAAATGATGTTCAATATCTTCTGTTTAAGAAGACAAGGAAGTATGTAAAAGAGTTTTAAAAGATTTGGGGAGGAAAATGTTTTAAAAAATCAGAAAGAAGTTGAGATTTAGTTATTTAGGAGATTCACTCAGATGGAAGGGAGACTTGCCCAACACTGCTGCATTACCATATTCAACCCCACAAATGAGAATCAACATTCATTGAACATATGTGACATTATTGAGAATGGATTATTGGGGATAACTAAATTATTGATAGGCATTCTTTTTTTTTTTTTTCCTATTTTAGATGTCACCAGCTACAGTAAAATAGCAGAAAAGTCTCTGTTACCCAAAGCTCTTGAGGTGTTACTTACTGAGAAGGTCTGTCTGCGATTCCTGTTCCATAAGAAACCGCAACTCTTCAATGTCCTCTTGAAGCCAAATACGGATTTGCTCCATTTTTTCATCTCTTCCATTCAGCTTCTCTATCAGATTTTTTATTTCTTGCAAGGTCTCATTACCACTCTCTACCAATTCCTTTAAAAAGTAGCATTTGGGGGTATGTGAATATAAATTGCAACAAAATAAATAAAAACATATTTTGTATAAGTGAGTCATGTACAAGACAAAAATACATAGGCAAAATTGGTACTAGTCATGTAAAATAAGTGTCTGTAGACAGCAGATTCACAAGGTTCTGTAAAGGATCTCAGAAAAGTGGATTAGCAAATGAGAAGATTTAATGGAGTACTCACTGAACTCCAAATTTTAACTGGGTAGGGTAGTGGTGGTGGTATAAAAAAGCCAGCCCATCTTAAGAGCAGCACAGAATTGCAGAGGAGATTCAGCATGGCTTAAAGCTTAAGAGAAAGAACTTTGGAATCAGGCTGGATCTGAGCTTTAAATCCCCCAAATCTCATCAACTGTTCAGTTTTAGGCAAGTCACTTAAACTCTCTGAGCCTCAGTAGCTTCATCTAAAAAAGGCACTACTAACACTTCCCTTATCCACTGTTTTAAGGGTTAAACAAGGATCACATGTAAACTTTAAATACTTAGAAAGTAGCAGAACCAGGATTTAAACTACAGCCTACCTCCCTCTAAAGGGGGGAGGGTTGGAGATGGTGAATGGCTGGTAAAACATGGAGGAGAGATAGAGTTCAGAATTGACACCTTTGTCCTAAAATGATCTGTGTTCAGTTTGTGCTTGAAAAAGAAACTGTCATTCCCCCATTCCCACTTTAACTGAAGTGGTAGAGTGGGAAGACAGCTTCCCAAAGGATTAAGATTTCATAGAGATGTTTGGTACTCTTAAAAATAAGACAACAGGCCCAAAATGGCGTCACTTACACTAAACCCCAAGTCACCAAACTGCGAGACTTAATTACAGTTTCAGCTCTCTCAGAAATGGAATCTTAAACCAGTCAATCAGGAATCTACCTGATCAGTACTAGTCAGGTAATTTGCCTAGTAGACCCCTGCCATCCCTGAGAGGAAAGTGACCTTGCAACAGCCAAGCTGCCTTTTTTGCCTGGAATAACTTCCTTGTTCCTGCTCCCTTCTGACAATAGAAGTCTTTCATTTGTACAGCTCCTCATGGCTCCTTCCTGTCTGCTAACTTAAATGATGCCTGATTCATGAAGTGTTGAATAAAGCCAATAAGATCTTTAAAATTTACTCAGTTGAAATTTGTTTTTTAACAGCACAAAGGATACATTTTAGGATATGATGATCACACCAGCTCTGTCACTCCCCGCAAATCCTGACCTCTTTCCTTACACACGCACTTATTAGGTAGGTGAATATCTTAGAAATATGATACTTATAGAGGCAATACAAAAAAGCTCACCTTAAGTGTAGTCCAAAATTCAGTCCACAAATCCGAACATTGTGCTAAATTAAAGATTTTTAAAATGCAAAAGTTACTGAAATAATTTGAACATTTTTATTCAAGTAACACTATTTGTTTTTCAAAAATTATTTTTATCTAAAAATTCCTACTTCCAAAATGTCAGAACAACACTTGCCCTGCCACTTTAAACAAGGAGAAAATGGGACTAAATGTATGAAAGAAGTATATTTGTTTCAATATCCAGTTTTCAGATACTGGAGAGTGCACAGTACAGAACTGTGACACTTGAGAGAAGGGGGAGAAATGTGAGCCATATGATCACTGGGCTCTCTGCTGGGGGTGTGAGCAGAGCAAGGCAGTCTCACACAGATATAGAAATCTGCTCAAAGATTAGCAAGTCAAATCCAGCAATATATGAAAACGATAATAGCTTTTGAACAAGTGGGTTTTATCCCTGGAGTGGAAGATTGGTTTGACATTCCAAAATCAATCAATGCAATTTCCCATACTAACGTCGTAAAGGAGAAATACCACCTGACATCTTGGTAGCTGCTTGAGTCACTGAGGTCATTCACACAGGCACTGCATGCCTACGTGACTGACCCCCTCCAATAAATACCCTGGACATCCAAGCCCTGTGAGCTCCCCTGGCTAGCACCATTTTGCATGTGTCACACGTCATTGCTGGGGGAATTAAGTGCATCTTTGCAACTCCACTGGGAGAGGATGCCTGCAAGCTTGCACCTGGTTTCCTCCAAGCCCTTTTGCCCTTTGCTGATTTTACTCAGTACCCTTCACTGTAATAGACAATAACTATAAAGTATAACAACTTCTGAGTCCTGTGAATCCTTCTAGCTAATCACCAAGAATGAGGACGGTCTTGAGGACCTCTAAAACAATACAAAGAGCTGCAAAATCTTGCTGAGAAAAATTAAAGAAGTTCTAAATAAATGGAGATATATACTGTGTTCTTGGATTGGAAGTCTTCATTTTGTTAAGAAGTCAATTCTCCCCAAATTGATTTACAGATTCAACACAAACCCAATTAAGATCCCAGCAGGGGTATGTGTGTGTGGTGTGTATAGATTAATAAGTTGATTCTAAAACTTATATGGAAATCAAAGGGTCTATAATAGCCAAAATAATTCTAACAGAGAAGCACAAATGTGGAGAACTTGCATTACATGATTTCCAGACTGAATATGAAGCTATAGTAACCAGGACTGTGTGACACTGGTGTAAAGTTAGATATTTAGAATAAAGGAACAGACTCATAAAACTGATTTTTTAAAAACGTCGTTTGAGTAATACAGTGCTAAAAGGAGAGTCTTTTCAAAAATTGTGCTGGCACAACTGAATATGCATAAGAGAAAACCATGACATTTCAACGCTTACCTCATACCATACGAAAAAGTTAATTTGAAATGAATCAGGGATCTAGACATAAAAGCTAAACTAAAAACTCATAGAGATAACGTAGGAAAAAATCTTTGAGAAATTGGCTTAGGCAAAAATGTATTAGACAGGACACAGAAAATACTAACCCTAAAAGACAAACTAGATAAAGCAGTCTTTGTTCAAAAGAAAATTTTTAACTTCTTTTCTAAGACACCATTAAGAAAATGAAAAGTCAAGCCTCAGACTGAAAAAGGACTCATTTCCAGACTACATAACGATTTTAACTCAATAAGAAACACAAAGAACACAAAGCAATGTGCAAAAGACTTGGACATGTGGCAGATTGTATTTTCCAGAGATGGCTCCACAATATATTTCATCTCCCATGCTCTTCCCCAACATGATGCTGACACTCTTCCCATTAGTAGTGATGTCTCTGTCCCCTCCCCTTTTGCCTGGTGACTGCCTCAACCATTAGGACATTGTGGAAGTGGCACTCTGACTACCAAGGTCAAGTCACAGCAATGCCATGAACTTCCACTTTGTTTTCTTGGGATGCTAATTTTTGGAACACAGCAGGCCAAGCAGCTACATGCATGGAGTGGCCACATGGAGGTGTTCTGGTTAACAGTCTCCCCTGAATTCATCTGAGAGCCAGCATCAACACCAGAAGTGTGAGTGAGTGGGTCTTCAGATGATTCCAGTCCCCAGCTGCTGAATTACCCCCCAGCCACCAAGCTGCCCCAACTGATGTCATGTAGAACAGACAGGAGTTGCCTCCACTAAGTTCTAATCAAATTGACAATTTGTGAGCAAAGTAATTTGTAATGTCATGCTGTAATAGATAATTTGTTCACGACACTTCACAAAAAATGATATGTAAGTGGCCAAAAAGCATATGAAAAGATACTTAACAACCTTAGTCAACAGGAAAACTTAGTGAAGAGGAAATATCATTACATGCCTAGTAAATGGCTAAAATGTTAACAATTTTAAGTGTTTTGACAATTTTAATTGTTGGTGAGGATGTGGAGTATCCCATTGAAAGTGGGAGGATAAATTTGTAAAACTACTTTGGCAAACTGGCCATTTCTTATAAAGTTAAACCTGTTACACTAACGGTGTAACCCAGCGATTCCCCTCCTTTGTATTTACCCAAGAGAAATGAAAACAAATATTCTCAAAAACACTTATAAACAAATAGCAACCCCAAACTGGAAACAATCCAAATGTCCTTCATCTAGCTAAAGGATAAACAAAATATGGTATATCCATTAAATGGAACACTACTATATAGCTGTAAAAAAGAGCCAGTGATGATATATGCAACAACATGGATGGATCTTAAGAAACAGCTTGCTGAGTGAAAGGAGCCAGGTACAAAAGAGTGCATGCTCTATCATTCCATATGTATCTAATCCTTAGGGACAGAAGGCACATCAATGGTTTCTAGAGACTGGAGGTAGGGTGGGAAATCAACCACAAAGGGACACAAGGGACGTTTTTCAATGATGAAAATGTTCTATATCTTTCTTGTGGTACTAGTCGTTCTAGTGGTATGTACATTTGTCAAAACACATTGAACTGAAGATGGGTGCATTTTATTATATGCAAACCAGTAAAATTGATTTAAACAAAACTTTATTTTTTATATGTAAAGGTCATTCATGACACATTACTTACTCTGAAGAGCTGTCAGCTGAGACGACTGGTCACTTGAGGTGCACATGAGGTCTTCTCCTCCCTTTCTGTGTTGCTCTGTGATGTTCTTTATGTATGCAATATACTGGAAATTAAAGGCATGTGTTTGCTTTAAGCCGTTTAGTTATAGAAGGTTAATTATCCATGCAGTCACTTAGCAAACATTTATTGATTCCTCCTCTGTGCGACCTACCATTCTAGGTGCAAGGATAACAGTGGTGAACATAGCCCTTGTTAAGCTTACATTCTGGTGAGGGAGGTAAAGGGCATTACTTCCTGGTAAGCATTTCAACACCCAAATAAACATGGTATTCTGAATTTGCCACAAAAATGAATTAAAAGGTATTCTGCCTAAACACACTGTCTTCACAGGAAAAAAAAATGATTTTTTTTTTTGCAAAATGTGTGTTCAGTACATGTTACAAGGCAGCACTGATGCCTCACTGGAGGCGTTCATAAGACCTCACAGAGATCAAGTCAGGAGAGCCTATGGAATTGCTCACTCTAGTCGGATGTTTCATTGCATTGGGTGGCAGTGGTAGCAGTGGTTTCGATGTTAAAGTCATGGCTTTCTGTTCTGACCACCCAATGCTCAGGACCTCTAAAGTCTCTGGGAACTCTGAAAGTATGGGCTTTGGGATATAATGTTGGCACTGGCCCAGTTTCAAGAGAGAAATAGTCAAATACTAGAAACTACTGATAAAAATCTTAGAAATAGTGTCTGGTACCGTTGGAGAAGTAGACATGGAACTGTTCCACAGGGCTGTTTATAAGCATGTGTTAGAGGGTCTCTCATGCAGCCTTGATCTGTGGCAGTCTTTGCAAGGCTTGCTGGAAGGTTTTGTAGTAAACCAAAGTGAAAGTCCCTTAAGCCAAGTCCAAGTCATCATTCTTGCTCTCTTTGAACATGGATCACTGTTCGTAGACTTGCCTAGTTCAGCAGCCCTCTCGTAACTCTCCAACTTTCCTCTCTTACTCCCCGTTTTTGGTCTCCTCTTCTGTTTACTCTTTAAAAGTTGTCTTTCTCCAGAACTCTGTTCACACCTCACTGTTCTCATTCACTATCCCTGAGGAATTTCACCATCTCCCAGGTGTAAATCCTACCTCTATGCTAATGACACCCTGTCAGACTTTTCCCTGGAGCTCCTCACATGGTGTGATTAGGTGCTCTTGCTCTGGGTGACTCTGTATATGGGACCTGTGTAGACTGTCACACTTAACAACCAAATTGTAATTATCCATTTGTATACCCATCTCCCCAGTTAGACTGTGAGCTTTCTAAGGGCTTGGGACAGTGTCTTACTCATATTTGTATTCACTGTGCCTTCCCTAGAGTTTGGGACTCACTGATGCTTAAAATGTTTGTTAAAAAAAAAAAAAAGTTTGTTGAATGAAGGGATGCGATCATTAAAACAAACAGTGGTAAGTGAGTAAGATAAACACATAGGGTCATCCAGGGGCTAGTAGGTGGACCTTGAATCCAAAAACAGAACTTTTAGAATCGGTCTTTAACATAGTCAGTCATCCATTTGCTCACCCATTGCCAAAATAGCAATGAAAATACCAGTTAGATTAATAAATAATCTACATCATCTGATAGAAGACAGTCTGGTGGAATATTTCACAGGTGGATGAAATTTCTTACAAGGTTGTTTCAAGGGCTAGAAGAATGAAGATGTGTCAGATGTGTGCAGGTTCTTGCTGATGGTACCTGGGCTCTGCAGAGCACGTCTACCTTTTCAAAGTACATTAGTACCTCTTATGCCATTTTAATTCTACCAAAAAACACATGATATTACTGGGAAAATTGGTACCATTTAACCAATGGAAAAAAAATTGCTCAAAGAGGTAAAGGGATTATCCCCTTACTTAGAGTCGTACTGCTGTAGGACTGTTTTTATTTTTCCAGTTATTAAAAATTCAAAAAAACCCCAAAGAGATTCAGTTTCCTAATCTATAAAAGGGACATAATGTAATAGCCACATATATTATCCAGGTTATTGTGAGCATCGAATGGGACTGAATTCCTTTTACATGTGAGGCATTGTGCAAAACTCTTGAAATACATTGATACAGATCCTGAACTTTGAGGTCAATAAGGTTTACCAGAAAAAAATATTTTTTAAATTGCATTTCTTTTGCACTTTCAGTTTACAAAGAAGTCACCTTCACACTATGAATTTAGGAGTTATTCCCATTTTTAAGGGGAGAAAAATGAAGCTCACAAGTTAAGTGATCTGCCCAAAGTCACACAGGGTTACCAGTGAGTGACAGATTCAAATAAGTAACTCAAGTATAAATAAGTAAAATTTAATCATTTGAGATTGAGACCTTAATTTTAGGGGTTGGATGAACAAATTCCTTTGCTTTAAAAAATGCTGCAATCAATATGAAACAGACAGCCTAACTTTTTAAATGGGCACAAGACCTGGACAGGTACTTCACAAAGAGGGTAACCAAGTGGCCAACAACTTATGAATAGGTGCTTCATTAATCATCAGGAAAATGCAAATTAAAACCACCAAGGGACACCTCTATACACCCTCCAGAATGATTAAATTGAAAAAGGCCGAGTTTCATAGAGAATGAGGAACAATTGTGCTCTCATACCCTACTGCTGGGAGTGGAAGTTAGTGCAACATCTTTGGGAGACTGGCACTGAGCACTAAAGTGGACCATACACCTCCCTATGGCTCTAAAATTGCACTTGAGATGTTTACCAAAAAGAAATATGTAATTTTATTCACTAAAAAACATGTAGTAGAATGTTCATAGCAACACTCTTTGTAATAGTCCAAATAAGAAACTCTCTAAACCCCCATCAACAGTAGACTGTATAAAAACTGTAGTATTAGTCATACAATGGAATACGATACATACATACAATACAATACAATACAGAACTAAGGAATGAATGAATCATACCTTCACTCAGTAATAAGAATGAACCTCAAAAATATAACGTTGGGCAAAAGAGTGCATTTGTATCATTTCATACATATAATGTTCAAAAACAGGCAAAACTCGTCTATGGTATTAGAAGTCAGTATAGCATTACCCTTGTTAGGGGGTTAGTGACAGGAAGGCACAATAGAAGATATCTGGATTCTGTTGATGCTTTGTTTCTTGATCTAAGTGTTGGTTACCCAGTGTATTCATTAAGTTGTGCACTTATGATTTTGGCACTTTTCTGTGTGTACTTTAAGTTTCACTTAAAAAGTTTTAAGAGTTATTCTCTCCTTTCCCCTTCTAACTAGTGCAGGTGTAGACAATCAACCAAGACCACTGTGCAAAGTGAAGTGCGCTTGAACTTACCTCTTTTAATCTTTTATTTTCCTGGAGCAAATCATCTGTTTTTAGATCATGTACATAGATTTCATTTTCTAATTGCTTTAGAACTTCAAAATGAGCTTTGATTTTATGGCTTTCGTGATCTCTTAATTGTTTTAATTCTTGCTTCACTTTATTCTGCTCAAACATAAAACCCATAATTATTGCATAGAGTTCAACTAGCAGGGCCCCAGTGTATTAGTTTGCCTGGACCACATTCAGAGAGGGGTTCTAATTACAACTGACCCTTGAACAATGCAGGGGTGAGGGGCACAAACCCCCTCCACTCAAAAATCTGCGTGTAACTTTACAGTTGGTCCTCTGTATCCCCAGTTTCACATCCGTTGATTGAACCAACCACAGACCACATAGTACTGTAGTATTCATTCATTGAAAAAAATCCTCATATAAATGGACCCACAGAATTCAAACCTATGTTGTTAAAGGGTCAACTGTAACTCCTTGACCATCAGCTGAGGTTATGGACACCTTCCCTTGAAAAACTTTATATAAACTCCAAAGCAAATGGACTCTGGGAAAAGAGTCTATGGATCCCAAGTTAAGAGCCAAAGTTAAATTGTTGAGACAATTTCACAAAATAGAATATACTTTGACATATGAACAATTACCTGGCAAAAATGGGGAAGCAGGGAGTGGAATTTATTGAGGCTCTTTCAGTGAGGACTTAATATTTCTCAAAAGAAGAAGAATATTACTTTATGGATTTTTCAGAGTTCTCTACAGTTTTCTCTACTGAATTCTCTAGGCAGTTTTCTATTATTATACTGCTATAAATCATATAATCTTTGTACATTGTATAATCATCCCTAGCAGCATCTTATAAAGAATATAGAATTATATATATAGTATACTTACTTGTAATTTTCCCCTTCATATGTTTCTATTTCCATAAAGTTACTTTTGAGATCAGTGACTCTCAAAGAATACATTTTATTTTTAATTAACCAACTCCACATACATATGTTTATCATTAAGTATTGATTATAAAATTTGAAAAGGTAGTAGCATCTATTCACCTGCTCCCATTTCATTCACTCCCTCCACACCCACAACTTTGGCCCACTTATCCTTGTCTTCATAGGAATTTACCAGAATAACAGATCTGAAAAGAACCTTAGGAAGCATACTCCAATCTCTACCTTTTAAATAAGAAAACTGAATCCTCCGCAGTGATTTTCCAGTTTTTTGTTTTTTTTTTTTTTTTAAATTTCAGCCACGCGGCACAGCATTTGGGATCTTATTCCCTGACCAGGGATCAAACCTGCGCCCCTGGTATTGGAAGGTGGATTCTTAACCACTGGACCACCGGGGAAGTCCCAGGTTACATGTTCATTGCTTCTGAAGTTGCTCTCTCTCTCTACACACACACACACACACACACACACACACACACACACACACACACACACGTATATATATGTGTGTATATGTATATATCTATATACATATATGTATGTTGTGACTAAAAATTTCAAAACATTGATATTAACAGGGTAAGTTTAAAAAGTGTGAATTTCTTGAAAACTCTAATGTGCTAGGTAAGTATCACTGTCTGTATATACCAATATTCTAATAAAAGAAAAAAGAATGAATACATTGACTCTTTACCGTGTTGTTACGGTATCTTAAAAAGTCTCTTGACAATTGAGAAATGTGATCATTCAGTAAATTCTGCTCCTCCTTTTGTGCTATAAAAAAGAGAGAGAGAAAAAAATAACCACCTACAATGTTCTTTAATTAAAAGACAATAATCAAAATAAGACATATGCCTGGTTTTAGAAGCCAAACACTATGATAAGGCTTATAACAAACACTGGAAGTCAGGCGCTCCCCAATGCTGCATCCACCCCTGTGTTTGACTCCTCAGAATCAACCATTTTTAACTCATTTTAACTTTTTCCTCTTACATTTTCTTAAAAATTTTTTTTCTTAAAATTCTTTAAGAAACTTTTTTTCTTTATTTTCTTTCTGAACTTCTTCTGCTCGCTTCCTAACATAGTAGAGGACACAGCCCACTTACCCCCATCCCTACACCTCCTGCACACACCCGCAGCTCCGTGTTCCCTCCCTCAACCTCCTCATGAAGTTGTGGATTTTGTTTAAATGAATTTTAACTGTTTGGATCATTATGACAATGTAAATATTATTTACTGATGAGACAAACAGTGTAGTATGACTACACATCCTTTCTTATATAGTTTCTTGTTTTTCCTGGAGGTAAAAATTACCTCACTTTTAAAAAAATTGCTTAGTTTTCCATGTACATGTCATTAATTCATATCAAAATCTATAACAGAATTGTAAAATCTTTCTGAACATTACTTCCCACGTGGTCAAACACGTTAGGTAATCCATCAGTTCCCTTTCTCTAACCTCTCCCACTACCTTCTGTACATTTTTCTTTAGTCCTGCCGCAAAGCTGACCTCCTGGGACTTCCCTCTGCATCTCTCTCATGTTGGACCTCCTGCTTTCTGAATCTCATACCTTCTTCTTTCTCTTGATTTATTTCCTCTGTTTGTTGAAGCAAATTTTATGTAGCTTCCTGAGACAGAGTAAATGAGATCTTGTATATCTAAATATATCTCTATTCTAAATCTATACTTGACTGGTAGTTTGGATGGGTATCTAATGTTGGAAATTATTTTCTCCCAAAATTTTGAGGGCAATGTCTTCTAAATTCTATTATGATATTGATGTTAAGAAGTCTGAGAGCATTCTGATACTAATCTTTTGTGTGAGATCTGCTTTTTCTCTCTAGAAGCTTTTAGGATCTTCTCTTTTTTTTTTTTTCCTCCTGAAATCCAACAGTGATGTAGCTTAGTGTCTTTTCTTTCATATATTGTACTGGGGATTAACAGGCCCTTTAAGGCCCTTTAAAATAGGAAGTTCATATTCTCCAGTTCTGAGAAATATGTTTGTAATATGTCATTGATAACTTTATACTTCCCATTTTTTTTCTGGCCTCTTTTTCTGGCCTTCCTGTTAGTCAGATATTTGACACCTCAGAACAGTTTTATAATTTCCTTACCATTTTATCCTGTTATCTACTTATTTTTTGTTCTATTTTTGGAGAGATTTCCTTAACTTTTCTTATAATCCTCTTATTGAATTCTAAAATTTTAGTTGCTATTTTTTTTATTTTTAAGAGTTCTTTTTTGTTCTTTGTTCTTTCTTTTCAGCATCTTGTCCTTTTTCATAAATGCAATATCTTATTTCTCTAAGAATATACTTTAAGATATATTCTCTATACTAGAGAGAACATATATTCTGAACAATATACAGAGAATATATACGTATTATATATAATAATATAGAGAGAATATATACTCCCTGAGAATTTATCTTTAAAAGTATTCTTATGTTATTTGTGTTTATGTTTCCACCAAGTTCTGTTTTTCTATCTGCTTTAGTTTATGTCATTCATGCTGGAGTTTTTCCTGAGATGTCTGGTGATCTTTGACTATCTAATCCTACTTAAGGGTGAGGAACTAAAAGGTTTGGTCCCTGGGTGGACTTCACTGTACAGTGATCAGGAAGTGATCACCCATTTTGTTGGGGGGCTCTCTAATGTTAGATTCTGTGGAGCTCTTTGAAACTGCTCAGTGTCCTTGGGGAAGAATCCAACCATCTTCAGGGTGGGGAAGGGATCACAGAAGAGTTATACCACAACTGGCTGGCAGCCTTCATCAAGCTGAGCAGTGGAAGGGGGTCTCAGAACAGCACTTGTCTTCTGCCCTCAGCCATATCTGATATCCTGAAGTTTAGAACCCTCTTGCCCAATTTCTCTGCTGGCATTGTGGAGGAATAGTCAGTCAGTGGCACAGAAGAGGACATTTGACCTGGGGGTCTAACCGCTCACTATAAAGACTTTCAGCAAATCTTCAGCCCCATGATTCATCTCAGGCTTCACAGTATCCCTGTCCTCCAATGTCCAAGACTTCCCTGGTCCTGAGGAAAGAACTTCTCATCCTCATGCTATGCTTCTCTGTGAACATTTGCTAGTTAAACTTCTTTTTCTGCTAATACCTCTATCCAGTTACACCTTCCAACAATTTGCTGTTATTTATTATCTGTTGATGTCTTCTCTGCCAGTCTCTTTGTACTTCTGGGTTTATATCTTTAAATAAATCTTTTGCACATATTTTATGAAGTTTTATTAGGGAGCAAAGATAGATGCATGTGTTTTATCCATCATATTTAATCACAAGTCACAACCTTATTCTTTATGTGTACTGAGCCTTTATATTCTACCCTCTGTAAGTCTCACTGCTGGCAGGTGAAGTATACTTTCCTACTCTCTGAAGCACATTGCTCTTATGTCCCCTTTCCTTCTTTTCTCCTGCCTTTCTCTCTTTTCTCTACTTTCTTCAGTATTTTATCCCTTTTCTTTGACTTAAGAGAATCAGTTCTTGCAATATACTGCAATATATTGCTTATTTTTATACTCATAGTGTTTCTTATATCCTTCATCCAGTGCAAGAAGGGATGAAGGAAGGGTGGGGGAGTAGAAAATTGGGAACAGAGTACGTATAGGTTGCAAGTCTTGGTAAAAGTGGTAAAAAAAAAAAAAAAAAAAAAACAAGAAAACCTAACTGAGTTGACTAAATGAAAATGTGGCAAAAGTGGAAAATCAACTGAGGAATGGGAACCAGACCCAGGTACTTTTTCTTATAATATTCTTATATTCTTAAAATTTCACCTTCCTTGAAAATTACCACTATTCACTTTGAATATCTGTTTATTTCACATTTGACCATATTGGGTTTCCATATGACTACCCTGTTTTGACACACTGCTTTAATTCCTATCCCCATATTCATCTTTGCCAGCTGGTCAGTCCCACCACAGTGCACATTTTTTACTCCCATTCCAGTAAAAAATGTGCAAATTTTCTGTAATTTTGGTCCTGGCCTGATTCCAATGGCACTTCTTCCATCATCTAGAAGATAGAAGTTCTAGAAGTTGTCCTGCTTAATAACCTAAATCCTTGGATAATGATCCTTTACTCCCCAAATTCAAAACAAGACTCACATCTCTAGGGATGGTTCTGGATCTGTGAAATTTGGGGTTCAGGGTTAGATGACCACATCCAATTTTTGTGGAGAAAATAATTATTTTCTATATTAAACACACACATGGTATGCCATGTAATAAAATGCAAAATATGCATACTTTCAGACACATTTCATCTTCTCTATGAAGCCCCCAGATCTGAGACAAGCTCTTATCTATCTCTGCCTTAGGGGCAGATTAGTGAAAAAAGTCTAAGGAGTACATACCTTATAAATGATTAAAGTCATAGCTGGAAAATGATTAAAGTCAAGCTGTAAATTCATGTTAAGAAACAAAAAATTTTCCACATGGCAGGAGATAAAGGAGTTGGTTCTACCTTTACCAAGTACAGAGAGAATCCATATAATATAGTTGCTACTAATTCTTAATTTTAAACAGTTTTAAAAGAGAAAAGGAGGAATTTGACAGGAGTTAACAGTAAGATTGTGGTGCAGAGAAGAGGAAATTAATAGAAGAGGCAAAAACTAGAGAATAGAGAGTTAAAGGTGATGGGAGAAGTTGGGAGAATTTCACCATTGGCTTGTGATGAATGATCCACTTTGTGTTAGCAGACAACAGTGAAATCCTTACCTGGGCTTGAGTTCAATTACTAAGTGCTTCATATGTACCTGTAAGAATATCAATGAGATTTTCAAACTGTCTGTTTTTGTCCATGTATTCTTCTTCTGCCACCTGAAGCTGTGAAAGACGCTCGACTAGTTCACCTTCCTTTTCTTTGTTAATTTGTGTTTCCTCAGCGAATCTTTGCTTTAAAGACAGTAAAACTGATTGTGAGGTATGATTTTGGAGAATTCACACAGTATTCTAGAGTAGAAGGTAAGTTCTTTGGTGGGGAAAATTCTGTCTGTCCTGGACTCCTCTTATCCTAAGGTGCATAGAAAGGTATCTGGCACATACTAGATATTTAATAAATATTTGTTGGCTGACTCACTGACTCTCTGGCAATCTATACTGTTAGGAGATTAAATTCACTGGGCTCTCCAAAGATCCTTTCAGTTCTAAAGCTTTACTGCTATGGTTCTATTACTGCTACCTAATGTGTACCCCAAAAACATATTTAAGAAACTTTGTCTTGATTGATCATATTTTATGAAAAAAATCAAAACAAAACCAGGCAGAAACACAAAATATATACCAGCTCTAAGAAATGTGGATGTTAGTAAGAAATGGGAAGGGGGTAGAAATAAATGGATATGATACTACAATAAATGGGTTAAAAGTGCCAAAAGTAAAACATGAAAATGCCTGCTTATTTATTCAAACTCAGGTTTTATTTAGTTTCAAGTGGAATATAGTTGAATCTCTCTTAGAAAGTCAGGGTGGATTTAAAATAGTGACTAAGGCAAAGACAGCCAACTGACATTTACTATCCACTCTCCTGTCCTTCGATATCAGGACTCTTTGAGTTTTAGCTGAGCATATGGCTGCCAACTAGAGTGATTTCTTGGCTTCCCTTGCAGGTGGGTGTGACCAATGAGTTTGTGAGTGGAAGTGGGGTGTGCCATTTCTGGGTCCTGCCCCTGCAACAGGAAGGGGTATGTGCCCCCTAGGTCCTTCCTCCTTCCCCTGGCTGGAAGAGGATGAGAATAGAAGCTGCCACTTGGACCCACAGGTGTTAGTCTCATGCCGAGGGTGGCAGAGCTACCCTTCCAGCCCTCCACCCCTTCCCTTCAGCCTTTACCAGGAAAGAGAAATAAACATCTCTCTTCTGTAATGACCATGTCAGAAGTATCTGAGTATCTGTCTTAAATAGATACTCAGACTCAAAGATTTAAACTGTCCATAATTGACCCAGTTTACTCTTAAAAACTTTTATTTTTATCTAAGTTGCATACACTCATAATTTAAAGGAAACCCTGAGGGCCAGCAGAGCAATGCCAGACATGCTTCCCCAGTGGGAGATGCCCTCACAACATAGCCTACCAGAGGCTAGTTTCCACTGACCCCACCAAAGTGGTAACTTAGTGCAAGAGAAGGAGATCCACAGGGGTAGATGTGAAGGACTCCCTGGCCTAGAAGCCCCATGTTTAAATTGGAACCAACATCTCTTGGGCATACCTTCTAGGTCCATACAAGGGACATGCCCATTTAAAAGAGGCACCAAATCCAGGAAAGCTCAATGCTCTGGTTTCCCGCTAGTTATTCTCCTGGTCAAGATGCAGCATACTAATAAAGGGTTGTTCTATATAAGCAATGTTGCCTGATAATACAACTGATAATCCACCTTTATCAGGCTACTAGGGGAAGAACCAGAAAGTTACGCCAAGGTCAATTTCCCAGTAAAGGATAGAGGATTGTTAACCCTTTAGTACACATCTTGTTTATGTTCACGCATTTTGGCATCTCTTTGATAGAACACCTTGCTCGCACCCTAATTAATACAGTGATATGCTGTCCCATTCCAAATTACCATTAGAATCCTTATGAATAATACAGAAAGACAAAAACATACATAAAATACCGTAATATAAAAATATTACAATGCAGAATCAGGAGTAAATTCTCCAGACTGCAGTATTAAGAAACACATATCTATACTATATTCTGTAAAAAAGAATGGCCTGGGGGGATAAGGAGGCATGTGAATGCATTAATTCATTCCCATTGCCTGCACAAGGCTGAAGCTGCCAGCAGCACCCTGACAAGAAACCAAGCTCTTGTTTTATGCTTGGAGTGAGGGTTTGGGTATCAGATGCTGCTGCAGCTCAGGCAAGGTGGTGTTCGCTGGCTCAGCTTCTTGGAGTTGGGTGACCTGTCAGGCCCACAGCTTCTTCAGATCATTCAAATCTTCCCTTAGCTTCCCTGAGTCCTGAGCCATGTGCATACATAGCCCAGTGATGAAAGGCTCTGGCTTCTGCTGCAATTTGGGGGGGTTGAAGCCTTGGAAAGGAGAGAGGCCAATGCAGGTACTAGTCCAAGCTCATAAGTTCCGCTCATCCTGCGACTTCCAGTTTGACCTTGCTTTCTCCACTTCCTGTCCATCTTTCCTTCCCAACTGCCTACCCTGCTGCCTTTGGGCCCCAGCTCCAGATGTAAAGCTGAAAGACTCACTAGACTACATAACGAGCTCCCACAATGGCAGAAGGTCAAATCCTCTAATAAACCCCTTTCCTGGTAGCTCTGTTTCTCTGACTGAAACTTGCCAGACACAGGGCTGAAGGACCCAGCAGACCCAACCATGATCAATGTGTCTGTGCTAGATCAGAGTGATACAGAAGGCTTTGCAAGCTCTGCTAGGAACACTGTAGCGGAGGCCCCTGGGTATTGGAGCCAAGTCTATAGAAGACTTAGTCACAGCACCGCCTAGAAGAAAACACCTCTCAAGATTTGGAAGTTTACATTCTGAACCAGTGACTAATATTCAGGGCTGTTTTCCTTGGGAATTTTGGGTCAGGGGCCCAAGTAGCAGTGGGCCTTCTCACTATTAAACCTAATGATTTTGCTCTCCCTCCCTGTGAATTTGGCTCTGTCAGTCCAGAGATCTTACTACTGGTGAGAAGAATGATTATATCAAGGGTACAATAATGGTTCCATAAACCAAAATCTGAGGGTGCTTCCTCTGCAATTTGGGCTCCTCATGCCACTGAACTAAAGGCAGAAATTGGATTCCAATGTGCCCAGGGTTGTTGATGATGATTTTCAAGGGGAAAAGGGATTTATAATAATGGCGCACAGGCTGCCATCTGCCCATGACTTTGTGTAAATGAGGCACAGGTGGACAGAGTCCTGCAGGGAGCACACAGCCTGGCAAGCAGACTGCCTGCAGAAATTTTCTCATCTGCAGTGTTATACTTCTAATTTACTTATTTTGCCTAATTTCATTGTATAAGCTTGAATGCAATGTTAACTGGTGTCCTTGTCTTATTCCTGACTCTAAGAGGATTGCCTTCATTCGTTTACCATTAAGTATGACTGGTAAACTCCGTCAGCTCTATTTCAATAAACGTCTGAGATGCTGACTACTTCCAACCACCTCCTCAATTATCACTCTGGTTCAAGCTACTTGAACCACTTGGTGTATTGCTCTAGCTTGCTAATTGGTCTTCCTGCATCCACCAGTGCTTTCCTAAATTCTGCTCAATAGCAGCTAGAGTGATCCTGTTTAAATGAAAATCAGATTATTTCAGAATAAATAATCTTCACTCAGAACCTACTATTGGCTTCCCAGCCCATGCAGAGGAAAGACAAAGTTCTCACAAGGTGTGGCAAGCCTGGGGATGCCCCTTTTAGATCTACCCTCAAGGAAGAATTCACTGTCCTGTGGCAAGGAGTGTGGTTAGCTGACAGCCTCCAGTGTGGTTGGCTCCTTCAGAGTGGCCTTGGCTGTCTAGCCAAGACCATGCTCTTTGAGGGGTGGCCTCCAACTAACTGTGTGAGCAAAGAGATGGTACAAGGGTATAGCCATTTCTGCCCAAGGCAGGCCTCTTCTAATGGACGATCCTTGCTCTGGAGTTCCCCAGAGAGTTTGCAGTTTACATAATTGCCCCTGCCCAGTCCTTTCATAGGCATTACACCCTAATAAACCTTTGCACTCCTAATTCCATGTCAGCATCTGCTTCTGGAAGATGAGTCCCTAGAACCTCCAGCACTCTCCCCCATCTCTGCTGCAGCCACACTGCCTCCTTGTCATTCCTCAAATAGGACAGTCCTGCCTCAGAACCTGAATGCTCAGCATGTCCTCTGCCTGCAGTCACCTTCTCCAGATATCTGCACATCACACTTCCTCATAGCCTTTGGGGCTGTACCCTTCTCTGATTCCCTGTTTAAAATGGCACACAGGCCAGATTACATACACTCACCCTATCCCACTTCCCTGTTTTATTTTCTCTAGAGCATTTATCACCACTGAATATACTACATGTTCTACTGTTTATCTTGTTATTTTCAATCTCCCCCACCCCACTGGAATGTAAACTTCATAAGGCTTCTGTTCTTTCCCCCTTTTTAAAAATTTCTGTTTTTCAGCACCTAGAAAAATACTGGGTACCCACACATGCTACAATCAATGGAGAAATGCTTTCCGCCTTGCTTCTTCCTTCTGTTCCTTCTAATTTTGTATAGGTTTGTGCAATGCTTTCTTTCCCTGGTTTGTTCCCTGAGTTGTGCCAGTTCCCATTTCCCCTCTTCCTATTTCTGGCCATCCCCTTCTGACGTCTCTTCCCTGAGTTCCTGTATTTCCATATTGCTAATCTTCCTTGGCACTTCTATGAAATTATTTTTTTCTGAGTTCATGGAGGGATGTTGAGTCACAGTTTTCATCTGTTCCAGCACCATTTTTCTGAGCATTCTTCATTTGATGGAAAGTTTCATTGCCCCTTCACTTGTTTTTCTCATAGTGTTTTTGTGTGGAAGACATATCTGCTTCTTTTTCGCTATTTACATTAGAAAAAATTGGCTTTTTCTGGGACCGGTTATCTGCAGAGGGTTTCTGCAGGACGTGGCAGGGTGTGTGTGGTGGGAGGAAGAGTGGGCTTGGACCAGGGTAAGATCTAAACTTTGAAATGTAAGGACTCCTTACTCCCCTGCCTTCAAATAGTTTCTCTTTGGGGTAGTCAGGCCTTTTTTTCCCTCTTCAAACTGAATCAAGTTCAGGAAGCCTTCTGCTACCATCTCTTTTCTCCTCAGCTACTCTTCCAATGGTGGTCTCCAAGAAACATGCCCTTGTCTATCAAGGTAACACCATCACCTTGAAAAGGTTTGTTTTCTGCTGTGTTTCCAGAGACCTAGCCACTCTGGGCCCCTTGGGTCCTTGCAGTGACTTTTCTCTCCACTTCCCCCATCATCCATGCTCTATTCTACCTCAGGTCAGCCCTTGGCAGTTCCCAGGTCAGTGCCATGCCCTGTCTTTAAGGAGGACTTCTGAGATTGGCCTTCTTGGTCTCCCTCACCCTTCATTACTCTCTCCAGCCTCTCCTGTTCTGGCTCTGCATGATTTTATCCAACACTCTACTTGTCTCCATGGATTTTGCCAGCACTTCCACAAAACTTGGAGCATGTGATTTTTTCTTTTAACTGAAAACATATTTCTTGTTGTTCTATTTCTTTTTTAGAAAAAGAAGAAAGATTCAGAATTTAATTGTAGTCTTGTTTATACTAGAAGATTTACTTTACTTCTAACTGATTAAAATAGCATGAAATACACCCTCCCCTGCACATCACCATCTAAAATTATTCTTAGACGTAAAATAAAATTTACCTCATACTTGCTCAACTCTTGAATTAACTTTTTTTCTTTGGCAACAAATTCCTCTTCCTCTTGTTTTAATTCTAATGTAAGTTGTTCAATCTGTGCCAAAAACTCATTGATCTCATTTTCTCTGAAACTGGTCTAATTAGGGGAAATAAATGAGGATTTATCATTTGTTTTGTAGCAGTCAGTATTACATTTTCAAACAGCCAGGTAAATTAATATTTTTGTGCATGAGACTTGGCTCTGATTTCAGGTTATATCATTTCTCAGTAACCACTGAGGGGGATCTTTTTTTCCCTCCAGAGATTAATTTCTTCACCAAACAATAGCTATAAATGACATGAGGAAATGGGGAATGGGAGTAGTAGGGGATCGAAGGTAGGCACAGGATAAATATAGGAGCTAAATAAATGATGTTTACTCTCCTTATTTTTAGATAGTTTCCCTAAACACTATCTTCAAGTTTCAGTTACATGCTTCAAAAGCATATTCTGGAGAGAATTGCTACTTTGCTAAATTCCTATAGTTAATACAGAGCAATTGGCTACATTTCTCAAGAAAGTTACATAATTCACTCTAAACATGAAATCAGCAGAAAGCAAAATACCTTTTAATAAGGTAAGGTTTAATGAAATACTGAAGAATTACTGACATGCAATATAGGGAGTAAATACTAAGTTCCTTGAGTTCCTTTACCTCTTGTAATAATTCACTGCGTCTAAGTTCAGCATCCTGAATTTTATCTATAATTTCTTGTATTTCAGCCCTTATCATGTTGGTCCAACGTGCATGTTTTTTTAGCAAACAAGCTATTTTCCACTGAGTTATAACACTAGAGATTAGAACAAAAAGAAATATCATCAAATTGACATCACAGTTTACTGAAAAGATGAAGGAATTCAAAACAAAACAAATCCTACTATGATTATATAAAATTGTTTGTGCCATTGATGATGTAGACTAGACATGTTAGCTGAAAAAATAAGACAAAACATTAACTGCCTCAATGCCATCTCTGCAAGTTGCTTCACATTAAGTTGTGTCAGTACATCCAACAGGACAGTGGACAAACCACACTTTACCTAGAGCTTGCCTCCTCTAGGTAAAGGATAGAAATGGGGAAGGCTCAGGGGTATTTGAAAAAGAAGAGTCCCAGACAGAAATAGTAAAAGAATTACCTAAACTACACAAAGTGCTAGTAAGAAATTTCAAGCTTCTAGGTTCTCAAATTTTTCTCTCCACTATAATATAAAAAAGCTATATAACTAGAGAAGAGTAAAAATGTACAATAGGAGTCTTAAAAATAATATAATAATGACAACAATAATAAAATATAGCTATATTTCTGCAAGTGCTTTCTAGGTGCCAGGCACTGAGCTACATACTGTACATCAATCATCTCATTTACCATTCACAACAACCTTACAAGGCAGGTGCTACTATCATTACTCACTTTATAGGGATGGGAGCAGAGAGATTATTAAATAACTTAGCCCCGGTCACAGAGCCAATAAGAGGCAGAGCAAACAAAGCAGTCCACCTGTAGAGCCTGTGTACTTAAACACTCTCCTCTGTCCCTGCACATCACCTTCCTTACTGGTACACATAGGAGCATGGATGAGCAAAGGGGCATTGCACATCTTGGCAATTTTACTCTTTGGTGACTTCACATGATTGGAATGAAAAACTTTGTTTCTGTTCAATGCCAAAAAAATCAAACTAACAAACACATCTAGATCCAAGAAAACTCACACAATTTAATTTGGGAAAATAAATTCCTTGGACTCTAGCAAGCACTCTGACATCCTTCCAACTTTGGGGCACCGTTAATTAAGATAACATATACTGAGATTGGTTCAAGATGGCAGAGTAGAAGGACATGCAATCACTCCCTCTTGTGAGAGCACCAGAATCACAATTAACTGCTGAACAATCACCAACAGGAAGACACTGGAACTCACCAAAAAAGATACCTCACATCAAAGACAAAGGAGAAGCCACAATGAGATGGTAGGAGGGGCGCAATCAAATAAAATCAAATCCTATAACCACTGGGTGGGTGACTCACAAACTGGAGAACAATTATACTACAGAAGTCCAACCACTGGAGTGAAGGTTCTGAGCCCCACATCAGGCTTCCCAACCTGGGGATATGGCAATGGGAGGAGGAATTCCCAGAGAATCCAACTTTGAAGGCTAGTGGGATTTGATTGCAGGACTTCAACAGGACTGGAGGAAACAGAGACTCCACTGTTGAAGGGCACACACAAACAAGTGTGCACATCAGGACTCGGGGGAAAGGAGCAGTGACACCAGAGAAGACTGAAGCAGACCCACCTGCTAGTTTTGGAGGGTCTCCTGCAGAGGAGGAGGGGGGGATGTGGCTCACTGCAGGGACAAGGACAATGGCAGCAGAAGTTCTAGGAAGTACTCCTTGGTGTGAGCCCTCCCAGAGTCCACCATTAGCCCAACCAAAGAGCCTGCAGGCTCAGGTGCTGGGCCACCTCAGGCCAAACAACCAACAGGGAGGGAACTCAGCCCCACCCATCAGCAGACAAGGGGATTAAAGTTTTACTGAGCTCTGCCCATCAGAGCAACAACCAGCTCTACCCACCACCAGTCCCTCCCATCAGGAAGTTTGCACAAGCCTCTTAGATAGCCTCATCCACCAGAGGACAGATAGCAGAAACAAGAAGAACTACAATCCTGAAGACTGTGGAATGAAAACCACATTCACAGAAAGACAGACAAAATGAAAAGGCAGGGCTTCCCTGGTGGCGCAGTGGTTGAGAGTCTGCCTGCCGATGCAGGGGACACGGGTTCATGCCCCGGTCCGGGAGGATCCCACATGCTGCAGAGCAGCTGGGCCCGTGAGCCATGACCACTAAGCCTGCACGTCCCGAGCCTGTGCTCTGCAACGGGAGAGGCCACAACAGTGAGAGGCCCGTGTACCACAAAAAAAAAAAAAAGAAAAGAAAAAGCAGAGGACTATGCACCAGATGAAGGAACAAGATAAAACCCCAGAAAAACAACTAAACAAAGTGGAGATAGGCAACTTCCCAGAAAAAGAATTCAGAATAATGATAGTGAAGATCATCCAGAAACTCAGAAAAAGAATGGAGGCAAAGGTCGAGAAGATGCAAGAAATGTTTAACAAAGACTTAGAAGAATTAAACAACAAACACCTAGAAGAATTAAAGAACAAACAAACAGAGATGAACAATACAATAACTGAAATGAAGAATACACTAAAAGGAATCAATAGCACAATAACTGAGGCAGAAGAACACATAAGCGACCTGGATGACAGAATGGTGGAATTCACTGCCATGGAACAGAATAGAGAAAAAAGAATGAAAAGAAATAAAGACAGCCTAAGAGACATCAGGAAAACATTAAATGCAACACTCATATTATAGGGGTCCCAGAAAGAGAAGAGAAAGAGAAAGGACCCGAGAAAATATTTGAAGAGATTATAGTTGAAAACTTCTCTAATGTGGGAAAGGAAATAGCCACCCAAGTCCAGGAAGCACAGAGTCCCAGGCAGGATAAACCCAAGGAGAAACACACTGAGACACATAGTAATCAAACTGACAGAAATTAAAGGCAAAGAAAAACTATTAAAAGCAACAAGGGAAAAAGGACAAATAACATACAAGGGAAGTCCCATAAAGTTAACAGCTGATTTCTCAGCAGAAACTCTACAAGCCAGAAGGGAGTGGCATGATATATTTAAAGTGATGAAAGGGAAGAACGTACAACCAAGATTAATATACCTGGCAAGGATCACATTCAGATTCAATAGAGAAATCAAAAGCTTTACAGAGAAGCAAAAGCTAAGAGAATCCAGCACCACCAAATCAGCTTTACAACAAATGCTAAAGGAACTGCTCTAAGTGGGAGAAGAAAAAGACCTACAAAACAAACCAAAAACAATTAAGAAAATGGTAATAGGAACATACATATCAATAATTACCTTAAATGTGAATGTATTAAATGCTCCAACCAAAAGACACAGGCTCGCTGAATGGATACAAAAACAAGACCCATATATATGCTGTCTACAAGAGGCCCACTTCAGACCTAGGGACACATACAGGCTGAAAGTGAGGGGATAGAAAAAGATATTCCATGCAAATGGAAATCAAAAGAAAGCTGGAGAAACAATACTCATATCAGATAAAATAGACTTTAAAATAAAGAATGTTACAAGAGACAAGGAAGGACACTACATAATGATCAAGGGATCAATCCAAGAAGAAAATATAACAATTATAAATATATATGAACCAACATAGAAGCACCTCAATACATAAGGCAAATGTTAACAGCTATAAAAGAGGAAATTGACAATAACACAGTAATAGTGGGGGACTTTAACACCTCACTTACACCAATGGACACATCATCCAGACAGAAAATTAATAAGGAAACAAAAGCTTTAAATGAGACAATAGACCAGAGAGATTTCATTGATATTTACAGGAAATTCCATCCAAAAACAGCAGATTACACTTTCTTCTCAAGTGCAAAAAGAACATTCTCCAGGATAGATCACATCTTGGATCACAAACCAAGCCTTGGTAAATTTAATAAAACTGAAATCATATCAAGCATCTTTTCTGACCACAATACTATGAGATTAAAAATCAATTACAGGGAAAAAAACAAAAAGAACACAAACACATGGAGGCTAAATAATATGTTACTAAATAACCAAGAGATCACTGAAGAAATCAAAGAGGAAATCAAAAAATACCTAGATATAAATGACAACAAAAACACAATGATCCAAAACCTATGGGATGCAGCAAAAGCAGTTCTAAGAGGAAGTTTATAGCAATACAATCCTACCTCAAGAAACAAGAAACATCTCAAATAAACAAACTAACCTTACACCTAAAGGAATTAGAGAATGCAGAACAAACAAAACCCAAAGTTAGTAGAAGAAAAGAAATCATAAAGATCAGAGCAGAAATAAATGAAATAGAAACAAAGAAAACAATGGCAAAGATCAATAAAACTAAAAGCTGGTTCTTTGAGAAGATAAAGAAAATTGATAAACATTTAGCCAGACTCATCAAGAAAAAGAAGGAGAGGACTCAAATCAATAAAATTAGAAATGAAAAAGGAGAAGTTACAATGGACATCGCAGAAATACAAAGCATACTAAGAGACTACTACAAGCAACTCTATGCCAATAAAATGGATGACCTGGAAGAAATTCTTAGAAAGGTATAACCTTCCAAGACTGAACCAGGAAGAAATAGAAAATATGAACAGACCAAGTAATGAAATTGAAACTGTGATTTAAAATCTTACAACAAACAAAAGCCCAGGACCAGATGGATTCACAGGTGAATTCTATAAAGCATTTAGAGAAGAGCTAACACCCATCCTTCTCAAACTCTTCCAAAAAACTGCAGAGGAAGGAACAATCCCAAACTCATTCTATAATGCCACTATCTATATCTATATCTATATCTATATCTATTCTATAAGGCCACTATCACCCTGATACCAAAACCAGACAAAGATACTACAAAAAAAGAAAATTACAGACCAATATCACTGATGAATATACATGCAAAAATCCTCAACAAAATACTAGCAAACAGAATCCAACAACACATTAAAAGGATCATACACCATGATCAAGTGGGAATTATCCCAGGGATGCAAGGATTCTTCAATATATGCAAATAAATCAATGTGATACACCATATTAGCAAATTGAAGAAAAACCTTATGATCATCTCAATAGATGCAGAAAAAGCTTTTGACAAAATTCAACACCCATTTATGATAAGAACTCCCCAGAAAGTGGGCATAGAGGGAACCTACCTCAACATAATAAAGGCCATGTACAACAAACCCACAGCAAACATCATTCTCAATGGTGAAAAACTGAAAGCATCTCCTCTAAGATCAGGGACAAGACAAGGATGTCCACTCTCATCACTCTTATTCAACATAGTTTTGGAAGTCCTAGCCATGGCAATCAGAGAAGAAAAAGAAATAAAAGGAATACAAATTGGAAAAGAAGAAGTAAAACTGTCACTGTTTGCAGATGACATGGTACTATACATAGAGAATCCTAAAGATGCCATGAGAAAACTACTAGAGCTAATCAATGAATTTGGTAAAGTTGCAGGACATAGAATTAATGCACAGAAATCTCTTGCATTCCTATATGCTAACAACAGGTTATCAGAAAGAGAAAGTAAGGAAACAATACCATTCACCATTGCCACAAAAGAATAAAATACTTAGGAATGAACCTACCTAAGGAGGTAAAATACCTGTACTCAGAAAACTATAAGATACTGATGAAAGAAATCAAAGATGACACAAACAGATGGAGAGATATACCGTGTTCTTGGATTGGAAGAATCAATATTGTGAAAATGACTATACTACCCAAAGCAATCTACAGATTCAATGCAATCCCTATCAAATTAGCAATCGCATTTTTTTACAGAACTAGAACAAAAAATCTTAAAATCTGTATGGCGACACAAAAGACCCTGAATTGCCAAAGCAATCTTGAGGGAAAAAAACAGAGCTGGAGGAACCAGACTCCCTGTCTTCAGACTATATTACAAAGCTACAGTAATCAAGACAATATTGTACTGGCACAAAAACAGAAATACAGATCAATGGAACAGGATAGAAAACCCAGAGATAAACCCAAATACCTGGTCAGCTAATCTATGACAAAGGAGGCAAGGGTATACAGTGGAGAAAAGACAGTCTCTTAAATAAGTGGTGCTGGGAAAACTGGACAGCTACATGTGAAAGAATGAAATTATAACACTCCCTAACACCATACACAATAATAAACTCAGAATGGCTTAAAGACCTAAATGGAAGACCGGACACTATAAAACGCTTAGAGGAAAACATAGGAAGAATACTCTTTGACATAAATCACAGCAAGATCTTTTTTGATCCACCTCCTAGAGTAATGGAAATAAAAACAAAAATAAACAAATGGGACCTAATGAAACTTCAAAGCTTTTGCACAGCAAAGGAAACTATAAACAAGACAAGAAGGCAACTCTCAGAATGGGAGAAAATATTTGCAAACGAATCAATGGACAAAAGATTAATCTCCAAACTATATAAACAGCTCATGCAGCTCAATATTAAAGAAACAAACAACCCAATCCAAAAATGGGCAGAAGACCTAAATAGACATTTCTCCAAAGAAGACATACAGATGGCCAAGAAGCACATGAAAAGCTGCTCAACATCACTAATTATTAGAGAAATGCAAATCAAAACTACAATGAGGTATCACCTCACACCAATTAGAATGGGCATCATCGGAAAATCTACAAACAACAAATGCTGGAGAGGGTGTGGGGAAAAGGGAACCCTCTTGGTCTGTTGGTTGAAATGTAAATTGATACAGCCACTATGGAGAACAGTATGGAGGTTCCTTAAAAAACTGAAAATAGAATTACCATATGACCCAGCAATCCCACTACTGGGCATACACCCAGAGAAAACCATAATTCAAAAAGACACATGCACCCCAATGTTCACTGCAGCACTATTTACAATAGCCAGGTCATGGAAGCAACCTAAATGCCCATCGACAGACGAATGGATAAAGAAGATGTGGTACATATATACAATGGACAGACAAATGGATAAAGAAGATGTGGTACATATATACAATGGAATATTACTCAGCCATAAAAAGGAATGAAACTGGGTCATTTGTAGAGATGTGGATGGATCTAGAGACTGTCATACAGAGTGAAGTAAGTCAGAAAGAGAAAAACAAATATTGAATATTAACATATATATGTGAAATCTAGAAAAATGGTACAGATGAACTGGTTTGCAAGGCAGAAATAGAGACACAAATATAAAGAATAAACGTATGGACACCAAGGTGGGAAAGCTGAGGGGGCGTGTGGGGGGTGAGATGAATTGGGAGATTGGGATTGAAATAAATACATTAATATGTATAAACTAGATAACTAATAAGGACCTGCTGTATAAAAAATAAATAAATAAAATTTAAATTTAAAAAGATAACATATACTACTTATAATATAAATGAGTTGGTTTTTTTTTTTTTTTTTTTACCATCTCTGATTTTTTCTTTCCAGGTTATCGTTCAGGACTTTTATTTGTTGCTGATATACTTCCTTTGTTGCTCTAAAAACAAGAAAAATATATTGGATTTCGCATTTGTGGGAGCTGTTAAAATGTATAGTAGACTATGTATAATTCACATGCACAATAAGGCTACCATCTAATTGGGAGACAAAACAAACCTTGTGAAACAACTAAAGATTTTAGTGGCAGACTAATGGAAGACAATTACAATTTTTGCAAGTGCAAACTGATTTTGCAAGTATTGAAGCCAAGGATAGGGAAGAACGGATTTTGGCGAGGCAGTTGAGGAAAGGTTATTAGAGGATAATGTTTAATAGAGGAACATGGATTGCCAGAATGGAGGTGCAATCTCACCAAGGAAAGGACATCATCATATGCAAAGAAACAGAGGAAAGGAGCAGCAAGTCAGGACTCTTGTGACTAAGGCAAAGTTGCTGCATACAGAGGGGGACATGAAGAGAAATAACACTGTGACATAGGAAGGGTTAAGGTCAACAAATTGGTGAGGAACTCTGGGTTCTAGACTGAATTCTGATTTGCTGCCATGTATAATTTAGAAAGCCAATAAATATTCTTGAATTAGGGATAAGTGGTAATTAAGGATGGAAGATGTGCTTGTGAATCTGGGATGGAGGGGAATGTGAAGGCTGTAACAGAGCTGTTACACGCAGCTTATGTACAACTCAGTGCCTCAGTGATGTCTATCCTTTCAGTGAAAGATTCGATGATAATGACTTTTCTGGACTGTAAAAGAGAGAGAGTCAATTATGAACCTCCTTTTCTATAGTATATTAGAAATTGGCATAGATTTGTTGTTACCATTTATTAAAAAAATAAATGTAGAAGAATGAAGATTAAAATTTTCAAACATACCGATGAAGGTCTTTGAGTGTGATAAGTCCTTCTTCCATATTTTTGATGTCTACTTTTCTTTTTGATAGGAAGTTTTCTTTCTGAGCTACAAATGCCAGTTGTTTCTGATTTCTACCATGAAAAAACAGAGTAATCACATATTTAAGGTTGAAATAATCATTTTTAACTCCTCAGCATAAGAAAATATGCAACCACAAACAAGAATTTAAAAAGTAGTTTGGAAAGTTTAGTTCATGAACTGTTTATCAAATAAATTAGTAAAAATAGAGACAAAGTCTTTTTGCTACTGGTGGCTAAATATAAATTTATGAAAATCTCTAAGCCATGAAAGGAACATTAACTGCAATAGTAACCATAAAACCACAAGAACAATTCTATAGTACTTCATCATGCTGAGTGGGTGTGTCTCATTTAATGAATTTACCAGTTCTGTTATTTTGTAAAAGGTGACAGAATCAATCAGACTGACTTTGGATAGTGGTCTACCTCTTCCTAGTAGTGTGACCTTGAAAAGAGACTTCACCTGTGGATGAGCCTCAGTTTCCCCATCCATAAAGTGGGGATCACAATACCTATCTCACTGGTTTTAAGGATTAACCGAGATGTAAAGTGCCAAAGGCAGTGGGTGGCACCCATGAGGCATCTTGTAAAGAGTGGTTATTTTTCATCTCTAACTTACAGAGAGAATAATGAGAAGTTTATGATTTTGTTCAAATTTCTAGACATTGATAGGAATGTGCCTATAACAGGAAGTACTTTATCTAAGTGTCTCATCTTCTTCAAAACTGCTATGGACTGAACTGTGTCCCCCCACAAATTCATATGTTGAAGCCCTAGGCCCCAGTGAGATAGTATTTGAAGATTGGGTCTTTGGGAGGTGATTAGATTTATATGAGGTCATGAGGATGGAGTCCTCATGGTGAGATTAGTGCCCTCATAAGCAGAGACACCAGACAGCGCTCGCTCTCTCTCTCTCTCTCTCCCTCTCTCTCCTCTGTGAGGACACAGCAAGAAGGTGGTTGACCATCTGCAAGTCAGGAAGAGAGCTCTCACCAGAACCTGACCATGCTGGCACCCTGATCTAAGATGTCCAGCCTCCAGAACTATGAGAAATCAATTTCTGTTGTGTAAGTCTCCTGGTCTATGGTAATTTGTTATGGTAGCCCAAGCTGAAGAAAACAAAAACCAACAACAGTAGTAAATGCTTTATTGTTACAATTATTTGTCATCAGCACATTTTGTGATTCAAACCGATAACTTAGTATGGATCTGAGGAAAGTTTCTGCCTGAAGAATACTATTAGTAGGCTATTCAGTTGGATGACACAAAATGATTGCAATAACTCTCTGCATCCTAAATGCTACAACAGTGACCATAAATTCAGCTTCACATAAGTGGGCCTGGACACCATAATTACACTTCCATGTGATTTAACTTTGAGTGTAGTAATGTATTACTACTTACATAACTCATACTTGCAAGATGTTATTCTGTAATGCTCATTAGGAAAACACTGGTGAAAGCCCACTACCTGCTAAGCAATGGACAAGATCTTGAAGATACAGTGCTGAGTAAGACAGAGCAACTGCTCTGATCTGTTCATAGTTCAGTGGGACAAAGGGATTTGTACCCAGCTGACAACAATGCAGTGACTGATAAAAAGGAATGACCTCAGAGGAATGTTTCAGAAGGATCATTGTGGTGAGAGGGAGGTGGATAAGTTAGGGGTGGTAAAACAGAAAGTGGGAAGAACTTATGAGAGGCAAGCCAAACCAAAGAAGCTAAAAGGGGTGAAAAGAGTGGAGTTGGAGAGGAGGATAGGATATATTTGAGAAATATTTGGGAGGTGGAATTGACAAGCCTTGGTGCTTGAATGGAGTCCTAGTAAAAGATAAGGGTTTCCTTGAATAATTTCCCAGTCTCTGGGTTAGGGGATTGTGTCAATGATAAAACCTTTTTTTGAGAAAGGAAATGTAGGTGCAAAGACAGTTTCTGATGAAGGTAGATCTCATAGTTTCTCTAGGCAATCTCATGGGGTAAAAGCATGATTATTCTTTCAAGAATCTGATTTAGAAGTAAAAATAATAGATTTGGCGTTTATGGATTTGATCTGACCCATATGAGGAAAGCATTATTCAGTATATATAGAGGCGCATTAGGAGTGTATTTACAATTGGGTAAAGAACATTTTATTGTTATCAATAGATTTTAAACTAGGATAAGCTTAAGTGGAGAAGCAACCCATAACTAAAGCATGTTGAGTCGTGTATGGATTATGGATAGAAACATACTCAGAATAAATTTTCTGTTTCTGCATAAAAACTTTATCCTCCTCATTTAGGACAATCTTATATTGTTTCGTAACAGTACGCAGTTTCTCTCGTAGATGTTTGTACTCGAAATGACATTTGTGTAGATTTTCAGCCATCTAGAAAAAAAAGGAATTGAAGTAGAGGATTTGTTTCATGGCCCTTTTGGTGGGCAACTCTCTAGAGCACTGGGTATATTATTTAACATACAATGACTATGCCGTAAATGTTGAGTGATCTAATTCTACATCAAATATGTAATTGTACATTTTGGGGCCTCTTCTATAAATTATGACAAATGTGTAGAAAGGTAGTAAATACTGATGCCATAAAGTAAAGTAATAAACCATAGTAAAGTAGTAAACCATAAGGTAATAATTGATATTGAAATAAGAATTGGGATTAATAAACTGGGATCATTCAACAAGATCTGTATGTCCTTTTCCCAGAAGATACTCCAGGGAAAAGAAAATGTAACATCCATAGGAACTCTTGTTCAAAACCTCTTTGACTGGATATCATGCTTAACTTTTGTTAAATATTTCTATTCAAGGACAAAAGAGAGTACCCATTAGTGTTCTGAATGAGGTGAGAACTTTGTGCTTGGATGTCTCTACTGAATTGCTTCAAATGAGGTAAGAAAGTTAGGTTAGGTAGGAATGGTGGGCTAAGGATCACTAAAATAGATGGATGAAAAGAGTTCTTAAAAGTGTTGTAGGGCTTCCCTGGTGGCGCAGTGGTTGAGAGTCCGCCTGCCGATGCAGGGGAAGCGAGTTCGTGCCCCGGGCTGGGAAGATCCCACATGCCGTGGAGTGGCTGGGCCCGTGAGCCATGGCCGCTGAGCCTGCGCGTCCGGAGCCTGTGCTCCGCAACGGAAGAGGCCACAACAGTGAGAAGCCCGCGTACAGCGAAAAAAAAAAAAGAAAAAAAAAGTGTTGCAGAGGGGCTTCCCTGGTGGTGCAGTGGTTAAGAATCTGCCTGCCAATGCAGGGGACATGGGTTTGAGCCCTGGTCCAGGAAGATCCCACACGCCGCAGAGCAACCAAGCCCTTGCACCACAACTACTGAGCCTGCACTCTAGAGCCCACGAGCCACGACTACTGAGCCCACCTGCCACAACTACTGAAGTCCGTGCGCCTAGAGCCTGTGCTCCGCAACAAGAGAAGCCACTGCAATGAGAAGCCTGCACACCACAACGAAGAGTAGCCCCCGCTCGCCACAACTAGAGAAAGCCCGCGCATAGCAACAAAGACCCAACTCAGCCAAAAATAAATAAATAAAACAAATAAATTTATTATAAAAAATGTGTTGCAGAACTAATAAGATAATGAGGAATTAGTAAGCCTAATTCTACAAGAAAGCAAGAATTCAGACTGGTAAACCTAGCACTGAAAACTCCTTTTACTCTGAGGACATTTACTGATATAGAAGAAGCCACTTGGAATCTGAGATTTGGTTCTCTTACATGACAAAGGGGACAAAAGTCAACACTTAGAGCTCATCCAGGTGTTATGCCTGATAAACCTCCTGCCACATTAGTCTGGGATTCCAAAGAGCTTCACCCTCTGAAGAAGAGTGAATTAGAAGCTAACAAGCCATGGTCCAGCCTGACTTAGATCACCAGGAAACCTAAAGGTGGATTAAGGAGGTTTGGGACTGTTAATATCCTAGGTATCTGACAGAAGTGAATGAAATCTGTTCCTGAGAAATACACTGTCATCCTAGACCTCAAATTGTTTCTACAAACACCTTTTTTGAAGTACAATGTCCAGTGTACAGTTTCCCAACAGAAGGAAACAAGACAGCATGAACAAAAATTGGCAGAAACAATAGATGACAGAACCAGTCCTACAAAAATACCAGGTATTGGAAATAGACACTTAAATATAAAAATACTGTATTTATTATGATCAAATAATAGTAGACACGCTTGAAAAATATGGCAAGGAATTAGAAACAATAAAGAGCAACAAAGCAGATTTGAAAATTACCAGTTGAAAAATACAATAACTAAAATTAAGAAGTGAAATAAGACCATTCTGCCCAGAATGCAGCAGGGGTAGACAAAAAGTAGAAAATAGAGAAGAGCAAGTAAGATACAGACAGGATATTTTATTAGTACACATAATTGTGTTCATATAATTGGAGTCTCAGAAAAAGAGGAGAAGCATGGGACAAAAGAAATATGTGAACAGATAATGGCTAAGAATTTTGCAGAACTTACAGAATACAGCAACTCACAGATTTAAGATGCCCAATAAATCCCAAGCAGGATAAATAAAAAGAAAAACTTGGACATATCATAGTGAAATTGAATAACTAGGTCAAAGGGAACAAAAAAGGCCTAAGATAAATGAAAGACATGCTGTGTTCATGGATTGGAAACTTCAATATTGTTAAAACACAAAATCCTCCCCAAATTGATCTATAAATTTAATTCAACCCCAGTCAAAATCCAAACAGGCTTTTGGGCAGGACTTGACAGACTGAAATTCAAAGGGCCAAGAATAATGGAAGCAATCTTGTAGAAGAACAAAGTTGAAGAATTTTTACTACTAACTATAAAGGCTTATTTTAAAGCTACTAATTAAGAGTGTATGGTTTTAATGTGAGAAGAGATTAAGTTCAAATGAGTAAAATAGATGCTACAGATTCACACACATATTTATGATATATTTATGATCCACAGTTGATTTATGACAAAAGTGCCACTGAAATATAGTGGAGGAAAGTACTATCTTTTCATTTAACAATGCTAGTTAATTGGACAATCTTATGTGCAAGTATGAATCTGGACTACCATTTCACAGAACACACACACACACACACATTCCAGACGGCTTGCAGTACTTAATGTGAAAAAGCAAACACTAAAGCTTCTACAAGATCACATAGGAGAATACCCTCAAGACATAGGACATGAAAAGCATAAGCCAAAAAGGAAAAGATTGATAAACTATACTTCATTAAAATTAATAAACTACATTTATCAAAAGATACATATGTACATGAAGACTGTACACTTACAGTAAATATTCTGTTCTGTATATATGTAATATTTCATAATAAAAGTTAAAGTTAGAATAGAATTTTGTGTCATTGTTGAACTTGCCTCCTATAACTCATGAGAATTAAGATTGGATGCCAGGAAGAGTTCAGTTTTTATCCAACACTTATTTGTGGTCTTTTCGACAATAGCCATTCTGACAGGTGTGAGGTGATATCTCATTGTGGTTTTGATTTGCATTTCCTTGATGATTGGTGATGTTGAGCATCTTTTCATGTGCTTGTTTGCCATCTGTGTGTCTTTGGAAATATCTGTATTCAGATCCTCTGCCCATTGTTTAATCAGGTTGTTTTTCAGAGGTTGAGTTGTATGAGTTCTTTGCATATTTTGAATATTAACCCCATGTCAGATATATTGTTTGCCAATATTTTCTCCCATTCAGTAGGCTGTCTTTTCGTTTTGTTAATAGTTTTCTTTGCTGTGCAAAAGCCTTTTAGTTTGATGTAGTCCCATTTGTTTATTTTTGCTTTTGTTTCTATTGCCTGAGGAGACATAACCAATACAAATCACTAAGACTGTTGTCAAAGAGTGTACCGCCTATGTTTTCTTCTAGGAGTTTTATGATTTCAGGTTTTACATCTAAGTCTTTAACCCATTTTGAGTTGATTTTTGTATATGATGTGAGGAAGTAGTCCAATTTGATTCTTTTTCATGTAGCTATCCAGTTTTCCCAACATTATTTATTAGAAAGGCTATCTTTTCCCCATTGTATATTCTTGCCTTCTTTGTCATAGATTAATAAACTATATATGCAGGTTTAGTTCTGTGCTTTCTATTCTGTTCCATGATCTATGTGTCTGTTTCTGTGCCAGTACCATACCATTTTGATTATTGTAGCTTTGTAATATAGTTTGAAATCAGACCATGTAATACCTCCAGCTTTGTTCTTCTTCCTCAAGACTGTTTTGGCTATTCAGGGTCTTTTGTGTTTCCATAAAAATTTTAGAATTATTTGTTCCAATTTTGTGAAAAATATCACTGGAATTTTAATAGGGATTGGACTGAATCTGTAGATTGTCTTGGGGAGTATGGTTATTTTAACAATTTTAATTCTCCCAATGGTAAAATATATCTTTCCATTTGTGTCATATTAAATTTTTTCATTAATATCTTATAGTTTTCCAAGTACAGGTCTTTTACCTCCTTGGTTAGATTTATTCTTAAGATATTTTATTCTTTTGAATCAATTATAAATGGAATTGTTTCCTTAATTTCTCTTTCTGATAGTTTGTCATTAGTGTATAGAAATGCAACAGATTTCTGTATATTAATTTTGTATCCTGCAACTTTACTGAATTCACTGATGAGCTCTAGTGTTTTTTTTTTTTTTTTTTGGTGGTGGTTTTGGGATTTTCTATGTATAGTATCATGTCATCTGTAAATACTGACAGTTTTACTTCTTCCTTTTCCACTTGGATTCTTTTCCTTGTCTGAAAAAGACTGTGGCTAGGATTTCTAATACTATGTTGAATAAAAGGGGTGACAGTGGCAGCCTTATCCTGTTCTTGATTGTAGAAGAAATACTTTCAACTCTTGACCTTTGAGTATGATTTTAGCTATGAGCTTGTTGTATATGGCCTCTATTATGTTGAGGTATGTTCCCTCTACACCCACTTTATTGAGTTTTTTTCATAAATGGGTGCTGAATTTTGTCAAAAGCTTTTTCTGATCTATCAAAATAATCATATGAGTTTTAAATTTTTTTATTTATTTATTGTTTATTTATTTATTTTTGGCTGCATTGGGTCTTTGTTGCTGTGCGTGGGATTTCTCTAGTTGTGGCAAGCGGGGGCTACTCTTCATTGCAGTGCACAGGCTTCTCATTGCACTGGCTTCTCTTGTTGTGGAGCACAGGCTCTAGGTGCTCAGGCTTCAGTAGTCATGGAACATGGGCTCAGTAGTTGTGGCTCGCGGGCTCTAGAGTGCAGGCTCAGTAGTTGTGGCACATGGGCTTAGTTGCTCTGTGGCATGTGGGATTTTCCCAGACCAGGCCTTAAACCCATGCCCCCTGCACTGGCAGGCAGATTCTTAACCACTGCACCACCCAGGAAGTCCCAATCATATGATTTTTATTTTCAATTTATTAAAGTGGTATATCACATTGATTGATTTGCAGATACTGAACTCTCCTTGCATCCCTGGGATAAATCTTGCTTGAGCATAGTGTATGATCCTGTTAATGTATTATTGAATTCAGTGTGCTAATATTTGTTGAGGATTTTTGCAACTATGCTCATCAGTAATTTTGGCCTGTAATATTCTCCTTTTTTTGTGGTGTCTTTGTCCGGTTTTGGTATCAGGGTGATGCTGGACTCATAAAACGGGTTTTTAAATTTTGGGGGCAGAGTTTAAGAAGGATAGGCATTAACTCTTCTTTAAATATTTGGTAGAATTTACCTGTGAACCTGTCCAATCCTGGACTTTTTTCATTGAAAGTTTTTTTTTTTTCTGATTCATTTTCATTACTGGTAATTGGTCTGTTCATATTTTGTATTTCTTCCTGATTCAGTCTTGGGAAATTGTACATTTCTAGGAATTTATTCACTTCTTCTAGGTTTTCCATTTTATTGACATATTATTGTTTGTAGTAATCTCTTATGATCCTTTGTATTCCTGTGGTGCAGGTTGGAACTTCTCTTCACTTCTGATTTTATTGATTTGGGCCCTCTCTCTTTTTTTCTTGATCAGTCTAACTAAAAGTTTATCAATTTTGCTTATCTTTTCAAAGAACCATCTCTTAGTTTCATTGATCTTTCCTAGTGTTTTATTTTTAAGTCTCTATTTCATTTATTTCTGCTCTGGTCCTTATTATTTTTTTCCTCTTACGTTGTTTGTTCTTATTTTTCTAGTTCCTTTAGATGTAAGGTTAGGTTGTTTGTTTGAGATATTCCTTCTTTCTGAAGTAGGCCTGTATCACTATAAACTTCCCTCTTAGAACTGTTTTTGCTGTGTCCCATAGATTTTGAATCATTGTGTTTCCATTTTCATTTGTCTCCAGGTATTGCTTAATTTCCTCTCTGATTTCTTCAGTGACCCATTGGTTGTTTAGTAGCATATTGTTTAGCTTCCACGTGTTTGTGTTTTTTGCAGGGTTTTGTTTTGGTTTTGGTTTTGGTAGTTGATTTCTAGTCTTATACACTGTGGTCAGAAAAGATGCTTGATATGATTTCAATTTCTTAAACTTGTAGACTCTTGTTTGTGTCCTAGTATATGATCTATCTTAGAGAATGTTCCATGTGCACTTGCAAAGAGTGTGTATTCTGCTGCTTTCAGAAGGAATGCTCCTTCTATATATATCTGTTGATTCCATTGGTCTAATGTGTCACTTAAAGCCATTGTTTCCTTATTGATATTCTGTCTGGATGATCTGTCCATTGATGTAAGTGAGGTGTTAAAATCCCCTACTATTATTATGTTACTGTCAATTTCACCCTTTATATTTGTTAATATTTGCTTTATGTGTTTCTATGTTGGGTGTATATATGTTTACAATTGTTATTTCTTGTTGGATTGATCCATTTATCAGTCTATAATATCCTTCTTTGTCTCTCGTTACAGTCTTTGCTCTAAAGTCTATCTGTCTGATATAAGTATTGCTACCCCAGCTTTCTTTTTGTTTCCATTTGCAGTGAACACCTGTTTTATGCCCTCACTTTCAGTCTGTGTGTGTCTTAGATCTGAAGCTAGTCTCTTATAGACAGCACATATAGAGAGTTTTTTTTTTAATCTGTCAGTCACTCTATGTCTTTTGATTGGAGTATTTAGTCCATTTACATTTAAAGCAATTATTAATACATATGTACTTATTAACATTTTGTTGGATGTTTTCTGGTTGTCTTGGTAGTTCTTTTTTGTTCATTTCTTCTTTTGTTCTCTTCCTTTGTGATTTGATTACTATCTTTACTGTTATGTTTGGATTCATTTCTCTCTTATTTATGTGCATCTATTTTAATTTTTTGGTCTGTGGTTACCATGAAGTATATATATAACAACTTTTATATATATGTGAATAAGTTGATGATCTTAAGTTTGAACACATTCTACCAACCCTGCATTTTTATGCGCCCCCACCACATTTAATGTTTTTGACATCATATTGTCCATCTTTTTGTTTTTTGTATCCCTTAACTACTTATTGTGGATATAGATGATTTTACTACTTTTGTCTTTTGACATTCCCACTAGCTTTTATAAGTGGTTGACCTTTACTCTATGTTTGCCTTTACCAATGAGATTTTTCCTTTCATAATTTTCAAATTTCTAGTTGTGGTCTTTTCTTTTCCATTTAGAGAAGTCCCTTTTATGTTTCTTGTAAAGTAGGTTTAGTGCTACTGAACTCTTTTAGCTTTTGCTTGTCTGTAAAACTCTTTATCTCTCATTGAAATCTGAATGATAGCCTTGCCAGGTAGAGTATTGGTTGTAGGTTTTTTTTCTTTTCATCACTTTAAATATATCATGCCACTTTTTTCTGACCTAAAAAGTTTCTGCTAAAAAGTCAGCTGATAGTTTTATTGGAGTTCCCTTGTACACAGAAATGATGGCTTTAAGATTATAATTAATAATCTTAATTATTATTAAGTGACCTGTCCTTTGCTGCTTTAAGATTCTTTATCTTTAATTTTTGCCATTTTAATTACAATGTGTCTTGGTGTGGTCCTCTTTGGGTTCATCTTGTTTGGGAATCTCTATGCTTCTCGGACTTAGATATCTGTTTTCTTTCTCAGGTTAGGGAAGTTTTCAGCTACTATTTCTTCAATTATGTTCTCTGTCCCTTTCTTTCTCTCTTCTTTCTGGGACCCCTATAATGTGAATATTAATACACTGATGTTGTCCCCGAGGTCTCTTAAACTATCCTCATTTTTTAAAAATTCATTTTTCTTGGTTCAGACTTCTGGGGAAGATGGCGGAAGAGTAAGACATGGAGATCACATTCCTCCCCACAGATACACCAGAAATACAGCAACACGTGGAACAACTCCTACAGAACACATACTGAACGCTGGCTGAAGACCTCAAACCTCCCAAAAGGCAAGAAACTCCCCATGTACCTGGGTAGGGCAAAGCGGAGGGATTCCCGCACAGAGGATCAGTGTCAACCAGCACTCACCAGCCCGAGAGGCTTATCTGCTCGCCCGCCGGGGCGGGCGGTGCTGGGAGCTGAGGCTTGGACTTCAGTCGGAACACAGGGAGAGGACTGGGGCTGGTGGCGTGAACACAGCCTGAAGGGGCTAATGTGTCACAGCTAGCCAGGAGGGAGTCCAGGAAAAAGTCTGGACCTGCCGAAGAGGCAAGAGACTTTTTCTTCCCTCTTGGTTTCCTGGTGCGCAAGGAGAGGGGATTAAGAGCGCTGCTTAAAGGAGCTCCAGAGATGGGCGTGAGCCGCGGCTGAAAGCGCGGACCCCAGAGACGGGTGTGGGATGCTGGGGCTGCTGCCGCCGCCACGAGGCCTGTGTGTGAGCGCAGGCCACTGTCCATGCCCCACTTCAGGGGAGCCTGTGCAGCCCGTCACTGCCGGGGTACTGGGATCCAGGAACGGCTTCCCTGGGAGAACGCACGGCGCGCCTTGGGCTGGTGCAACGTCATGCCGGCCTCTGCCGCTGAAGGCTCGCTCCGCACTCCATGCCCCTCCCTCCCTCCCAGCCTGAGTGAGCCAGAGTCCCCGAAGTGGCTGCTCCTTTAACCCTGTCCTGTCTGAGCGAAGAACAGATGCCCTCAGGTGACATACATGGAGAGGCGGGGCCAAATCCAAAGCTGAGACCCTGGAGCTGTGAGAACAAAGAAGAGAAAGGGAAATCTCTCCCAGCAGCCTCAGAAGCAGTGGATTAAAGCTCCACAATCAACTTGATGTACCCTGCATCTGTGGAATACATGAATAGACAACGAATCATCCCAAATTGAGGAGCCAGGAGTCAGTGCTGTGCCTCTGAGGTGGGACAGCCAACTTCAGGACACTGGTCCACAAGAGACCTCCCAGCTCCACATAATATCAAACGGCGAAAATCTTCCAGAGATCTCCATCTCAACACCAGCACCCAGCTTCACTCAACGACCAGCAAGCTATAGTGCTGGACACCCTATGCTGAACAACAAGCAAGACAGGAACACAATGCCACCCATTAGCAGAGAGGCTGCATAAAATCATAAAAAGTCCACAGACACCCCAAAACACACCACCAGACGTGGACCTGCCCACCAGAAAGACAAGATCCAGCCTCATCCACCAGAACACAGGCACTTGTCCCCTCCACCAGGAAGCCTACACAACCCACTGAACCAACCTTAGCCACAGGGGACAGACACCAAAAACAACGGGAACTATGAACCTGCAGCCTGCAAAAAGGAGACCCCAAACACAGTAACATAAGCAAAATGAGAAGACAGAAAAACACACAGCAGGAGAAGGAGCAAGATAAAAACCCACCAGACCTAACAAATGAAGAGGAAATAGGCAGTCTACCTGAAAAAGAATTCAGAATAATGATAGTAAAGATGATCCAAAATCTTGGAAATAGAATAGACAAAATGCAAGAAACAGTTAACAAGGACCTAGAAGAACTAAAGATGAATCAAGCATCGATTAAAAACACAATAAATGAAATGAAAAATACTCTAGATGGGATCAATAGCAGAATAACTGAGGTAGAAGAATGGATAAGTGACATGGAAGATAAAATAGTGGAAATAACTACTGCAGAGCAGAAGAAAGAAAAAAGAATGAAAAGAACTGAGGACAGTCTCAGAGACCTCTGGGACAACATTAAACGCACCAACATTCGAATTATAGGGGTTCCAGAAGAAGAAGAGAAAAAGAAAGGAACTGAGAAAATATTTGAAGAGATTATAGTTGAAAACTTCCCTAATATGGGAAAGGAAATAGTCAGTCAAGTCCAGGAGGCACAGAGAGTCCCATACAGGATAAATCCAAGGAGAAATACGCCAAGACACATATTAATCAAACTGTCAAAAATTAAATACAAAGAAAACATATTAAAAGCAGCAAGGGAAAAACAACAAATAACACACAAGGGAATCCCCATAAGGTTAAGAGCTGATCTTTCAGCAGAAACTCTGCAAGCCAGAAGGGACTGGCAGGACATATTTAATGTGATGAAGGAGAAAAACCTGCAACCAAGATTACTCTACCCAGCAAGGATCTCATTCAGATTTGATGGAGAAATTAAAACCTTTACAGACAAGCAAAACCTGAGAGAGTTCAGCACCACCAAACCAGCTTTACAACAAATGCTAAAGGAAATTCTCTAGGCAAGAAACACAAGAGAAGGAAAAGACCTACAATAACGAACCCAAAACAATTAAGGAAATGGGAATAGGAACATACATATCGATAATTACCTTAAATGTAAATGGACTAAATGCTCCCACCAAAAGACACAGAGCGGCTGAATGGATACAAACACAGGACCCATATATATGCTGTCTACAAGAGACCCACTTCAGACCTAGAGACACATACAGACTGAAAGTACGGGGATGGAAAAAGATATTCCATGCAAATGGAAACCAAAAGAAAGCTGGAGTAGCAATTCTCATATCAGACAAAATAGACTTTAAAATAAAGACTACTAGAAGTGACAAAGAAGGACACTACATAATAATCAAGGGATCGATCCAAGAAGAAGATATAACAATTGTAAATATTTATGCACCCAACATAGGAGCACCTCAATACCTAAGGCAAATACTAATAGCCATAAAAGGGGAAATCGACAGTAACACATTCATAGTAGGGGACTTTAACACCCCACTTTCACTAATGGACAGATCACCCAAAATGAAAATAAATAAGGAAACACAAGCTTTAAATGATACATTAAACAAGATGGACTTAATTGATATTTATAGGACATTCCATCCAAAAACAACAGAATACACATTTTTCTCAAGTGCTCATGGAACATTCTCCAGGATAGATCTTATCTTGGGTCACAAATCAAGCCTTGGTAAATTTAAGAGAATTGAAATTGTATCAAGTATCTTTTCCGACCACAACGCTATGAGCCTAGATATCAGTTACAGGAAAAGATCTGTAAAAAATACAAACATATGGAGGCTAAACAATACACTACTTAATAACCAAGTGATCACTGAAGATATCAAAGAGGAAATTAAAAAATACCTAGAAACAAATGACAATGGAGATACGACAGCCCAAAACCTATGGGATGCAGCAAAAGCAGTTCTAAGAGGGAAGTTTATAGCAATACAATCCCACCTTAAGAAACAGGAAACATCTCGAATAAACAACCTAACCTTGCACCTAAAGCAATTAGAGAAAGAAGAACAAAAACACCCCAAAGTTAGTAGAAGGAAAGAAATCATAAAAATCAGATCAGAAATAAATTTAAAAGAAATGAAGGAAACGATAGCAAAGATCAATAAAACTAAAAGCTGGTTCTTTGAGAAGATAAACAAAATTGATAAACCATTAGCCAGACTCATCAAGAAAAAAAGGGAGAAGACTCAAATCAATAGAATTAGAAATGAAAAAGGAAAAGTAACAACTGACACTGCAGAAATACAAAAGATCATGAGAGATTACTATAAGCAACTCTATGCCAATAAAATGGACAACCTGGAAGAAATGGACAAATTCTTAGAAATGCACAACCTGCCAAGACTGAATCAGGAAGAAATAGAAAATATGAATAGACCAATCACAAGCACTGAAATTGAAACTGTGATTAAAAATGTTCCAACAAACAAAAGCCCAGGACCAGATGGCTTCACAGGCGAATTCTATCAAACATTTAGAGAAGAGCTAACACCTATCCTTCTCAAACTCTTCCAAAATATAGCAGAGGGAGGAACACTCCCAAACTCATTCTACGAGGCCACCATCACCTTGCTACCAAAACCAGACAAGGATGTCACAAAGAAAGAAAACTACAGGCCAATATCACTGATGAACAAAGGTGCAAAAATCTCAACAAAATACTAGCAAACAGAATCCAACAACACATTAAAAGGATCATACATCATGATCAAGTGGGGTTTATTCCAGGAATGCAAGGATTCTTCAATATACGCAAATCAATCAACGTGATACACCATATTAACAAATTGAAGGAGAAAAACCATATGATCATCTCAATAGATGCAGAGAAAGCTTTCGACAAAATTCAACACCCATTTATGATAAAAACCCTGCAGAAAGTAGGCATGGAGGGAACTTTCCTCAACATAATAAAGGCCATATATGACAAACCCACAGCCAACATTGTCCTCAATGGTGAAAAACTGAAACCATTTCCACTAAGATCAGGAACAAGACAAGGCTGCCCACTCTCACCACTCTTATTCAATGTAGTTTTGGAAGTTTTAGCCACAGCAATCAGAGAAGAAAAGGAAATAAAAGGAATCCAAATTGGAAAAGAAGAAGTAAAGCTGTCACTGTTTGCAGATGACATGATACTATACATAGGGAATCCTAAAGATGCTACCAGAAAACTACTAGAGCTAATCAATGAATTTGGTAAAGTAGCAGGATACAAAATTAATGCACAGAAATCTCTGGCATTCCTATATAGCAATGATGTAAAATCTGAAAGTGAAACCAAGAAAACACTCCCATTGACCATTGCAACAAAAAGAATAAAATATCTAGGAATAAACCTACCTAAGGAGACAAAAGACCTGTATGCAGAAAATTATAAGACACTGATGAATGAAATTAAAGATGATACAAATAGATGGAGAGATATACCATGTTCTTGGATTGGAAGAATCAACATTGTGAAAATGACTCTACTACTAAAAGCAATCTACAGATTCAATGCAATCCCTATCAAACTACCATTGGCATTTTTCACAGAACTAGAACAAAAAATTTCACAATTTGTATGGACACACAAAAGACCCCGAATAGCCAAAGCAATCTTGAGAATGAAAAATGGAGCTGGAGGAATCAGGCTCCCTGACTTCAGACTATACTACAAAGCTACAGTAATCAAGACAGTATGGTACTGGCACAAAAACAGAAAGATAGATCAATGGAACAGGATAGAAAGCCCAGAGATAAACCCACGCACATATGGTCACCTTATCTTCGATAAAGGAGGCAGGAATGTACAGTGGAGAAAGGACAGTCTCTTCAATAAGTGGTGCTGGGAAAACTGGACAGGGACATTTAAAAGTATGAGATTAGATTTCCCTAACACCATACACAAAAAGAAGCTCAAAATGGATTAAAGACCTAAATGTAAGGCCAGACACTATCAAACTCTTAGAGGAAAACGTAGGCAGAACACTCTATGACATAAATCACAGCAAGATCCTTTTTGACCCACCTCCTAGAGTAATGGAAATAAAGACAAAAATAAACACATGGGACCTAATGAAACTCCAAAGCTTTTGCACAGCAAAGGAAACCATAAAGAAGACCAAAAGACAACCCTTAGAATGGGAGAAAATATTTGCAAATGAAGCAACTGACAAAGGATTAATCTCCAAAATTTATAAGCAGCTCATGCAGCTCAATAAGAAAATACAAACAACCCAATCCAAAAATGGGCAGAAGACCTAAATAGACATTTCTCCACAGAAGATATACAGACTGCCAACAAACACATGAAAGAATGCTCAACATCTTTAATCATTAGAGAAATGCAAATCAAAACTACAATGAGGGCTTCCCTGGTGGCGCAGTGGTTGAGAGTCCGCCTGCCGATGCAGGGGACACGGGTTCGTGCCCCAGTCTGGGAAGATCCCACATGCCGCGGAGTGGCTGGGCCCGTGAGCCATGGTCGCTGAGCCTGTGCGTCCGGAGCCTGTGCTCCGCACCGGGAGAGGCCACAACAGTGAGAGGCCCGCGTACCACAAAAAAAAAAAAAAAAAAAAAAAACTACAATGAGATATCATCTCACATGGGTCAGAATGGCCATCATCAAAAAATCTAGAAACAATAAATGCTGGAGAGGGTGTGGAAAAAAGGGAACACTCTTGCACTGCTGGTGGGAATGTGAATTGGTACAGCCACTATGGAGAACAGTATGGAGGTTCCTTAAAAAACTACGAATAGAACTACCATACGACCCAGCAATCCCACTACTGGGCATATACCCTGAGAAAACCATAATTCAAAAAGAGTCATGTACCAAAATGTTCATAGCAGCCCTATTTACAATAGCCCGGAGATGGAAACAACCTAAGTGTCCATCATCGGATGAATGGATAAAGAAGATGTGGCATATATATACAATGGAATATTACTCAGCCATAAAAAGAAATGAAATTGAGCTATTTGTAATGAGGTGGATGGACCTAGAGTCTGTCATACAGAGTGAAGTAAGTCAGAAAGAGAAAGACAAATACTGTATGCTGACACATATATATGGAATTTAAGAAAAAAAATGTCATTTAGAACATAGGGGTAAGACAGGAATAAAGACACAGACCTACTAGAGAATGGACTTGAGGATATGGGGAGGGGAAAGGGTAAGCTGTGACAAAGCGAGAGAGAGGCATGGACATATATACACTACCAAACGTAAGGTAGATAGCTAGTGGGAAGCAGCCGCATAGCACAGGGAGATCAGCTCGGTGCTTTGTGACCGCCTGGATGGGTGGGATAGGGAGGGTGGGAGGGAGACGCAAGAGGGAGGGGATATGGGAACATATGTATATGTATAACTGATTCATTTTGTTATAAAGCAGAAACTAACACACCGTTGTTAAGCAATTATACTCCAATAAAGATGTAAAAAAAAATTCATTTTTCTTTTTTCTGCTCAGCTTAGGTGATTTTCCCTATTCTCTTCCAGTTTTCTGATCAAATCTTTAAATCAATTACTGTGAATGCTCATGATTATTATTAGTTAATGAAAATGCTACTTTTGGAAAATTTCACATTTTTCACATATACTTAAAATGTTAACTAAAAATTAATTATAATCTTAAAGCCATCATTTCTGTCTTCCTACCTGTTTTATCTTCAGCAATAATTCATTTTTTTTTAAATTAGATGCATCATCCAGTTTTTCCTTGTTATTCCTAAAGAAGAGCCTATGAAAAAAGGAAGCCAAATAAATTCCTATTAGGACATGTTTTCCAGCAAAGCCACATTTACTTATGACATCAGAAACTTCCAGTCCCCATCTCCCTATGCAATATATTTATTTACAATTCATTAAAATAAACAAAAATTTTACTCTTTTGAATTGTTGTATTAATACTTCATTTATTTATATATTAATTTAAGAAGCAATTTTTGAACACCTACACTCTGGGAGATACAGCACAAAGTCTCTACCCTCATGGAAATTACACTCTAGTGGAGTAGACAGAATATAAGAAAGTTATCCAAAAAATATACATATATTTCAGATAGTGTTAAATGCCCCAAAGATCACAAAGTAGGGTAATGGACAGAGAAATCCTGAGAGTGAGGATGATACTGTAGACAGGTGATTAGGGAACACCTTTTGGGATAACTTGTGAAAGACCTGAAGGATGAGAAGGAGCCAGATATGTGAAGATCTTAAGGAACAGCTTTTTATATAGAAGGAACAGCAGGTGATAATATCCTGAGATAGGAACAAGCTTGGTGTATTGAATATTTGATGAAGAAGGAGTGTGAGAAGGCTGGAGAGTTAGACACAGCCCAGATCATGTAGGGTCTTGAGGACAAGGTAGAAGTTCAGATTTTATTTTGAAGGGAACCAGGGGAGGATTTTTTAAGGAAAGGAGTGACATGAAGTGATTCACATCTTGTAAAAATGACTCTGGCTACTTAGTGGAGAAAGACAATAGTATAGGAAGATAGACTATGTAGAAGTCTATGGCAGTGGTCCAGAAGAGATAATTGTGGCTCAGATTAAGGCTGTAGTGGTGGAGCTGGTGAGTAATAGTTGGACGCAGGATATATTTTAAGGATGAAGGCAACAGGACATGCTTTGGATTTGGCTGGAGTTAGAGTTGGGTTAGGGTTACGTTAGTTGGTTAGCTGGGTTAGGGTTAGGTAGTAAGGAAAACAGGAATGGTGGATGACTCCTAGTTTTTTGGCTGGAGTAACTAGGTAAATAGTGATATGGAAGACTAAAGAAAGAACTATTTCAAGGAGATGGGAAATTAAGAATTCTGTTAAGGACATGTATATTTGAGATATCCTCCAAATGGAAAGGTCAAATAAGCTGTGGACTATATGCAGTTAGAGGTCAGGGCTGGATATATAAATATAGAAGTCACTGGGGTACAGAAAGTATGAGACTGAATGAAATCACATATGGAGAGTACGAGTAGAGAATAGAGAACAGTGAAGGGCTGAGAACTCCAAAATTTAGAGACAAAAAGAAGAACTGGAACAAGTAAAGGGTCTTGAGAAGAAGCAGGGTAGTAAATGAAATAAGAGAATGTGATGTTCGGGAAGCCAAGTGAAGAAAGTATATCAAGAAGATGGAAGTGAACATCTGTGTCAAATTCTATTAAGAATTTAAAAACTTTGAGGAATAGATCAGATCACTAAAATTTGGTAGGATGAAAATCATTGGTAACCTTGACAATTTTGAAACCATGTCAGCCCTTTTAAAAAAGCATCTATAATTTTTATAGCCTCTTGCACTATAATGGCAAATATATACTTTGGGTCACAAATTGGATGTCATTTATATACAATATTTAGCTTCCAATTCCCCACTTCCCACGTGTTGATGATAACCAGCTGAATGACAAAAAAAGTCATAGCAATTAAGAAAGACAGGCACTGATTTGCCTTTATTATGCAAATACATCATGCTGGATATCAATAATAGCAAAGAAGAAGGATTAAACTAGCAATGCCTCCTGTGGACCTGTGAAGAATTTGAGGTACCCTCAACTGTCCACATATAGAATTTAAACTTGGAGTTGAGTAATTTTTGTTTTCCCTCAATATTTTGACCTCAAAATAGGTAATGAGCTTGCAAGCTAACTATTTCATGGTGGGTGGGGTGGGGGAAATTAAGACTAATAGATTAATAGGAAGATGAGTTATATAAATTATTTTAGTTTCTTGTATAATTTATTCTTAAAGAATCTTACAGAATATTATAAAACAACACTGTTTGATTCTTCAAATCCACCAAACAAGAACTGAGCTGCCTCTCCCTACCTCCAAAGATAGAGAAAAGGAACTAAGTGAGAAAATAAAAATACAGAGAATTTTCTTTTAATTTGCCAAGTTATAAAGAGGAAAAAGTAAAGTTTTATTAATAAAAAGGGGGGGGGGAACTTATATCCTCAATCACCAAATTAATCAAAAGCACTTTTCCTCAGTGAGATTCCACATGAAAACCCTTGAAAAGCTGGGACTGAAAAAAAAAAAAGATGAGCCATTCAAAATGAAAGATCAATGAACCCCCATTTTTATCTTGAACATACATTTAAAACCAGTTAGCTAACATGAAGACTGCTTATAAATAAAACTTTATCAGTGTTTCAAGGCTTTTAATCATAATTCTTAGATATAAGTTAAGAGCTAATCTATATTTTCCACTATGATTCTTTGCCTAGTTTTTAAGAAATAGATATCAACTAAAATTATCGAATCACTTTCAAAAGAAAAGATTTTTTATTCTGATTTTTAATTGTTGTATTACTTGAGCTTTCCAATTTTAAATCTGGTACTGAGTATAAGGATTATTGCATATTTTACGGACTGTTGATGATAGAGTAGAATTGTGCTGTGCAGTTGTTATTTTAGAAGACATAATTTTAATCCCAATACATTCAAATCTATGTAGAAATGAGCCATATTGTAACAGGATCCCACATGTGAAATTACTTGTCTTTTGGGGAATCTGCTCAGACCACAATTTGTCTTTTAAACTGTCAGTAAACCCTGGGGGTAAGCCCAGAAGCCATTTTTATATTAAAAGATCCCACCTTCCTTTCCAGAGCTGAGCCAAACAGCTTTTGATTGGAAATCTGGGAATTCTCCTGGGAGAGAATCTGTTGGTCAATCTCTAAAGATAGATGGATCTGTGACAGGTAAACTCAGAGGATTTGGAATGGCCATGCTTAGCCACGGACTCACCAGGAAGAGAACACAGCATGTAGATAAAGAGAGAATCACAGAAGGAAGCAAACACTAGGCCTTGAGACAGATGGAATATTTCCTTATGTTTCTGGTTTCAGTTCCATGGTAAAAGTTTTTGCCTTGAGGCTTCCCTGTATTTTCTCAATAAGTTCTGCAAGCCCCCCTTGACTAAGAACAACAACTGTAGCACCATGGTTAGGTGAGTTGTAGCCCTATGGCAGTGCCTTCCTCCAGGAGCGTAATTATAGGGAGTAAGGAACTGAAATAAGGCTAGTACACACCCAAAATTCCCTCCCTTTTCCTAAACTAACCACATCAACCTCAATTTTTTCTCTTGAGCATCTGAAAGACTGGTTAATTTCAAAATGAAGAGGTGATTCTATAAAGCTGACAATCACACAACTTTTAGTAAAATAAGAGAATAATTTTCACCTAATATTATATAAAAATTTTTTAAATGAAAGGAACATAACATCTACAAATGCTTCTGTAAAGATAAAGTATTATACTTACATTTTATCCTCCAGGATCTTACAGGATTTCTTCATGTCTTCAACCTGTTGTTCGCAATGTCTTATTGATTCTTGTAGTTGTGATATCTCTAACTTGTGATCACTAAGAACCTGTTGAAAATTCAGTAAAATTGGGGCATTTAATCATCATCAAATGATTCATGACAGAAGTCCAATTCACTAAATATTCATGTATCATCCATTTAACTTTTACACTGGGGGTGTCCTTTAGTTAAAATAAAAAGCAATCAGGGGCTTCCCTGGTGACGCAGTGGCTGAGAGTCTGCCTGCCGATGCAGGGGACACGGGTTCGAGCCCTGGTCTGGGAAGATCCCACATGCCGCGGAGCGGCTGGGCCCGTGAGCCACAACTACTGAGCCTGCGCATCTGGAGCTTGTGCTCCGCAACGAGAGGCCGCAATAGTCAGAGGCCCGCGCACCGCGATGAAGAGTGGCCCCCGCTCGCCACAACTGGAGAAAGCCCTCGCACAGAAACAAGGACCCAACGCAGCCAAAAATAAATAAATTAATAAAATATATATATATATATTTTTTAAAAAAGCAATCATTATACTGCTTGTTTCTTTATAAAACAAACGGAGACAGAAATAATCCTGAAATCATCAGAAAAGAAAACAAAATTTGGGAGGGAGAGAAACCAATTATAGCAATAGAAATGTGAAAACTATAAAAACAGCTTTCAAGACATGAATTCATCTTGACTACCATTTTAAAAAATTAAATATACATTTTCATAATTATTTTCAAAATGTTATTCCAGGATACTAGAATGAGTATTATAAGAAGTCAAAACAAATTGGTCTTTCGCCTTAGTTGATAGCTATGTCCATGTTGCAAAGATTTTTTTCTTAATATTTAATCAGTAATTTGGAAATGGAAAAATTGGGTACTATGAAAAAATGTTAGCATGATTAAAAAGGAAATATGGATGGAGAAAATTCATAGTGAACATATTTTTACAACACAGTTTGGAATAAAGAAAAGGGAAAGCAAACTTAGAGCTTGGGTCTGCATTTCAGCTTGTGAGGGAAAGTGGAGCTGACAGAAAAGCTGATCAAACAAATTCATTTGCTCTCTGGCATAGAGTTACCATGGACAGATTATTTAGAGCCACCTAACCCTGCACATCAGTGTGGGGTCAGAAAAACACCTGTCGGGGGTATAGAGGTGCTTTCAGTCATGCCAGGTGAGACAGGTGGGTGAAAGCTCCCCAAACTATTTTTTTTCCTCTAAAGCATTCATATGACTGAAGATGTGGGCTATAAGTAGTTTGAGTTAACAGGAGTCTGAAATCCTAGATATGCTATCAAAAATTAGCAGAATGTCCAAAGAACTCTGACCAATAATTAGGATTAGTGACTATACACTGAAGGCCTGTCCTGCCTGACATCCATAACCTCTAGCCCTCAGTCCTCCCCACCTGGACATGTAGGGCACCTTGAGAATCACACATCATTATTCTTTTCTGCCAGCATCACACCAGTTTGACCTGGCTGCAGAGTTTTCTAAACTAAAAGCACCACTTGAAGATGAACCTGAAATTCCCTGTAGTCTCAAGTCCATAGCCAAAATGTTGTTTTCTAATCTCAGGCAATAACAACAACAAACTTTACCAAATACAAAACACTCAGCTAAAAGCCTTATAGGCATGTCCTCATTCTATCTCCACAAAAGCCCTTTGAAATAGGCAATATTATTACCCCCATATTAGAGGTGAGGAACCTTCGGGTTGGTAAAGCCAAGATTCGAACCCAGGTCTCTGTGATACTGAAGTTTGTGCTTTAAACACAATTCTCCACTGGTAAGGTGGGATGGGGTGCTGGACTGGGGGGAGGTAGAGAATGACACTGGAGCTGAGTTTACCCCTGCCACCTCAAGCCTTGACTTATTTGTCTTTAGAGATCTTTGAATAACAGGTTAAGGAACATATACTTCATTTTTCCAAACTAGGTGGTACGCTTGACATAATTTATGAGGCCCCAACTGGGGATATGAGCTTAGATAAGATCTGTTTTATACAATCCCTGTGTTCTCCTTGGAGCCTAGCCTGACTCATGCTTCCTTACTATGTTGATATATGAAGAAACAGATAATCACCTTTTTAAATGCACATATTTGGGGGAAGTTTTTGATTTTACTAATGTTTTGTAATTGGATGTCATAATAGATATATTATAACTATAATGGTCAAAATCACACTATAAATAGTATTGATATAATGGAATTAATTGAAGACTCTGATAAGAAATGTGATGTTTTAGTATTACTGTTGCCCCATAAAGTTTTACATGTAATTCTCAACACAAATAGAAGAAATACACTAGACTCATTAATTCAACTGTGATAGATGAACAGGTGTTGCTGTTTTAATTAACATAGAAGTAGTATTAACATTAACCTCTTCAATTATAGTCACTGCATAAGCTTCAGTTTTCTTATCTTTAAAATGAGGATAATCCTCACAAAATATTTATCACAATACTGGCTTTCAATCGGTGTTATTAATTTCTAAAAATAGAAGTACAGAGTTCTGAAGTATTTTCTAACTCAAAGAGACAAATAGTCTCCTTTCCATATTAATGTACTCAATATAGATGGAGAGCCTAAATTCTGTTTTATTATCACGCATTCAGAATTAAGGAATCTGCCCATGTTTATTCACTTTGTTATGTAAAATAAAGCAATCTCACACAAACATTACATATGACTCTATATCCATTTGGTCGGTTCTGTATGTATTTTTTTAAAAACATTTTTACAGTATTTTGGCCCATCAAATGCAATGTGTACCTAAGCATTCCAAACTTCTTTCTTTCCATCATATTCCTAAAGAAGAAAACACAATTGCCCTATAACACTTTAAATGTCAGAAAACATTAACATGCCAAAAACATTCTCCCCCGAATGGCATGAAGATTAATTAAAAGCAGCTCCTTTTTTAAACCACCTGCTATTAGTTGTATTCAAGGCAGTGTATATTGAGGTGCTTGCGGTCGGGCTTGAAGAAACATAGTTTATTCTTTCTTACCACTCTGCTGGTAGTAAGGGTTTCTCTCATTTTTGTCATTTTCAGCCTTAATCTATCCAATTCTTCCTTCTTTTTGTAAGTCTCCTTTCTCTTAAGTTCACAGAGCTTTTTATATTCATCAATCTGTAGTGACAAACATAATAAACAAATCAAAAAGCTTAAGAGGGCAACACAGTTTAGGAAATCTTTTTTTTTAATTTTGTCAACCTAATTCATATTTAAGTATACCATATTCAATCTAAGTATATTATCAAATTAAAAAAAAACAGGTTTGCTTAGTTTGAAGCATCAGAGGAAAAATAATAAATCACAAGGACCAAACTGTAATTATAAAATGCTGAACTAGTAAATTTAGAGGAACAATGAAACAATGATCATTAACAGCAAATTATAAAAGCAACTGCCATTGTAAAATTTACTAGTAAAACATCATAGCAATTGTTACCAGATTTACTGTGCTCTAAGCACATCAGGAGAGTCAAAGGAAGGAATTAAGAATTGTTTGGAAATCTAAATTCACATTATTTCATGAGAAGTAAAACAGACCAAAAACAAAATCACTGAAGATAGGGCAGCTCACAATCCTAAACAACTTACCATTTTGCCACCCATACCAGCCCCTGAGAGCTAAAGGATCCTTACCTCCATTTACCTGTGCTTGTTTAAAAAACGCCCAGTATTTGGTAGAAATGTTTTGCAGCTGTGTCTTAAGAGATATTCAGTGGTCAAATGCCCTGAACTGACTGTGACTTGACCACAGGAGTGCTCTGCCTGCGCAGATGAGGCCTAGAGGTGTCAGAAAGTTACCTTTGCTTCATTCATGTTAAGATCTCTGCCCAAAGGGGGCATTTGTACTCTGCTAGGCACAATTCATGCCCTGTGCAAGGAAGCATGGAAGACTGTGCATGCCCTAGCTGTTCTGGCTGCCTCTGTAAATCTCTGCCCCTTTCCTAGAGCTCTGATGACCACCGCCTCCTAATCCTTAAAATTCCCTTATTCCCCTCCCTTCAGGGAGATGGTGCTTTTAGAGCACAAGCTCTCCCTTCTCCACTCCTTCATCAATGACTCGAGTTTCTGATCTCGAACCCGGTTTTGTTTGATTGGCATTTGCAACACTGGGCAAAGGACCCATTGAGGGGGTCACTGACCTGATGGGGATTGATAAAAGAAATTTTCACATATTGAGATATAAGGAAGTCATTCTGGCTTATACAGGAGTTAACTTGAATTTTATGCTAACTAAAATAGCCTGTTTGTGGCCTATCATGCATACATTGTACATTGGCTTTAATTATTTAAGAAAAGGGCACATTAACCAGAAGTAAAGAATGTCCATGTTAAAAATAAAGATTAAATGTCCCTCTTCCTGGGACGCTAATGCTGGTACTACTTTGATGATAAGACTCCCTTCCCAGGTGCCATACTGACTCACTGTGTACGTGCTGGTCTGTTCTTTTTTTTCGAAACATTGAAGAAATGTAACCCTGGCTTGTTTAGTGTTCTTTGTTCTGACGAGATATAAAACTATACTGAAAACCATGCTTCTCTGGAGCAGCTTCTCAGAGTAATCTGGGAAGATGGCTTCTGAACTAGTCCCTAGTTTGGCTCAAATAAAAAACTCTTTTCTATTCTTATTACAGATTGTTTATTGATTATTTTCACTAACAGGATAAATAACAGCTTTCCTAAGATTAAACATATTGTGATTACCTGTCAGATCCTATTGAAATGAGTCAACTTCTTATCAAAATCAGACACATCATGGATTTGTCTGGCAAAATGAATTCTCAAGAAAAAGGTAACTGAATAGTAAGGCCCGAGAAAGTATATTTAACTCTGTATTAAAGAGTTATGAAAACATATATTTGTGTGGCTTTCCATCAAAGTCACCAGCTAACTCACCCAAAGTGGTTACTCTGAATGAATGTGATCATTATCAGTTATCTCTGCACTAGGGCACAGGTGCATTAAAATGAAACTTGGTGATAATAAATTTTGTTGAAAATTGAAATTCTGTGCTCATACTTTGGCCTAAGCCAAAATATTGCAATAGAATATTCCTCCCACTTGTTATCATATAAAATTACGCAGCCCGTAAAAACTAATCACCCGCACACCCTGAGGCCACTCTCGCTTTCTGAGACAGGTCGGCATTCTGCCTAAGGAATGTGTATCTCGCTAAATAAACTTGCTTTCCCTTTACTTTGTCTCACTCTTGAATTCTTTTCTTTGTGAAGCCAAGCACCCTCACTTGGCAGTCTGTCCCAGGGGATTGCACTTCCCAGGAAGTGATATTTCTCTCTCTTGAATCAAAATATTGATCATTGCCAGATTGTATTCTACTAAATTTTAATTAAGACTCAAGAAGTGCAATTTAATAAATGTTCTCTTCTTTCTTTCTTTCTACATATATATATCTTTATGCATATTTAATATAGCAGGGTTGCAAGCCCAGATCCAATTTCCTGCATTATAGTTATGCCAGTTCCCATGATGCAGAGGGCAGCACCAGGAGCTCAACAGCAATTTCCGTCCTGGGCTAGGCCCTCACTGCATGGAGGAAAAGAAGGCTGCTGCTAGGAGCACCTAGCACGGAGATAGCCCTGCTTCCCCTGGGGCAACCGGAAGCAGAACAAAGAGGAATCAATCAGAAGCCATTCTGAGGGTGAATTATTTAGAATTCAGGATGCAGTAGCTATCTCCACTGACGCTCACAAAATTTCTGGTCTCAAAATACCCTTCTCTGTTGGGGCTGTGGACAAAAAAATGTGGCCTGCAATTTCAGTAAACAACGAATGTTGCTCACCATCAAGCCATCAGCCACTGTGCAGCCTCAGCCTGATGGTGTGCCCTGAGGGGCTTCAGGATGGAGAAAAACAGGATACTGACCCTAGGTAGTTAAGATACGTATCAAAGGAATGATTTCAATGAGCCCAGACTCTTGCATCTTCCCATACATAGAAAAGCACTAAAATCATTACCTTGAGATGCCTGTCTTTTTGTGATTAGCAATAATCTGTTGATGTTGGACTATCTGGTTTTTCCCGGCAAAACCGTCTATATATCCTGGCTCCTCCATTACCTCTTTGGAACACTTCCTCAGAACTGGGAGGCTGCTTTCCCAGGCTACAGTCCTCAGTAAGGTCCTCAAATACAACATAATTCACAACTTCTAGGTTGCGCTTTTTTTTTTTTTTTTCCAGTCGACAGGGCCCTTGGCTCTGCCTAGACCCTCTGCAGGCCTCTCCTCTTGGATTCATTCAGTAAGAGGCACAAGTTCTGAAACCAAGCAATACACTCTGGGGCTCCTGGGCACAAAAGTCTTTCTCTGTCCCCTGTTTCTTGTTTGTAGGAAATACGCTTTAGTCAGCCTCCATGACCTTCCCTGCGTTCCAAAGAGCAGGTTTAAACAGTTGCTAATCAGGGAGGGGAGGGGATCCAGAGACAAGGGAGGGGCAGTGAGGAAACAATAGTGCAGCCTTGGGGCAGGTCCTGGTTCCTCCTCAAGGGACACACATAACAATATCTCTGAGCTCTTCTATAGCACTAAAACCCAGCACCTAATGGAAGATGCTAACTACCTGTTGAAGCACTCTTCATTCCAGAGAGAAGGTCACAGTTTGATAACCTTGAGAACCGCAGAAGCCATCACTAGACCACCAGACTCCAGATGATCTCTGGGTTGAAGGGATGCAGGCCCCACACGCACCCTGATCCTTATCAGCAACTCTTCCCCTCACAACCCACCCACCCAGGCTGGGGACACACAGTTTTGAGGGCATTAACCCGCTGTGGCCCCCCTTTCTCGGCAAAGCAATAAAGCTATTCTTTTCTACTTCACCCAAAACACTGTCTCCAACTCAATGTGGTGACAGCGCACAGAGTTCGGGTTTCGACATCAGTTCCGGCAGAGCTGAACTCGCTGATCCTGTCTGCAGAGACAACCAAGTGACACAGAAGTGAATTCCTAGTCCCTACAGTGCTGCATGTAAGCAAGGGGCCACCCCAGTGTCACCACTCCTATCATTCATATTCTTTCCCATGAACTCAGATGCCGCTACACAATCAAACATCTTCCCCACGGGCTCCAGTGTCCTTGAGCCTCTGCTCTATTCCTGCAGAAGATACCACGGGAATGCTTGCTAGCTTCAAGGACAAATAAGTTATTTCTCATTTCCTGCCCTCAATTCTGTACAATCCTGTATTTTTTTTAAAAAAAATCAAGCCACTTACTTCTTGGCTCAATTTTTGTTTTTTTTCCAAATATTCTGCTTTTTCTCTTTCCATTTGCTCCTCTACTTCTTGAATATATCTTTTTTGCAATTCTAGTTCTTTCTTCTCTGAGTTAATTTTGGTATAAGTCTCATTGATGTAAACAGTGGTAGAGGCTTTTTCTTTCATCGCATGGTTGAGTGACAGGACAACAGTTTCATAATGCCTCGTTAGTTCCTCTTGCTGTTCACTAGGAGAAAAAGAATCGCTCTTGGCATGAAAAGGATGGCTTTCCAGGAAGAAATTTAAAGTCTGCTTGATGAGATGAACCACCATAAAGAGGGAAATTTAACGAATACTTATTCTAGAGTTGAATTTGTGATTGTCTAAAGTTGGTTGTGATGAAGGAGAGAAGGAAACACAAGTATCAACCTTGCAACTCTTTATTACTGCAAAAGTGTCTTGGGGTCCTGCCTCACCCCACCCATTCTCACACACCAGGTAGTAACTATGGGATATTTTGGTTTAAAACATACAATGATTCAAAAACAGTTTTGAACAGGTGAATGGAATCTGGCCAGACAAATGGCTTGATATGTAGCATTGCCATAGCTACCTTATCATCCTGAGATATGTAGTTTAAGCCAAGGAAAGATAAACATCCCACCACTCTTCCAGCCACCTTCTGATGCCATTGCCCTGCAGAGAAGGCCCAGGAGAAGAAAGCTAATCCTCCTCTGATGGAAAGGAGTTGGGGAGGAGGGATCTGAGTCTGTCTTCAATGCTCAGAGGGTGCTTGAAATCTAATTTGAATCCACTTATCTTCTCACAGCTGTAGCCAAATCTGAGTTCAAGAGGAGACATTAACCTCACATATCCATTGCTGGCCACACCCACCTTAAGATTGTGAGAAACATCTACCCCAGGGCTAACAATAAAAGATTTGGAGGAAGGACAATTGGTGACATTTCTCTATTTTCCTTTTTTCAAAGCTCCTGCAATGTAATGACTTTTTTCTTTTTCTAATCTCCAAGGCTAAACACTCTAGTTCAGGCGGATTGTGTGAAAGGCTCAGGAAAATGGAAACAGGTTGTTGGTAAGTTTGTTTTCCAGAAGTCAACTCTACCACAGAAAGGCAATTAAGAGAAGCTCAGGCTAGATGGGGCCAGATAATGGGTGCTTTGTAGGTTTAGTAGAGGAAGCCTTCTAAGAATGAAGCAAACTAAGGATTGAGTAACCTTAAGGAAGGCTACTCAAGTCAAACAAGTCAAATCAAACAAGTCAAAATCAATACAAATCAATCAAACAAGTCAAATCAATACACCTGACTAGGTGTATTGTGCTGGGTTGGGAAAGCTCTCAGAAACGGAATGTAGGACCCAAGGAAATCCCCCTCCCCAGTTTCTGAGGACTGTGTCCAGTTTTTGAGGAGTGTCCAGGAGAGGATCACTTGTCAGAGAGTGTGGACACCTTGATATACATCTTTATTTGAAAAATTGATACAATAAGTGATTGTAGCTTGATGATGCTAGCTCATCAGGCAACCCACATTATGTTCATTTGTAATTTGACTTTCCATAAAGATTTCTCTAGAGCAATGATTCTCAAAGTGTGGTCAGGACCAGCAGCATCAGCAGCATCTAGGAACTTGTTAGAAATTCAAATTCTTACCCCCATTCCCCAGACCTACTAAATCAGAAATCTGGGGTGGAGGTCCCAGTAATTTAACAAGCATTCCAGGTGATTCTGATGTACACTCAAGTTTAAGAATCACTGGTCTATAGGGGTGTGATGGTGCTGGTCAGTTGATATGAGTATTCCAGCCTGGATATTATCTTCCTTGTTATTAGTGTAGAAATTGATAGTCTAGTTTTGATAGTGGTCTCTGGTGATTATGGCTAGCATGCACCATGCACAAATCTGCACTGTGAATCCCTAAGAGGAGTTAGAATATGCAGTCTTTCTCAAACTTACGTGATCATGAACTTTCTCTTTCATGGAGCATCTCCCAGAATAGGTGTTCTGAGGGCCTACTTTGGGAACCTGTCCCTGGGCCTTGAGGTCCCCACCTAATTCCTGATGCTTTGATATCTTGTGCACCAAGCAACCTTCTGATTCTTTTAGCTTCCCAAGAAGATTTTTTCATTATAATGAGGGCTCTTTGAGTATTTCTTACTCCAACAAACTGAAAGTCTGACATTTATACATTACTTTTGAGAATTTACTTGTAGTACTGAGTTATTCTTCGGGGTTTTATTGTTTTTTTCTTTCAGAATATCTCTTCTTCTGTGGGCTGGGTAAGTCAAGATTTGTAATCTCCATTTTATAGATGGAGAAAACGAGGCCCACAGAGGGGGAAGTGCTAACAACACAGCTGAGGAATAAAGAAAAGAAACTAACAGGTGTCAGCTCTCATTTAATTGAAGATAAAATCTAGAACCAATCCCATTTTCAACCCTCCAGTAGACTATAACTGAATGTCTTTAAGGAACTAAGCTAGCTACAATATATCTGGTTTGATACTATATTTGCAATACAATACCCAGAAAAATTTCTTGCTTTGGTGGTTGAGGTTTGTAAACTTAATTTTACTAAAAATGAAATGAAAACCACTGTGTGTTTCTACCTTTGGAGGTGGGGTGCGAGGCACTGTGTTACTGACACGCAGTAGTTGCTGCTGGGAAGCTGAATTCCCTCTGAAATTTTACAGGTCTCCTGGCTGCGGTGGTAGAAGAGTTTCTGCTCTCTTCCCAGCTCTCTGCAGCCATCACACACCCCTCATCAGCCCAGTCATCTTCTATAAGTGATCTCCACCTCTTAACTTGCCCTGCACCAGTTCGGACCAGAGGACAATCCCTTAGGAAAGATTTCCCACTTTAGCCCCAGCCCCTGACTCCCTCAAATACTTAAAAAAAAAAAAAAAAAAAAAAAAAAAACCCGAAAAAACCTACCCCAGAGCTTTATTAATTTTTTTCAGATCAAGTATTTTCTTCTTCAGAAACTCTTTTTCATCATTTGTTCTCGTAATTTTCATGTGTAATTGATTTATCTCAACAAGATTTAATCTTCGGGCATCACTGACACATTCTTAAAAGTAAGTGGAAGAAATGTTATTCAGTTATTTGAGAAACTACACAATTGTAGATACTGACTTTTCAAATAATAAACAAATTATGTCTTTCTTTGAAATATTCTTCTAATTATGTTCCTGGATCAGACACCTCTTAATCACCCCTTTGGAACCTCTCAATTTTACCTATCAATTATTTCCCTTATTTCAGCTGCTGCTATGGTCGGTGACCAGCTTTCTATGAGCTCTGCACAATTTCAGGCTGGTGCAGTCTGATAGCACCTGATTCCTGCCTGTCCTATCCACTTCTCACCTGTCTAGGACTTCCTTGTCACCTCTACCATGGGACTTCTTTAGACACTCACACCCCCCATGCATGTGTAATTGAAAGTTTGGGAGGTGTGGCAAGCATTGGACCAATGGTAGACAGGAGCCACTGCTTAGGTGTTCCTGAGAAGAGGTAACACTGTGTCTCGAGGGTGTATTCTCATACTCAACTAGCTGCCGTCAGCAGCAGTCAACATCATATTGCACGCCATATTAGCTCTCCATTCTCCCTGCTTTGGTTCCTCATCCCACCCTCCTCCTCTTTGGATTGTATGTCCTAATAAAATAATAGTGCAAAAGCCATTGCTTCTGGCTTTGCTTTCAAGGGAACCCAGTGTGTTAAAGAACTAACTACTCATTAATAAATAACAAATCAGTGTAATCACATAAGACTTCAAAGGATTACCTCAGTGCTTGATAGATACATGGTTAAAATGAATGAATTTTTGAACACTGCTGTTTAGAAATGGATACTGGGCCGTCCATTTCTATGCAACAAATTCCCTAGAAACTGGCTGGTAGCTCCCCTGAGAGAGTTAGATTATTTTTTTGCAGGCTACATGTTAAATTGCTCATTGTAGCAGGGCTTTTCAAACTTTATGTCTTGAATATGCATATGTATCACCTGGGGATATTGTTGAAATACAGATTTTGACGTAGTAGGTCAGAGGTGGACTTAGAGATTCTGCATTTTGTAACAAGCTCCCAGGTGATGCTGATGCTACTGACCCAAGGACAAGCTGAAAAGCTTTAAAACACAAGGCCAATTAAATTTACTTGGCTAAGTATTCAGTGTGTATCAAGGACCTTACAAGCTAGCATGGTATTTCTTTTTCCTTCTAAAATATTTTTCCTGCTTATAAAAGTAACCCAATCTAGACAGTAAAAAAAAAAAAAAAAAAAGGCAACCAAAGAAAATAAAACAAAAACATTCTTAATTTTGCCTTGAGCACAGATTGTCTTATTTTTTACCTGCATGTAGGAGTTTGTTGTATTTTCCTTGCCAAACTAGACTAACACTGTGCAAATTCTTTTATAACTAACTATGTCACTCAGGGTCTAATCGAGAGATAGAAATCTTATATTGAATAGGGAAATTTTAATATAAAGATTTATTAACTGTAGCAGAGAATTAGAGTAATGAGGGAATGAATACTAAGAAAGTAAAGAGAACTCTAAAGACTTTAGGAATACTAGGCACACAGAGCAGCCCTACAGGGGCTGTAGGAAGCAACACCTCCAGACCCGAGATCTAGACCTCATTGAAGAGGTCTGTGATTCATTGGATGGCAAAGAAGTTCGTGAAATGTTCCGCTGGCAGAACTTACTAGAAATATGGCTTCTGGGGGCCCTGGGGGGGACTGGTCCACAGGGAATTGCTGTACTTCAGAACTCACTGCAAAACCACCTAAATGATGCCAGGGTACCTGTTCACAGGGAGGTGCCTCACTGGTAGCAATCTACCATGAAGCCACTCAGGGGATACTGGAGGGAGCTTCTGGGCACCAAGGACTGTTGCACGCCGCTGGCAGAAGCTACCTGCACTGCAAGAGTCAGCCAAGCTGAGCACACTGGAACAGGAAGACAACTCCTTTTTCCTCCAGTAACCCTTCAGTGCTCTGTACTGACAAAGCTTAACATTACGCCAGCTGGCAAAAGGGGAAATTTACAGCGCCCCAGCTCCCTTATGACAGAGCAATGAACGTAGACTTGGAGCTGCAAGGGAACATCTACTTTAAAAATCTTTTTTTTTTTTTTTAATTTAGACAACTGTTTTAGGTTGGGCTCCCTGGGAAACAAATCTTAAAATTTGTGTGTAAAGCTCTGAGGAACATCTCCTCTGAGGACATAAGGGTTGGTCAAGGGTGGAGCGTTTAAACGATGATGAGCTTTGGAGTTGTGATGACACTTCAGAATTATTCCACATGGAGCGAGGGAGGCAGACCTTTGTACTCTCCTGGTGACCAATCACTGAATGTGGGCAGCACTTGGGGAGGGAGTCTAACCTGAAGTGAAGCTTTTCTCTTTTGCCTAAGGCAATTCCTGTAGAGGAACTGAGCTGTGAGCCTCAGCCAACACTCCTGGCAGCTGGAAAAATAAAGTTGGAGCCTGACCTTACACCAAATACAAAATTTAACTCAAAATGGATCAAAAACCTAAATGTCAGAGCTAAAACTATATAACTCTTAGAAGAAAACATAGGGGAAATCTTCATAATGTTGGATTTAGCCATGATTTCTTGGATATGACGCAAAAAGCACAGACAACAAATGAAAATACAGATAAACTGGACTATGTCAAAAGTCATTATTAACAAGAGTGATAAGGTAACCCATGGAATGGGAAAAACTACTTGCAAATCATATATCTGATAAGGGGTTAACATCCAGAATATATAAAGAATTCCCACAATGAAACAAACAACCTGATTAAAAGATGGGCAAAAGGTCTGAACAGACATTCCTCTAAAGAAGATATACCAATGGCCAATAAGCACATGAAAAATGCTCAACATCACTAATTATTAGGGAAGTGCAAACCACAATGAGATACCAATTCTTATCCATTAGGATGGCTGTTATTTAAAACAAAACAAAAACAGAAAAAAGCAAGTGCTGGCAAGAATGTAGAGAAATTGGAATGCTTGTGCATTGTGCAAGGGACGGTAAAATGGTGCAGCCACTGTGGAAAACAGTATGGGAGCTTCTCAAAAAATTAAATGTAAAATTACTATATTACCATACAATCCAGCAATTCCCTTCTGCATTTATACCCAAAAGAACTGGAAGCAGAGCCTTGAATAGATATTTCTACACCCATGTTTGTAATAGCATTATTATTTATTGTTTCATTGTTATTATAATTATTTTGTAACAGAAATATTTACAACAGCCAAAAGGTGGAAACAATGCAAGGGTCCATTGATGGATGAGTGGATAAACAAAACATGGTATGTACATACAATGGAATATTGTTCAGCCTTAAAAGGAAAGGAAATTCTGGCACATGCTACAACCTGGATTAACCCCAAAGACATGCCAGGTGAAATAAACCAGTCACAAAAGGACAAATATTGTCTTTAGTCTATTTATAATAATTATATAAATTCAAGTCATATATATTATTTCCACTTAAAAAGTAAGGGAAACTTATTATGGATCTCACTATATTTGTGTTGTATATTCTTTCTGGCTATTTTTGATATGAAATAACTATTAGACTCATCTTGTTACAAGTACTAGGCTCTATTTTCTTATAAGATAAACTAAATTTCTACAGTTGATAACCTCACAGTACCTTCCAATTCTCTGCTAACACTAGTGGGAAGAGTTTCCAGTAGAAAATATAGTCTGCTGAGTTCCATGCTTTCAATTTCCAGAAGATCAATTGTGGATTTTCTCATTTCTTCCTGAAAATGTAAATTACATAGTTAAAAAGATAAGACATTAAAATAATAAGATTGATTTCCTAAACAAGGCCCTGTAAATGTTTTCAGAGATCAAAATTTGCTTTTCAGTAAGTACCTTTTGCCATTATTTTTATTTGGAATAGCAAGTGGGAAAAATAACTGTTCTTCAATGAGTTTTTAATGTGTCATTGTTAATTTATCTTTTAATTTCTGGTGATTTTCTTCTACTCAGAAATTATCTTTTGCTATGTGTGTGTGTCCCTTGTATGCAGTTTCAATAAATATAAAAGGAAAGACTGCAACAAAAGGGTGACATTGAGAAAGGAAGCTTCTTGGGACTTCCCTAGTGATCCAGTGGTTAAGATACTGTGCTTCCACTGCAGGGGGTGTGGGTTTGATCCCTGGTCAGGGAACTAAGATCCCACATGCCAAGAGGCCAAAAAAAAAAAAAAAAAAAAAAAAGAGAGAGAGAAGAAAAAGAAGCTACTTAATTAAAAAATGGAAAATGCCTATAAAAGTATGCTTAGGTATAAAAAGAACAGTGGTTTTCTTATACCTACCTAAAAATATCTCCCCGCCTATTTGTTTGGAGATATATATATATATATATATATATATATATATATATATATATGTACGTGGGGCTAGTTTCAAAAAGGAAAAAACATTAAAAAGTCTGCTAGTGGAAAGAACAGATAAATCACCTCTTAACTAAATGGTCATAATGGCTATAGTTACTTTATGACCTGAGAAATTGCCATTATATTTTATGAATAATAAAAAAGCAGGTTGCATAATTGTATATTTAGTAAGACCACTTTTTTGTAAAAAATAAAATTCAATACAAGAATCATCTATATCCTGAAAGTAGTCAAGACATTCAACAAAGAGTCAACCGTGATTGTTTTAGGGTGGGATCATGTTGGTTTTTACATTCTTCGTTTTGCTTGTCTATTTTTTTTCTAAATTTTCCAGAATATAACTGCAATGCTTCTATAATAGTGAAAATGTGTTACTTTAAAAAATGGGAGGGGGCTTCCCTGGTGGCGCAGTGGTTGAGAGTCCGCCTGCCGATGCAGGGGACACGAGTTCGTGCCCTGGTCTGGGAAGATCCCACATGCCGCGGAGCGGCTGGGCCCGTAAGCCATGGCCGCTGAGCCTGCGCGTCCGGAGCCTGTGCTCCGCAACGGGAGAGGCCACAACAGTGAGAGGCCCGCGTACCACAAAAAAAAAAAAAAAAAAGGGAGGATTTATCACTATTTAAGAGATTTCACAGCTCAGATATTAAATGGAGACATACTAGATACTTTAATAAGCCACAATAATTATTTTGAACACTTCAAATCCTGGAGAAAGACATAACTAAAAGAACGAAACAGAGGAAAGGGTTTCCACAGGACCACAGTGCAGTACAACACACACAAACTCTCAGTGTTTACATATATGTACTTAACTGGGATTATAAACTATAATTCTGTAGTATACCTACGGAACTATATATAATTACATAAAAATATAATTACAAAGTAATAAGATTAACTTTTCTCAGCAGTCTGTAGACTCAAGCTCATTAACTTTATAGCCATATTTCTACATTTTTAGATATTTGATAGGTAGTAGATTCTTATTCAATATTTTTAAAACAAATGAGGAGACACTGCCATTCTGAAACATCACTCAGGACCAGGGCCAAACAGAGACACGTTTGTGACACTTCAAAAGGAAATTCTTTAAATATTTCTTTGATGGAGCCAAGTTAGTATAACTGAAAGAGAACCTGTTTCTTTTCACTGAAAAGCACTGTCTGTGTCAGTGGAGTAGGTGCCAAATAATCTTTCACCAGTTTTGTGAGGAATTGCTTATAGAGACCTGAGAAAATTGGCATTTTGCATGCAGTTTATCCCAGAGGTTGTTTGCTGGTTTTAAGCAATGCTCACATATTGATGTCACAAGCATTTGCCCATGTGGCCCACTCCTTAACTGAGCTCTATTATCAGCAGGGTCTCTTCTCTTGAGCTGTCTTGCCCTCATCCATAGCACAGGTCCTTAATTCAGTGCTCTGCATGGGAAATTGGGCAGCAATCCACTACTGATCCATACTGGTGCAAATGCTTAGGAAACTGAGAGAAATTTTCATTCAGGGCAAATATTTTCCCTATTAATCTACTGAAGTATGTTGAACAGAGCTGGTGCTAAATTAAAGTTTGATGAAGAAGTAAGTGAAAGATTGAAAAAGTAGCTCTTGTAGATAATACAATACCAATTTCTTAACAGCGATAGCAACGTCCTTAAGAAAGGTCTTAGCTTCTTCATTGCATTTAAAGTAGTCACTTTGCAGTGATTGTTCTAAAAAAAAATTAGAAAATTAAGATCTCTTATTTATCTATCCAAATTCTGTTTAACCCTTTAAAATCCAACTCAAATGCTTACTCAGCTGAAAATTACATCTTCTATCTTTGAATTTCTATAGTACATCATATGAATCTCTTTTGTACTTGTTATTTCTTATTTTACAGTGTACTAATTTAGGTATATACTTTATGTTTCTTGAGGACAGACTCCTCTTAAGATTCTATTTTTGTATCACTCATGGTAGAAAGAAGGAATCTGTATAGGGTAAGACAAAAAAATTCCATATATAATTATAAAAGGGATAAATATAACACGCCCATAGTGTAGGTTTAAGAATGTCTTCATATATATATAAATTTGTATTCGTATATCCTAAACATAATATTTTACAAAACAACATTTATTTAATTCTTTAAAAATCCATTATGTCATTTTCACTTCCATGCCAATATTTTAATCATGGGATGAGAGTAAATATTTGTAAAACTGGTAGGTGTGAGGTAAATAGAGTTTTTAACCCTTTCGTTCATTGACATATGAAAGATAGCGCCTTTTCTCTCACACACTGTAAGTTGAAATCACATGGGAAAAGTGGCTTGGAAAATGTTGGCAAAGGAAGACAAGATACATGCAGAATGGGAAGAAGGAAGGAAAAAGAAAATATAAAAGGAAGAGGAGAGAGAACAGAGGAAGCTCTACTCACCTTGGCTCTGTCACCATTCCATTATACAGATTCTGTCTAAATGGATTCCAGGCCTGTATCCACATGTGTGGGATGAGTTTGATTCCAGGTCTGTATCCACATGTGTGGGATGAGTTTGATGTGTTTAATGTTTCACATGTATGTATAATATAAGTTGATTCTTATAACTTCATGATGATTCCCATCTCAGAGGTGAGAAATCTAAGACTTTTGAGGTCATGTCATGTGTGCAAGGTCACAGAGCCCATCACTTATAGAGTCTGGATTCAGACACAAGTGGTGTGACTCCAGAGTCCATGCCCTGAGTGGCCATCCTCAACTCTCAAAAGAGTAAACAGCAATTTCTGCCCTCAGTTCCTGAAAACTTGGATTCTCTTAATGAACTAAGCTCTCAAACCAAGTGAAAAATCAGTTACTGAGTTTCCAAGCAAGTGTGTGTTAGGGAGGGACAGGTATTGCCTGCTGTCCCTTTTCCTTTTTTCTATGGAATGAATAAGCACAAGTGTACTCCCACTTGCAAATGGGCTGGAGAGCTACATACTTTATAACTCACACTCAGGGCAAGAAAGCATAATTAATTTTTTTCCTATGACAAACTTTCTGAGCATCAAGAAATTATTAGCAGAAAAAGTATTTGTGCCTAATGCACAATTCCTTGCCTGATGCAACAGGAGTTTCTTCCTTTCTTATTTACCTGTTAAATCCTCCAGTTTGCCATGCCAAAGTGTTGGAGGAAATTAACTTGCAAAGAAAAGGCAAGAAGGGACAAGTTGAAAATTAAATACATAATCTAAATGCAGGTGGGCACTCCAATCACAGGCAAATAGCAGTGGCCTGGGAGTCCAGGGATTTGTCCGCAATTTGTCACCAGCTACTAGTGTGAGTTGGGCCAAGTCACAGAGCTGAGCCCTGGGTCCCACTCCTTCGCCCCCCTCTCCCCCAAGGAGCTGGAGAAGGTTCTGCCCCACCAGGGATGCCCTGAGTTCTGGGAGGAGGGTCCCCACGAAGGTTCCCGCTTAATGCCGCCTAGGCGCCACCTCCGAGATGACGTCCCTCCGGGAGCCCACGGGCCTCTCACCGACAACAAAGAGCTGCTCCAGGGCGGCAGCCGCGACCGAGGAGCCCAGGGTGGAGGGGAAGGTGCATAATTCCAGGGAGGGGCCAGTGGAGACAACGGCCGCCTGCAGCGCCTTCTCTCTGCCGAACCCCAGCTCTGGGGACCAGGAGCTCACAGCCATCTTGCTGCCCCTGCGCAGCGCCTACCAGGGCAGAGGTATGGAATGCCGGTTGCCACGAGCAACGCGGACGCCGAGGCAGAGCGCCAGCGCGCCACCTGGGGTGGGTGCCTCGCCAGTTTCTCTAACTTTATACACAATATTTAAGCGATCCTTTAAGGATGAGTCCCTCTTTAGCCGTCCTTTCCTCCTTCCATTTCCATTTCTTTAGTTCAGGACTTGTGCCTGAACCCTTGTACACTTCTCGTGGACCGTGGGGATCATAATAATGATCACTTTTGAACGCATTTCTGTGCTAGGTACTACAGCTGTATGTACAGCTCCCTTAATGTCCACAATGGCTTAGTGAGGGAAGTTCTTTCATTATCTCCACTTTTACAGACAAGGAAACTGAGGCAGGGATGACTAAGTGAATTGCCCAGGGTCACAAGAGAATAATTTTGGGTTTAAAGTGGAGTCTGTATAAATCTTTCCATTATGCTACAATACCCATCTCTGTACTCTTCTAGACCTTTCCCTGTATACATTCTACCACTGGGCACATTTTACCTTGAATCAGTGATTTTTTTCTGCCTTCTCATCAAACAGTGAGCTCTTTGAATGCAGGGGTATTATATTTCTCTGCATCTCCAAACTCCAGCCCTGCATCAGGATCAGATTGAGTGCAACTCTTAGTTCCCCTTTCCTCTGGTTGGTTAGAGAGCAGTGAAGATGATTTAACCCCCTCCTTCTTAAGTTTTCTTTACAGATGGCAAAATTGAAATCAAAGTGAAAGTAACATGACAATAGCTATCCTTTATTGAATGGAACTATACTCCAGGCACGGTCCTAAATACTTTACCTACAGTAACCTATTTAAGCCTCATAACAATCCTTTGAGGTAGGTGTTATTTCCCACTTTGCATATGAGGACACAAAGTTTATGCCCTGAATCACTATGCTATACTGCCTTGGAGAGGACACAGTACAACAACAGCCTCCTTCCTCCAGGGGGAACCATATCCTGGCTTTTTAACACTCTCCTGGGTCCCCTCTTTTGCAAGATTTGGCATTCAGATCCATCTGTGCCCTTCCGTGCTTTTCTCTGAGGCAGGGGGAGGAGCCTAGAAACCACATTCCTCAAACACACTTGTCAGCTGGTTGGAGACACTGGTGGGAGATTAGCTGGGCAAAGAAGCCATTCTGTTCGTCTCCTGGAATGGCAGTTTCAGGCCACCACAGTTGACTGCATCCCAGCAGTTTGGGTGGCTCCAGAGGTGGCAGGAGTGGGAATTGGTGCCTCCAGCTGTCTCCAGCTGCTTATCAGTGAGTGTAGGCATGTGGGCACTGTACAGGTTTGTGGCAGCTTTCTGGTGTCTAGGATCTTCTTTACGTAACTTCCCTTTGGTTTCTATAGCACATTTCCTGTGATAAATTCCTCTCTTCTTGAACTACCTGGACTGGACTGCCCTAAGCCAACCTTTATGCTGCCACCAGAATATTATTCCTACTCATCACCTCATCTGGATCACGTTGCTCTCCACTGTCTATGAGTGAGGCCAATCCCTGGGGGGACATTGCATGTATACCTTTGTAATTAGAAAAGAAAGTAAAGCTTTTTTTTTAAATTAAAAAAAACTTTAAAAAGATATAGAAGATAAACAAAATAGTTGAGAGTATAAAAAAAGCTTTCTGATCCTTCAGTAGCCATAGATGGTGTTCACTGGGCCAAAAGTCATGTCCTACTTCTCTCATGTTTCCTTTTAACTCTGGTAACATAACAGATATTTTTCTCTTCCAGTCAATATTTTTCAGGCAGACTTTTGCTCAGTAGCAGAACAGCATATTAGAATACCCCAGTGCCACGCTGACACTGATTTTTAAGTTATGGTAAGCAAGTCTGCTTCTGTTTCCCCTGCTGCTGACAGGGCCAGGAGAACCCAACTGCTGCATGAGTTTGACCCCTACTTGCAAAGGAATGTATACAACACTGTATTCAGGAGTATTTGCAGTTTCTACAGTATTCGAGGTGTATATGGTATTTGACGATGACATTGCTCTTGTTCCTGCCTCTGCCTCTGCATAAATCTAGTACCTCTAGAGAAAGCCTCAACTTCTTGGTTGTGTTTCTAGACCTTGGGTTAGACCAAGCCAAGGTCCCAGTCTCTGTGATGGAAACATCTGTAAACATCTCACATATAGGAAGTAGTTGCATGTTTCAGTGCTTTGTGCTCAGCATTTCAGCATCTCTGATGGTTCAGTATTGGACCATGTTCAAATCCTCCTGAGAAGTAAGAATTCAAGAAAATAGAGTCTCTGTCTTCCTCACTCTGACCCTACCAGTACCAAGTATAGGGCCTAATATGGGCACATGGCCCTGCCTCCCCATCATGGTTGGTCAGTAGGATTTTCTTACCTTAATGCCTTGCCATCTTTTGCATGTTGTGTTTCATCTTCAGGCTTGTTGCTTCATGGTCACAAATGGCTACTGTAGCCCCAGACCTCATGCCCTTGTACAAAGTGGAAAAGAGTGGAAAGGGTCCACCTGTGGAAGCCCTTCTTCCCTTTCCTCAGGGAAGGAAATCTGTCTAGAGTCCTACACAGTTCCTTTTATGTCTCAGTGGCTAGTACTAGATCACAAGGTCACCCATGAAAGGGAGGTTAGGCCAAGGGGTATCCGCATTTCCAGCTTCTGTGGAGGTGGCAGGAGAGAATAGGCTTCAGAACAGTTGGACAACTACCCATGGAATGTCAGACACACATTCATTCTCTGAACTAATATTTGTCAGCCCCAACATTAGGTCTAAACCAGCTGGCTGGGTGGGCCTTTCCTAGGGGTGGTAAAGGAATCAGTGACTCTTTTAGCATTGAATAGAAAGGCATTCTTGATCCTTGCCCATTGGGTACTTTAAGAAGCCTTCATATTGGCTTTATGCCTATGTCTGCAAGATGGTTATACATTAGACAAAGATTCCTTACCCCTTGGGCTTCTCACAGCTTCTAAAGTACCTGTCTTGTGATCAGTCTGCGATTCTTAGTTCCTGTGACTCCATCACACAGTCATTTGTGGTAAAGTGGCAGGAAGAGCATGTCCCCTAGGTAATGCCAGATGGTTAGAGAAGCAAACAGATGGATTAGTGTCCCTGATGGAGCTACGCCAAACAAGGATAGGGCGGTGTCTCCAAGAAAGGGCAGACCATATTACTGTTTGTAACAACACCTGATAAGGAGCCTCCTTTTCAACTTTGTCTCTTGACTAGTTTTTATCTGTAATCAGCAATTGCTTGGGGCTCCTTATTTGAGTCAAATGCCCATTTGAGTCAAATGCCCATTGCATCATTTGCTGGTGGTTTTTGATTGGCTCAGGTAGTTAACTTCAATCTCTATTCTTCATCTGTAAAATTGGGTTTTACATCCTGGGATTATGAAGCTTATGTAGAATAATGATGTGCTTACCACAGAGTACATGCTATTTCCCATCTTTTATTTCTACTAAATGGAAAATAAGAAACATTTCTTCTGAAATACAGATGTTCATGTCCTTTCTGCATCCCTTGCCTTCCTTAAACCTCTTGGTCATTCAACCCTTAGTGACAATTACTGCAATTAAATCAACAGTTGCTGTCCCAGAGATGGGAAATTGGTTTTATTTCCATGTTATTTCTGCTGGATAGCAGTGACTGCCTGGAGTGCTCAGTTAGGGAGGTTCTGAGGCCAAGTCTCTGCAGAGAAAGATGCCTGCCAGGTTACCAGAGAAAGGCACAGTCTCACGTGTGTTGGCATTGGACTCATTGGTTTACGTGTTTGGGTTGTGCCTTCTGTGGGCTGGGCATTGTGCTGGGCACTGAGCTTATAAAAAAGAGACCCATAGGTGGCACCAGTGAAGGCCTCTCTGAGGAAGGGAGACATAGTGGTGAGAAGGAGTCAGCCTTCTTTTATTATTCTCTTAGTGGAGGAGAGAAAGAGGTCAGAGAGACAAGGCAAAAAGAGGAAAGAGAAATAAGAGGAGGAAGGGGAGACAGAAGGGGTAAGAATCTGGAGAAGTCAGCTGTCTACTCTCATGAGAGCCTCCTTTCCTCTTGTTTCCCCTAAAAGTTCGCTTTCTCTGATGAATCCACTCAGCATGTATTGAGCTTTATTACATACCAGACACTCTTATCAGTGCTTTGACTAAACACACGGACAAGATTTGGCCCCTGTTTTCAAGAAAATGGCCTTGAAGGTGAAAAAGAAGGGTAGGTTTTGAAGCACACCTGCAAAGCAGTTTGTGGTTTTAGAAAATATACATTTTGTAGCTGTTTCCATGCCTTACTTAATCTTTATCATAACTCTCTGGGGTGAATTATTATGATTACCCTATTTTCCAGAAAATCACCCCAAGATGAGAGCTTCAATGACCTTGGGGATAACCTTGGGTCAGGCCCTTATAGTTGGACAATGGCAGAGCAGTCCTTCTGACTCCAGGACTGGGGCACTGTCTGCTATGCTAGAGCTGCATTGTGGCTTTGTGACCAGGGCAGGGGGTTGGGGCTCGGGTAAGGAGTGCTCTGGACTACACAGGACGTCAGCAGAGCCATGGAGGTGTGCCAGTGGGCATGGGGTGAATGGAGAGGAAAAGCAGGAGCCCAATCAGAAATTTAGGTTGTGATTTCACTACAAAGATCCTTGAATTCCAAGCTCAGGAGTTTGGGTTTTATGCTGCGGGCAATGCTGCTGAGAGCAGAGATTAAGCTGCTCCTTGCTGGCAGCTGCATGGTAATTCAGTTTATTTTTGCCTAAGGTAACATTTTATCACAGGACAGAATATCATTATCAATAACAGCATTCTGATTTTTTCAAGTGAGCATCTGCAGAGTAATCAGAAATTAAATTGGGCCTGAAACAACCCATGCCATATTTAGCAAGAATGTCTTAGTATTTTACTATTATTAACTTAAGCCACTGAAGTTTCAAATGGTATCCTCTTTTAGAAAGGTAGCTGGGGATGATTGTTAATGCTGACTTAGCATTTTTAGACTTTTCTAACATTCACGATCTTTCAGGAGCAGTATTCTTATTTTCCTTTTTTCTCATTTTAGTTTACTCTTATTTTTGAAGGATAAGGTAATTCATATGAAGATGATTTGGTAAAGATAATTGGAGTAAGTACTCTCCATTTGATTTAAAAATCTTTCCCTTTTTTTTTCCTTTAACAAATTTAGAAAATGTCAGATTAACGCTGGCTGACCATTCCCTGCATGTATGATTGCAGTTGAGAATTTCCAGAGCTTATTTGGGAAAGTAAAAATACAAGCCATGGCAATTCTGAATCCCATTCCTTCCCACCTCTTCAAGGGCCTTCCTCAATTAGCTCCTCCCTCACTTGTGTCTTCCTCCGACCTCATGCCCAGTTATCGCTTCCTAAATTCATGCCTTTCCTCAACCCTTTGGCCACCCTACCTCTCAATTACCACATTTCTTGAAAGTGTGGTCTACATCTTGGCTATAATGCATCCCTTCACCCTGAATTCTAAATTACCTCCTCCTCATCTTCTAATGGCCTTTTCTCAAGCCCCAATCCCACACATCCCCTTTCCTGCAGTATTTGACACAATTACCCAGCTCTCACCAACCCTTCTTTAGAAACTCACCTCCTAATTGGTTCTTGCTTTTCCTTCTTCACTTCTTTCGCTGCCTTCCTTGGGCATGCTGCCTGGGCTCCATCCTTGGTCTTCTCTTCAGGCTCTCTCAACTCTTCCCTTGAATAGAGTTGAATCTACACAAATAACTCTCAGGTTGTATCTCCTGCCCGACCTCTCCTCTAAGAATTAATCTTGTAGACTAGACTAAACATTCTCATCAGCCTATGCTGCCAGCATGTCAAATTCAACCAGTTCAGAATCAAAATCTGCATTGCAGGTGGTTTTTCTGCCTATTGAAAACATACTTGTATTGTCAGCCCATCTGAAAAGCTGTATCATCCACAAATTTTTTTCTTGATCCCAATAATCTCAGTGCTTCCAGAGCACTTTATTCAAATTTTTTTATGGTTAGTAATTGTAGGCTGAGTGGTCTAACAGTTTTCTGTGTGATAGTCTTATTACTAAATAGCTGTGTAGCATTTACACCTCAGTTTTCTCATCTGTAAATGAGGCCTTAATTTAGGGTAGTCTTGAGAATTAAATAAATTAATAAACACTTTAAAGTGTTTAAAACAATGCCTGGAACAAAACAAACAACTCCATATATTTATTGTTGTCATCACTGTACTATGATCTCCTTAAAGTGGGAACTGTGTTTTACTCATTTTTCAATCTCCTGTAGCACTTAGCATAGCAATTTTCACATAATAGGCACTTAAGATATTGTTGAAATGGATAACAGGAGAGATTCATGTGCTCAGACGTTTTTTAAAATATAGAGTTCAAAATCTCCTGCAGTTTAGGTTTTAGTAGAAAAAAGAAGAATACTGGAGAAAAAGGCAACTTCCTCAGGGTCTCACACCCCTTTTACATGTAGGCTGGTACAGCAAGAACTGACATTCATAAAAGTCTTACTGATCATTACCATTACAAGACCCTGAAGAACATTGTGAACCATCAGATTAAGCTGCACATAACGTTTGCTTCTAAGTGAACTTTATTACATCAGAATTATTCCTTAATAATTAGTTTAAAATGATAACTCTTATTTAACCATGATTTCAGTTAATGAGAACTTTGGATTCCCAGCTCTGCAAGATCAATGAGCTTCTGGAGTTGAAGAATGAATTGCCACCGTGGCTCCAACATAACAGTTTTTTTTTTTTCCTGTTCCATTGTGAATTCATTCTGGTTCAGGACGAATTTGTATATAAAATGAAGCCATGGGGGCTTCCCTGGTGGCGCAGTGGTTAAGAGTCCGCCTGCCGATGCAGGGGACAAGGGTTCGTGCCCCGGTCTGGGAAGATCCCACATGCTGCAGAGCGGCTAGGCCCGTGAGCCATGGCGCTGAGCCTGCGCATCTGGAGCCTGTGCTCTGCAAGGGGAGAGGCCACAACAGTGAGAGGCCCGCCTACCGCAAAAAAAAAAAAAAAAAAAAATGAAGCCATGATATCTTGAAGATTTGTGCACTCTTCTTTACTGCCTCTATTCATGGCAGGCAGGGCTGTTAGGCAATACCTGGATTTAAGCACTTTTGTCTTTAACTACAAAGGTCAAAGCAGCAAAATTGTATGTTTGGAAAAATACTCAACCTCCTGAAGTTAAGTCCTTGGACTCCCTTGTGTTATGCCTGTTTATAATTAATATACTTTAGTTGAGTTTTTATTACTAGCAATCAAATAGTCTTGCTGAGGCAGCATTGCTCCTGAGTTAGAGATTGTAGGGAGGGGGCAGAGAAACACAGGAAAGGAGATGTTCTCAGTGGAAAGAGCCCAGGCCTCAAAATCAGACAAATAGTGATCCAAGTCCTTGTTTCATCACTTACTAGTTAGGTAAACTTGTGCCAGTTATTTAAACATCTTGACATTCAGTTTCCTCATTTGAACAATAAAAATAAAAATATTAATCATGCAGGATTTTGAAATTCTGAGGATTAGAAGTATGTTTGTAAAGAGTCCACCAGGCACAGTGTCTGGTTCAATGGTGCTATATTATTGTTAACAAGTTTCATTTTAATAGCTTCAAAGTAACTTATTGACTAATAAATCATGCAGCTAAATTATAAAATAGTTAATTGGCTAAATACATTTAGCATAATAACCAATTTAGGAATTAAAGAATAAAATTTAAAATAGGATAAATTTTTATAAAAAAGAAAATAAATTCACTTTACTTGTTAAGAAGAAACTCTATAAAGGCGAGGAAAAAATTGCTCTTGGTTTAGCACTATTCTTTCCAATGGATATTAAAAATTCTACCATGAACTGGGCACCCAAATGAGTTCATGTGGATAACCTAAAAGAATATAATAGAGTCCCTGAAGAAAGTTCCACTTATTCTGTTGGAAATACATTTTTTGGTAGCAAACATCTGGCTTTTCTCTCCCACTTACAGGAAGCAAAGACATGAGCTAGATTCTACTGTTGAAAATTGGTTGACCAAATATGCATGGATTTATTTCTGGGCTCTCTATTCTGTTCCATTGGTCTATGTGTCTGTTTTTATGCCAGTATCATACTGTTTTAATTACCATAGCTTTCTAGTATACTTTGAAATCAGGGAGCATGATACCTCCAACTCTGTTCTTCTTTCTCGAGATTGCTTAAGCTATTCAGGGTTTGTGATTCCATTGCATTTTCTATTTCTGTGAAAAATGCCACTGGAATTTTGATAGGGATTGCACTAAATCTGTATATCACTTTGGGTATTATGTACATTTTAACAATATCAATTCTTCTAATCCATGAACACGAGTATCCATTTATTTGGGTCTTCATCAATTTCTTTCATCAATGTCTTATAGTATTCTGTGCACAGACCTTTCACTTCCTTAGTTAAATTTATTCCTAGGTATTTTATTCTTTTTGATGCTACTGTAAATGGGATTGTTTTCTTGATTTCCTTTTTGGATAGATCAATGTTGATGTAAAGAAATGCAACTAATTTTTGGATGTTGACTTTGTATCCTGCAACTTTACTGTATTTGTTTTTTAGTTCTAACAATGTGTGTGTGTGTGTGTGTAATCTTGAGGGTTTTCTACATACAAGATCATGTCATCTGCAAATAGAGATAATTTTACTTCTTCTATTTTGCTTTGGATGCCTTTTATTTCTTTTCCTTGTGTGATTGCTCTTGCTAGCACTTCCAGTACTATGTTACATAGAAGTGGTGAGAGTGGGCATCAGATCTTAGAGGAAGAGGTTTCAGTTTTTGCCATTGATTATGATGTTAGCTGTGGGCTTTTCATAAATGGCCTTTATTATGTTGAAGAAATTTCCTTTTATACCTATTTTGTTGAGAACTTTTATCATAAATGGATGTTGATCTTTGTCAAATGTTTTCTCTGCAACTGAGAAGCTCACGTGATTTTTATCTTTTATTCTGTTAATGTGGGGTATCACATTGATTGATTTGAGTATGTTAAACTAAACTTGTATCCCAGGGATAAATCCTACTGGTCATGGTGTATAATCTTTTTGATGATGCTGTTGAATTCAGTTTGCTAGTATTTTATTGAGGATTTCTGCATCTATGTTCATCAGAGATATTAGCTTGTAATTTTCTTTTTGTGTCTTTGTTTGGCTTTTGTATCAGGGCAATGCTGGCCTCATAAAATGAGTCTGAAACTATTCTCTCTACTTCTATTTTTTGGAAGAGTTTAACAAGGATTGGTATTCATTCTTCTTTGGATGTTTAGTAGAATTCAGCTACGAAGCCATCTGGCCCTGTGCTTTTCTTTATTAGGGGGTTTTTGATTACTATGTCAATCTCCTTATTTGTTACTGGTCTGTTTAGGCATTCTATTTCTTCTTGATAAAGTCTTGGTAGGTTGTGTGTTTCTAGAAATTTATCCATTTCTCCTTTGTTATCCAATTGGTGTGCATATAATTGTTCATAATAGTCTGTTATGATCCTTTTTATTTCTGAAGCTTCTATTGTAATGTCTCTTTCATTTCTGATTTCATGTCTTTTCTCTTTTTTATCTAGCTATTTGTCAGTTTTGTTTATTTTTTGAAAAACAAACTCTTAGTTTTGTTGATTTTTAAAAATTGTTTTTCTATTCTCTATTTGACTTATTTCTGCTCCAATCTTTATTATTTCCTTCCTTCGTCTAACTTTAGATTTAGTTTGTTCTTTTTTAGTTCCTTGGGGTGTAAAGTTACATTGTTTATTTGACATCTTTTTTAATGTAGATGTTTATCACCATGAACTTTCCTTAGTACTGCCTTTGCTGCATCCCATAAGTTTTGGTAATTTGTGTTTTTGTTTTCATTTTTCATGAGAAATTTTTAAAATTCCCTTTTGATCCAGTGGTTGTTCAAGACTGTATTATTTAATTTCCATGTGTTTATGAATTTTCCACATTTTCTTTCTGTTACTGATTTCTAGCTTCATTCCATTGTAGTCCAAAAGGTACATGATATAATTTCTATTTTATTAAATTTTTTAAGAGTTGTTTTGTGATGTAACATGTGATCTATCATGGAGAATATTCCACGTGCACTTGAGAAGAATGTGTATTCCTCTGCTGTTGGGTGAAAGTTGCATATGTCTGTTAGGTCCAGTTTATCTCTAGTGTTGTTCAAGCCCACTGTTTCTTTATCAATCTTTCTGTCTGGATGTCTATCCATTATTGAATGTGAGGTGTTGAAGTCTCCTCCTATTATTGTATTGTTGTAAATTTTTTCATTCAGATTTGTCAATATTTGTTTTATATACTTAGGCATTCTAAAGTTGGATGCGTATATATTTACAATCATTATATTTTCCTGCTGAATTGACCCTTTTATCATTATGTAATACCTTCTTTGTCTCCAAACACAGTTTTAAAAAAAAAATCAATTTACATATTTATTTTATTTTTATTTTTGGCTGCGTTGGGTCTTTGTTGCTGCACATGGGCTTTCTCTAGTTGTGGCAAGTGGGGGCTACTCTTCATTGTGGTGAGCAGGCTTCTCATTGCAGGGGCTTCTCGTGTTGTGGAGTGCAGGCTCTAGGCATGCGGGCTTCAGTAGCTGTGGCACGCAGGCTCAGTAGTTGTAGCTCATGGGCTCTAGATTGCAGGCTCAGTAGTTGTGGCACACGGGCTTAGTTGCTCCACGGCATGTGGGATCTTCCTGGACCAGGGATCAAACCTGTATCCCCTGCATTGGCAGGCGGATTCTTAACCACTGCACCACCAGGGAAGTCCCCCAAACACAGTTTTGACTTAAAGTCTACTTTACCAACGAACTTCATACTTTATATTCTCATGTTGCCATTTAGTGTCCTTTCATTTCTACTTGCAAAACTCCCTTTAGTATATTGGGGAGCAACCAGAGAGAACTAATTCCAGGATTCTTTTAAAAGGCAACTGGGACACAGGATACAAAATAATTCATTTCAATTTACTCATCAAAGAAAATGTGCCCAGCCAAATTAATTCTGTAATATTGAATGTATTGAACTAAAGAAAAAATTTAAAGAAAAAAATCATAGCGAGGAGCTTGAGATTGGTGCCAATATAAAGCACTACTGAAGAAGGTTGGAGTGTGAAGAGAAAATGACCCTTTGCCTAGATCTACAGTTTGTTTATTGCTCCTTAGCCACAACCACACTGGCTGATGCCAAACCGCAGTGGGGTCTCCTGTATGCCCCACCTTCTCCCTACACTCAGAAGAGAGGGCTAAAGTTCGGATGCCTGAAGCTGCCCTATTCAATGACAAAGTGGCAGTTGCTGGAACCCCATAATTGTGAAGCAAGGCCCAACACTCAGCTACACTCAAGTACACTTTGGTAAAGGAGGAGCTGTCCCACTACTTCTCAGCAGTAATTCCTTACAGTGAGAAACAATTGGGGAAACAGAGCTGGGCTCTGCACAGAAGGAAAAATCTTCACAGTGGTGTAAGGGCCAGCATGAGGCTCAGGGGGTTCTATGAGTTGAACTGTGTCCCTAGTAAAAGATATGTTTAAGTCCCAAACCCCAGAATGTGAGCTTATTTGGAAATAGGATCTTTACAGACCAATCAAGTTAAAATGAGCTAATTGGGGGCCCTAATCCATAAGACTGGTGTCCTTACGAAAAGGGAAAATTTGTACACAGAGGGAAGATGATGTGAAGACACACAGTGAGAAGATGGCCTTATGCCTGGAGTGATGCAGCTACAAGCCAAGGAATGCCAAGGACTGCTGGCAACCACCAGAAGCTAGAAGACGCAAGAAAGAATCCTCCCCAAGAACTATCAGAGACAGCACGTCCCTGCCAACACCTTGGTTTTGGACTTTTAACCACCAGAACTGTGCCAGAATAAATTTGTCATTTTTTTTAAACTTTTTTTTTTTTTTCCGGTATGCGGGCCTCTCACTGTTGTGGCCTCTCCTGTTGCAGAGCACAGGCTCCGGACGCACAGGCTCAGCGGCCATGGCTCACGGACCCAGCCGCTCCACGGCGTGTGGGATCTTCCCGGCCCGGGGCACGAACCCGTGTCCCCTGCATTGGCAGGCGGACTCTCAACCACTGCGCCACCAGGGAAGCCCTAAACTTTTTTTTTTAATATATATTTTTCAACATCTTTATTGGAGTATAATTGCTTTACAATGTTGTGTTAGTTTCTGCTGTTTAACAAAGAGAATCAGCTGTACATATACATATATCCCCATATCCCCTCCCTCTTGCGTCTCTCTCCCACCCTCACTATCTGTCATTTTAAGTCATCTAGTTTTTGGTACTTTGTTAGGGCAATACAAGGAAACTGATATAGGTGGGGAAAGAGCAGAGAATATACAACTATCCTACTCCCTTTTTCCTGAAATGATCCATAAAATATACCACAGCTTCTTCACCTACTCACCCCCTGCTTGCTTAACTCATGTGTCGGCTATAAGAATCTTCTACTGTTCACTACTTTCAGGATAACCTCACTCACTCTGTGTCCCTGAGGGCTCTATCCTTGGTCTGCTTCTTACCCGGGCATTGGGTCCTCACATTATTTCCATCATCTCAAATATCATTCTGACTGATGCTTCCTGTAAAAGCAGGATCATATGTGCCCCGTGTTCCATCTGTTAAAATTCTGCATCCATACCTATCATTTTGTCAGGCTGGAGTTTCCTCAGGAAACTTTCTTCACCAGTGCTAGCAAACAGAATTCCTCATTAGATCCTCTGAATGAGCAGCTGCTTATGAAAGGAATTCTGGGCTCTCCGGAGGAGGCAAATGCTGCACATGCAGACCTTGTAGAAGGTTAATTTGACACAATAAAGCCATTTAGAAGACACTTTATCTCAAAGGTTGTACACTGAAACACACACACACACACACACACACACACACACACACACACACACACTCCTCTTCTAATCTAGTAACCATAAAAAATAGCAAGCACCAAACCAAGCTTATTATCTTCCTTCCCCAGACAACCTCTTCTGGGCTTTCTAACCTGAAAAATGGTATTGCACTCTCCTGATCAGCTAGTCTTTGACAGAGCTGGGGCTAGAGTGAGGCAAGTAAGCCGCCTAGGGTGCAGAATTTAAGTGGGCACTCACTCTCAGGGTCAGCCTTGGTCTTGAACTCCCACATGTAGTCAATCACCAACTCCAGTCCCATCCCCCTCCATGTAATCTCTCTTAGCGGCTCCTCTGTGCACAGTGGGTGCAAGGCATGTTGGGTTGATATAGAGGATCAGGGACAGATGAATATATACTTTGTATTCTCAGCTGCCTTAGTAGAAGCCTTGTCATTCATTTGTCACCTGTCTGCTGTTAGTTATGTCACAATTATCTCCTATATTCTTCTAATCTCCAGTATCATACATCCTCATTGTGTCTATGCGTCTCTCTGAGATCTAAAAAATAGAGCACAAAATCCTTAACATTCAAGTTTCTTTTTAGTGTGGTTCAACCCACCCTTTCAGCCTTGCCTGGCACTACATTCCCACCCAAGCACTTTACAGCACAATTCAGCATATTACTCACTGTTCTCTGCATATGCCATGAGCCTCCATGTCTTAGCACATTAATCCATGTTCTTTCTTCATACTGGGATGAAGCTTCTCCCTCTGGAAAAAGCCAAATCAGAACCCAGCCCCAAAGTCCACCTCTGAGAATCCTTCGCTGTTGCTCTAGTCTTACATTGCAGCTCTTATTTCATGCTGCCTTTTACTTAGTGATCATTTCCACATAGCCATCTCCCATCACCCCCAGTCTTGGCTGTTGGCACAGTGTCCAGTTAGTTAGCTGTGTTGTCATCACAATACTTTGCACAGAAGGGTAACTCCATGAGTACTTATTGAATCCAAGTCCAAAACTGGTCAAAGGCAGCTTTTTTAAAGTAACTATCCTTTTTTCTCTAGTTTTTATTTCTCCTATTGTTATTACTTTCATCCACTTCTACCTCATCATCTTTGACTTTTGATATTAACAGTGAAATAACATAGGAAATTGGACTTCTGCAAAAAGTAGTGAACAATCCTTAGAAGACTTAGCTTGGTGAGGGCAGGAATGACTATCTCTCTTATTCACAGCCCTGTTCTGAGTGCTTGGCACACAGTAGATGCTCCATAAATAATTACCAAAACAGTGAGTTCATAGCAATTATAATTGTTTTATGACAGTATTGTGTTGCATATTATTATAAGAAGTTTATGAAAGGATTTATATAACTTTCAAGTTTTTAAAAAACTATTTAAATTATCTGCAAAAACCCCACAGAGTACAATATTAAGGGTGTTTTCCAGTTTTACCAGTCTCCAGTGATTTCTATTAATAACCCAAAGGAGCCATATACTACTTTGGAGTTGGACTATGTGGTCCTGGACACAGGAGTAAAGTGAGCACTTGGCCTCAGCCTTCCCAGCACGTTCACAGGAGATTTATTTCTTAGAGCTTTTGCATTTTCTGGTGAGATCATGAGAAGAGAGGGAGAAGTTTCTACATTTAGTAACATTTATTTATGCATTCAGTATCAAGTACATAAGTGCAAATATCCAGAGTCCATAATTAAGTCCATTAGGAACTACAGAGAAAGTAATACAAATTGTAATAAAGTTAACATGCTGGTACTTTTTAGTTACCATACATGTAAATCAGCCCGTCAGTCTCACACAACAAAAGTACTGCATGTTCGTTTTGGGTTTATTTGTTTATTTAATTATTTTAAGTTATACAAAACTGATTACCCTAAGTATGGTCGACTTGTTTTTATTTTTATGTTGTGTGTGTTGGAAAAACACTTAAACATCGATCTACAAGTCTATATATTGTTATTAAAGATTAATCCAAGCAACAACCCAAGGACATATAAGCGATTTCCACTATTGCATCAGTGCACTGGGCAGGAAAGGCCTAGCCACAGGGAACATGAGAAGCTACAGAAGCATTGCAGAGAGAAGAACACCGATGAAGGAAAGATAACTTGGGTTCTCACCATCATGCAGTTTTTTTTAGCAACACAAAATTAAAAACCACATCTAATACACTTTTTTTCTATGCTTTAGTGCTTGACACAAGTGACTCAAATACCCTAAGAGTACAGAAACAGCCTAAAAACAGCTGTTTTAAAGTTTGTCTCTAAGATTATGATACTGGGGGGGAGAAACAATCAATTTATAGTAACATATAAGACAGAGCTGTTACCACTTCAGACATTCCTCTTGGTGTCCAGTCCCTGGTGGGGTACTGATTTATTCAGTGTGCCTTTTAGCGCCTGGGATTTTAGCCTGAATCCTAAAAAAACAATATCAGAAGATGGTAAATCACAAGTGTTATTAATGAAATCATTTTATAACATCATTATGTGTTGTTGCTTTAATTAGCTAAGTGACCAAATCGCTTAATATTCCAAAAGGTATTATAATTTTTACGTATGAGTGTCTATAAACACATTTCTATGCAGCAATAAGAAGACAGTATAAATTAGATAATGAATGGCCCAAGGAAGCCATATTCTTTAAATTATAACTTTTTAGGTAGACAAAGAGGTCAATTTATTTCAGAATTATAGAAACTGTGATATAGTTAGGTGACCATTTATCACTCAATCTGGGACACTTCTGAAAGAGAAAGAGGGTGCTGATTACTAACTATGCTAGGACAACAAGCATAAACATAGATGATTCCAGGTAAAGAAACATATAGTCACCTTCAGCATAAACTGCCCAGAGCTAGAGTTAAGAAACCTGAATCCTAGTTTCAGCTCTCTACTAATTAGCTGTGTGACATAGGCGAGCTAATGAGCTTTACTGGTCCTAGAGTATTTATTGGGTGCAAATTAGATATCTCCAATGCCCCTAAAATTCTGCAGCTCTCACAGTATGGCAGTATTATTTTAGGGTAGGTTTATACTGGAAGCATTGTGTTTCATTAAATCAAAGCTTTATGAGCTCCCCATGCAGAGTCTGACTGAGACCTTCCTCTGTCCTAGGCACCCTTCTACATGCTGGAATTCAGTGAACAGAAGGGAGAAGGTCCTGCTCTCATGGAGCTTTCATTCTCCTAGGGGATGAGGAGCCATAAATAAACAAGTAGACAAACAAGAGAAGTACATATGGTGATAAATGCTATAAAAAAAAAACCAAACAAGATGAAATGATAGGTAGTGAGGGGGTAGCAGTGATAAGGTGGGAGATGCCAACTTTAAATCCATTTATGTGAGAAACAGATGCCCAAAGGGGCCACCAGGCAAACATCTGGCTGTGAAGTGTTTCAGGAAGAGGAAGCAGGGAGTGCAGAGGCCACAAAGTGAGGACAAGCTTAGGAGGCAAGGAGAGTAGAGACCAGTGTGCTTGGGGAGCGAGGAGGGGAGGTCTGAGAGGCAGGTGGTAACCCAATGGTGTTGGAACTTGTGGGCAGTGGTAAGGAATTTAGATTCTATTCTGTGGATGGGAAGCCATTGATGAATTTTAGGCAGAGGAATGATGTGACCAAAGAAGATCATGATGGTGGTTATGTGAAAAAACTGGGGAAACAGAGGTGAGAGAAATAATGGATGGGGGAAAACTATAGCAGTCCAGGTGCCAGATGGCAATGGCCCGGGTGTTATGGAACCGGAGCCTTGGAAATGGAGTAAAGTGAACACTCTGGGGATCTAGTGTGGAGATGGAGCTGACAGGGCCCACCTGTCATGATGATGGACTGCATGTGCAGGCAAGGGAAAAACAAGAGAGTAATCAAGGAAGATTCTTTGATTTTTGGCCTGAGCAACCAGGTGAATGATAATGCCATTTAACAGGATGGTGACAAGTGAAGGAAAAATAAATTCTGGCTGAAATTGCAAGATCTGTTTGGCCACGTTGAATCTGATTCCATTGGGATTATTTTTTATTTTTATTTTTTTTTGCGGTACGCAGGACTCTCACTGCTGTGGCCTCTCCCATTGCGGAGCACAGGCTCCAGACGCGCAGGCTCAGTGGCCATGGCTCACGGGCCCAGCCACTCCGTGGCATGTGGGATCTTCCCGGACCAGGGCACGAACCTGTGTCCCCTGCATTGGCAGGCGGGATCTCAACCACTGCGCCACCAGGGAAGCCCCGGCCACGTTGAATTTGAAACGTCTTTGGAACATTCAAGAGAAAACATCAGATCAGCAGATGAATAGACCTGGCTCTCAGTAAACCTTTCTTTTTTAGATTTATTTTTATTATTTATTTATTTATTTTTATTTATTTTTGGCTGCATCAGGTCTTAGCTGCAGCATGCGGGATCTTCGTTAAGGCACACAGGATCTTTTCTTGCAGTGCGCACACTTCTCTCTAGTTGTGGCATGTAGGCTCCAAGGCACGTGGGACTCTGTAGTTTGTGGCACACAGGCTCTCCAGTAGAGGCACGTGGACTTAGCTGCCCTGTGGCATGTGGGATCTTAGTTCCTTGACCAGGGATTGAACCTGCATCCCCTGCATTGTAAGGTGGATTCTTTACTACTGGACCACCAGGGAAGTCCCTCAGTAAATAAACATTTTGATTTAGACTTTATGCATCTATTCATAACATCTAGACTTGCATTGATTTTTAAAAAAATGTCTCAAGCACATCACTGACTCATATTTAGCTATGAACAGTTAACCAATTAAAACCCTCCAGGTATTTTTTTTATACATAGTACTGTTGTACCCTATATCATCCTCACCTCCCTCTCCTTCCATTCTATATTTGTAAAGCTGACTTTTTAAAAACCTAAACTTGTGGAGATAAACGCTTTGGAGTCCTTGACATAGAGATAACCTTTGAGGCCACAGGACTGGATGAAAGGTGAACCAGAGAAGGAGGAGCCAAGAGAAGACACTGGGAGAAAGCAGCTGAGGCTCGAGCAGTGTCACTAGTCAAGACTAGTGTTTAACAAAGATAGCAGTAGTGATGAAGAGTATCTGAGAGGTTGAGAGGGATGAGGATGGAGTGATGACTGCAAGATACGGCAATATGGAAGTCACTGGGTCCCTGACAAAGAGCAACTTCAGTGCTCAGGGTGAAGGCCTGATTGCAGTGAGGTGGGGAGAGATGAAAGAGATAGCAAGGACAGAAGACTGGAGAAATTATGATTGTGGAAATAAGCACGTACAGGCAGAAACTGATAATGCAGCAGAGAGTGCAAAACATTCCAATAGAGACATCTTAGGTCTGTCTTCTCAAAAGTTTAAGATATAGAGCTCTACCCACCACCAGTCCCTCCCATCAGGAAGCTTGCACAAGCCTCTTAGATAGCCTCATCCACCAGAGGGCAGACAGCAGAAGCAAGAAGAACTACAATTCTGCAGCCTGTGGAAGGAAAACCACACTCACAGAAAGATAGACAAAATGAAAAGGTAGAGGAGTTTTTACCAGATGAAGGAACAAGATAAACCCCCAGAAAAACAACTAAATGAAATGGAGATAGGCAACCTTCCAGAAAAAGAATTCAGAATAATGATAGTGAAGATGATACAGGACTTTGGAAAAAGAATGGAGGCAAAGATCGAGAGGATGCAAGAAGTGTTTAATAAAGACCTAGAAGAATTAAAGAACAAATAAACAGAGATGAACAATACAATAACTGAAATGAAAACTACACTAGAAGGAATCAATAGCACAATAACTGGGGCAGAAGAACGGATAAGTGACCTGGAAGACAGACGGGTGGAATTCACTCCTGTGGAACAGAATAAAGAAAGAAGAATGAAAAGAAATGAAGACAGCCTAAGAGACCTCTGGGACAACATTAAGCGCAACAACATTCACATTATAGGGGTCCCAGAAGGAGAAGAGAGAGAGAAAGGACCAGAGAAAATATTTGAAGAGATTATAGTCGAAAACTTCCCTAACATGGGAAAGGAAATAGACACCCAAGTCCAGGAAGTGCAGAGAGTCCCATATAGGATAAACCCAAGGAGAAACACGTCAAGACACAGAGTAATCAAATTGACAAAAATGAAAGACAAGGAAAAATTATTGAAAGCAACAAGGGAAAAATGACAAATAACATACAAAGGAACTCTCATAAGGTTAACAGCTGATTTCTCAGCAGAAACTCTACAAACCAGAAGGGAGTGGCACAATATATTTAAAGTGATGAAAGGGAAGAACCTATAACCAAGATTACTCTACCCAGCAAGGATCACATTCACATTCAGTAGAGAAATCAAAAGCTTTACATACAAGCAAAAGCTAAGAGAATTCAGCACCACCAAACCAGCTCTACAACAAATGCTAAAGGAACTTCTCTAAGTGGGAAACACAAGAGAAGAAAAGGAGCTACAAAAACAAACCCAAAACAATTAAGAAAATGGTAATAGGAACATACATATCAATAATTACCTTAAAGCTGAATGGATTAAATGCTCCAACCAAAAGACACAGGCTTGCCGAATGGAAACAAAAACAAGACACATATATATACTGTCTACAAGAGACCCACTTCAGACCGAGGGACTCATACAGACTGAAAGTGAGGGGATGGAAAAAGGTATTCCATGCAAATGGAAATCAAAAGAAAGCTGGAGTAGCAATACTCATATCAGATAAAATAGACTGTAAAATAAAGAATGTTACAAGAGACAAGGAAGGACACTACACAATGATCAAGGGATCAAGCCAAGAAGAATATATAACAATTATATATATATATGCACCAACATAGAAGCACCTCAATACATAAGGCAAATGCTAACAGCTATAAAAGAGGAAATCAACAGTAACACAATAATCGTGGGGGACTTTAACACCTCACTTACACCAATGGACAGATCATTTAAAAAGAAAATAAATAAGGAAACAGAAGCTTTAAATGACACAATAGACCAGATAGATTTAATTGATATTTATAGGACATTCCATCCAAAAACAGCAGATTACACTTTCTTCTCAAGTGCACAAAGAACATTCTCCAGGATAGATCATATCTTGGGTCACAAATCAAGCCTTGGTATATTTAAGAAAAATGAAATGATATCAAGTATCTTTTCTGACCACAACGCTATGAGATTAAAAATCAATTACAGGGAAAAAAACGTAAAAAACACAAACACATGGAGGCTAAACAATACATTACTAAATAACCAAGAGATCACTGAAGAAACCAAAGAGGAAATCAAAAAATACCTAGAGACAAATGACAATGAAAACATGATGATCCAAAACCTATGGGATGCAGCAAAAGCAGTTCTAACACGGAAGTTTATAGCAATACAATCCTACCTCAAGAGACAAGAAACATCTCAAATAAACTAACCTTACACCTAAAGGAACTAGAGAACGCAGAACAAACAAAACCCAAAGTTAGTAGAAGGAAAGAAATCGTAAAGATCAGAGCAGAAATAAGTGAAATAGAAACAAAGAAAACAATAGCAAAGATCAATAAAACTAAAAGCTGGTTCTCTGAGAAGATAAACAAAATTGATAAACCTTTAGCCAGGCTCACCAAGAAAAAGAGGGAGAGGACTCAAGTCAATAAAATTAGAAATGAAAAGGAGAAGTTACAACGGACACTGCAGAAATACAAAGAATCCTAAGAGACTACTACAAGCAACTCTATGCCAATAAAATGGACAACCTGGAAGAAATGGACAAATTCTTAGAAAGGTATAACCTTCGAAGACTGAACCATGAAGAAATAGAAAATATGAATAGACCAATCACAAGGAATGAAATTGAAACTGTGATTAAAAATCTTCCAACAAACAGACGTCCAGGACCAGATGGCTTCACAGGTGAATTCTATCAAACATTCAGAGAAGAGCTAACACCCATCCTTCTCAAACTCTTCCAAAAAACTGCAGAGGAAGGAACACTCTCAAACTCATTCTATGAGGCCACCATCACCCTGATACCAAAACCAGAGAAAGATACTACAAAGAAAGAAAATTACAGACCAATATCACTGATGAATATAGATGCAAAAATCCTCAACAAAATACTAGCAAACAGAATCTAACACACATTAAAATGATCATACACCATGATCAAGTGGGAATTATCCCAGGGATGCAAGGATTCTTCAATATATGCAAATCAATCAATGTGATACACCATATTAACAAATTGAAGGGTTAAAACCATATGATCATCTCAATAGATGCAGAAAAAGCTTTAGACAAAATTCAACACCCATTTATGATAAAAACTCTCCAGAAAGTGGGCATAGAGGGAAACTACCTCATCATAATAAAGGCCATATATGACAAATCCACAGCAAACATCATTCTCAATGGTGAAAAACCGAAAGCATTTCCTCTAAGATCAGAAATAAGACAAGGATGTCCATTCTTGCCACTACTATTCAACATGGTTTTGGAAGTCCTAGCCACGGTAATCAGAGAGGAAAAAGAAATAAAAGGAATACAAATTGGAAAGAAGAAGTAAAACTGTCACTGTGGGCAGATGACACGATACTATACATAGATAATCCTAAAGATGCCACGAGAAAACTACTAGAGCTAATCAATGAATTTGGTAATGCTGCAGGATACAAAATTAATGCACAGAAATCTCTTGCATCCCTATACACTAACAACAAAAGATCCGAAAGAGAAATTAAGGAAACAATCCCATTCACCATTGCAACGAAAAGATAAAATACCTAGGAATAAACTTACCAAAGGAGGTAAAAGACCTGTACTCAGAAAACTATAAGACACTGATGAAAGAAATCAAAGATGACACAAACAGATGGAGAGATATACCATGTTCTTGGATTGGAAGAATCAATATTGTGAAAATGACTATACTACCCAAAGCAATCTACAGATTCAGTGCAATCCCTATGAAATTACCAGTGGCATTTTTTACAGAACTAGAACAAAAATCTTAAAATTTATATGGAGATACCAAAGACCCCAAATAGCCAAAGCAGTCTTGAAGGTAAAAAACGGAGCAGGAGGAATCAGACTCCCTGACTTCAGACTATACTACAAAGCTACAGTAATCAAGACAATATGGTACTGGCACAAAAACAGAAACATAGATCAACTGAACAGGATAGAAAGTCCAGAGATAAACCCACGCACCTATGGTCAACTAATCTATGACAAAGGAGGCAAGGATATACAATGGAGAAAAGCCAGTCTCTTCAATAAGTAGTGCTGGGAAAACTGGACAGCTACATGTAAAAGAATGAAATTAGAACACTCCCTAACACCATACACAAAAATAAACTCAAAATGGATTCGAGACCTAAATGTAAGACTGGACACTATAAAACTCTTAGACGAAAACATAGGAAGAACACTCTTTGACATAAATTACAGCAAGATCTTTTTTGATCCACCTCCTAGAGTAAAGGAAATAAAAACAAAAATAAACAAATGGGACCTAATGAAACTTCAAAGCTTTTGCACAGCAAAGGAAACCATAAATAAGATGAAAAGGCAACCCTCAGAATGGGAGAAAATATTTGCAAATGAATCAACGAACAAAGGATTAATCTCCAAAATATATAAACAGCTCTTGCAGCTCAGTATTAAAAAAAACCAAACAACTGAATCCAAAAATGGGCAGAAGACCTAAACAGACATTTCTCCAAAGAAGACATACAGATGGCCAAGAAACACATGAAAAGCTGCTCAACTTCACTAATTATTAGAGAAATGCAAATCAAAACTACAATGAGGTATCACCTCACACCAGTTAGAATGGGCATCATCAGAAAATCTGCAAACAACAAATGCTGGAGAGGGTGTGGAGAAAAGGGAACCGTCTTGCTCTGTTGGTGAGAATGTAAATTGATACAGCCACTATGGAGAACAGTATGGAGGTTCCTTTAAAAACTAGAAATACAATTACCATATGACCCAGTAATCCCACTACTGGGCATATACCCAGAGAAAACCATAATTCAAAAAGACACATGCACCCCAATGTTCATTGCCACACTATTTACAATAGCCAGGTCATGGAAGCAACCTAAATGCCCATCAACAGACGAATGGATAAAGAAGATGTGGTACGTATATACAATGGAATATTACTCAGCCATAAAAAGGAATGAAATTGGGTCATTTATAGAGATGTGGATGGATCTAGAGACTGTCATACAAAGTAAGTCAGAAAGAGAAAAACAAATATTGTATATTAACGCATATATGTGGAACCTAGAAAAATGGTTCAGATGAACTAGTTTGCAGGGCAGAAACAGAGACACAGATGTAGAGAATAAACGTATGGACACCAAGGGGGGAAAGTGGCAGGGGTGGTGGTGGTAGTGGGATGAACTGGGAGATTGGGATTGACATGTATACACTAATATGTATAAAATAGATAACTAATAAGAACCTGCTGTATAAAAATAGAATAAAATAAAATTCAAAAATTAGAAAAAAAAGTTCAAGATATATGTTTTAGTTTTGAAATGCTTTGGAATACCACAGTAGACTAGGTGTTAACTAATTCTACTCTTTTCCCATTGTGGAAGTCCTTTTTACCACATTTGTAACAATGGTCAACTAACTTTTATGTGAATATTTGAATGAGTGTCAGTGAGCTCACTGTTTCATGGGGCCAACGGTTTCATTGTTGAACAACTCTAATTGGTACTGTTTTCCCTCACGTTTCATTCAAATCTCAGACCTTCTGGACTTTCCATTCACAGTTCGTTAGAGAAAAAATGGAAGACTACTTCTTTCACAATGTTAGACCTCCAAATATTTGAGGATAGCCAATGCGTTCTTTTAAAGTTATCTCTTTTCCAGAGTAATCATCCCCAGTGAAGCTGGGCTGTCACTCGCCATTACTGTCAGATTTCCAATACTTCAATACCCGGTCATTTTTCTGACATTACTCCAGTATATAACTGCAGCTCTTTCAGACTCTGAAATTTAACACAGATATGGAATTACAATATGGAATATGAAACAACTATAGCCTCTTTTGATTTTGATTTATACTTCTATTAATAACATCTAAACTTGCATAGATTTTTAAAAATATGCCTCAGTACATTATTGACTCATACTTGGCTGTGAACAATTCATCGATTAAACCCCCTCGGGTAGTTTTTACACAGCTACTGTTGTACCCTATCTCATCTGCCCTTCTTCCCATTCTATATTTGCAAAGTTGACTTTCCTAAATAAAGAACTTTGCTTTCCCTGTCAGTTTCATTTTATTAATTTCAATTCACAATTCTACATTACTCAAGATCACTTGATTCATTTTGAATATTGAGTTTTGCTGTCTTCTGAATGTGCTTTTGCTCTAAGCTATGTGTCACCTAGAACTCTGATGAGTATATTTGATTTGTCTTCACATAATCATGTGAAATACTGAGATGGAAAGTCGTGGAGTCAAGGGCAGAGCCCTCTGTCACATTATTACACCTTGCCTCAGGTGGATATTTGATGGATTAATGAACATCCCTACGGTCTACTATTTCAACCTTCTAGAACTCTACCAGTTGTGCTATCACCTGGACTGTACAGCTCCATTTTCTCCTCAGGGACACCAGGAAGACTTTTCTAGTACCCCCACGGAAATCCAAATTCTTGCTGGCTAGAGCAGGCTGTATGATCCCTCAGTTTAGTGATCACAGAACGATCTGAGTATTTACCTATATTTTTACTAATTCATTCTGGAACTTTGCTTGAAAGTAGGCATTTGATTCATCAAAAGGTAATTTCTAGAATCTGTTTTTCTCATTTGAAAATCAGGACAGTTCCTGCCCAATTTCAAACTATTTTACCATCCTAGAATATAACTCACCTGGACATGGAGAGTTGTATTCACTTGAGGCAGATTTCTTATTAAGTTTTCAGTTATTTAAAGCTTTAATTTCCTCTAAAATATTTATTTTACCTTTTAAAATTTGTCAGCCTTTAGAGCTGGAAAACTGAGACACAGGAAGGTTAAATGACCTGGACAGGTTCATCATCCACTCAGTATAGCGAAGGGAGGGGCACCAAGGTCTCCTGACCCAGTCTGGGGCTGTCCTCCACACCCCTCGTGAACTGATCTCTAAGCAGTAGAAGGAGGATGATCATGATAATGATCACTGAATATTTATTGAGTGCTTCTGAGTCCAAGTAAGAGTAGTTTATAGACGTTATCTTTTCAATGTATAGATAAGGAAACAAGCTCAGGGAGTCAAATAACATGCATAATGAACTTATATATAGCTAAAAAATGCCAGAAATGGACTCAAACTAGTCTGATTCTAAAGATCATGTTCTTAACTGTTTCACTAAAAGGGTGTGAGTTCTTTTGGTGGACTTATTCTAGCATGGAATCAGAATTTCAGAGGTTGAAGGAGCCTTAGAGGTAAGATGCCACCAAGAAATCTCCTTCAAAATTTAGTGTCAGGCAAAACAGATTCTTTTGAAGAACTGCTGTTTCCTCCTTTCTGATAACAAGAACTATGAACTTCCCCAGTTTCTCTTTTTGTTCTTAGCTTCCTTCCACTTCTGCCATGTGAGGACACAGAGAGAAGTCTGCAGCAGAACCTGACCATGCTGGCAAGGGCCCTCATTTTAGTAGCTCTCCATTATCCCCTCCAGGTAAGACCAGTAGTTTCCTTATCTCCCTCACTTTAATATTTTATGCAACTCTATTGTCATTCTTATACTGTCTTATAGTTATTTCTTTACAGTTTTGTCTGCACCTATAGGCTGAGAGCTCTGCTAGGATAGGATCGTCTCATTCCTCTTTATACTCTCTGTGCCTGTTACATGCAGTTCCCATAAAATAATAAGTATGTCTTTTTTTGGAAGCAAGCAACTAATCAGTCAAATAAAAAATTAAGAGATGTGATTTGTTCAAGATCCTCAAACTAAGTATTGGACGACTGAGCACTAAAGCTTCTATCTTCCAGTTTCCAAGCTCCTATTCTGGTGTTCTTTGCTGTAGTTCCTAAACACAGTTCTAACTGCCAAAAAGGCACCTAGGAAGTTCATTAAAATATAGATTACAGGACCCTTATTCTAGGAGTACTATTTCCATAAGTCTGTTGTACAGTCTGGGATTTCACATTTTTAACAGGTTCCCCAGGTTTGGTAAACACCAAGTTTCATATTATACCATGCTGCCATTTCTTAGTACAAAGTAATGAATATCCTCCATTTGTTGATTTTCATTAGGTATTAGTTGCATTTGTGTCCAAGCTGATAATTTCAGGCATTTTGAAATGTGCTACAGATCTGACACAGATCCAAATTCACCATGAATTTAAGGGGAAGAATATAAATAATACACAGTAAAAAACAAAAATCTTTATATACTTCAGGAGAGAACTGTAACTGATGATATGCAAATCAAATAGCAGAGGAACTTTAAAGTGCTTGTTTTTTTCTTATTTGTTTGTTTTGTTTTATACATCTTTTACTATGTAAAATACTTTCCTTGAATTCTGACCATCACCTAGGTCTAGCCACATGATTCTAAGATTACTCTAGGTCAGCTTTTTTTTTTTTTTTTTGAAGGAGGATTTTTTTTTTTTAAACCCCATATTTGTTTATTTATTTATTTTTTTGGCTGTCTTGGGTCTTCGTTTCTGTGCGAGGGCTTTCTCCAGTTGTGGCAAGCGGGAGCCACTCCTCATTGCAGTGCGCGGGCCTCTCACTATCGCGGCCTCTCTTGTTGCGGAGCACAGGCTCCAGATGCGCAGGCTCAGTAGTTGTGGCCCACGGGCCCAGCCGCTCCGCGGCATGTGGGATCCTCCCAGACCAGGGCTCGAACCCGTGTCCCCTGCATTAGCAGGCAGACTCTCAACCACTGCGCCACCAGGGAAGCCCTAGGTCAGCTTTTGACTAAAACAAAATCTTGAGTAATAAGGACAACATAAAAACTATCATTTTAGATGAAGACATATCTAAAAACACTAATTTAAGAATTAAGGAAAACTACTAAGTTAATGACCATATTAACTGTAGGTACTTATAACTGGAATCTTTATCTCCTAATATATAAAGTAGCCATAAAGTAGAGTCTATTTAAGACTCAGGTTTGAAAAGCAATGCTGTTAATTAAATAAGCAAACACACACACTTGTTGAGTTGAAATGGTGTAATTTAAAATGTAACAAAAGTTCTAAAGATTAAAAAAAGTTTTAAAAATAATTTCAATGGTTTAAAAAGTTAGTGATATTTATTGTTTAAAAATTGAAAATGTTTGTTAACTTGTTTTTATTTCAATTAAACTGTTATAAATTAATTTCACTTTCCTGAAATCAGGCTTCTTTCCTTCCTCCAACCCATCTTATTCTTGGACATGAGCCAGTCCCCAGATAGAGCTTAATATCATTCATTCGTTAAAATTCATTTCAATATACCTGAAATAAACCACTGAAAGTTTTGTTTAATTAGAAGTTTTAAAATTCATAATTTATGAAATAATATAATTGGGAAGGGTGTGAATATAAGCCTCAAATAAGTGAGTGATCATAAATCAACCTATTATTTTCTTATCCTTTTATTAGTCCTATCTAGTCCAGTCAAACACCTGCCTAAGGCGGTCTCTCCTTTTTATGAATTGCACTATGTAACTTACTTTGCCACAACAGCATTTATGTGAGTCCTCACAAGTCCCAGATATTGGTCAATCTGTGCCTACAAAGAGGAAGAAATCATGAGCACATCCAAGGTTCATAAGGTCAAAGCTTAACATGAATGTTTGACACTACATAGAACTTACCTGGTGCTTAACATACACTACAGGTAGAGTAAACATTGAAACCACAGCTGGGATGAAAAACAAATATAGTATTAAAATTGAGAGTTGTCAGTAAGAATAAGCTTATAGATACATTTTTATATAGTCATGTGATATTATGACATTATTTGCAGTAGCCAGCATTCTAGCTAAAAGATGGCAGGACTAGTTCATAAGGAAAACAAAAATATGCTGAGGTCTTCACGGATATTAAGTCATTATTTCTGGAATGAGGGAATGACCTCCTAAGAAGAAAATGAACTTCTACACATAAATGCCACTGAAGCAGATATATATCTGAAGCCAAATAAAACCAGTTACAGTTGAAGAAAAAAAACCTTCAGATTAAGAAATTCATTATTACTATGTAATATATATTATACTCCTTAATTGAACTATAATGGTCAGGGAAATGCTCTGGACTCAGAGAATCTGGCATTTGTTGCTAGGAATCCATCCAAGTAAGCTAACAGCTAACAGCCTAGGAAGCTTTATGCTCACAGAACATGTGAGGGGAGACATAACACACTTGTCTATCCTTACCCATGAGCAGCAGGGTCAAGCCATTGAAGAGAGCGCCAACGTAAGTCAGAAGCCACATCAGGACTGCAAACTAAAGAATGAAATGATGATCAGAGCTTCTAAAACCATCGTGACAGATAAGAGTCTCATTTCATTGACTTCTTTAGATTGAAACTTGAGGCAAACTACGTCATGGTTTCAATAGAAAATGTAAGAGCATTTAAAGCTCATCACAGACTTACTGAAAGAGGATCCTGTCTTTACTTCTCTCCAAACCCTTTGGATCTCTTTGTTGTAAGATTTGAAGGACTCAATGAAATAATAATCTAGGGCAGGGGTCAGCAAATCGGCCACTGGCCTGTTTTTGTATGAGCCCACAAGTTAAGAATGGATTTTACATTTTGTAATAGTCAAAGAAAATCAAAACAGGAATAACATTTTGTGATATGTGAAAATGATATGAAATTCAATTTTCAGTGTTCATAAACAATGTTTTATTAGCACACAGCCACAGTCATTTATTTACATATTGTCTTTGGCTGCTTTCCTGCTATAATGGCAAAGTTGAGTAGCTGCAACAAAGACTGTGTAGCCTGCAAAGCCTTAAATATTTACTATATGGCCCTTTATAGATAAGGTTTGCTGATCCCCATTCTAGCCCACAATTTTTACATTACAAATGTCAAGAGAAATGTCACCTTAAAAGCCCTACGGTAAGTATAATCTCCCTATCTCTTTTTTAGTCGTTACCTGCCAAGACATTATTCCAGTAAAGCACCTTGAGGGTTAAGGCCTCATCACTTACTTTCCTTCTGCTCTTTCTTCCTCAGTTATGGAGCAGCCCATGGGAGACCCCTCCCTGGTGTGTACAAAGTGCTCTGGGGGAACAGGGAACTCAAAACATCCTTGCCTGGGCTCCCACCCCTCTGCTCATGGCCCTGTTGAATCATGATTGATTGACTTTGGTTTTACATGTAAGCCACGGGGTGGTCATAGCAGCTTGTTCAAAGAAACCTGGTGAGTTCAATGATGGCACCAGGAATAACACCCAAGTGCCCAAGGTCCTCTACCCTCAGGGGTTCAGTCTCACAGCCCACATGTCTTATTATTAGCAGAGTCCAGCATTTCAAAGAAAAAGCATATATATTTTTTACATTCCCTAAACTAGATTTTTATTTTAAAAATAATTTTAGGAAATTGAGGAATTGAAAATGGTAAGGAAAAGCAACCTGGGATATTGTAAAAAGTACAGAACTAGAAGACGTGTGACCTGGGTTTGATCCCAGCTCTATCAGTGACTCACTTGGCAACCTCAGGCAAGTATCTTAACCTCTCTGAACCATAGTTCCAGCATCTGTAAAATGAGGGGATTAGACTGGATGAGCTCCATGGTACTGTACAGCTGGAGATTTTCTGACTCTAGAATATAATTAGCACTTGTTATTTTATTCTCCATTGTGTCGCAGTTTATAATGTTACACCGTTAGGGAAAATAAAACCAAGACGGTCAAACGGAACACCTTAAGCAATCATACTTTTAAGGAATCCACCAGGTCCTGGACAAGGAAGAGCCTCCTCAGTTCTTTAAGCGTGTTGTTCACATAGAATTGCAGGCAGTCTGTGTACTTCTGAATCTGCTCCTGAGACAGCGTGATCTCAAGCTCCAAGTAGGCCCTGTCAACAAAGGACCCCCCCAGAGAACTCCATCAAAGGGAATCCTGAAACAGCGAAGTTTTCCTTTTCCAACCCTGAGGATAACAGCCAGGTCATCCTGAAGGATTCATGCCAGCCAAAAGGCTACAGGGCACCCCACACACCCAAAGCCGGTGCGTTGAGGAACACAGGAATCACGACACTTAGTGGGGCACTCTGACTGCTTCTGTCTCCCATAGGCAACATTACAGTGTGAGCTGATAATTCAGAGCAACTGGCTGAGAAGAGAGAAAAGTCAATCCAAACCAGCTCATTTGCTGAATTCTCTGTATATCTCTGGCCCACCAGGCAACTGTCAAAGTCCTCCTTTCTTCTTGGCTGCATGAAGATGAATTGTCTTTTTAAATAACTGAGATATCTGAAAATCCTAGCTGCCAATTATTATTTGTCATCAAAACTCTAAGATTTCATATTTAAATTCTGGAAAGTACTTTCAGGTTTTATCTAGAGAACTCTGAAAATGCAAGTGAGCTGCACCGTATTAAAATGCTCACTGCTTCTAGTAAGAGTGGTATTTTTAGTAATTGCATTTTCCATTTGTTCAAATGGTTAATTTGAACTCTTGGGTAGATAAACTCTTCAAGTATATAAAAATCAGTCTATCCTCCTGTTTTGGCCATCCCCCCCTTCCCCAGGCCCATCCTCTCTCTCTCCTTCCCCCACTCTACAATGTTGTCTATTTTGAGGATATTTCTAGAGTTTTTAAAGTGCTCACCTAACTCTGAGGATTGAGAGGAAAAGAGTAAAACAGAATTTGGCTTGAGTTTTAGAGAATTTATGTTTATATGCTTGGCTTTTTAGAAAAAAATAGAAAAACTGATTTGTCTAGATAATATGTTTTGATTCAAAATGTATTCTGAGTTATATATTCCTTTTGCTGATAAAAAAATTCAGCCAAAGGAGTGTTTTACATTTTAAATGTCTCCTAATGGAAGATAAAGTAGTTGAACTAATTACAGTTAGACTCTTGGTCCTACAACTGGGTAGTTACAGAAGAAGTAAGAGAAGTGAGAGATGAGTTCTCAGTGTAACTTGACAGGCTTGGATCCAAGAACGTGGCAGAAACCGGCCTCTCTCAGATGGCTAAGGACAGGGGCTGGGGCAGGGCAGGACTCTAACAGTGTGGATACTGGTCACAGGCTAGGGTCACTGAAGTAGGCATAGTATTCACCCTGGTAAAATGACACTCCACTTCTCCATTCTTCCCACTTTGGGGATGGGAACATGTGTAACCAAGTTATGGCCCAGAAAACCCATTAACTCTGCATTAGAAGAAGGCCAAATACATCCCAAGGGCGAGAAAGATCAGACTGTAACTGTGTTTGACACTGAGGCCAGGAACCAGAGGCTGGGAAGAGAAGTCTGAAACATGGCATTTTCCCTTTTGTCAACAAGGCCCATAACACAGGAGTCTTTTCCCTCTTTTAAGAGCCTGGTGCCCTGATGCCTTGATTCAGCTGACTGGTGAGGGTGAGCCAGGAAGGATTCAGAGGCATCCCAAGTGAATTACTGGGGCTGGCTCAGAAGCCATCATGCAGCAGTATCTACAGGTCTCATTCGGGATGCAGAAATATCTGTCAGTTCCAGGAGGTGAGGATACCTGTAGTGGGGCCTGCACTCTGGGGCCAGCACCAGGTGAGGGTTGACTCTGACAGTCAGTGCTAAAATACCTGGGGCTTACAAGCTATACTCACAACTAAATTGGGGTGGAGTTGGGGAGCATGCAGCTGGAAGTGCTAATATCTCCCTCTGCCACATTTCATGTATCCTCTTAATACACTGCCTTAAAAAAATCCTCCTCTTCATTGTTCATTCTAGTTAGATTTCCCCTGTATAAAAATACGGAAGAGGGTGCATAATACTGTTCATGAAACTTGCATCCCTCAGAAGTTTGGCCCTTTGATATTAAACTTCTGGAAAGAGCAGAGAAATAAAAATCCAAACACTCTAGTCCCGGCTCTGTGCTATTTACTGCCATGTGACTTTGGGTAAGTCACTTTACTGCTTAGAACCTCTGTTTTTCCATCTGTGAATAGGGATTATAATGTTCTGCCTTCTTCAGAGAGTTGGGAGGGATAATTGTTGAAACACTTCAAACTATAAAACACTGTATACAAATAATGAATTATGATTATTATTAGTAATAATATAAAATGAATATTAATATAAATTTAATATTTTCACATTTATAAATTCACACACAAGAAAAGAATTTATATTATATAAATTATATAAATTTAAATTAAAGATAAATATTTAATATTTAATTAGTAGTAATAAAGTTTTAAAAACTCAATAAAGCAGTAACGGTTAGAATAGAGATAAATGAGTTTGTATTAAATTTAACAGAAATATTAGTTATTAAAAGAGAGAGCATTAAAGGAGACTCTACGAGGCCTGTTAGGTGTCAGAGAAGCACAACCCATAGTGCACAGGAGCTGAAATAGAGGCAGACGGAAGAGCCACATGAGAGGCGGGGCAAGGGCTGGTCTGGTGGGGGCACTCACTTGAAAGGGTGACCCTCGTCGGTTTTCTGCACAGCTTGTAAAACAGACTTGTAGATGCGGAAACTGATGGTGGCTGAGAGCGCAGCAAGGGCCAGGTAGGCCACGACACTCACAACGCTGAACTGGGTCAGGGAGAAGAGTAGCAGCAGGAAGCTCCCAAACACTATCCCCGTCTGCTTGATGTCCCTCCAGTACAGCAGGTCAATAGCTGTAGGGAGGAGACACACATACACACACCAGTTAACACTGGCAGTGCCCCTGGGGGAGCTGTTGCAGCCCCTTCTGCAAAGCCACAGTTGCTACAGGTTCTCACCAGCTTTTGGATTCCTAAACACAGATGAATAGACACAGCGCTATTCCCAGGGCACTTACTGTCATCCCATTTTGCTTTGGAAGAATCTTTTCTATCCCTGAGGTCAATCAGTAAATTCACAGATAAGAATAGGCTGTTGAACCCCCAGTGACAATATCTCTCTGAGTGGATCTCAGTGGGCTACATCGGTACAGTGGCCTAAATTACGTGACTTTGAAACAAGATTGAAAATTCCGAGGACTCTGTGAAGTACCTGTTCTCTTCTTTTGGATGGTATTGATTGTACACATCTTGATGCCCTGCTTACAATTCAGTGTCTCAAAGGTGGCCCGTAGATGAGCACATCAGTCATACACATGGCCCTGCTGCTGAGAAGGGGCAGCAACAAGGAAAACAGAGGTTCTGGAGAAGTGGAACCTTCAGAAGCATGGCAGCAGGTCTGGGAGACCCCAGCTAATGCCAAAGGCTTCTGAATAGAGATACGGTCTGCCTCGAAAATGAGCAAAACTGAAGGGTTAGTAGCTTTCTCAAGAATACCTGGAATTTGGATTAAACCATTTTGTAATCATATGTTCACTTGCATTCTTGTGACTTAAAAAATCTGGAATACAAGCCTTAAAATCTACATCACACCTCTCATTCAGTTATTTGCCTTTCAACTCAGAAACAAAAAATTAAATTCAAAAGAATAAAGCCATGGTGCTTCAAATATGATACAAAATGGAAATATTTTAAATATTCCAGTCACTAGATTATGAAAAAAGCATAGAAGACTTGCTGAAGAATGTATGCAAATTTATTCTTCAATGAGGCGAGTAACAAATGGTTTCTTTCTTTTCAGGCAGAGAAGAGGAATCTTTGGGAAGACATGACATAAGAAACGCCTGGGCCCCTGAGGGTAGATGATAGAAGTGGGAGAAGAAGGGATCTCCACAGAAGCCTTGCTGCCCCCTGGGTGTGAATGGCTCTGGAGACAACAAATTGAGGTAAGCCTAGGCCTAAGTCTAGACCAGCAGGCCTAAAGGCCCCTGTGGGCTAGGAGCCTCTTAGTATTTATTCTGTGAAGTGTAGGGGAGTGGGGAAGGAGAATAAAAAGGAGACTAAAACATCACCATTACCTGCAGTGTTACCTCTTCCACATTTGCTCATTTATTCAGTATTTATTGAGCAAGTACTAAGTGCCATGCTTTGTGCTAAGTGCCAGGTATATCAAAATAAATGAATTGTTTAAAAAAGAAAACTTATATGTAAATAAATAAATTGTAATCTTCTGTTTTATGATGCCCACAGATTCCCATGGCAGACACGTTTAGAAATAAACACATTATAAGACAGCATGATCTGTGCTATGGGGGTACACAGTGCTAGGGATGGTAGGCTTACCCATCCCTGAGATGATGTAAAGGGGCACAGAGACTGTAAGTAGTTTTCAGGCAGAGAGGAGACAGAATTTGCTATTTTCAAGTGAATCCCCACTTAACAAATTGCATAACACCTGTTAAAAATGATGTGGCCTCTAGAAAAAACCTTCTGAATCTCTGGACCCCTGTTCAAACAGCCCAAGAATGGCAGGCACCAGGTAGGGGCTTCACTAGAAGCAGCTGTGGGCAGAGAACATTAATTGTTAACTAAGTAACGTTAGTTTGGTGCAGGGTAATTACACAACAGGTCTTTCAATCAACTTGATAAAATTGCTGGGGGTTTCTAATTGGGAGGTCAACAAAAGTTGTATCTTAAAACATCAATGGATGTTGATTCTGAGTACTTTGTGACATGATTCTCTATTTACACAGATTCTGAAATGTTCAAAGCACTTTCAGACATTAGCTCATTGAAACCTCACAATAAACTCCATTACACAGGTGTATAACAGGCAAGGAAACTAGAAGTTAAGAAACTCGCATACTGACTATTTAATAGGAGAAACAAGATCAAACCCTAAGTTTGATGCTTTTTTCAAAAAACAGTTGCCTCTCTCATGTCATGTGGTTGAATGTTAACTGTCCCCAAAGTATGCAAAATTAATTTGGGGCAACTTGATTATATTTCAATCTGCTTCCAGAGCTAGATATTTATAGTGATTTTTTTTGGTAAGGGCAATCAAGTCATTATCAATAGTAAACAGTTATTGGTCATCTGTTTATTTAGTAAGCACAGGAATGAAGAGATCATAACATTTTGTTCCTGCTTTTATGTTAACTTAAGATCTAGATGGGAAGACTGAACATTCATTTTTTTTTTTTTAATGCTGCATCAATGCCAATATACCTTGTGTCGTCAGAGGTGGCAAAAGTTGAGTTCAAAGAAGGGACAGTACTGGAATTGATGAAGGAGGTTGTGGGATGGTTTGAGAATGTGGCGAACAATTTGTTAAGGAGATGGGGTGGATACAGGGAAATATTATGAAGGATTAGTTGACAAGAACGGTGACTAATAAGCTGTGGGAGAAAGGAGGAAGAACTAATTAAGGGTGAAAGCAACATTTCAAAGCTGGGTGACAGAGTGATTAGTATCACTGACAAAAATAGGAAATCTGAGGGAGAACTGGTTTGGGAAAAAGCTAACACTTGTTTTTATACCTCCAGGTTCTGCTGTGATGACATCAAGCAGGGCATTTTGACACAGCCTGGGGCAGAGATGGGACAGGGATCACAAATGAGATGTAACTGACAATTACACACAATACTTATTAATTTTTTGGAGGCTTGGAAATAAAATTTCTTTTTATAGGCTTTGTCACAATAGCCCTGAGTTAAAATGGACAGTAATATCCATGTGATATTCAGATGGATATGTACAGTAGAGAATTGGAAGTGCAGGACTGCCATTTAGCTAAGAGGGTTGAATATTTACATTTGGGTGTATTCTGAGTAGAAATGATGATTGAAGCCGTGAAAGTAGAGGAAACCTCCAAGAGAGGAGAAACTAACGGATGTAATAAGGGATGAACCATAGTTAAGGATTCAAAGGATTGAGTAAAGCTGTAAAAGGAGTCCTGTCTGGGTATTTGAAAGGGTCCCACAAGAGTGTTGGTTAGGGAAGTTAAGAAGAAGGAAACTTCCAGAAGAAAGGGGTTGGCAGTAAAGAAGAAGGAAACTTTCAGAAAGGGTAGGCTACAGTGTGGAATGCGGTAGATGCAATGAGGGAAATGAGAAATGAGAAAGGACCACTGGTTTTGAAGACTGGGGAGTCACTCATAACTGGGGAGAGAGTGGTGTTAGGTGCTAGTGAGGATGGAAGCCCTACTGTAAAGGTTTGGGTCAGTGGTGGGAAATTCAAAGTAATAAAGAAGATGGTAGTTTTGGAAGTAGCAACAAGCAAATCTTAAGGTTGAGCAAACCTGGGAATGTTAGTGAAAAGGGAGGAGTGAAGATCCCCGGAAAGATAAGATATTTGTTTGAGCAAAGTCTCAGAGAAGTTGGGGAAAGGATGGGATCAGTCACAGCTCTTTCTTTTCAAAGAAGGAAGAAGAATGAATACTTTGTCAAAGTATTGGTGTGGCTACAGATATATGTTGAGGTGGATAGGGAATAATATCAAGTGGCTCGGGGTAGATTTATTCAAGTTTTCCCTGGAAAATGAGTCATGAGGTCCTCCTGAGACTGAATAGGGGTAGGGCTTGAAGAGATTAGGAGAGGTCCAGACCTGCGTTGTTCAATATAGTAGTGATGAGTCACAGTAGCTACTGAGCACTTGCAATGTGACTAGCCTCAATTAAAACATATTGAAAGTATAAAGTACATGTCAGATTTCAGACTTAGTACAAAAAAGAACGTAAAAAGTATCTCATTAATGCTTTTTATACTGATTTTCTGTTGTTGAAAGGCTAATACTCTAGATATGCTGGATTAAATACAGTGTATTATCAAAAGTAATTCTACCTGTTTCTTTTTACTTATTTTTTAAATAAACTTATTTATTTTTGGCTGCATTGGGTCTTTGTTGCTGTAAGTGGACTTTTCTCTAGTTGCGGTGAGCGGGGGTTACTCTTTGTTGTGGTGCTTGGGCTGCTTGTTGCGGAGCACGGGCTCTAGGTACATGCGCTTCAGTAGTTGTGGCACGTGGGCTCAGTAGTTGTGGCTCTTGGCCTCTAGAGCACAGGCTCAGTAGTTGTGGCACACGGGCTTAGTTGCTCCGTGGCATGTGGGATCTTCCCGGACCAGGGCTCGAACCCATGTCTCCTGCGTTGGCAGGCGGATTCTTAACCACTGCGCCACCAGGGAAGCCCTCTTTTTACTTTTTAATGTGACCACTAGAAAATTTTTAATTACATATGTGGTTCACATTATATTTCTATTGGACAGTGCTGATCTAGAAAAATACAGTAGGACTCAAAAAGAAATTAATAAAAGGGCTTCCAGGAAGTAAAGAGGGTTTGGTTAAAGTCAAGGATCTCTGTGGATCCAGTCAACAGGGTTAGAGGTTGGGTGTTTTGATCTGTGGATTGTGGGGCTGGCCCAGATTTGTGAACTGGCATGGTTAGAGGAGTCAAAGATCCAAAAGGACAGAATTGAAATGAACAACCTTGGGCTCAGGCTGGGAATGACAAGCAGTGAAGACCTTTGGGAACTGATACGCTGGGCAAATGGCAAGGGCTGTGTGTGGCCAGAGTGCGGGCAAACAGCCTGAAGCCCTGATGATTCAGTGGGACGGTAGGAAGTGATGAAGTGTGATCACAGAAGAGAGTTTCTGTGTTCCCAAGCTGCTGTATAAATGCTGATTTTTCACATTTTAATTTTGCTTAGAGTGATGTAAACTTGTGTAGGAAGCTTTATAGTATCTGGTCCAGAAAAATGGGTATTTGAATAAAGCTTCCTTAGAATCCAAGTAAAAACATAAGTATCTCTGTAACTGCAGCAAATTATCACAAGTAGTCTTTGAATACTGCAGCAGATAGCTTGTTTCTTTCAATATTCTCCTAATACAGGAAGGCTAGGTGAGAGTTTAAACACCTGAGTACACATTCACTAAGCATACTCACTGGGACAAGTAAATTACTGTATTGCTTTGCCAATTATAAAAATTAAATTACTTTGCTAAAAACCAAGGAGCAATGCAATGAAATGGGAGATCAGTATGTTCTATCAATCTAATAAATAGACTGGGCTTGCTGAGCTCATCCTGGTCCCCAAACCACATGTGGGAACACACACTGCAGCCTGCCTGGGGCTGACTTAGAAGGGTGGACTGGCAGATTTGGCAGATTTGAAGAATCCTAATCTCAAATGCTGAAATCAGTGCTACTCTCATTTCCATAATCCAGGCAAGAATAGAACAATAAAATAGAAGTGATCCAAGGTTTGAATTAATACCTAAATGGAAATAAAATTCAATGTCAAATTTCTAGAAAGAAAGCCCTTTGCTGCAGTCTAAATTTTTTTGGATTGGGACATTATTTTAAATGTATTGAATTAAATGATCCAATAGTGACTCTAGCATTCAGAAAGTATACCAAAAATGTATGAACTGAAAAGACAGTGGTGCAGCTATTCATATTTTATTTATAAGGCAAAATGTGGGTAATATATAAAATGGCAATAAATTGTGCACAATTATCTACATTACTGCACCATATTCTTAAATGTATTTATTTATACTTCATCTTGGTCCAAAAAAGATTTCAGGCAGCATTGCACCACTTGCTATGTGACAAATTAATGCTACTTTTTCAAAGGCCAGGTCAGAAAATGTGTGAAATTCCTGTTCACAAATGATATCAGCATTTCATCAAAGGAAGTGTTGAAAAATATGCTTTGACTTTTATATTTACTTTTCAGCAAGCCTCCAATAATTTACTACCTTGTGAAAAGGATTACAAAGCTAGAAAACCCTCAGTTCTTTACAACTCAGTGTCTAAAGCAGTGATAGAAAAGTCCATTATTCTGATTTTTGTTAGGCAAATAAAATATCAGCACAAAAAGTTAACAATAATAGTAGTAACTTTTTCTACTTTATTCCCTCATTTTGCCATCAAACTAGAGAAACATAATGGAAATAGATGTAATAAAATACTTTAAACATACGCAGAGACCTTCAAAGATGACATCTTCTGATCAACTAATCCATAAGTTTCATTTGCCATGAAACAGTCTCCTACATAAGGTAAAAATTTAAAAGGTAATCCAGGAGCCCTGAGCCCAGAGAGGAAATTGCTAGAAGACACTTTTGTAGATAAGACTCTTGCAGTGATTCCATTTTCTAGGTCCTTCCTTCACATCTTTTAAATGCAGCCAATCTGACTGTCAAGAGAAAAATGCCAACGTTATTTTCTAGACGGTTAAGTAATTCTGTGGATGTTATGAAAGGGAATATATGTTAAGCCTAGTGCTCCGTGTAGATAGTAAAAGAGCACAGCATTTAACCCACAGATGATCTTCTACTCTAATCAGCTTCGGCAGAACAATGAGAAATGAAGGATTTTATTGCCAAAGCCATGGCTAGCAACAATCTCTGGGACTTTTATTCCATGGGAGACAAAAGCAAACACGTTCTTCTAATGACTACCCTTCAGATTAGACTGATGGCATAAACTACATTTATACTCATGAAGGATTTACCATTTTCCTGGGTTTAACAGCTGAATGTGATTCCTGTTTGCTAGTTCTAACTACTAGGACCATATTCCATGCTGTGAAATTAACACAATGATGCTTAAGCCATTGTCACCTTGGTAGAGTAGGCCTGGCCAGGAAATGAACCAGTAGGGCCCAGTATTTAAGACTGGGTTGTCAGCTTCTCCTGCTAAACCTCCAGCAAATAGGCTCGTTTAGGATTAAAGGAAGACAGGGCCATATGGAGAGAAAGACAGGCTTTGGGCACATGGTAGTTGAGGGAGGCACACAGAAAGATTTTCAAGGTATTGAATAATGAATGTCTTTGTGTGCTTTTTCTTTCTTGAATAAGCTTTCTGACTGGATCAAAATACAAAACTGTTCATTGATTGGTTTGTATCAGTCATAATTAGCCACAAAATCTTAAGTCTGGGCCATACCTTCTTAAAATCCATCATTGTATTGGAATAGAAGGTAGACTGCTGTTGGTTCTCTCATTTTTAAAGAATATATTTTAAAATTTTGACAAAGACCATAATGGCTAAAATATTTCTTGAACTAAAAAGATACAAGACGAGGAAAAGGAATGATCTCTCACTGTACCTTCGTTCTGTTCAATAAAATATTATGTCCTTCCTGACCCCTATTATCACTAGATTTGATCTGCAGTTTGGTGAAATGATTCTGAAGGCAGGAGATGAATTTGACTACATGTGAAGTATGCCCATTGTGAAACGGGTATAACTGCAATAAATTCTAAACATTAAAACCTATTACATTTGTACTTTTTTTTCTTTTGATTTTTTTCATTATTTTTGTTTTTTTTTTAACTTCTTTATTGGAGTATAATTGCTTCACAATGTTGTGTTTCTGCTGTATAACAAAGGGAATGAATCAGCTGTATGTGTACATATATCCCCATATCCCCTCCTTCTTGCTCTCCCTCCCACCCTCCCTATCCCACCCTCCTTATCCCACCCCTCTAGGTGGTCACAAAGCACCAAGCTGATCTCCCTGTGCTATGCAGCTGCTTCCCACTAGCTATCTGTTTTATATTTGGTAGCGTATATATATCAATGCTACTCTCTCACTTCATCCCAGCTTACCCTTCTCCCTCCCCGTGTCCTCAAGTCCATTCTCTACTTTTCATTTGTTCAACATTAACACCAGTTTGGGCAAAGAACTTATAAGTAATGCTTGAATTATTTTCCCCATTTGGCAACACAAGAAGTAAGGAAGAATTTAAGGACTTTATCTTGTGAAACGGTAAGATAATTGCTCAGATTTAAGTTTATAGCTCAAACATACTTGGGGGAAAGAGAACTCTATACTTCTAAGTTCTAAAACTCCTAACAATTTTATTTTCTTATTTGAAATATATGCTATAAATTTAGAATACAATTATAATGATCAAGGTTTTAATGTAGTTAGTATTATCTATCACATAGGCAGAAGACGGCTTTTAAAGATTAATGTCAAATTCTTAGCTTTCAAATTGTGAGCTTAATTATAAGGTAGTCATGTTTCTTTTAATGGCTGTGTGTACTTTCATAAGAACTGAAAAGGTGACAATATGTAAATATTAATACATGGTCAAATATGCACACAACTTAGGACATCAGGTTGAGAAGGATGGGAAATTTGGTGGTGATGTAAATTTAATTAGCTTTCATTAGATTTTAGAATTCTATTTTAAGTGAACTTAAAATAGATCAATTCACAGATTCTGTTCCTGAATGTATTAATTATTCTAAAGAGGAAAAACAATTGAGTAAAGAATATAATTTCAAATACTATAAGAAGAAAGTGGGAGGGAGGTAAGGCATCATTTTAAAAATGATAAAGAAGGAAGGGCCTGCTGAATATGACAGAAGATTTCATCCACAACCCCTATTGATGTATGGTAATCATAATTAATGCTTTCGTGATGGCGTATCAGGAATATTATTGTTTTTAATGAAAGAAATATTAATTCATGGAACTATGAGAAAAACCATAGATTTGAAGATGTGGATTTAGCATGGCATTTCTGTCAATCTCATCCATGGTGGCTCTTCCTTTAAAAAAAAAAAAAAAGAAGACACTGCAGAGAGTCCATCTGTATAGTCTAAAACCAAAACATGTAATAAAAAATGATTCTAACCTATTGATGTTTATCATAGTCTTTTTCTTAATTTTAGTAAGGAATAGCTCGTAACGTAAAGAAACATATATTTGAAGTTCAGCAATTCTTTCATGTCAGTTTCTCCCATTAAATTATTTTAAATACTTCTTGAGATACGTACAATCTTGTTTAATAAAAGCTGTTTTTGTTCCCTACCTAGTTCTACAGACTCATTTTATATGGTATACAGATATTGGAAGCTATTCAGCAAATACTAACATTAATTAACTCTAGGTGGTAGGACTTTGGGTGATTTGTGGCTTTCATTTGAAACTCTTTGTAGAAATGGAAATTTTCATAATGTGCATGTATTATTTTTAGAAAACCAATAAGGCCATTATTCTACCGCCAAATTTTGAAATATTCCCTTATAAAGATTCTCTTGAGAATGATAATACATTGTGAAAAAGGAGAATTTTATTTTTCAATGGAGTAATAACTACCTATGTTTGGTACATTATCTGTACAATGAGAGTTTTGTTTCATTAAAAAAAAATCCCTAGATCCTCAGCTAAGCCAGTTTTCCCATTAGACCTCATTAGAATCTGCAGAGAGGGAGTTTGTAAATGAAATTTTTTATGCTGTAATGTTTGCACAAGTATTCTAATAATACTGAATCCAAGTAAAATGCTGTTTTTGATAAAAGGTGGGATTGGTCTGCCTTTATGTCTGTGTGTAAAATTGTCTTTATTAAATGCCATTTTCAAAATACAATCATTTCTTTCAATTCCTGTGGCTACAACAGACATTTCTTCTGTGTATTTAGGGAGGCTTGGCCATTTTGAACTAGCACCTTTGAGAACAGACTACCCTCAAGAGTGTTTCCACAGAGAACTGTAGGCCAGCATAAAATTTTCAAAATATTTTATTTTCTAACAAAATCAGAAACATGTAAGATTATATTCTCTGGAAAGCATTTCACCCTTCACTATTTTACAGGCAGGGGAACCTGTAAGTACAAAATGCTGCCACGTGCAGTAAAGTGGGAGCTGACCACTAGCCTCAGCCCCCCACATTGCAACTGTCTTGCCCATGAACTTGTCATGTACAGTGATATCTGGAAAACAGCAATCTTTGGAGCACAAGTGAAATGATATGGATAAGTGGTTCTAGTCAAACTTTGTTCCCCTGCCTCAGTACCATTTGGATTCAGGTAGTATAGTAAAGTGGTTACAAGTGTAGGTTTGGGGATCAGACTGCTCTGTGTTTGGGACCCACCTAAGTCTTAGGGCAAATTACTGGCCATCTCAGCCTTAAAATCCTCAGTTTCGTCCTCTATAAAATGAGAGTAACACAATAATCTCAGGAAGATATGAAATTAAGATATGTAACAAGAGTTTAGGACAATGACCGACACATGGATAATACTGATGGAGAATTTTTAATGATGAGTTGATGATGGGGATGATGACAACAATGGCATAAATTGGTCAAGATCACTGCCTCAACTGCTCAATTTTGCTTTGTCTTTAAAGAGGTAACCTGTGTGAAAATATCTTTGAAGGTGTAAAGGAGAGTTCACTTTCTGTAACTCAGCATTAGTGAAAGAAGCAGTGAGCGTTGAGATAGGAAGAGTTCTGGATTCGCTGTCAGAGTCACCTTTTCATTACTCAACTTGGCACTTATCAAAAAACTTTGGGCAAGTCACTTAACCTCTTTGAGCCTCATGTTGTTCAAGAGTAAACTGAAAAGCTCAAATGAGAAGATGTTTGGCAAAATGAAAACTATGTAAATGTGATGGGTTATTAACACCCCCCATTACCTAGATAATTCCCATTTTTAGAAAAACCATTGAGGAAGAAGCCATCTACTTTGGAGGCAGATGGTAGAACAGCAAGAATCAAGGGGCTCTGGGGTCAGACAGCCCTAGGCTTGAATCCAGCCTCTGGCATCACCAGCTGTGTGCCTTGGCAGAAGCCTCAGTTCATCACTTGTAAAATGGGATAATAAAACAACTCACACATCATAGGATTCATGAAGATTAAATGCAATGATGCGAGTAAAGCACTCAGTAAAAGTGCCCAATAAATGTTAATATTTAATAATAATAATACTTAGTAATCTGAAGATTGCCATGTATATTGGCATGTTTTATTAGGTTATTGTCTTATTTCATCTTCACTGAGTAGACTGGGCTTTGGTTTATTAACCAATTGGGTATGAGTATCATTTTTTTAAACTGGAAACAGAATGTGTGTAATGTAGTATAATGTGGACTTTAGTCTGTCTTTAAACATTCTTTTCTACAGCTAAAATCATATATAGTAAAATAAATATAAGGTTCCTTTTGCATGTATACTACAGTTTTTAGGACGCATTGTATTAGTTTCAGTACAGTCTTCATGACATATCCAATGGGCTGCAAATTTCTCCATGGAATTGTTTAACATAGAGGAAACAGAAACTCACTTTTATTCCCTTTTCCAAGCAAAACTTTCACTTCTTAATACCTTCAGAGGACATTATCAACAATGTTAATACTTACTTCTTTTAACTGCATTCACAGCTGCTCCTTGATCACACCCATTTCATCATTTGTATACTAGACCTTGCTCTGCTGGTCTATGGATTGGGCTAAGAATTATTACACATGAGTGGCTTCAACCCTGATTATGTATTAAATTCACTTGAGGAGTTTTTGAAAAATACTGATGCTTGGCTCAACTGAATCAGAACCGCTAGGGGTGGGGCCCAGGCATCCTTCATGGCTTTTAAAGCTTCCCAGGTGATACTAATATGCAGCCAGTGTTAAGAACAACTGTTTTTGATAATGAGGGAACTAAAATGAAGAAGATACACTGAAAATGCTAAACAAGAATCTTACTGTAGATTTTAGTTTAGATGAAAGTTCTCCTAGTGGGGAGAAACAGGAATAATTTACTTATTATTTCTCTTTTATGCCTATAAACCCATCCACCCAGTTATTAGTTAATTTTCAGGATAATGGCTTTGTTCTATCTGACAAAAGGAAATCAATGGTACTGAACACTATCAAAGGTCACAGAGTAGGAAAGACCCTCAACGATCCTGCATCAATCTTCGTAAGCAGCTGTATAGTGGAAAAGAAAACGATTGTCTTCAATGGACAAATTATGGCATTTTGTGTTATTTTGATTATAAATGTCCACATTTTTTAACCCCCCCCTCAGTGAGAATGTCAACTGAGGCAAAACACATAGGACGACTGTGATAAAATAGTGTCTTACATCTTATACAAATAAGGCAGAAAATCTGCCACTTTTGGTACTTACTTTTGGTTAGAGGAAATCCATAAGCATAGTCTAAAAACCAACTTTGTTATGTCCAACTAAACTTGGTATTCTTTCAAGCCATAGATGTATGTTGAGTGTGTATACGGAATAAACTGGCTGAGTCTAAACACATAACAAGAATGAAATGTTACCAAGAATTTTCACAGCTGCCTCCTGTATAAAACATATGCTAGTTCATGTAGTTGACATCATTCTCTAATATTATGCCCCCTGAATGGCCATACATTTCTTATTTCCTGGCATTTAAATTTATTAGGTCCATTTATTTACTTTTGACAGCTGTATTTCCAATAGGCCCACATAATTTGAACTAGACTATTGTATTTTATGTCTTAGCCGCCCAACCAACAAATAAGAGACAGAGAAAATATGTTCTTAATTCTGAGGTTCATGTTTACTTTTTCTCTGCTTAAAAGATTTACCAAAGAAAAACTCCTTGGGGCATTAAAGATTAAAAGACATCCCATTCTTTCTATGATATAACATTACAAGAGGAACATGCCAGGTTAAAAAAAAAAAAATCAGCTTCTGCTCCAGTGTATTCTTGGCCCCCTGAGGGATGCTGCAACCCTGCAGGTTAAGTCAAACGCACCTTCTTCAGAACCATATTTGTTAAATATTAAAAGACACTTCATATTACAAACATCCAAGTTTACAACACATAATTCTTTCTTTCAAAGTCTCTCTTTCTCCTAGTAATCTCACACTGAGCAAGATGAAGGAGAGAATCTTAATGTAACAAAGGAGAGATGGAGATGTGTGAAGTATGAGGCTGAATAAAAATGGCTGAAAAGCAATCCAAGCGAGGCTGGAGGGTGGCCACACCCAGTGCTAATATGGACTGTTTCAAAATAAATCTGTTATACCAGAGGGCAACTGGCACTGCTTTTTAATTTCCCTCCATTTGTTCCACATATACCCATTATTAATAAACAGTAGTTAAAGGTTACCCCAATGAAAGACAAAAAAAACCCTGAAATATTTCAAAGTGAATCATCCTAATATGTGTCTACGCCATCATATTTTCAGGATTTCGAGAGCTATTCTGCATTTCCAGTTTCCTTTCTGTGACCACAAATAATAAGCCTGAAATGGGTGTGTCCCTCTTAAAAGGATGCACTCACTACAGCCTTCTCAGCTAATGGTTCTACCAGGAGATTTCAACCTTTTAGGCATAAATTAAATGCACTGGGATGCACGGAACAATAAGAAAGCATTTTAACTCCGGGAATAAGAAGAGATTAAACAAGTACTGAATGATTAAAGGATCCCAAAAGAGCTCCAGGAGGAGGCAAAAGATGCATTATTTAAAATACTAGCGTGACAACAAGAAAACAAAGGGGTGGGGGTGGGGGATTTTTTTTTTTAAAAAGACAGGACAAGGGGAAACCCCCACAAAAATCAAACACCATCCACTTTGATTTTTGACAGAACAAGTTTACTCCCCCCATCAGAAAGCGCTTGGGTATAAAGCATGCATAGGTCCCACAGGTGAAATGATGCACAATGGCCGAGTCTGGGTCCCGGCGTTCCCGTGCGCCGCAGGCATGCACAACTGAAATAAAGAGAATACCCTGACTTTTCCAGTTGCTCCAAACACAGTCCATCTTCGTGGAATCGGCGGTGGCCTGCATCGTGCGCGCTTTAGGGGCTCGCCGTTGCTGTCCTCGGGGGCGCCGAGCGAGCACTGAGGCGTCGGTGCCCCGGCTGCAGCGCTGCTCGCGGTGGCCGCGGCTGCAGACAGACTGAGGCTGAACCAGCCGGCGTGCGCTGCGAGGGGCGGGCGCGTCGCGGGCACCGCAGTCTCCGAGGCAGCGAATCAGCGCGGCGCGGTGCCGGGTTGGCCTGCGCGCTCGGGGATGCGGGTGCCGCTAGAGACGAGAGCGTAGGCTCGCTGCCCGAGAGATGGTGAAGCCGGTTCTTACCCGGAAGGCACAAAAGCTGACGGGGGTGGGGAGTTTGGGAGAAAGAGAAAGGGCCAAGGGTAGGGATGAGAGTACAACACTTGGGCTGTTTCTGGGACTTCCTGCCCGGCATGGCATGGTGCTTTTTCTAGAAATGTCTTAGAAACCCATGAAACTTGTTGGATAAGACATAGTTGATGGCAGTACAAATCTCAGGCTTTCAGCATCATGTCCCCTAATTGCCGCAGCGCTCACTCACCTTCCCCCCTCCACCCGCCCCCAATTCTTTACATTGTAGTCACACTTTAATTGCTTGACGTCTTCCAAACAACTGCCAGATTCTTTCCCTCTTTTGGAATAGTCCACGGCTATCCAAAACCTTCCTTGGCAAAGCCGCAATCACTGCAAAGAAACCCCGAAGGCTTGTGTCCTCTCCTGTTAACCCCTCTTCTCCAGCTCTGTTTGTGGGTTGAATGAATAAATAATATCAGAATGTGGTGCCAGTAGGCTCCAGATCAAAGCCTTTGGACTCTGACACACGGAGTTATTAGCCACTGCAGTGACCCTCCAAGAGTGGTCAGTTGTGGGGACATCCAAACAGAACTCAGGGAAGCAAAGGGCATTCTTCCTCAACAACATCATATTTGAGATAGAGTGCTGGGGGGTGATGGGCATGGGTGGTGTGTATAATTTGGGAGACAAAGTTGGTTTCCAAGCCCTGTGAGTCAAGGGCTTCAGGTGTCCCCAGTTACAATGCAAATGTTAATGGGAGGAGCAGAAATATAGGTAGTAAGCTACTATTCAAATCTTAGCATGAAATACTTTATCAGATTATATTCCAAGGCAGTTGAGAGAATGGACGGGGGATAGGTATGTTTTGATGAGGAAAAGGTATAAATAGCACAGAGAAAGGACTGGAATATAGGCATTTTCTAGGGAATGAAAGTCCTGGTGGAGGGGACCCTTGAGGAGACAAGACATAGCATGAGGACAAAGAATGCCTTGGGGACCAAAGGGGTATATAGAAGGAAGAGTTCCCACTTCATCTGTTGTAGCATGGCCTTATCTGTTACACAGAATTTCTCTCTCCCTCATGGAGAAGTGGAGCCTCCACAATTCCTCTGCAGTTTACAGAGCCATTCCTTCCCATACCCAAATCTACATCTGTACATCCTGTGCCAGCAAGAGTCTAATGACAGTAATCTCAAGGTTATGCTTGTGGACATGATTTATCTTTCATTTTATGAACCATATACACTTTAAAATATGATCTTTATGATCATGCATGTTCTTTCTAGAATAAAAGCCTTCAGAGAAACCAGTTAAGCCTCTGCATATCTTTGTAACACATCTGAAATTATTCCTAAGGAAGCTTAAGAAAGAAGGATTTCAGAAGGATGATTTGGCACTTCTGGGCATCTGAAGTCTCCTACAAGGGTGGGCTTGTCGGAGCTCCCATGGGGCTGATGGGAAGGAAGAACAGTGACCACATTACTTCACAGCACTTTTCAAACTGACCTGCTCTAGAGGTGCTAGTGACTTTTGTTATATTTATATTCCCTCCCCCCTCCTCCCTCTCCCTTCCCCCGCCTCCCAATTTTTTTATCATCATGGTCATATTTGGGAATTCAGTCAGCAAAATGATGAAATGACTGGTACGTGATGATGAATTCTCACTGCATGATGTGGGGCTGGGACAAACTGCAAATAGGTGGGGACAAGACTCAGAAGGAGAGAGAAAGGGCTGCCAGGTGGGCTGTTCCTGTCCTGGCCACTTTTCAGTTGGAATCCTTTGGAACCTTGGCCACTAGGAGGCACTGACAGTCCAATGACAGCCGCAGACATCAGCCTCAGTACAGAAGGTGCCCCAGGTATTTTTTTTTTTTAACATCTTTATTGGAGTATAATTGCTTTACAATGGTGTGTTACTTTCTGCTTTATAATAAAGTGAATCAGCTATACATATACATATATCCCCATATATCCTCCCTCTTGCATCTCCCATCCTCCCTATCCCAGCCCTCTAGGTGGTCACAAAGCACCGAGCTGATCTCTCTGTGCTATGTGGCTGCTTCCCACTAGCTATCATTTTACATTTGGTAGTGTATATATGTCTGTGCCAATCTCTCACTTCGTTCCGGCTTACCCTACCCCCTCCCCATGTCCTCGAGTCCATTCTCTACGTCTGCGTCTTTATTCTTGTCCTGCCCCTAGGTTTTTCAGAACCACTTTTTTTTTTTTAGATTCCATATATATGGATTACACAGCCATAAAAAGGAACGAAATTGGGTCATTTGTAGAGACGTGGATGGATCTAGAGACTGTCATACAGAGTGAAGTAAGTCAGAAAGAGAAAAACAAATAACATATATTAGCGCATATATGTGGAACCTAGAAAAATGGTACAGATGAACCGGTTTGCAGAGCAGAAACTGAGACACAGATGTAGAGAACAAACGTATGGACACCAAGGAGGGAAAGTGGCGGGGCAGGGGGTGGTGTGATGAATTGGGAGATAGGGATTGACATGTATACACTGATGTGTATAAAATGGATGACTAATAAGAACCTGCTATATAAAAAAAAGAAACAAACCTGAAAATCCCCAATTACAGAAAGATGGAAAATAAATATTTCAAATGCCTAAAAAACAAATACCCCCAAAATAAACAAATGGGACCTAGTGAAACTTAAAAGCTTTTGCACAGCAAAGGAAAGCACAAACAAGACGAAAACCCAGGTATTTTCAGTGGTTGAGTATTCAGTGTTACTGGAGCCAGTGTGTGGCTCTGACAGTCAGTACTGAGCAGCAAGCTGGGAGCAGCATGTCCCTAGCAAAGAAGAGTAGGCAGAGAGGCAAACTCTCCCTCAGGTGGAGGGTAGCTGTGTCAGAATTCTTGGGCCATGAGTTTTCACTGGCCACAAAGTTGACCTTGGAATGTCAGCTTAGCTGAAAGACCACATTCTTTTCAGTCATGCTCAATCTGGAAAGAGAAGCTTGATGACATCCGAAAAATCAATATAGCAGTTTGACAGTTGAAGACTGAGGAGGTAAGATGTCTGATGCCAGAAAGACACACACTAGTAAAATAAGAATTGGGGGCTTTTGATTAATGCACAGGTAATTAAGAGAAACAAAAATGACCTTATTAAAGGAAAATCAGGCAAAAGAGTATGAAGAATGACTGGGGATGTGGGTGTTAGACCCACTTGTGTTACAAACTTTAGTTATATGGCTTTGCTTTCAGCAAATAAGTATCTCTGGACCTCTCCCTCATAATATACAAATGAGTTATAGCTTTAGATGTTTGTTTCTATGAAATAATAAGAATTTATTTCCCATAGACATTGTAAATGGGTGCTTTCTTTGCACAAGTGTCCACAAAATATTAATTGAAAGCTCTTGGCAAGCTCAAAATGATAGAATGGGTAGAAAAGATATGTAAATTGTCCTTAAGCAGTGAAAGAAAACAGAAAGCAAAATAAAGCTTACTAAAAGCAGGCAGGAACTGCCGCTGTCTTTAAACCAGGAGAGAACAGACGGGCTTTGTATGCAGCCAGCTTAGAACTTGCTTTAGGTACTGCCAGGAAAGGAAGTGATTTCTTTAGTTTTCAGGATGAAATCGTGCATTAGTCTGTACTAAGGAAAAGCAAAATAGCCAAGTTTTATAATCTCATCCCAGATCAAGATGAACGTTGAAGGCTGCTATGCCCAGAGTGGCTGTATTGTTTTTGCTTACTAAGCATCAGGATTTTTACTGATGAGACTCAATGGCACCTACACTGACACATTTATTTAAGAAATACGGAGAACCTACTGTATTCTAGACACTGCTCTAAGCATAAAGCAAAGTTCCTACCTTTAAGAAGTTTACATGCTAGTGTGTATGGGAGGAGTAGATAATAATAAAAGAGGTAAATATATATTTCACTTGTGGAGAAGTGTATTGGGGAAAATAAAGAGGTAAAAGAGGACAGAGAAGGGGCTGGGGTGGAAATTTGCTGTTTTATAATGAGAGTCAGTGAAGGGCTAATTCGTAAGGTAAAATTAGAGCAGACACCTAATGGAATAAAGGAGAAAGCCATTAAGATCTATGGAGGAAGAGCATTCACAGATGCACTGAGTTTTCAGGACAGAATGTATTATAATACCCAGTAAACTATATCAAGCATCTTATAGAACTCCTTGGATTTTTTAGGCTCTGAGAAGTATAGCAATTGGCAGAAAAGGCACAGAACCAAAAAAAAAAAATTTTATTATGATCAAAGAACACTAAGAACTCTGCTCTATGCCATATGGAATAAGGAAATTTAAAGGAACAACCAGTTTGTTACATAACCCACTGTACCAAAACAATGCATAAGTTGTCTTCAATTCAAATAAAAGATTAGCACTTTTTATTTTCACATGGTGTGTATTTGGTTGTTACAAGATCCCTATGAGGTAGATAGTGTTTACCTTCATCTTCTTGATTGATTGATTCATTCAATCTACAAAGGTTTATAGAGCCCATACTAAGTGCCTGTCTCTGTAAACACAAAGGGAACTGCCCACTGGGAATTTGAGTCTACTGGGGGGAAGATTTACACATAAATAGATAAATGCAATCAGTGGACTGTATGAACAGGAAAGAGTGGATACACAAAACACAGAGTGTTTAGTGGCAGAGGTTTCAGGAAAGCCTTCAGAGAATAGGTGATAATTAAACTGAGTTATGAACAAGAAATGTACCACCAGTTTGAGTGATGGGCTTTCCCGGCTGTCAGACGTGGAAACTTAATTACAGAAATGTGTAGAGGCCAAACTGTGACAGGCCTGAGTAGTAATACTGTCAATAGATGAGGGAGACACTGCAGGGTTTCAAGGAGAGAAGTAACATGGGAAGTTGAATAATTTATCCAAATTTGGCTGAGAATCTTTCCAGAATTGATAAAAGACATAAATTCTAGCCCTGAGCAAGACAAGTAAGAAATCAATACCCTGACCCACATCATAGTGAAACTGCAGGGAATCAAAAATAAGGAGAAATCTTCAAAGCAGACATAAATAAAAGATTACCTCAGAGAAACTGTAAGATGAACAGCAATCTTTTCATTAATAGAAGCCAGAAGACAATGAAATAATGTCCTCAAAGTAGTGAGGGAGAATAACCGTCATCTAGAATTCTATACCCAGAAAGACTAATACAGGGATTTTCAAATATGAAAGAAATGAGAATTTACTAATGGCAGACTCTGCAGAAAAATCTATCGTAGATAGTACTCCAGAAAGAAGAAAACTGAACCTAAATTCAGTTAAAAGGAAGAAGTGACATGCATGAAAGAATGCTGAGCATAAACATCAGTAATGGCTAATTTGAGGGGAGGGTTATAAAAGAAAGGTAAAAGTAAAACAGTAGGCAAAATAGAACATAGGTAGGAAGGAGTGACAAGAGTAAAAGCATTCTAAGATCCTAGTATTTGTTCAGGAGGAAGATAGAGATATTTAGACTATGAAAAAGTCAGATTTATGTGTCAAACATTTAATGGTCACCACTAAAAGAAAATAACTAGAGGGCTTCCCTGGTGGCGCAGTGGTCGAGAGTCCGCCTGCCGATGCAGGGGGCGCGGGTTCGTGCCCCGGGTCCGGGAAGATCCCACATGCCGCGGAGCGGCTGGGCCAGTGAGCCATGGCCACTAAGCCTGCGCGTCCAGAGCCTGTGCTCCGCAACAGGAGAGGCCACAGCAGTGAGAAGCCCGCATACCGCAAAAAAAAAAAAAAAAAAAAAAAAAAAAAAAAGAAAATAACTAGAACATGTAACTTCCAAATGAATAAAATGTATAAGCAAGGTAATTAATTCAATCAAATAGAAATCAGGAAAAGGAAAAATTAGAAGCAAAGAAAATAACTAGTAAATTGAAAGCACAAAGTATTAATAATACTTCCAAATATACCTAAAGAATGCCAACTAAAAATGATGAAAGCTTTCATATTGGATGAAAAAGATGTAGTCAAAGGATGTTTTCAAAAGAAAGTCCTAAAACATACTGATACAGAAATGTTCTAAGTAGAAATGGAAAAAGTTATACCAGGTTAATAAATTTTTGTAATAGTGACCTTGCTAGATTAACTTATTAATTTTATTTGTAGATTCTTTTGAATTTTATATGTATATAAGCATATCTTCTCAGAATAAAGATGGTTTTATTTCTTCCCTTCCAATTTTTATACTTGCATTTCTTTACCTTGACTTACTGCTTTGGCTAGGACTTCTAGTATACTGTTCAGTAGAGGTGGTAACAGGGACTATCCTTTGTCTTTTTCTTGAATTAAAGGGGAAAGTGTGTTCAAAATTTCACCATTAAATATGATGCAAGCTGTGAATTTTTTAGCTATCCTTTATCAGAATAAGGCAAATTCCCTCTGGCACCAGTTTTCTGAGATTTTTCATCATGAACAGGTACTAAATTCTATCAAATGCTTTTACTGAAGCTAGTGAGATGATCACATAGGTTTTCTCCTTAATTTTCTTAATATATAAATTACATGGATTGAATTCTGAATGTTAAACCAAACTTGCATTCCTAGAATAAACTTTATATGGCCCTGATGTGACATCCTTTTTATATACTGCTGTTCAATTTGGATTCAATTTGTTAATGTTTTGTGTAGAATTTTTATATTTATATTCATGAGAGATATGGTCTCTTCCTTTCCTTTCTTATAATATTTTTCTTAAGTTTCTGCATCAGGGTTATACTGGCCACACAAAATGAGTTGAAAAGTGTTAATCCCACCAATATTTTCTGAAGGAGTTTATATAAGATGGTATTATTTCTTTTTGGAATGTTTGCAAGAATTCACCAGGGAACCCATTTGGTCCTGGAGTTTTATTTGTGAGATGATATTTAATTACAGATTTCTTTAATAGTGTAAGATTATTCTGATTTTTAATTTCTACTTATGATAATTTTGGTCAGTTTTTTTCAAATGAATTTGTCTAATTAAAATATATTGCTGGGGGCTTCCCTGGTGGCGCAGCGGTTGAGAGTCCGCCTGCCGATGCAGGGGACACAGGTTCGTGCCCCGGTCTGGGAAGATCCCACACGCCGCGGAGCAGCTGGGCCCGTGAGCCATGGCCGCTGAGCCCGCGCATCCGGAGCCTGTGCTCCGCAACGGGAGAGGCCACAACAGTGAGAGGCCCGCGTACCGCAAAAAAAAAAAAAAAAAAAAAAAAAAAAAAATATATATATATATATATATTGCTAAATTTATTGGCATAAATTATGTATATCATCTTTTAATTTTTTAATAATCTGGAGGAGTCATAGTCATGTTTCTTTTCTCATTTATGATATTTTACATTTTGTTTTCTCTCCTCTTTCTTGATCATTTTGTTGGAAGTTTATCAATATAATGAATTAAAGAATAAAATTCTACTTTGTTGTGTCTTCTCTTTTGTATATATGCTCTCTGTTTCCGTCTATTTATTTATTTATTTATTTAGTTTTTACTTTCATTTTCTATTCTTTTACTAGCTCCTTAAAATAGAAGCTTAGATTATATTCAGCATTTTTTCTTTTCTAGTATTTCATTTAAAAGTATAAAATGCCCTCTTGGGGAACTCCCCTGGTGGTCCAGTGGCTAAGACTCCGTGATCTCAATGCAGGGGTTCTGGGTTCGATCCCTAGTCCAGGAACTAGATCCCACATGCTGCAACTAAAAAGATCCTGCATGCCACAACAAAGATCCCGCATGCAGCAATGAAGGGCGTGCCACAAGTAAGACCTGATGCAGCAATAAATAAATATTATAAAAAATAAAAGTATAAAAAAATAATAAAAGTATAAAATGCCCTCTAAACACTGTAGCTACATCCTACAAATTTTGATACATTATGTCAATATTATTGTTCAAACTGTTTTCCAATAGGCATTGGAAAGTGAGTTTTTTCTTTGATCTATTGATTATATAGAACTGTAAAAATTTGAGGATTGTTCTAACTATCCTTATTGTTTATTTTCAGATTAATTATTGTGTAGTCAGAGAACAAATTCTGTATTACTTTAATCCATTTAAATTTGTTGAGACTTGCTTGAGAGCCTGGAACATGATGTATTTTGATATATATGTCTAGTGGACTTGAACGTATATGTTGAAGTTTCAAGGGGAAGTGTCAATTAGATCATATTAGTTAATAGTATTATTCAAATAATCTAGCTCTCCACTAGTTTTTTGTCTATGTGTCTGTCAAATATGAAAAGAAATACTACTTCCAACTTTGAAGTTGATTTGTGTATTTCCCTTCAATTTTGTCTGCTTTTACTTTTTATATATATATATATATTTTTTTTTTTTTTTGCGGTATGTGGGCCTCTCACTGTTGTGGCCTCTCCTGTTGCGGGGCACAGGCTCCGGACGTGCAGGTTCAGCGGCCATGGCTCACGGGCCCAGCCACTCCACGGCATGTGGGATCTTCCCGGACCGGGGCACAAACCCGCGTCCCCTGCATCGGCAGGCGGACTCTCAACCACTGCACCACCAGGGAAGCCCTACTTTATATATTTTGAAGCTATGTTATTGGGCACTTATAAATTTAAGATTATCATGTCTTACAGTGGAATTGATTCTTTTATCACTATGAAATATTCCCCCTTTATCTCTAATAATACTCCTTGACTTAAAGTCTAGTTTAGTTAATATGGAAGATATCTTTTACAGCTTTCTTTTGATTAGTGTTTGCATAATACTTGCATATTAGTGTTCGCATGATAGTGTTTGCATAGCTTTTTCCACCCTTTACTTTCAAACTATTGTATCTTTATATGTTCTTATACAGCATACTTTTTAATACTCTGTTCTGTTATTTTCATATTTTATTCCCTTCATTCACCATTTTGAATATTTCCTATTGAGTTCTCTGAGTTCACTAATTGTCTTCTTCTGTGTCCAAAGACTTATTAAATGTAGCCAATTAAGTTTTAATTTCAGAATTTTAATTTTCAGTTATAGGAAATTCACTTGATTTTGTTTTTATAAATTCCACTTCTCTGCCTAAATTCTCCATCTTGTTTCATATATTTATAATAGTTACTTAAAAACTTTATCTAATGCCAATATCCAGATCATCTGTGGGTCTGCTTCTATTGCCTTTTTTGTTTATCAGTTACATATTCTTGCCTCTTACATGTCTAGCAAATTTTTTTATAGTATAATGGATATTGTGTGCACAAGAACCATAAAGACTGACAGCTGATTTTATTTTCCCATAAAAAGGGTTCACCCTCCCTTTGCTAAGAAGCTGGGTTGATCACATCATTTCAACCAGGAACTGAGCTAAATCATGGTGTATTGCTGGACACAAATTCAATATACAAAAATAGTGTTCCTATAAAATAGCAAAGTCACTTGGAAAATATTATGTTTAGGTTACCTATCATAAGAGTAACAAATATATAAGGTTACTAGGAGTACATATAATTCTGTAGAAACTTAAAGAGAAAAGTATAAAACTATTTTTAAGTGACAGAAGAAATCTTAAATAAAAAGATATTTCATGCTAGGAAGACCCACTGTTGCAGAGACAGAACTTCTCCCTATAATCATTTTGTAAATTCAAAGCAATTTCAATCAAAACTCCAAAAAACTTTTACATAGTACTGGACAAACTATCCTAAAATTCATGTGGAAGAGGAAAATGCCAAAAACAGCACAATTTTGAAAGAGAAAATGATAAAGGAAGAAGGGGAAGAGAAAGAAGACAAAAAGGAAAAAGAAGATTCTCATCTTCTAGGTATCAAGACTTATATAAATATTATAATTAAAAAAACAGCATAATATTGGTAAGCAATAGTTAAATAGACCCATGGAACCAACTAGAAAAACCTAGAAATGGACCCATGTATATGTAAAATTTTGATACAGTAGTAGAAGTGTTACTACTACTGTTACCACTACCTATAAAATAGTCTGGCAATGTTTTCAGTACTTTACAGATATTAATTCATTTGATATGGTGACATAATTCAGTGGTAAAGGAAGGGTTATTCAATAAAGGGTTCTGGAATAATTGGCTAGCCATCTGGAAAAAGACAAAATTAAATTTCTAACTTATACTATATATAAAAATAAATAACAAATGGTTTAAAGACTTAGTTTAAAAATAAAATTTTTAGAAAAAGTAAAAGAATATAGCTTTACAATATCCGAGTAAGGTAGAAACATTACAAATTTAAAAGGAAAATTGTGATCACTTTGGTTATATTAAAAACCCTCAAGTTTGACAATTGAAAATATAAACAAAGTAGAAAGGAAAGTGACAAACTAGAAGAAGGCATCAGGGAAAGAACTCCTTCAAATCAATACTAAAAGAAATTCAACAGGAAAATAGGAAAAAAATACAATAGGCCATTCCTATAACTGGAAATACGTTGAGTCAATAAACACAATAAAGGTGTGGTTTTCTAGTAATCAGGGAAATAAAAATAAAGACCACTGTGAAATATTTACATTGCTGAAACTTTAAAAAATTAAATGTTTGATACTACTAAATGTTTTTGGTAAAGATACAGAAACAGCAACACATATAATGCTAGATCTGTAGGACAATTTGGCAATTTCTAGTAAAGCTGATATCCATAACTTGTGACCCAGTAATTCCACTTCTAGGTTATCTACTCTGGAAAAAACCTCAAACTTGTGCACAAGAAGATATGAAAAAAGTTGTTCACTATAGCCATGTCTATAATACTTTCAGGAGGGAAACTGATAAACTGTGATTATTCACACAATGGAAGCTTATATAGTGGTTAAAAGGAATAAACTAGGATTTCATGAATTAGCATACCTAACTCTGAAAACAGAATATTGAGTAAAAAAATTCAACTTGAAAAAGAATATATACAACATAACTTCTGGCAATAGTGGAGTAAAGAAGCTGGCAAATTATCTTCCCCAAAACCAACTATGAAATTGGACAAACTTGCCAAAGACAACCATTTCACAGCTCTGGAAATCAGCCAAACACAAAAACAAATTGAGAAGCATTTATACAATACATGAAAAACTGCTAATATTTGGGTAAGAACAGTGGGAATTTGTTGTGTGTTCAACTGGGACTTCTTCTATCCCCATCCCACCCTATTGTTACCAAGGTGAGACTCTGTGAAAATGAACAGCTTCTTTTGACTTGATTTAGACTGGAGGGTGAAAAATCCACACTCAGAGGTGTTCTCAGTAAAAGAGGTGAAAACTGTCTGAACTTTAAATGTATTTCTCAGCCCGTACACAGATCCATTGGTTGCAGTTCAAAGCTTTACTGATGACTTGAGATGTGAGAGCACAGACTCTGACCAATCATTAGCTGTCTGCTGAACTCTGCAGACACAAAGGGAATACTTAGGAATCCAGGATTTTTTAAAAGTTAAAATAATACTGAGCAGAAACATCAGTGGCCACATACAATGGGGGAGAGAGAAAACTCAGATTAAGTCCATGAAAATTACTAAAAACAAAACCAAAAGAAAAATCCAAACAATGGCACAAACTCTCAATTAAAAAGTCAGACTCAAAATGACTAGTTTTCAATAAAAAATTATTAGCCATGTAAGAAACAGGAAACTGTGATCCATAATCAAGAAAAAAGCAATCAATAAAAACTGACTCTGAGTGAGAACAAATATTGATTTAGCAGACAAAAATTTCAAAGCAGCTGCTATGAATATAATTAAAGAATAAAATAAATTATACTTTAAAGAATTTGCAACAAATAGAATGACAATGATTCAACAAAAAGGAAAAATTGATGAAGACACAGAAACTCTAAAAAGGAACCAATTGGAAATTCTAGAGATGAAAACTACAATAACTAAAAATTAAAATTCACTAGATGAACTCAACAACAGATGTAATATAGCAGAAGAGAGCATTGAACATGAAGATAGATGAATAGAAGTGATCTAACCTGAAGAGTGGAGGAAAAATCTAAATGAAAATGAACAAAGCCACAGAGACTTATGGTACAACATCAAGTGTACCAACATATCTATAATAGGAGTTTGGAGAGAAAGAGGGGAGAGAGAGACAGAAAAATATTTAAGATGCAATCCTTGAAAAATCCCCAAATTTGATTTTAAAACTTGATTAATCAACAGGTTTAAGATCAACAAACTTCAAATAGTTTAAATATAAAGTGATCTATACCTAGACATACCTTTATCAAACAGTTAAAGACAGAAGGAGAAAACCTTGAAACAGCAAGTGAAAAATGACTCATCACATACAGGAGAGTATCAATACTAATAATAACTGACTTCTCGTCAGAAACAATGGAGATGAGAAAGAAGCTGAATGACTTCAAGTGCTAAAACACATACTGTCATCCAAGGATTTTATATCCAGCAAAATTATCCTTTGAAAATGAAGGTGACATATAGTCCTAGATGAAGAAAGAGAGAATTCATTGGTAGCAGATTTGCCTTAGAAAAAATACTAAAGAAAGTCTTTCGGGTAGAAATGAAATTACTCTAGGCAGCAACTAAAATCCACAGAAAGAAAGAGTTCTAGAAAGAGTAAATATATGGGTGAACAAAACAAACTGTATAAATTTATCTTTCTTCTTTTTCTATTCATTTATTTAAAAGACATAAGATTGTGAAGCAAT